>NC_143253.1:34555000-35180000 GCF_984573655.1 Nuphar pumila | reverse complement strand
ATAAGTTGGACGCTACCAGGTAAAAACCATCTAAATGAAAGCATCAACACAATTAACAACTTAATAACGGAGCAAACAAAGACAAGAGGAGCCGAAAGCAACCATGTTTATTAGAATACAAATGGAGTTTAAATGGAGGGGGGAAAAATGAAGAAAGGAAGAAACGAAGAAAACCACGTTGAATGCCAGCAAAAGGGTGGCTTGCGAAACTGTAGCAGCAGAAGGAACTGCTGCTTCATCTGCCCGAGTTCCGACAATGATAATGGACCGGAAACCAATCTGGGGGATGGGGAATTACCGATGGGTAGACGGTCCAGTTGGGTCTTCAGCCTTGCCTTCGCGTGATGTGAGTTGCTTTCTTTTTCCACCTGGGGCAAGGGAAGGCAACGGCTATGGACGGTTGTGCGTGTCACTCAAGATCATTGTATATGGCTTTTTGAGGAGAGAAAGTCATTCCCCAAGGGGGGAGATACAATGCCATTTTCGTAAGAAACCACAGCCAATAGGTAACATGCTTTTCATTCACGTGGGCCCCTCTTTGAGCATGTTGATTTCACCCCCCTGAGAATCCACTCATTTTCGTACGGAATTGAGTTGTTTCGAATGAAATGGACATGAAACAACCGCCCCTTAAGGAACCATAGGATTGTAGATAGATACTTCATAAAATGTGGGCATAGGTTTGGGATTTATCTCTAGAGTAGGCTTAATGGTGGAGATTGGTGTTCTTAGGGCATGTTTGGAAGCAAGAAAAACTCTCATATAAGAAGTTTTGATATGATAATTTTTCTAAAATGAAAAAATTTCACTTGTCTAGGTAGCATAAAAAAATAAAATGAAAAACCTTAAAAAAATAGAAGAGAGGAGGGGGTGGTGTTAGAGATTCTCCAATGCGGTTTTTCGTGAGGTGCGTGATGGTGGTGAAAAATCATCGTGGGGTGGTGATGGAGCTTCTCCGGTTTCATTTTTCGGGATGTGGGTGATGGTGATGGATGGTGGCAGGGCGGTTTTTCGAAAGGTGGGTGGTGGTGGTGCTTCTCTGGCACCATTTTTCGAGAAGTGAGTGATGGTGGGTGGTAGTGGTGAGATGGATGGTGGTGATGGATAGTGAAAAATCATCGTGGGGAGGGAGGTTTTTTGAGAGGTGGGCGACGGTGTGACACTAGAAAAATTGAGCCATTTTTTTTAAATAGAGCACACAACAGAATATCAAAAACATTAACTCTTTAAAAATCTTCTAGAATCTTTTGCAAAGAATTTCTCACACAACGGAAGAAAAAACCTTTTTAGCAAAACAATAATTCCATTGATGTATACATTAATGTTTACAAAATTTATAGGTGAAGTCTCACTAATTCTTTATAAATTTTACATCCAATAACAGTTCTGATAAAGCCCCAAAACACAAAGCATTCCCAGGAAGAGAAGGGTCCTCGATTCAGTTCTAGGTATACTCCAGTTCACCGCATCTGTCGCCGTCACGCCCGCCTACTCGTGAGTGCTTAAAAAAAAGATAAAATAAGAAGGGGTGAGACAAACTACAAGTCTTAGAAGGAAATACGACCACTCACTACGCGGTAGTGGACATGGGTAGGTCACCAAGCCAAATTGGACTCCAACTAAGTCTAAGGTTAACTACGAGTCTCAAACCCCGACTCCCTACGAGATTTGACTCGACAAGGCCTTTAACTCGAGAGATAACTCAAACAATTATGGAGAACCTGAATACATGCATATATATTATATTTTTTTTCTTTTTCATTTAAATTCATCTTTTGCCATCTAGCAATGCACACAACAATTTCGATAAAATTATTACCTCCACGAGGGCACCACTGCCTCGGGTCGCTATAGGCTTGCCGGTCTACATGGGGTGTATATTCAACCGCGAGTAATTTAGATATTTTTTTTTAAACCCCACAAGAACTCGGTTTGCCAGCACCAAGTTCCATAATCCTTCGTCAAGGAGTTATTTTCTTTGAAAAAAAGGTCGCAGTGCACTACTGCTAGCGTATGTAGTTGAACCTCTATTAAAAAAGGTCTCGTCCCCTAAACCACCGTGGTTGGGGATTGGTGCACTCTAGTGACCAAAGCGGGGGCCCACAACAGAAAGATGCCACCGTCTGTTGAGAAGGAGTTGTCGGCAACTCAGCACAATCTCACGGGGTTGGTGCAAGCTCGCTCTCAAGGCGACTAAAGAGTCACTCAAGGTGACAAGTTATCCCATCTTTCATGGTGTAACCTTTTAAATTGTAATCATTTTTTGTACCTGTTATATATATATATATATAGAGAGAGAGAGAGAGAGAGAGAAAGAGAGAGAGAGAGAGAGATCATATATATATATATATATGTATATGTATCTATCTAACCTTATATATATATAAATATGTATAAATACTCGATAAGGGTAAAACAGTCTTTTTACACATTCTTTTTTAAGAATATGTGTGTAATTTTG
The DNA here is from genome assembly GCF_984573655.1 of Nuphar pumila. Lineage (NCBI taxonomy): Eukaryota > Viridiplantae > Streptophyta > Magnoliopsida > Nymphaeales > Nymphaeaceae > Nuphar > Nuphar pumila. The sequence continues at coordinate 35,177,539 of NC_143253.1, read as the reverse complement.
TTTCTTTTATTTTCTATTTTTCATTTTTCTTTTCTTTTTAATATTTTTGCTTTTGCCATGAGGGGGCCCACAACATATACGTTGGGGCTCCCTCCAACGGTTATATTTATAACCGTTGAAGGGGCTCCAACATATATGCTGGAGCCCCCCCATGGTCCCCAATTGTGTATATATAGGGGTGCTGCCCCTTTAGAGGGATGCATGTTATTTTATGTAAGCCTTTAGTGTTTTATTCAATAAAGAGGTCTCTTATTTTTTATGCCTTTGTGCATATGTATTTGTGCCCTTGTGATAGTTCTCCTTGTGCTTTTGTGCACACTTGTGTTCAAGTATTGTGTTTTTATACACATACTTTCTTTATAGAGATTTTGACATGGTATCAGAGCAAGGTTCTTAAAAGAAAGAGGATAGTGTGGCTCTTCACATTATCGGGTGCTTCGAAAGTCATGCCTTTAACTTATTGTTTGGTGATTGGTGTGAAGACTCTCTACAACAAAATTCACATCTTATTGTGGTACGTATCTTTTGGCTCTAAACACTTATTGTGGTATATATCTTTATGGGTGAAAAAGATTCCCATTTTTCTCTTGGCTTCAAACTTAATGGCTCAAACTATCACGTTTGGGCCGACAACATGGAATCCCATATAAAAGGAAAAGGGCTTTGGGGCTATATCCAAGGCTCAATTCTGGAATCGAAGTCAAACATCACCTTGGTAGAAAGAGGTGAATTTAAGATTCTTAATGAAGAAGAAGAGAGAACTAAATCTCTTGAAGAATATAGCAAGAGACATGATGAGTGGAAAATGAAAAATTTTAAGATTCTATTATAGATTTTTTCATCCGTTGAAACGAGAATCAACACAAATATTTTAAAGTTCAAGAAAGCATCTCAAGAATGAGAATACCTTGAGAAAATGTATACCTCAAGAGACTTATCCCATAAACACTATCTTCAAAAAAGGGCTTTGATCATTTTTCAAGGCGAAATGATCATTAGAGAGTATTTTGCCGAACTTTCCTCTATTTGACTTGCCATGCTCGAACCAAAGTGGAGCGGAGAAGCCATAGAACTTCGACATAAGCAATTAGAGGAAGATTAGTTCTTTAATTTTTTGAATGGGCTAAGGCCCGAATTTGAGCAAATTAGATCTTCTCTTCTATCTTCCTTCACTTCCCCCTCTCTTGAAGATGTTATTAGAAAATTGATTAGATAAGAAACTCGTATGGGCATAAGCAAGCATAATCCAAGTGTTCTTGCAATACCTTCAAATCAAGAAGTAAATGATGGAGTAAATGCCATTTCTAGGCCGGGAAATAATTTGAGAACATTACAAAACTTCTCACTTCAAAAATCAAAATCAAGAATCTAATGGGGGACAAAGCGGAAGAAGGGATTATAGCAAAATTATGTCATTTTTGCAAAGAACCGGAGCACATTAACCTGGTTTGTTCCAAATGGAAGAAATTGTTGGCTATGGCCACCACATCTCAACCTCAAAAAGAAGAAAATCCATCTACTTCCACACATGGAGCTCTCTCTAAATCAAATTATGGAGACACTTCAACCTCTTCTCAAGGGAGCCATTTTCGGAGTCTCTGTATCTACTTTTTCTCCTCCAGGTAAAACCTCTTGGCTTTTAGACTCGGGTTCCTTTTTTCAAATGTCTCCAAATGCTTTGTCTCTTTCCGTATATTCAAAAAATGCATCACCATCTTTTGTTTTAACAGCGGATGGCACTTCTCTTAAAAGTAAATGTATTGGAAACTTTGAAAGACAAAACTTCTTTATTCCCAAAATTAGATTTATGCCAAAATTGAATTTAAATTTACTTTCCGTCTCTCAACTCTCGGACCATGAATGTTATATAAAATTCTCATATGATAAATGATAAATACAGGATCGCCGGTCTGAGAAGTTGATTGGGGAAGGTGTTAAAATGTATCTCTCTTTATATATATGTAAATATATTTGTTTCCCTTTTTTCTTGTAAAACCCGCAAGGGTATTTTAGTCATTTCCCTTTCTTTTGCGCATATTCATAATTATGAATATGTTGTAATACTTTTTGTATTTTTACTTTTCTTCCTTTTCTTTTTTCTTTTCACTTTTTATTTCTTTATTTTTTGTTGACTCAAAGTCAACTTGGAGGGGGCTCAACACTAGCTGTTGAGCCTCTCCAACGGTTAGAATTCTAACCGTTGGAGGGGCTCCAACAGCTAGTGGAACCCCTCCAAGGCTCCTTTTCCTCTTATAAATAGGGGAGTTTCCCCTTTGTAAAACTCACTTCTTGGAGCTTTTGTTCTCCATTCTTCTCAATAAAATTCTTTATATTTTGTATGCCTTTGTGCATTTGAGTTTCTTTATTGTACCTTCGTGTACATTTGTTCTTGTGCATTTGTGCACATCGGTGGTGTTGTGCTTATCGCACACTTTATCTCTTTTTTGAGATATTTTCACATGGTATCAGAGCTAGGCTTAAAGGAAAAGAAGATCGTGCTTTATTCTCTCTTCGTTGGAGTACCTCGTAAAGCGTGCCATTAAGTTGTGGTGGTTGGAGTGAAGACTCGGTTCTTCATCCTATATTTTAGAAGCTTCCTACATCAAGAAGGGACTCATTTCGCATTGTGGTACGCATTTATTTCTCTTTGTATCCTCTCTAATGGGCGAAAAGGATTCACACTTCTCTCTTGGCTTCAAATTAAATGGAACGAATTATCATGTATGGGCCGGGAATATGGAGGCCCATATAAAAGGAAAGGGTCTTTGGGGATATGTTCAAGGAACTATTCCCGAACCCGAACCCGAACCCGAACCTAAAATCACTATCCTTGAGAGAGGGGAGATCAAGGTTCTTGAGGGAGAAGAAAGAGAAAAGGCTTTTGAAGATTACAATAAGAAGCATGAAGAGTGGGAAATGAAAAATTACAAAATACTCTCATGGTTCCTCTCTTCGGTTGAGACCAAAATTAATGCCAACATTCTAAAGTTCAAAAAGGCATATCAAGTATGGGAATATCTTGAAAGAATGTATACTTCAAGAGATTTGTCCCATAAATATTATCTTTAAAAGAAAGCTTTAACCCTTCAACAAAGAGAAATGTCCGTTAGAGAGTATTTCGCCGAGTTATCCACTATTTGGGATGAGCTTGCCCTCCAAGAACCTAAATGGAGTGGTGAGGCTATTGAATTGAGGGCCAAACAATTAGAAGAGGATCATTTCTTTAACTTTTTAAATGGGCTTAGACCCGAGTTTGAACAAACTAGATCCTCTCTCTTATCTTCTTTCTTTTCTCCTCCATTGGAAGATGTGCTTACCAAATTAAGTGGAGAAGAAACTAGATTGGGAATGAATAAAACCAATCTAAGTATGTTGGCCGTTCCTTCTAAAGATGAGGATGGGGGTGCTTATCCCGTCTCAAGACCGGGGAATAATGTTAAAACCTATAAACCCCCTCATTTAACCAAAATCAAGGAGGAAGAGAAAATGGTGGGCATTATGGAAGAAGAGATTATAGTAAGATCATATGCCATTTTTGCAAAGAACCGGGTCACATTAAACCGGTATGCCCTAAATGGAAGAAGATGGTGGCTATGTCTACTACTTTCCAATCAACCACGGAGGAAGGTCCATCAACTTCCAACCATGCTACTTTGTCTCTCAATCAAATCTTGGAAGCTCTTCAACCATTCCTCAAAGGATCCGTTTTAGGAGCCGCCATGTAAGACTCTTTGGCTCTTAGACTCGGGTGCATCCTTTCATATGACTCCAAATGTTTTTACACTTTCTAAATACTCAAAAAATTTGTCACCCTCTTTTGTCTCCACCGCGGATGGGGCTTCTCTTGAAATAAAAGGAATTGGTGATTTTGAAAGACAAGGTTTTTTTATTCCTAAAGTTAGATTTATACCAAAACTAAATTTAAATTTGTTTTTCGTCTCTCAACTATCGGATTATGGGTGTGATATCAAATTCTCATCAAATAAATGTTGGATACAGGATCGCCGGTCCGGGAAGTTGATTGGGGAAGGCTCTAGGAAGGGAGATCTTTATCTCATGGAATTTCTTCAAATTCCAAAAACCTCTTTTTGTAATGTTGCCCAACATAAAGATATAAATGTTTGGCATAAACGCCTTGGGCATCCAAATATTGTCAAGCTTTCTTATTTACATTTTGCTAAAACCTTATGTAAAGACAATTTCAATTGTAATGATTGTATTCTTGGTAAAATGAGAAGCTTACCTTTTGGACAAAAAACTATGTTTTCAACTAAGCCTTTCGAAATTGTGCATTCGGATGTTTGGGGACCGGCACCCGTTGTGTCTAAGGGAGGTTTTTCGTATTATTATTTATGTGGATGATTTCTCAAGGTATAGTTGGATATACTTCCTCAAACATAAACATGAGGTTTTCTCTACTTTTAAGGTTTTTCACATGTTAATACAAAATCAATTCAATAGGAAATTACAAATTCTTAGAACCGATTTCGGGGGAGAATATCTCTCAAATGATTTCAAAAATTATATTGAAAATAACGGGATTGTTCATCAAAGGTCTTGTCCCAAAACTCCTCAACAAAATGGGTTGGCCGAACGAAAACATAGACACATAATTGAAACTACAAGAACTTTGCTAATTTCTCAAAAAATTCCAAAAAGATTTTGGGCCGAAGCGGCTCTTGCATCGGTTTATCGCATCAACCGACTTCCTTCCAAAAACTTGAATCAAATATCTCCATATGAAATCTTGTATAAAAAAGAACCTGATTACAATAGGTTAAGAATTTTTTGTTGTAAATGTTTTGTTCTCACCGATAAGAATGATAAATTATCTCCTAAAGCTATTCTTTGTGCATTTTTGGGATATTCGGAAACCCAAAAAGGTTTTAGGTGTTATGATATTAAAAATGATAAACTATATGTTTCAAGAAATGTAACCTTTTTAGAAAACATAAGTGGTTTTGAAGAACACAAAACTCATGAAGATAATGCCGATTACTTTTTTTTGTTTGAACTATTATCTAGAAATGAAGATTTTTTTAGCGATGATGAATTAAATGAGAATGAGGATATAAGTGAAAGTATTCCTCAAACCATTCATGATGAAGGAGAAATGATAAATGAACCAATTACCTATACACATAGAGATAAAAACACTTTTAGAAGTGCAATAGAGAAATATAGTGACCTTAGTGGATCTTCCAACCACTCTCAAAGAACTGAAAGACCTAGGAAAAATCCTTCTAGATTTATATCCTATGAGTCTTTTTCTCCAAAGCATAGGGCATGTCTTAGTGCCATTCACTCATATCAAGAACCTAGAAATTTTAAAGAAGCTAAGGAAATGATAGAGTGGAGGGATGCCATGGACAACGAACTTAGAGCCCTCAACAAAGCCAAAACGTGGGTTTTTCAATATCTTCCAGAAGGAAAGAAAACAATAGGATGTAGATGAGTTTTTAAAGTCAAAACCAAGAGTGATGGCACTCTCGAAAGATATAAAGTCCGTCTTGTCGCAAAAGGATATAGTCAAGAATACGACATTGATTACGAAAAAACCTTTGCTCCTGTTGCACGAATGGTTACTGTAAGGTGTTTGATCACCATTGCATCTATTAAAAAATAGAATATTTACCAAATGGCTGTTAAAAATGCCTTTCTAAATGAGGACCTTAATGAAGAAGTCTACATGGATGCTCCTCCTGGTAAGAACGTACCAAAGGGGAAAGTCCTTTGTTTGCAAAAAGCGCTTTATGGTTTAAAACAAGCCCCTAAGGCTTGGTATGATCGATTTAATGATGTGATGGTTCAAAATGGTTTTACCTCATGCTACACTGACACTGCTCTGTTCGTCAAAAAGTCTGATGCAGGAATTGTGATTTTACTGTTATATGTTGATGATATGTTGATAACAGGTAGTGACATAAAGGGCATCAGAAACATTAAAACCACTTTAAAAGAAAGGTTTGAAATGTCAGACCTGGGGTATCTGACTTACTTTCTTGGTATCGAGGTAGCCTACTCTCATAGAGGCTATTTTTTGTCTCAATCTAAACTTGCTTGTGAGATTCTTGACAGATCAGGTATTACTGATGATAAAATCTGTGAGACCCCTGAAATTGTGGGATAAAAAATGATCGATGATGGGAAACCTTTGGAGGATCCTACCCCCTACCGACAACTTGTGGGATCTCTAATGTATCTTAGCATCACAAGGCCGGACATCTCTCATGCCGTGCATACTGCAAGCCAATTTCAGCATGCTCCTACATCCGTTCATATGAGTGTCGTTCTTCAAGTTGTCAGATACATAAAGGAAACTTTAAACAAGGGAGTTTTCCTTTCCTCATCTTCTGAGTTAAATTTAATTGCGTATACTGACTCTGATTGGGGAGGTGACCCAAATAATCGTCACTCAATTACAGGCTTTTGCATTTTTTTAGGTGAATCCCTGATCTCATGGAGATGTAAGAAACAACAGAAGGTGTCTCTATCGTCCACCGAAGCAGAATATCGAGCCATGGCTTCTACAACTATGGAGATTGTCTGGATTCATCAGTTGTTGCAAGACATGGGAATTCCAATTCAAGAACCCACAAAGCTGTGTTGTGATAATAAGAGTGCAATCTATATTGCTAAGAATCACATGTTTCATGAGCGGACAAAGCATATTGAGATGGACTGCCATTATGTCAGAGAGGCATATTGATGCAGTCCACGTTGGAGGAGGAGAGAAAATAATGGCCCACCGTGAATCGGTGTGGCTGAACTTCTTTATTAAATTCTGAAATGTTCAATAAGCAATGAGAATATGCAATAAACAGTGAAAAAATATAAAGGAAAAACAACAAACAAGTAAAAGAATAGGAAAACTGCAGGAAAGAAGGCGGCTGGAGCTTTTCAATAATCTCTACCTTCACGCAACACTAGGCAGGGCCTTTTAAAGGTTGTTTACTGGACCGGGTCGTGGGTCCAGATTTGGATCCGACCCACGATCCGAGTCAGTCTCTCTTTGCAGCTGGTTCTGGGGCATGCGAGCTCCACCACGCCTGACGTAGGTGCGCAGGGGTACCTCCCTGCGTCGTGGCTCCGTCCCTGCAAGTGAGTCATATGCGTGGGGTCCTTCATCTGCCCTTTGTGGCGGATCGGGTGGCACGATGGACCCAATCGGGTTCTGCCCTGCATCATTCTCCCCTGGTTGGGAAGAAGTCGGCTCTGTCGACTTGTTGTTGCCATAGTAAGCATATAGATCAGCCATGTTGAAAATAGGGGAAATATGCCAATCATCGGGCAGCTCAAGGAGGTAAGCATTCGAACCCAATCGCTGAAGGATCCTAAAAGGGCCATACTTCTTAGGACTTAATTTGCTATAGGTGCCTACAGGAAAACGCTCTGGACGCAGATACACCCAGACAAGTTGACCGACCTCGAAATGGACATCACGACGACCCTGATCTACGAAAGCTTTGTAGGTCTCATAGCTTTCAACAAGTTTGGCCCGAACTTGTCTGTGAACGTCACGCATATACTCAACGACATCAAAGGCATCCGGAGCTGGAGCTGAGAGATCTGACACAGGGGCTAGGTCAACGACATGGGTGGGAGACCGACCATACACTACATGGAACGGAGATTTACCAGTAGAACGGTTAATGGAGTTGTTATAGGCGAACTCGGCTTGGGGCAATACGAGATCCCAAGTTTTGACATTTTCGCCCACTAGGCTCCGTAACAAATTTCCTAAGGTGCGGTTCACAACTTCGGTTTGGCCATCAGTCTGGGGATGATACACACTACTGAACTGAAGCTTAGTTTTCAACAGGGCCCATAACGATTTCCAAAAGTGGCTCATAAAACGCGTGTCGCGATCAGAAGTGATTGTGTGAGGTAGACCGTGGAAACGGGCAACATCCTTAAAATAATATGAGGCGACTAAAGAGGCATCGGTGGTGCGCTTGCACGGAACAAAGATAGCCATTTTGGAGAACCGGTCAACAACTACTAAAATTGAATCAAAACGACGTGGTGTGCGGGGAAGGCCCACGATAAAATCCATGGATACATGCTCCCACGACCGTTCAGGAATGGGTAACGGGGTGTACAGACCACTATTCTGACGATGACCCTTGGACACTTGACACACATGACAGCCTTGGATAAACTTGACAACATCTTTGTGCATTTTGGGCCAAAAGTATCGTTCATCTAAGAGAGCGAACGTCTTATCATGCCCGAAATGCCCTGCTAACCCTCCTTCATGTAATTCAGAAATCAACTGAAGTCTAAGGGAGAAATTGGGCACACATAATTGGTTACCACGGAAGAGGTAACCATTATGAATACAAAAATGGGGGTCGAGGTTGCGATCTGAAGAGGTGCACCCTTCCCAGACTTTGTGAAAATCAGGGTCCGTAGGGTATAACTCTTTGCATTGCTCAAAACCAATGACCTGCACCGACATAGTCATCAGAAGGCTGTTCTTCCTACTAAGAGCGTCAGCCACCTTGTTCAGGGTACCCGATTGATGCCGAAGCGAAAAGGTGTACTCTTGCAAGAAGCTGACCCACTTGGCATGACGAGCACTCAACTTTTTCTGACTGTTCAGATACTTTAATGCCTCATGGTCCGTGTACAAGACAAATTCCTTATAAATGAGATAATGTCTCCAATAACGAAGGGCTTGTACAACGACATAGAACTCAACATCGTAAGTGGAGTATTGGCACCTGGCCTGAGTCAGCTTCTCGCTAAAGAAGGCAACGAGCCTACAATTCTGACTCAAGACGGCGCCAATCCCCACTTTAGAGGCATCACATTCAACCTCAAAGACTGCACTAAAATCTGGGAGGGCTAAGACAGGAGCACTGGTCATTTTGTCCTTGATGATCGTAAAGGCTTTGCTAGCCGCTGGCGTCCAATGAAAACTAGTACCTTTTAGGCACTCCGTGATGGGGGCCATAAGGGTACTAAAATTTCTCACGAAACGTCGGTAAAAAGTGGCTAACCCGTGGAAACTACGGATCTCTCCTATAGTCTTTGGGATAGGCTAATCGACAATCGCGCGAACTTTTGCAGGGTCGGCCTTGACGCCATCAGATGACACAATAAACCCTAAGAACACGACACTGGACGTCATAAACTCACACTTCTTGGCATTGGCATACAATTTTTCATTTCTCAAAATATCTAAGACTTGACGCAGGTGACTCAAATGCTCGGACAATGAGGAACTATAGATCAAAATGTCGTCAAAGTAGACAACAACAAACTTCCCAATACACGGACGCAAGACCTGGGTCATCATGTTCATAAAGGTACTTGGGGCATTAGATAACCCAAACGGCATGACTAACCATTCGTACAATCCATCACGCGTCTTGAATGCTATTTTCCACTCGTCCCCTTCGGGTATACGAATCTGGTGATACCCGCTTTTTAGGTCTATTTTAGAGAAAATGGAGGCACCAGATAACATATCAAACATATCGTCCAAACGAGGAATGGGAAAACAGTATTTGACTGTGATGCGATTGATCGCACGACTATCGACACACATGCGCATGGACCCATCTTTCTTAGGAGTAAGTAAGGCGGGAACGACACAAGGACTAACACTCTCGCGAATGAAACCCTTTTGCAGCAATTGCTGAACCTGTCTTAATAACTCAGTATGCTCAGTGGGGTTCATGCGATATGCGGGAAGGTTGGGTAGACTCGACCCTGGCACAAAGTCAATGGCATGCTGAACTACCCTTGCCGAAGGTAATCCATCAGGTAGTTCATCCGGCATAATGTCGCGGAACTCCTCTAGAAGAGGGGCAACGTCCGCGGGAATGGACACGGACGAACTCATCACTGGCTTTGCCACTAGGGCATAACAATAGCCATCTTCCTGACAGTGGTCCAAGAAGAGCCGGTACGAGAGACCTGCGATTCGGGGAACTCGCTCAGGTTTGTCTACAGTGGGAAAACCAGTCTCCTTGATAGGTAGAAGGACTATTCTATGGCCATTAAAGACAAAGGAGTATGTGTTCTTGCGGCCATCGTGAGTTGTCTGGCGATCGAACTGCCAGGAACGTCCCAAGAGAATGTGACATGCGTGCATAGGGGCTACATCACACCACACCTCATCGTGGTAGTGTTCCCCCATGGAAAACCGGACTAGGCATCGCTGAGTGATGGGAACCTCATTTCCTTTCTTGAACCAGGCCATCTTGTAGGGTTGGGACAACTTTTCGGTGTTAAGTTTCAAGGTAGACACCACACTCTCAGACACCATGTTCTCACAAGCTCCGGTATCAATGATGACATCACATGCGTGCCCCTCACAGTTGCACCGGGTCCTAAAAATGTTATTCCTTAGCCATTTCGATGGGGCCGATTCTCGGGGTGTGGTCAACACATGACGGATGGACAACAAACTTTCGACGTTGCCGTCGAACTCTATAACTCCCCTCTCATCCTCAACCTCAACTAATGAATTGTCATCACTATCACTCTCACTTGCGGACTCGACAATTCCTTCAACCAGATGGGTGTTCTTGCTCACGGTCGGACACTTGGACGCGACATGTCCTAACTCTTGACACCTAAAACAACGAAGGGTCGACTCAGTAGGTTTGGCTTTGGACCGGGTGTGGAAAGCTGGATCTGACTGGTCAGGTTTGCTAAGGTCTGTTCTAGGTTTTGAATCACTAGGGGAGCTTGCTCCCGTGGTTGGGAAACTCGGCTTGGGTCGGCTGGTGGGCTCATTACTTGTCGTCCGATATTCCTGCCTCCGCTTCAGCTTGTCCTCGATGTTCATGGCATAACTGCTGGCTTGATCTAATGTTTCCACTGTGACACAACTAAAATCATCAGAGATAGCAGGGCGGAGACCCGAAATGTACCTCGTGACCTGCTGACGAGCTGTTTCCTCGATCTGCACACGCAGGGAAAGACGATGGAACTCCGCGGTGTACTCTGCTACAGTTCGGGAACCTTGGCGCAGGGTCAGGTATTCCTTGTAGGCTCGCTCGGCGTGATCCGAAGGCACGAACTTTGACTGCATCAGTCTTTGCATTTCCTCCCACGACTGTACGCGCTCTAATCCCTGCCGCTCCCTTGATCGTTGTAGCTCCACCCACCATGTCTGTGCTAGGCCTCTCAATCGCGTAGAAGCTAACGAGACACGACGATGTTCAGCAACTGTGTGATAATCGAAGAAGAACTGCACTGCATAAGACCAGTCGAAAAACTGCTCCGCGTCGAATCGCCCCGCAAACTCCGGAAGATCCAGTTTCACGCCATAAGTGGAGGAGTGGTCTGGTGCTCTCTGTTGTCGCGGCTCCACCATTCCGGCAGGATGCTCGTTTCAGAAAAGGTCGTCGTCCCAGGCTGCCTCATTGTCCGTAGGGCGGTATTGCTCGCCGGGATGTTGGTGCTGTCGAACTCTCCCTATGGGGGGTCGGCGGTCAGGGCGCGCCGGTTCCTGCTGACATTGCCTCGGTCTGGTTTGCCCGGGGGCGGGCACCATCTGCGGCCGGTATTGTGGTACTGGAATGACGGGAAGGCCAATGTAGGGGGGAGGGTTCGGGTGAGTTTCTGGTTCCTGGCGGGTAAAATTGGTATAATATGGTTGTGGGTTGGGAGTATGGTGTTGGGCTGGAGGTTGAGTTGGGTTCTGGGTCAGGGTTGGGTAAACAGGTGGATTTGGGTTTGGGTATGGGTATGGGTATGGGTATGGTGCCTGGTGGTTATATGGATGGGTCGATTCGCCCGATGGGATATGGATCGGGCCCGCTCCTACACTACTCGTCGGACCCAGATATGAGTGGGTTGGATCGATGTTCGAGTTGTGGGGATAAGAAGCTTGGTTTGAACTCGATCCCCGATCCATAGCATTATGGGTCTGGTTTTGACCCGGCTCAAATCCAAACTGGAGCTCCGTCCGGGTCCGATATGGGTTAGGGTCGGTCTGGGGTATATGTTAAGGGTCGGAACTAATGGGTTGGTTCTGGCTCGGGGCTGCCCGCGAACCGGAACCAACTAGGTAGGCTGGGTAAGGGGTGTCTAGACCCAAACCCGTTCCCTGAGACCCAATGGTTGGTCCCAGCGAAACAGGCCTGGGTCCCGTTGCATTACAAACTGGACTGGGTCCTCTTGGATCTGGCCCCATCAACAAAGGTTCGCCAACTCCAGCTCGCAGGGATGCGGCTACGGAGCCTCCTCGTGTGGGGTCGGGGAAGAAATGCACGTCTCTCCCAAGCTGGGCTGATAGGACCGGGCCAGCAGCAGGGTCCAGCGTGATGCTGGGCCCCTGCCGACTCAGCTCACTCTGCGACACAGCCCGAGCGAGGCCCTGCCACGATCCTGGGCCCGCAGGTGGACCCAGCGCAACACTGGGGCCCTGCAGGCTCGGGCTGACCCTCAGCGCACTTGCTCTTGCGCCTGGCCACGCACCCTGGCCTGCAGGTGGACCCAGCGTACCGCTGGGGCCCTGCAGGCTCGGGTCCACCTGTGAAACAGGCGCAGTCACCCGTTGTCGGGAGTGGGGTGCTCTTACCAGGGCATCGTTGTTCGTCGAGATCCCCTGGTGCTGTCGAGAGATGTTCGGACCATACATGGATGCTGGAACTGCTGGGTAGGCCGGACCATTCATGGATGCTGAAACAGGCGCAGTCACTCGTTGTAGGGGTATCGGCTGGGATGATTCAGCCCCTTGGAGGTTCATATTTGCAGACACGCCATCAGCGAAGTCTGCATCTGGTACTGCGCACGGCCCCTTGCGCGACTCGAGTGCTGTCAAACGATTATCCATCCTATCCAGCCTTTTCGATAGGCCTGCAACATCCCGGGTCACGCGCAACACATTCTCCTGTATTTTCGTCAACACCTCCATGACACGCAGCATGGGATCTTCGCTGCTCGCCTCCTCACGCACTTCGCCTTGTACCAGATTGGTTCCCTCCTCAAGAGCCATACCGCTGATGAAGGTGGAACGCCCGCTGCTCTGATACCACTTTGATGCAGTCCACGTTGGAGGAGGAGAGAAAATAATGGCCCACCGTGAATCGGTGTGGCTGAACTTCTTTATTAAATTCAGAAATGTTTAATAAGCAATGGGAATATGCAATAAACAGTGAAAAAATATAAAGGAAAAACAGCAAGCAAGTAAAAGAATAGGAAAACTGCAGGAAAGAAGGCGGCTGGAGCTTTTCAATAATCTCTGCCTTCACGCAACCCTAGGCAGGGCCTTTTAAAGGCTGTTTACTGGACCGGGTCGTGGGTCCAGATTTGGATCCGACCCACGATCCGGGTCAGTCTCTCTTTGCAGCTGGTTCTGGGGCGTGCGAGCTCCACCACGCCTGACGTAGGTGCGCAGGGGTACCTCCCTGCGTCGTGGCTCCGTCCCTGCAAGTGAGTCATATGCGCGGGGTCCTTCATCTGCCCTTTGTGGCAGATCGGGTGGCACGATGGACCCAATCGGGTCCTGCCCTGCATCACATATCTACAAAAAGTCATTGATCTTCCTTATGTGACTTCAGAATATCAGTTGGCAGATTTCTTCACCAAGGCGCTTTGCTCTCCAAGATTCAACTTTCTCCTTAGCAAACTTTCGGTCATTATGCCCTAAGTTTGAGGGAGGGTGTTAAAATGTATCTCTCTTTATATATATATATGTAAATATATTTGTTTCCCTTTTTTCTTGTAAAACCCGCAAGGGTATTTTAGTCATTTCCCTTCCTTTTGCGCATATTCATAATTAAGAATATGTTGTAATACTTTTTGTATTTTTACTTTTCTTCCTTTTCTTTTTTCTTTTCATTTTTTATTTCTTTATTTTTTGTTGACTCAAAGTCAACTTGGAGGGGGCTCAACACTAGCTGTTGAGCCTCTCCAACAGTTAGAATTCCCCTCCAAGGCTCCTTTTCCTCTTATAAATAGGGGAGTTCCCCCTTTGTAAAACTCACTTCTTGGAGCTTTTGTTCTCCATTCTTCTCAATAAAATTCTTTATATTTTGTATGCCTTTGTGCATTTGAGTTTCTTTATTGTACCTTCGTGTACATTTGTTCTAAGTGTTCTTGTGCATTTGTGCACATTGGTGGTGTTGTGCTTATCGCACACTTTATCTCTATTTTCACAGAAGGCTCTAGAAATAGAGATTTATACTATGCGGACTCTTTTCAAATACCAAAAAACTCTTTTTGTAATGTTGCCCAACACAAAGATATAAATGTTATGCACAAAAGACTTGGACATCCCAATATCACCAAGTTATCCTATTTACAATTTGTCAAAAAACTTTGTAAAAGTACTTTCTCTTGTGATGATTGTATTCTTGAAAAAATGAGATGTATGCCTTTTAAACAAAGATCTATCTTTACCACTAAACTTTTTGAAATTGGGAACGGGGACTCTGTTTTCCCCATATGCGCACTTCTGCAAACTAGAAGAAAAAGAGAGAGACCCTTCGGCGTTGGGCGGTCGTGCAGAGGTGGCAGAGATATGGACGTTCGACGGAAACCTCGACAGGGGTTGGCTTTCGATTAGAAGGTCAGAAGTCTGGCAATGGTTGCAGAAGGTGAAAGTGGCTTTTGGCGTCGACAACAGAAGGTTCGGAAGAGAGAGGGGGTCACCGAACTGGCGCGACGACAGAGTAGGTCCCAACAACGTTGGTGGCTCACAATGGTGGTGCTATCCGGTCGGCACACGAGCAGAGAATAAACACAGGGGAAGGAGGAAAAGAAGGGGAGGAAGAATGAGGGGGAAGAAGAGGAGGCAGTGGTGGTCACGGCGACGACATAAAGTGGTCGTCGGTGCTGCTTCGGTGAGACCGCAGATGGGAAGGAAGGAGGAGAAAAGGGGAAATAGCAGGTGGATGGGGTTCGGCGACTAAGGAAAATGCAAAAGAGGCTTTGCATTAGGGCTTCTTACGGGGGGTGTTATCGGGTCCGGTTTGGACCCGGTTCGGGCCCGACCCGAGGAACGTAAATAAAAAGAAAAAAACAAAAAACAAAAATGCAAAAACCTTTTAAAATTTAAAATAGAAATTTTTATAATGCAATGGGTCGTGTATAACTACAATAATGCTAAATGTAATTTAATTGAAGGTTAATAATCCTATTTTAAACAAAATTTTGATTTTAAAGTTAATATTCTATTAAATTACAATATTTTTGAAACTAACTTTTATGAATAAAATACCCTTTTTGATAAATTATTTTGAGAGCCATCAAAATATGTCCCGTTACATTCGAAACACCTCTAAAACACTTAATTGGGTTTGTAACTCATTAAAACGATTAAATTGAATAATTTAATAACATTTTATTTATAGCAATGGTTGAAATGACCATTTTACCCTTTTTTGTCAGAAAGATAAAATTAAGCATATAAAACACACAAAATTGACAATAAAAAGATAAAAACCCATTTTTAACTCGAATTAAAGTAATTTCTTTATTTATTTTCTCTTAAAAATTTACAGGTTTTACATTGCAAGATTTGCACAAATTTTAAGCTCAATGTTCCTTATGAACCGTGCCAATATCTTAGCATGTTCACTTTCTCAATCCTTTATTTTGGATTGATATTCTTGAATAGTTTTTTCCTTCTCTTCTTCATCTAGAGCTCTCTCTTGACCTTCATTTATTGTGAGCTTCAATTTTGGCTCGGGAATCGTGCCACAAACATAGCCCCAATGTTTTTGTCCTTTGAGGTTGTTCTCCATAGCAGCCGCCCATATCATGTAGTTGGCTCCTATTCAATTTGAATAAAAGATTGATCTTTGCATCTTTGTTGGCCATGACAAGAAAGAGAGAGAAGAGAGATGAAGGAAAAAATATTTGCTTGAGTAAAACCTTCACAAGCATTTCAATCAATAAGGTCCAGGGGTGTAGACACCTAGGGGCTCTGATACCATGTAATGAAACCAAATGTGCACCATTACAATGCAACTAAGGGCTACAAAAAGTGCACAAACACAAAAGCCTCTAATAGGCAAAATACAATAAGCCACAAGCGCTATCACAACCACCTCACAAAGAGTATGAGAGAGAGAGAGAGAGAAAACACACAAAATATAAAAATAATATCTATTGAAAATGCTTGAGACAAGCATTAAAGAGAGAGACAAGAAGTCTCTTTAAATAGGCTACAAGAGGGCTCATAGAGCCTTTGGGGAGCTCCCAACAGCTCTATGAGCCTTTTACAAAAGGGCCCTTTCACTTAAGTGAAAGGATAAAACGAAAAAATAAAAAGAAAAACGATGAATTATAATGCTGGCCCTAATGGACAGCTACTATTACATAAAATGAAAAAGACTAAAATGCCCCTAGAGGGCATTACTAATTACATCATAATATATATATATATATATACATACATACATAAACAAGTATATACATATATAAATATGTATATTTTAACATAGTTTTGGTGCCACCAAATATGAAGATGTTGATGATGCACTCTAAAAACTTTGGCAAATGAAAAGCATAGGAGAGTGTGAAGCTGATTTTCAAAGAGTAGCAAATTGGGATGATGGTTGTACTAAGATGGCATTACTTGGTGTGTTTCATAGATGAATTCAACAAGGAAATTAAGTAGAGCTCGCATTTCTCTACTCTCTCTCTCTCTCTCAGACCATCTTCTACTAAAAGTGTCTGGGTGGATTTTTTTTCTATTGAATACTTATCATGGTCCCTCTTAAGTCCAACTAAATGGCTATTTTGGCTGTTGAATACCTACGATTGGCTACTATCGCTTTAGTACCAGCTCTCTCATAGAAAACAAATGAATGAAACTTATCTCATTATCTAAGCACCTTTGTTGCGTCCATTGCAACTTATGCAACGTTATCCTTGTAGTGAGTTGCTATAGACCTAATGAAAATTATGGTGTTTTTAAGTTTTATATATTGTAAAAACAGAGGCAAACACAATTTCTTTGGCTTCTTTTGTCATATTCTTTAAGCTTCTCTCCATGGTATTCTAACTGTGAGGATCCAAAAAAGAGTCAAAAATCCTGAAAAAAAAATGGGCATAGTGATAAACAAGGTTGTAAAATGTGTATCATAACTTGTATCGTAATTGTAAGAAAGAAGTCATGTATCGTTACTTATAGTAAAGATCATAAATTTGCATAGTATAATACTAATACTAAAAAATTTGGTCTATCCTACTCCAAAAGAGGAAGGGGGGTAGGTTTGGTCTATCCTACTCCAAAAAGAAGACAATGTGGTAGAAATACCGTTTTTAGATTAGATAGAATATGATGGAAGCAGGAAATCTAGGGGTTAGTTCTTATCCCCTTCCAGCTGATTCAGAGCACACTAGTCAAGAGTCTTCCTCTTCTGTACTTTGTCCACCTCAGTTACATCATAGTTCTAGAGTTTCTGTCCTTCCTCGTTTTGTGATACGAGTCTTTCTCTCCTCAACACCGTACTTTTCTTGCTTTAATCCACTTCTATGTCAAGCATAGTTTCTATGCAAAGGCAGCCTCAAAAGAGGAGTGGTAGCAGGCAATGACAAAGGAGTTAGAAGCTCTTGAAAGAATGCATGCATGAGACCTTGTAGACCTTCTGTTCGACAAAAATGTAGTAGGGTTCAAGTGGGTACACAAGATCAAGACTAAGACAGATGAATCAATTGAGAGGTATAAGGCGAGACTCGTAGCTAAAGGCTATAGTCAATAGTTTGGCATTGATTTTGTTGAAACTTTTATCCAGTAGCCCACATGACAACTATAAGGACTTTACTTACAGTTGTCGTAATTCGTCAGTGGAATCTTTTGAAGCTTGATATGAAAAATGCTTTTCTGAATGGAGATTTGGAAAGGGAGGTTTATATGAAGTTGCCTCATGGGTATTCAAATTCTCAGGGACGAGTATGCAAATTAAGAAGAGCTTTGTATGGGCTCAAACAAGCACCATGTGCATGGTTTGAGAAGTTCAGTAATGCAGTAAGTCTTTTGTTTTTTAGCAGAGTTATCATGACCATGCTTTAATGTATCATTTTCCAAGCATGGAAAATGTATATTGCTTTTGTATGTTGATGATATGATCATCACTGGAGATGATGTGCATAAAATTGTAGACACTACGAAAAGTCTCTCTACCATATTTGAAATGAAAGATTTGAGATATTTGAAGTATTTCCTAGGTTTGGAAGTAGCATACTCAAGAAGAGGACTCTATTTTTCTTAATATAAGTATGCAACAAATCTAATGATGAAGGTTAAACTTGCAGGATGATTGTAAGAGAGTGACTTCTCTTATGGAAGCAAATGTCAGGTTGAGAACCACAAATGATGAGAATATTTAATATCTCATGTTCTATAGGCAGCTTGTGGGTAGTTTGTGAAAGTTTTCCTTTTGCACAGCACCTGCGTTGAGAAAGAGAAGAGAGAGAGAGAGAGGGAGAGAAAGAGCAGTTACGACTGTCACGATTTCAGTAATGAAATTGTGACCTAACTTAGGTATTTAAGTTACATTTCAGTATGGGTCCGGGTCTGGTGTATCCAGACCCGATAAATGAAAAACAAAAGTTACATTACATGTTACATGGATTGGATACATGGATCGGGTCAGATCCAATGCACCTTTTTCACCCTCCCTCAAGTTGATTATGGTTTTGAACCATGAACAACTTGCTTTTAAGCATCCAAAAGCAGTCCTTGGTTAACCCTTTGGTAAATATGTCTGCAACCCGTCTTTCAGTGCTGACAAACTCAGGCTTAATCTCTTTTTCTTCAACCTTCTGTCTCACAAAGTGTTGGTCGATTTCAATGTGCTTGGCACGACTGTGATGTACGGGATTGAAAGACATGTTGATGTCACTTTGATTATCGCAGAGCAAGGTAGTGTGGGAGATCTTTTCTCCTACTTCAGTTAGAAGATGCCTGATCCATGTGACTTCGGCAGTGGCAGCAACCATGGATCTATATTCAGCCTCAGTGTTTGATCTAGCGATAGCTTTTTGTTTTATACTGCTCCAAGAGACTAAATTTCTTCCAATGAAGGCACAATATCCTGATGTAGATCTTCGTTCGTCAGGATCCCCTGCCCAGTCTGCATCACAATATACAGTAATTTGGTGCTCGTCTTGGCCATATGACAGTGGTAAATATATCAATCCATCTCCAATAGTCCCTTTCAGATATCGAAGGATCCTCTTGACTGCTTCCATATGTCCAGTACGTGGCGCATGCATAAATTGAGACACTTGATTGACTGAATAAACAATATCAGGTCTAGTGAATGTGAGATATTGTAACATTCCTATTATGCTACGATACCTGGTGGGGTCATCACACAGATCTCCATCATGAGCGCTAAGTTTTTGATGAAGTACACTCGGAGTTCCCAGAGGTTTGCAGTCTTTCATGCCTGCCTTGCTGAGAACGTCTACGGTGTACTTGTGTTGAGTGAGTGTCAAGCCATGAGCCTGGTTATCAACTTCTACACCAAGAAAATAGCGTAGAATTCCAAGATCTTTCATTTTGAACCTTTGACTTAATAAGTCTTTTATTTCTTGGATGTGGTCCGCAGAGTTTCCTGTGATGATAATATCATCGACATAAATTAATAATAGAGTGGTCACAGGCGGGCTTTTAAAAATAAATAATGAGTGGTCCAGCATGGAACGTGAAAATCTATGTTTCTGAATCTCCAGCGAGAAGCTATCAAACCAAGAGCGAGATGCCTGCTTCAGGCCGTAGATGGCTCTTTTTAGCTTGCATTCATGGGTTTTACAATTTTGTTCTTGATATCCAGGGGGTTATTCCATGTATACTTCTTCCTTCAAATTCCCATGTAAGAATGCATTTTTAACATCAAGCTGACTCAAATTCCATCCATGTTCAACAGCCAGAGAGATGATGATTCGAATCGTTCCCATTCTTACAACCGGACTGAAAGTCTCATCATAGTCTTGCCCTGCTTCTTGAGTGAATCCTTTTGCTACAAGCCTTGCCTTATATCGTTCAATTGTTCCATCTGGCTTGTACTTGATTTTGTAGACCCATTTGCATCCGACAACATTTTTATCAGGTGGTCTGGGAACAACTTCCTATGTTCCACATTCATGTAAGGCTTGCATTTCATCATTCATGGCTTCTACCCATTTCATAGAAGCAGCTGCCTGATAATACATGATGGGCTCTTCATCCTTATTGATGGCAGTTAAAAACAGTTGAAGATCCAAGGAGAAGTTGTTATAACTGACCCACCTGTCAATAGGATGTCGTATGCGGTTTGATTTTCTGGCTGCAAGAGTATGAGAAGGCACAGGATTGGCGACTGAGACATGATCTGAATGGCTTGATGTTGTCGGCCTCTGTCTAGAATAGACAATACCTTTGTATTTGCCCGGTACTTCTTCTGCATTTTGTGACTCCGACGTCCCAGTGTTCTCAAACACCTCTCCTTCTTGTTGCACACAATCTGAGGAACATGCTTCATTGGGGCCAGCAAAAAGTTCTGAGCTCAGCCAAGGATAATAAATTTCAGTTGGCATATTCGTTGTGTCAGCTCTGTGATCAAAATTTTGTTCATCAAAGACAACGTTTCTTGAGGTTCTGATGCGTTTGTTGGTGGGATCATAACACCTATATCCTTTGTAGTCATCTGCATATCCCACAAATCTGCACTTTTGGGCCTTGTCTTGAAACTTGTTTCTCAGGGACTGATCGATATGTACATAGCAGACACATCCAAAAACACGCAGATCATAATAACTAGGATGAGTTCCAAAAAGGCAGTGAAAAGCTTTTGTCCATAGGTTGATGGGAAGATTGCTGTCATGAAGCATACTCATGGCACTTTCAACGATATGCCTGTGTTTTCGTTCAACAATTCCATTTTGCTGAGGGGTGTGAGGACAGGACACCCTTCTTCCTATTCCGTTATTTTGAAGAAAAGAAATAAAATCACGGGATGAGAATTCCCCACCTCCATCACATTGGAAAAATTGAATGGACTCAGAAAATTGATTTTTGACAAGGGAAAGAAAATTTTGAAACAAAGAGAAGACTTCCGACTTATTTTTTATGAAATATATCCAAGTGTATCGAGAATAGTTATCAACAAATATTAGGTAGTATTTGCTTCCAGATCCAGAGGCAATTGGAGCGGGTCCCCATACATCAGAACAGATTATCTCAAAAGGTTTTGAAGCTCTCTTATTAATGGAATGAAAAGGCAATACATGACTCTTGCAGGAAAGACAACTGGAACATTTGTGACTTTTCTCATCCCTATTGAGACTTTCTTTTGGAATGAGATTATTAGATACAAGTTTCTCAATAAAATGACTCCCACAATGTGCTAACCGACTATGCCATAAGAATGGCTTATTACATTCAGAAATACTAAAAACATTAGCAGAAGAGGATGAACACGACTCTAATGAGGACTTTGAATTCAGGTGGACTGGGCGAACAACTTGACAAGGAGCTTCTTCAAAGACATACATATTGCCTCGTCTCTTTCCTTCAGCGAATGTTTCCCTCATGCGTAGGTCCTTGACCTGCACAAAGAAGGGAGTGAATTTAACTGAAGCATTATTATCATCAATAAGTTTGGAAACAGAGACAATATTTTTCTTAATGTCAGGAGCATGAAGAACGTCTGAAAGAGTAAGAGTGGAATATGACATGGGAATGACAGTTTTTCCAACATGAGAAACAGGATGGTGGGATCCATCTCCAGTGACAATCTTACTTTTTCCAAAATAAGGAATGGGATTAGAAATCTTACCTGCATCACCTGTCACATGAGTCGCTGCCCTTGAGTCGACAAACCAAGTACCTTCATCACTCTGCTTCAATTTCAACTCTGACAAGGCAGATATTAGCAGATCTTTAATCTCTCCACTATTTGATAATTTTCTTTTGTTTTCTGTCTGTGGACCCTTTCCTTTATTCTCTGGATTATGCCAACAATTCGCCTTGATATGCCCCTTTTTGTTACAAAGGAAGCAAGTAGGAATGGTTCTTGATCCCTGCGCATGAGCTGACGTATTTGGAGTGGGAAGCAGACCACGCCCTCCGTGTCCACTGCGCCCTTGTCCTCCTCGTCCTCGTCCTCGTCCTCTACCATAAGTCACTCCTGTGGCAAAAACTTCTTGGGAATTTGTGTGAATGTGAGATTCCTCAGAGAACCCTTTCAGAGTCATCTCATACTGAATTAATTTTGCTCGCAACTCATCAAAGGTAGGAAGGGCAGGGAGACACAATAGTGAAGTGACGATCATGTTGTAGTCGGATCCCAATCCACTCAGAGTTTGTTGCACCATATCACTGTCATTCACCGCGCATCCTATAACTGCAAGTTGGTCTGCGATAGTCTTCATCTTGTTTAGATATTCCATGATGGTCATGGAATCTTTTCTCAGCATTTGAAATTCCCTCTTGAGAAAAACCATTCGTGCCTGCGAAACTTGTGAATATGTTTGAACCAGTTTTTCCCAAAGCTGCAAAGCAGTACAATTGTTGGGAATTGCAACAAGGACCTCTTGGGACAAGGTGGAAGTGATATATGCAACAACCGACTGATCTTTCCATTCCCAGTTGAGGTACTCTACATTCTTGACATTCACAATTGAACTTACTCCTTTGTCATCTTTTTCTTCTCTCGTAACAAATTCGAGTGGAGCGAGAGTGGTTCCATCAAGGTGACCTAAGAGACCTTTACTCCTTATAAAAGGAATGATTTGTCTCTTCAAAATCAAGAAGTTTGAGGTAGTTAACTTTTCAGAAACGAGTTGAGTGAGAAAACTTGAAGAAAGATTGGATGAAGAGGAATGAAGATCCATGAAGAAGAGTTTTAACAAAAAGAACCCCTTTTTGTGTTACCAGAGTACCCACAGAGTGCTCAGTCTGCAGCCAGAAAGATTTGCTGACTGTATTTTCAATGTGGATCTCACTCGTAACAGTCAAAAGGAATATAATACGAGAAGGGTTTGTGAGAGTCGACTCAAAAAAGGTTGTCACACAGCAGGCTGGACATCAAAGGGATTTAGAATCCCAGATTTGATGTCGCAGGTCTGCCCCGAAAGCACGATCAGACTTGGATATCCAGTCCAGTAGAAGAGGGGATATCGTGAACCAGAATAAGGGGTATCGTGAACCAGTTTTCACGTGATTCCCTTACGTGAACAACTTAGGGATTCACGTGAGGCGTGAATCCACTAAACAGGAGAAGAAAAGACTGAAGAGAAACAGAAAAAAGAGAAAACGAGAGGTAGAAATTGGGGATGGAGGTAGAAAAAAAAATCTGAAGAAGAAAAGAAGATGGGAGATGAACGAAACCTCAAATCTTGATCTGTCGCACCTTTGGAATCACCTTCGACCCCTAGATGGATCTAATGCTCTGATACCATGAAAGTTTTCCTTTTGCACAGCACCTGCGTTGAGAAAGAGAAGAGAGAGAGAGAGAGGGAGAGAAAGAGCAGTTACGGCTGTCACGATTTCAGTAATGAAATCGTGACCTAACTTAGGTATTTAAGTTACATTTCAGTATGGGTCCGGGTCTGGTGTATCCAGACCCGATAAATGAAAAACAAAAGTTACATTACATGTTACATGGATTGGATACATGGATCGGGTCAGATCCAATGCACCTTTTCAGTTTGATATACTTAACTATCTCTAGACCTGACATAACATATGAGTGCCCCCACCTCAATTCATCCAGTAGTGCTAAAAATAATTCGGTATGCGAGAGACACTATGCATTTTGGCATGTTCTTCTCAGTTTCATCCTCTACAGATATTAGAGCATATTGTGATTCAAATTTTGGAGGATCAATTAAGGATCGTCTTTTAATTACCAGTTTTTGTGTTTTCTTTAGTAGTTCTTTGATATCTTGGAAGAGAAAGAAGCAACAACGTGTTGTCTTATCTACTGCTAAGGCAGAATATAGAGCCATGACACAGGTTACTGGAAAAATCATTTGGATAAGATGGCTTCTTAAAGAGCTTAGAGTGAAAGTTTGTGAAAGTACCTCCTTATATTATAACAACATGAGTGCAATTCATATTGCCAAAAATCCTGAATTTCATGATAGAACCAAGCATATTGAAATTAATTGTCACTTTACAATGAACGTTTGAAGATGAAGTTATTTCATTAGATCATGTGAGCTCAAATGCACAAGCTGTTGATATATTGACCAAAAGTTTAGCTTCTTCACTTTTTCAGCCCTTTCTTACCAAACTTGAGATGATTTTGTTAGCATCATCTCAAGTTTAAAGGGGAGTGTTGAGAAGTGTAATATGCCTTTTAACATATGTATTACTATTTATGTGCTACCCTCTCTCTCCATGTACACAGATTATTTAATGAGTACATGAATACCAGTCCAAACTTGTGGAAGCTCCAATACAAAAATTCTACAACTACAACTACTTGGAGTGAATGGTTGCTTTCTTGCATGGAACAACGAGGGGGCAAAACCATCCTTGGTTTATAAACATAACAGCACCTTTCGTAGCTTTTCGTTCTTTCTATATCGAATCGGAAAGCGGAGCTGTGGAGTCAAGTGGTCAGAGAGAGAGGGAGAGAGAGTTTCTAATTCATGGTGTATCTCTTCTTCCTTGTAAAACCTCTTTGATCACCATCATCACTTCCACCTTTGTCATCACTCCTAGTGTTCCCTCTCCATGGCCACCCTTCTTCGAAGGTTTCAACATGTTCCAGCCACAACCCATCATCTCTCTATCTCTCACATCAACCACATTCTCCAAGCCCGCCTATGCCAGCCCATTAATCTTGAAGGCACAGCCTTTGCCATTCGATAAGAAGAATTTCCTTGCCTCCCAACCTCACAATTGGTGCCCATATATTGGATTTTTCTTGTTTTGGCTCACTATACCTGGTATGTGGTTCAGTTTATTTTCCAGCCTTTTGTGGGTTTACCTTCTGATGCATTGTTATTTGGTTGTACGTGTGTGCGTGCATGTGTGTGTGTATGTATGTGTGTGTGTGCACGTGTGTGTGAGAGAGAGAGAGTTGATTTGTTTCATTGCCTTTTGAGAAAAATGCAGATAATCAGGTGACTGAATTTGGGTCCAGATTTGCTGATGAATATTGATCCAATACATGTAGTTGAGTCTTTGATGATTTGATCCACTTTTATCCTTACATTATTGGTAGAGGATATTATCTTTATTTTGGTTTTCTTGTATTGGTTACATGATAAATGTGTATATTTCAAATATGGCATCCAATGTCTATAAGAGAAAAATCAAGTAGAAATTTGTCTCTTGGGGAACTTCCTCTTGAGGATAAACTTGTCCAAGCAATCAAATGCCCCCTTAGTCCCCGTTTGATTGTAGGGGAAAACATTTGTATGAAGTTTATCTTGGGGAAAGAGTTGGATGTCCCCACTTCAGAGTTTTTTCTCCAGAAAAGCTTCTCTAAAATGACAATTTGTTTGGGGATACTTTCTACATGCTTGTTATGCACCAGAAAGAATGCATGGGACCCATGGATCTTGGGAGAAGTTTTTCTTTTCTAACTTGTTTTTCCTGCAACCAAACATGGCCTTAGGGAAAATTATTTTCTTGGGTGATGAGCCTTAAAAATAAGTCATGGTATGGAGGGAACCGACTTTTGGATTCTTGTAGTTCAACCTGTCATTGGTCTGCCCCAAACCCAAAAATATCATATTCAGAATAAAATTCTGAATTAGTCTGACGATCACTTTATTGATCTGGTTCAGATTAGTTCCATGCCTTTGTCAGATGTAGGTTTACACAAAATGGTGCAATTGTATTCAGATCCTATCAGATGTTGATCTGAATTATTCCAGAACTGACAGTTTACCTCTGGATGCAATAACTCAATAGGTGTTGCTAAGTCAGGTTTGTAATGAATCCAACCCATAAGAAAGAGAAGCACAAAGGCACTAAGGGCAATAGCTCAAATGCACAAAGGCACTAAGGCACTCACAGTAAAGAAATGTAATTTTATTAATATTAGAATGCACCAAGAAAATGCATACTTACAATTGGGGGAGATCCCTTAGCTAAGTCACAGGGACTCGGCAAAGCAGGTGCCGCACCCGTGTCAACGCGATGCGACGCGGGTGCGGCACCCGGTGCGGTCAACACACCTAGGGTCGTTTTCATCCAATTTTTTAACGTACTTTTTTTCTGTTGCCCGATCAAAAGGGGCTGCGAAAGAGGATTAGGGCAATTTTTTTTTGCCCTAATCCTCTCCTCTCCTCTCCCCTCCTCTCCTGCGTAGCTCCATTCTCTCGCTCGCCTCCTCTCCTCCCAATGTCTCGCAGGGGAGCCCAATGCCACCTCCTTCTCTCCCTCGTCTCAGGTACCCTCTCGTTCTCTCTCGCTCTCTTGTTGGGTCGGCAGGGGAGGGGCCGAGCCCCCCTCCCCGTTCCCTCTGATTTCAGGGGCGGGGCCGAGCCCCCTCCCTGCTCCCTCTGATTTCAGGGGAGGGGTCGAGCCCTCCCACCCTGCTCCCTCTGATTTCAGGGATGGGGCCGAGCACCCCACCCTGCTCTCTCTCTCTCTCTCTCTCTCTCTCTCTATATATATATATATATATATATATTCTGCCGCACCCCCGCACCCACGTGACATAGTCCCTAAGGCACTCACAATAAATAAATACAATTTAATCTATGTCACATGGGTGCGGGTGCAGGGATGCAGCGCTTTCAAAAAACTTGGGTGCGGGGGTGCAGCAAAAATATAAAAAATTATATATATATATATATATATATATATATATATATATATATATATATATATATATATATAAAGTCCAAAAGTTGGACATAAATGACCCTGGGTGCGTTGACTGCACCCAGGGTCAGGTTGACCGCATCGGGTGCAAGTGCGATGCCTAGTTGGAGAGTCCCTGTGACATAGAATTTAATAATATTAAAATACACCAAGCAAATGCATACTTACAAATGGGGGAGATCCCCTATATATACAAAGAGAGCCAAAAGACTAGCCATTAGACTAGTCCTAACTAGTCAACCTAGCCAAAATATAGAAAATAAAAATGTAAATTACAAAAGGAATTAAATTAAAGTTACATATATACCCTAGGAACATTCTACTAGATACATATATCCATAATGTGTGTGTGTATAAGTATGTTTAACAAGGTTAGACTCTGGTGGCTCATATATCCAACTCAAACACACACCAAAAGTGGATCAGGGTTGATAAAATCTATACTTGGACAATTTGTATTCTATTCCCAAGATTAACTCTTGGTTGTACATTTGAAAATTGCACACTTTGTGCATATATTTTGTTTCTTCAATGGTCTTTTGAGCTTTGTTTAGAAGGTTCATCCTGCGAGGCACGTAAGCCTGTGTTATGGCCTTGTCTTTGTTTCCTTCTTTTCCATTATGTGAATAATTCTTTCATTATGGTTTAAATTCTTGATCATAATTGTTGCGAGGATTGGTTATCAGATGGATCATTGTTATTTTAGGTGTGATAATCCATCTGAAAATTGGTTGTGCCTTGGCTGCAAGAATGTCTTCTGCAGTCGGTTTGTCAAGAAGCACATGTTTGAGCATCATCAACATAGTGGACATTGTCTGGTGCTCAGTTACAGGTATAAGAAGTGTTGCTTGTGTTACTCCCTTGGTTTCAGTGATAATTGGTTATGTTTATGTTTGACAGTGACCTCTCAATATGGTGTTACTTATGCGATGCATATCTAGATGCTCAATTCATTTTGCAGCTCCAACCTGTTTATGAGATCGCTTATCTCTTGAAATTTGGAGAGAGGCCACCAGTTCAGATGATAGGATTTGAAGTAGGTGTAGCAGGTGCTAATTTTCAGCAATCTTGCAATGGCGAAAGTAGTGGATCATCGACATCAAACCTTTAATATGGTTAATACAACCCATCATCAAAGTTGTATAGATCTTCATTGGACTTATTTGGTCAAGCTTAGTATTTTAGCATAGATACTTCACTAAAATTCTGATTGTAGATAGTCTAGTCTTAATTGTCTCGGAAAAGGAAACCTGTAATCGGGTGCTTATTTCATGATTGTGAGTTTAGTATTATGCACACCCTCTGCATCATGTTGGAATGCATACTAAAAACAGGCTCCTGTTCTCTTTCTTAGTTAATGGAGGTGATTTCAGATTCGGGTAGTAGCTGAAAAAGGAGTTAATGAGCCTAGCAATGGTATATGATGTCTCTTTTTTTTTATTGCGTCAGTTGTGCACTCTTGGTTCAAATTGGATAGCTGGATTAGCATATCTGTGCAAACTAAACCAAGAGTCTTTAGTTTCAATGTCGTTGTTTTTTCTCTTATTAGAGATTGATTTTGTTTTTTATTGAAGGAAAAAAAAACGTTATTAGATCAAGAAGACATTTTTTATGCAGTGGTGCGGCTTCTAAGTTCTGATGACCATCTGTCTCAACGTTTCTCGAGATGAACACCACACCCATAAAGAGAAATGCCAAGATAGGGTGTCTGTCAAGCAGATAGCTGCATGCCCACCATGCAGCGATGCTGCATATGATGTGACTTAGAAGCATATGAGGCTCGGATTCAAGAACAGTTCCATCAAAGGGAAGAAATTTTTCTACAGATGAACAAGAGAATGCAATCTCCGATTGGATTGCATTATTTAAGGGTGGTTGACAAGAAAAATCATTTGATTTGATGGACATAACATGATCGTATTGTACGGCAAATATGATGCATTTTTTAAAATATCTTATAAAGTTTGCTATTCTTTTCATGCTCAAATTTGTAAATATCTGGTTTTAAAAAGTTTATTTTACCCTTTACACATGATTTTTTAAATATATGCAATTTTTTTCTCAAATATGTGATTGTCTTTTGCAAAACGGCTCTTAGATCTGTATATATCTAATTCAATGTTGAAAACTTGCATTTTTATAATTGTTGAAAAGTTGAAACATAGGATTGTAACTTATGTGTTTTGAGTCAAAATCGAAAACCCCTTTAGGGTTTCTTTTTTGCATTCTAAAACCATAATAGAAGCATGCTTTATAGATTGGAATAGTCACAATATTTCCAAATTTAGAAACTTGGGGTTAAAAATGTCAATTTTGGAAACCTAGAGTTTGAAATTGATTTTTGAAAGCTTTAAAACTCGAATCTAGATTGAAAATTTTAAAACTGGAGTTCTGGATCTCGAAAATGAAATGAAATGTGATGAAATGTTATGAAATGATGAAAAATGACATGAAATGATATGAAATGCCATGTGAAATACTAACTCTGAATAAAGAATTTTGGATATTAAATCTCGATTGACAGTTGTACCAGTTTAAAAAGTCATAATTTTGACAAAAATTGGCAAAATAGTTCAAGAAATGATTTTTGTCTCTGTCGGGCCAGAGTGACACTGAAAATTAGGGTTTGAACTGAAATGAACTAAATTGAGCTGGGTTTTAGGGTTTCAAAACTTAACTGGATTGACAAGACACTGACTCAACTGAACTCTCGGACCGAAACCATATTTAGAGAAATGGTGAGAAATAGTCACTCGAGTAAAATGAATTACAAACCAGAGCGGGGTTTGAGCTGAAACAAATATCAGTAATACGGAGATGAACTAAAATTGAAGCTCTAACACTAGCTCAACTGACTGGATTCAGCTCGATTTCAGCTAAATGAGCTAAAATGGATTCCTGGACACTTGAAAGTGGCTTTGAATTGAAACTGGAGCACTTGAACTCCTGGTGAGCTCAAGCTACACTCAAGGTAATATGACTGACTGAAAATGACTGACTCGAAGACAATTGGCTTGGATTTGAGTGAGAAATGAGCTAATTTTTGAAGAAATAATCCTATTTTGGCAAGAATGGTCAGAAATGGAAATGCTTTGTTCATTGTGAACTCAGGTGAACTTGAAATGACTGACATTCTAACTATTTCGAGCTTACAGATGAGCTTGGTTGACTCTGATTAACACGAGTCTAGGATGACCTAGGGGTAAAATGATAATTTTCTTAATAAAAGTGGGTAAAATTGTACTTTTCTAAGACAGACTCAGTGTTGGACTCCTAAACTGACCTACCAGGGTTGACATCCACATGAGGGATGTGTCTGAAAATGGATGAGGAAAATTTGGGGTGTTTACATTCATAAAACTTGTTTTTGTGTACTTTATGATAACTGCAAAAAAATAGGTGTGAACATACACATAAGTGATAGTTAAAAAAATGAGAAAGGAGGTTCGCATGATTTCCCGTGACTGGTATAAAATATATGATTTTACTAAAGTATTTGTGATTTTACGATTAAGGGATAAGACCACATAAATAAGATAATTTTTACAGACTTTTTTAGGACCACAAAAAATATGTATGAATATACATTTAAGTGAGGTTTTGCTTTAGCTTACGGGCATAATGATATGTCGTGCGAACTTCGTAATGTTTGCTTGTGTGAAGGGTAAAAAGGTCTTAAAAATTGTCTATTTATGATTTTGGACAGCGGACGAATTTCATAAATATTAGAACATTTAGGGAGATGTGGCATTTTTGTCGTACAATGCGGTTACTTTTTGTTTTTTTAATAACAAAAGAAAGTTCCAGTGCAAGATGGTTAGGGATGGGTTTGCCAAAGCGCCCTTCAAGGACCTCAAACGTCCCATCACCAAACCCCCACTCATAGTTGTAACTGAATTTCATCAACATCGTCATGCCTTATCCCAACTACATGGCCTCTCCTAGATGTAAAGAAATTTAAAATATGAAAAAGGTAGCATGTGAGATTTCAAGGGGCAGGTAATGACCTATTCATAAATTCTCACAGCATGCACATGTGGATGGATTACCTTTCATATGGAGAATCAAGAATGCTCAACAGTGATAGCCATATTATAGATAATACCTCTCCATTCCATGGGTTGATACTAAAAAGGCAATCGACATATTGAAGAATTTTACCAACTCAAGAGGATAACATAACAAGGCCATTGATTTCCAACAGCAGGTGGAAGCTCACATCCTTTTCTCTATGAGCTGGTTTCATTTGGTGGTGCCTATACGTAAATTACCTTTTTTTTCTCACTAAAGAATGGCAACCTAGACATTAAGAGGGAACACACAAGATCCCCATAAGCCTGAGGCAACTAAACATAAATTCATCATATGTTAGGCACCTATATATAAATGACCTTTTTTCCCTTTCACTAAAGAATGACAACCTAGCCATTACGATAGAACATATAAGTACCGCATACAAAGCTCCTAGCACAACTAATTGGTGTGTTTAATAATGGTAAATCATCACGATTCATGATAAGTGATAATGGGCCTAAACAATACCCATTATAGATATCTTCTAAGATGATATCAGTTAGGCTCTTGCCTATATAAGATTGCAATGTGTGCATCTTTTCATAAAAGAATGGCTATCTAGCTACTAACTTGGTAGACAAAAAGCATAAATTTCCCACATAAGGCTCCCAGCACAAAGCAGGTTATATGTTCCCCCCCGGAACACGTAGGTGCAAGTTCTCAGGTCTGAATAAGCACCACGTATGTAAGCACATGGGGCACGTTTCCCCATGTGTATCGGTATCACTTGGCCTCTGAGTTTGGTTTGTTTGCAAAGACTTAATTACCCTTTCTCACCATTAGCTCCATGAAACGACATTTTGAGTAAAAGACAAAAATGTCCTCCCGCCATAAGAGAGAAAGGGTTAAAATCATCATCGTTTTCGCCCTAAGGAGTAAACAATTCTGCTTTAACATGAGCTCCTCACAATATATCCCCCTAAACGTTTTGGCTCACCCTTTGACGATGCACCATCTACTGTAACAGGAGTTCCTTTTGACGACGCAGCCTTTGGCGTCGTGTGCTGCGGTCGGAGCACCCCTTTTCATCGTCTACTATCGTATGAGCGTAGTCGGAGCACCGTTGCCACCAACAGCTGCATCTACCTTCTAGGTATTTCTCCTCCACTATCGGATTAGCAAAACTTGTGTCCTTTATATGAGTTTTGTGTAAGGTTTCGTTATGTAAACAAATTGGTTTTCATTATGTAAATTTGAATGCTAAATTTTACAAGTGGTTATACTATTCATGCTAAATAACACATATTTTCATACTAAAACAAATCAATTTGTACCTATCCACCTTCTAGGCATTGAAAAATAGTTAGCACGATTTGTTCTTATGAAGGCCAAACATTACAGGGATATGTACTTATTAGGACTAAATTTCTACAATGATTTGTAATTTTGAATTTAACAATGATTTATACATTTAATGCAGTAGCGATTTGTTCGATGCAGCAACGATTTATACGTTTCAAGCAGTAGCGATTTAGCCAATTTATGATTCATGATTTATACATTTAAAGCAGCCATGATTTGTACATTTAATACAGTAGCAATTTATGATTTACAATGATATATACTTATGAAGGATTTGATTTCTTCAACGATTTGTGGTTAAATTTATGTGTTGTGCAGGTTAGCAATGACTACAATTTGTAAGACAAGAAAGCCTTCGTCGTTGGAGGGGATGACTCTTGGAGAAATCATCCACCAATCCGATATATATGAGGGTTATGTAAAGTACCAAAATATAATAAACATTGAGAATGAAAAAGACAGGAACAAATTGTTGGATATTTATTATGCGGAGCCTAATCCATCAGATATTAAAGATGAAAAGCAAACGAAGAAAGATGAGGAAGAACTAAAGATGAAGAAGAAGAATGATGACAAAGAGAAGGAAAAGCAAACAAAGGAGGAGGAAAATAAAAACTACGCGCACTTATGAGGCAAAAGGATTTCTTCCTACCAACCATGCAAAATTAAATCTACATGCACATCATTCTTCATGTTATCTGTCATGATCATCAATTGCATCGTACTATACTATGTATGGAGTTGTTATTTACCGTGCCAACTAAAGAAATGACTTATCCTATATGTGTGTTGACGATATCGATTCACGAGACAGCGATTTAATGACAGCTACGACACTGTGAAGCGATTTCAATTTTAATCGCTAAATGAACAACGGTTTGAATACGCAAATCACCACCACAATCGCGCAAGAATGTAAATGCCACACACATATTTCAATATCATAATAAAAATATCTTACAAATCGACACTAGCAAACACATAATATGTTACAAATCGATATACATATCACATAATATATTACCAATCGATACAAAAATTTAGCATAATAGCTTACAACTCGATATTAACAACCGTGATTTGTGTTATACTATTCCAATATTTTTTATACAGAGCCAAATTATTGTGGATGACATATACGTCATTGCGTAAATCACATAAATCATCAACCGGAATCTAGGTCTCACAAGGCATATCGATTTTTGACAACGAGTGGGATGTGGAACGATGTTTACTATTGAAGCTCAAACGTTACAACGATATGTACTTATGAAGGGTGTGATTTCTATATCGATTTGTACGTTTGAAGCAATAATTTGTATGTTTAAAGTAGGAACGATTTATACGTTTGATGAAATAGCGATTTATACTTGTTTACGATAGTGATTCACGTAACAACTATTTAATTATAAGTACGAACCTATAAAGCGATTTCCATAAAAATCGCTAAATGAGCAACGATTTGAACACGCAAATAACCACCTCATGTCACTACAGTGTTAATTCCTCATGCACAATTTTTAATTACATACTACAATATCTAACAAATCGACACTAGAAAGCACTTAATATTTTACAAATTGGTACATATATCCCCTAATATATTACTATACCTAACCCTATACCCTAATCCCTAAATCCTTAATATCTTACTAAACCCTAATCCTAAACCCTTTAACCCTAAACCCTTTAACCCAAAACCCTAAACCGATTTCTATGTTGATTCTTAATATCGATTTAAGATATTGTTTTGATTCTTAATATCGATTTATGATATTGTTTTGATTGTAAATATCGATTTTTAAGATATCAATACGAATTTCCAAATCGATTTAAGATATTGTTCTAAATCTTAATATCAATTTCTATGTTGATTCTTGATATCAATTTAAAATATTGTTTTGATTTTTAATATTGATTTCTATCCTGATTTTGTATATCGATTTATAAGCTATCAATAGGAATTTTCATATCGATTTGTGGTCGACAAAGACGTCATTGCGTAAACTGCCTAAAACATGAACCACTTTAAGGTATATGTTATTTTATTATAAAATCTTTGGCAGGTCTCATAAGCATTAAACTCCTCCGCTATAAAAGGAGATCCTCACAATATTGCCCCATAAACGCTTCAAAAAAATCTAACGCTTCATCTTCTTTCACTGGAGCACCATTTGTCGTCTCGATGAGTTTTTGTGTTGTGCAGGTTACCAATGGCTTACATTCGTAAGAGAAAAAATACTTCATCATTAGAGGGGAAATCTCTTGACAAAATCACCGAACAATATGCTTTGTATGAGCAATTAGAAGCGTACTACAAAATAATGACGATTGATAATGATAAAGAAAGAGAGCAATTACTGGTAAAGTATAGAGAAGAGCCTAATTCGTCAGATATTGAAGATGATAATCCAACGAAGAATAATAAGGAAGAAGTACAAATGAAAAAGAAGAAGAATGATGACAAAGAGAAACAAAAGGAAAGGAAGGAGGAGGATAATGAAAAAAAGCAAAGGAAATCGAGGCAAAAGAAGGAGGAGGTGGACGATAGGGAAAAGCAAAGGAAGAATAAGGAGAAGGAGGAAGAGAAACGAAGGTAAAAGGAGGAGGAGGAGGAGAGAGAAAGACAAAGGAAGAATAAAGAGGAGGAAGATAAGCGAAGGCAGAAGAAGGAGGAGGAGGAGAGGGAAAAGCAAAGGAAGAATAAGGAGGAGGAAGAGAAGCGAAGGGAAAAGGAGGAAGAGGAGAAGGAAAAGCAAAAGAAGAATAAGGAGGAGGAAGAGAAGCGAAGGCAATTGAAGAAGAAGAAGGAGGAGGAAGAGAAGCAAAAACAGTTGAAAAAGGAGGCGGAGGAAGAGAAGCAAAGACAATTGAAGAAGAAGGAAGGGGAAAGGCAAAGGAAGCAGATTCAGGATGAGGAAGAGAAGGAAAGGCAAAGGAAGGAGAAGGAGGATGAGGAAGAGAAAAAAAGATAAAAGAAGGAAAAGGAGGATAAGGAAAAGAAGGAAAGGCAAATGAAGGAGAAGGATGACGAGGAAGAGAAGGAAAGAGAAAGGAAGAAGGAGGACGAGGAAGAGAAGGAAAGACAAAGGAAGGAAGAGGAAGGAGGGGGAAGAGAAGAAAAGGGAAAGGAAAAAGCAAAGGATGAACGCGAAAGAGTGAAAGAAGGAAGAAGTATAAAAGCAGAGGAAGGGAGGGGATGAAGAGGAGAAAAGTGTGACCAAGGGACATTAATCGCTACTGAATGTCGCGATGTACTATTATAGGCATTATTATGTATAGCGATTACTCTGTATAGCGATTACTATGAATAGCGATTACTCTGTATATCGATTATTGTTATAGTGATTACTATGTATAGTGATTACTGTGATAGCACTTACTATGTATAGTTATTAATTGTGATTTGATATTTTGTGTTACAGCCAGGTCAAAAGAGAAGCAGAGCAGCAGGTGAAAAACTGAAAGAGCGATGTCAGTGGTCTGTAGTTTTGTCATTGTACAGAAAGCTGAGTGAATATCAGAATGACCGATTACGAAAGATGCACTTTGGCGGCCTTCTGGACCAATATTATTTTGAAAATTGCTGAAACACCATGACACACCTGCTCAATAAGTGGAACCATAAGACGAACACGTTCCAGTTTAGGGTTTTTGATATGACCATGACCCTAGAAGATGTGGCATGGGTTACGGGTCTCAAGTGCCATAAAAGTGTTGTCCTAACAAGGGATTCAAACTATAACCCAAGGGACAATTGCACGGCCCTTCTAGAAATATTGATGGAGGAATGGCGTGAGTGTATTTCTGGTGGAGGCAATTCCTCAATGATAAAAGTTTATTTTTTTCGTAATAAATGGGAAAGATGGTCTGCTGCATGCGCATTTAAAGCAACTGGCCAAGAGTTATGTGGCTTCCTTCTTTGTTTTTTTAGACTTACTTTATTTTTTTATTGTTCTGGTTTGAGAATAAGTTACTTGTGATTGCAGTTCCTGGAAGACTTAAATGAAGTCGACAACTGGGCATGGGGTACTGCTATGCTCGCACACTTGTACAATCAACTTTACTGTGCGAGTAAGGGTACGAAAACCGTCAGGGGGTTTTGGCCATTTGTTCAGGTATTTGTTTATTACATATTTAGTACTTGTAGACTAAGCTCGTTGAAGGTTGTAGTCTTACTAATATATCATTTTTGTAGACCTGGGCGTGGGAGCATATTGTCGCCTTGCGTCCTTAGTGTGGCCCTGCTGTTTGTGGTTTTCCCAAGATCGGTCAGTGGGCTTCAATAAATGTCAAGGAGGAAAATACTGAGTTCATTTTAGATGGACTACAATTAAATAAGGTAAATGGTTTAAAATTATTGTAATGTTTAGCATTCTTAAGTAATCATCGCTTTAGAATTTTATCTTCCTTAGTAAAAATCGTTATTTCCTTAGCATCTAACTTTCATTAGCATAAATCATTGTAATGTTTAGCATTCTTAAGTAATTATCACTTTAGAATTTTGTCTTCCTTAATACAAATTGTTATCTCCTTAACATCTAACTTTTATTAGCGTAAATCGTTATAATGTTTAGCATTCTTAAGTAATCATCGCTTTAGGATGTTGTATTCCTTAGTACAAATTGTTATCTCTTTAGCATCTAACTTTCAATAGTGTAAATCGTTATAATGTTTAGCATTCTTAAGTAATCAGCGTTTTAGGATTTTGTCTTCCTTAGTACAAATCGTTATCTCCTTAGCATTTAACTTTCATTAGCGTAAATTGTTATAATGTTTAACATTCTTAAGTAATCATCGCTTCAGGATTTTGTCTTCCTTAGTACAAATAGTTATCTCCTTAGCATCTAACTTTCATTAGCGTAAATCGTTATAATGTTTAGCATTCTTAAGTAATCATCGCTTTAGGATTTTGTCTTTGTTAGTACAAATCGTTATCGCATTCAGCATTTTGCATGAATAATTATGTCTATATCTAAACCACAATCTCGATTGTAAAGGTTGTTTGGAGACTGTATAGAGATGGAGAGGATGAGGACCAATAGGTTGTTGTTATGGCTACAAGACTGTCTGTCTGCAATATTTGGCTCTTTAGCAAATGCGAAGCAAAGTTACAGCATGGTAGTCGAGTACTCCTACAAGCTGGCTTGGGACAGTCGGTACCAAAAGTGTTTGTGCTATTGAGAAGGAAGATGAATAGTGGTGGGGCCAGGAACGTGAATTAGCATGAACACTTTAGAAAACAATTGGATAGCTGGAACAAAGAGGTGTTCGTGCCATACCATATGATTATAAAGAACGACAATATGACCCCAACTATTTCAAACAATATTGGCAACCCATACATCTAAATCGACAGATTGAGGAGAAGCAACCTAAAAGTAAGGACACTCTTGTCCCCAATCATGTCATCTTCCAGTATAGACGTAACATCCATCTTGTCTCTTTGGCACTTCCTGCAATTCCCTCTATTGCAGTATACAATAAGGAGCAAACACAGCTCCTAAAGGAGAATGTATCGTTCGACAAAAGGTTAGCGATGCTGGAGAGGGAGAATAAGAAGTTACAAAAGGACGTGCAGAATTTGGGGAGATAAATCGAGTCACTGGTTGAGATGATTACCAGTGGATTTAATAAGGTCAAGGGAACGAAGAGGCCACCGAATAAAAAGACTCCACCAAGGCAAATAAAGAGACAATTTGTATGTCCATCTAAGTCATCAAGTGCCAGTGAATAAACATATGTGATTTATGTATCCCGATAATTCTATGTTGTAATTCTATCATTCTTTGTTGTAATTATATAATTCTTTTCTTAATAAGTGTAACACAGAAGTGCCACTAAAAAATTGACAAGAATACATAAAATTAGGTTTGTAATTATATAATTCTTTCATGATTTATACTTACGTTTGCTAAATCGTATAGCGATTACTAGTTTAGGGTTTATTATTTATAGAGATTCTTGTAATAGCGATTACTCAGTATAGCGATTATGAAGTTAGCATGATTTGTACTTATGTTTGCTAAATCGTATAGTGATCACTGGTTTATGGTTTATTATTTATAGTGTTTCCTGTGATAGCGATTACTTAGTATAACGATTACTCAGTATAGCGATTATGCAGTTACCATGATTTGTACTTACGTTTGTTAAATCGTATAGCGATTACTTATTTACGGTTTATTATTTATAGCATTTCCTGTGATAGTGATTACTTAGTATAGCGATTATGAAGTTATCACAAATTATACTTACGTTTGCTAAATCGTATAGCGATTACTAGTTTTGAGTTTATTATGTATAGTGATTCTTGTAATAGCGATTACTAGGTATAGCGATTATGAAGTTACCACGATTTGTACGTAGGTTTGCTCAACCATTAAGCGATTTCTGGTTTAGGGTTTATTATTTGTAGCGTTTCCTTTAAGTGCAAGGAACATTCCATAAGATTAGTTTAGGGTTTAGGGTCTAGAGTTTAGGTAAACGTCATTCGACACACTACTGATGTTATGCGATGTGTCATTCATTTACACGTACTAACATCATTTCGATGATACTAGCAAATGAAATGACATCTTTTAATTAATGTGAAATATAATTTATTTATTTATTATAATCTTTGGGCGTGATTTTTTAAAATGGGTGGGACGTGAAATAAAACGTCGCTTAACTTTGGTAGTGTGTTTCGCAAGGAACACAAGACGTTTCCTTTAAGAGCAAGGAACAGGCGACATTTCATTTTTCTGCTTCGTGAGCAACAAACAAAAAAATAAATGTTTCAGTTAACCACCGTCGTCGCAAGAACTGTATCAATGTCGAAGAAGGACACTGTAATTCAGTCGACCGTCCATAAAAAAGGGTACCTTCGATTCCTTTAACCTGCTTCATCTTTTTTATGTCATTTATAGTTTGCTTACTAAATATAATGCAATAGTTCATTTACTGAATATTCAGCTAATTTCAGTGCAACATCCACAAAACAAGGTGCCAGAAAACTCAGCAAAGTGCTTGAAGACAACATCGACCGGATGCGAGATGAATTTGCAGAAGGACACACTATCAGTAATTTTGTATGTATGAAACCACTATCAGTTATACATTTACGTATGTCGTGGTCATCTATATTAATAAGTGTATATTTATTGTAAACAGACTATACACGATTTCGTCATGTATATTCAAAGCAAGAGATTATTCATGCCGGTCCGCATTGTCACCCCTCATTTTATGGTATATGAGTTATCTTATATGTTTATTTTCTTTTTTGATTTACTAATGTACATGCGTGTTTTAAACTTGTTATTATTATTGTTTCTTTCAACAGAGTATCATCCGCCGAATGCCATACACGACTGGATTTCTAGATAGACTACAATACTGGGGTGATGATGACCAAATGGCAGACTTTTCATCAAGTGAAAAGGTTTATGACCATATCAATTTGCAAGATGTTAAATCGATTTAAGATATTGTTTTGATTCTTAATTATTGATTTCTATGTTGATTCTTAATATCTATTTTAAGCTATCAATAGGAATTTACATATCGATTTAAGATATTTTTCTGATTCTTAATATTGATTTATATATTGGTTCCTAATGTCGATTTAAGATATTGTTTTGATTCTTAATATCGATTTGTATGTTGATTCTTAATATCTATTTTAAGTTATCAATAAGAATTTACATATCGATTTAAGATATTGTTCTGATTCTTAATATCGATTTATATGTTGATTCCTAATATCGATTTACGATATTGTTTTGATTCTTAATATTGATTTCTATGTTGATTCTTAATATATATTTTAAGCTATCAATAGGAATTTCTATATCAATTTAAGATATTATTCTGATTCTTAATATCGATTTATATGTTGATTCCTAATATTGATTTAAGATATTATTTTGATTCTTAATATCGATTTATATGTTGATTCTTAACATCGATTTTCAGATATTGATTCCTACATTATGGCAATCAGAAAAGCATTAGGTCTTATATGTGTTGGATGTACGAAAACAAAAAATATGGTTATACAACTCCTTGGACTATAACATTGGTGTAGGCTGTGACATTGTGTATTTGGTAATTTTCTATCTATAAGATTACTGTATCTTCTATCGTGGTCCAAAATTTACTTGTTTTTACATAAACCATATGTTGGATTTTTCAGAGATATGTTGGGTGTCGATATTGGCCCGTGGAGGCTTCACGTCGCAGAGGATGCTCTTTTACAAAATAATGGCATTGATTGTGGCGTCTTTGTAATAAAGTATATTGAAGCAATATACTATGGACGAGTACTAGAATTCACCATTGTATGTTGTACACTTAAACATGTTTTATTATCCTATATTATTGCTGACTACATTTCTATATTGGTCTAACTTTTGGGGTTTTCTTTCAGGATGATATTCTTGGATTTCACACAGAACTATGCAAAAAATTGATGGATTTTCTAATTACGAAAGATACAAAACCCCAGACTGCAAGATTACCTAGAAAGCAATGAAGGACACGAGGCCCTCGGAAGTAAGAGGAAGCAGTTTTAAACGTCTACCTATTCTCAAGGATAACGTGAAAAGGGTTACGTTCTACTGCTGAGAGAGAGAGATAGCAATTTTTGGTTCAACATTCAATTTCCCAAACATGACAAATTTTGCAGACTGTGTATACAAATTTTGTAAGACTGCGTACAAAATTTATATTAATCCAAAAACCAAAATTACGCACATGGTATATGTGTGTTGAATATGCAAATCACTACCTCAAGCGAGCAAATCGCAACAATGTCAATTTTACAGGCACACGTTTTAAAATCATAATACAAATATCTTACAAATCGATACATCTTACAAAATTATGCACCTGGCACTTGTTAATATCGATTTTTAATATATTATGCTGAATTTGTATATCAATTTGTAAGATATTATGTGTTTTCTAGTGTCGATTTGTGAAATATTGTTTTGTTTGTTAATATCAATTTGTAATATATTATGCTGAATTGTCATATATCAATTTGTAAGATATTTTGTTTTATAGTGTCAATTTGGTGATAATATTTTGTTTGTTAATATTGATTTGTAATATATTATGTTGAATTGTCGTATATCAATTTGTAAGATATTATGTATTTTCTAGTGTCAATTTGTGAGATATTGTTTTGATTGTTAATATCGATTTGTAATATATTATGCTGAGTTGTCGTATATCGATTTGGAAGATATTATGCTAAATTGTCGTAAATCGATTTGTAAGTTATCAAGACAAAGAGAAGTGAAAATTCTTAACAACTTTCTTAGAAATGGGGACTTCAGGGTCATTAATTGATGAAATAGGGAAAGGTTCATCAGCGGGTTCAATCTTTGGCTTCTTAATGCCAATCTAGTTATTGTTTTTGTCAGCACGCCCTCTCTTTTCTCGAGCAGATGAATGAGGCGAAACCGCCTTTGCAACCTGCCTTTTTTAGAATGAGCCTTCCCAATATAGTGTCGATTTGATGATATTGTTTTGTTTGTTAATATTGATTTATAATATATTATGCTGAATTATCGTATATCGATTTGTAAGATATTATGTGTTTTCTAGTGTCGATTTATGAGATATTGTTTTGTTTGTTAATATCGATTTGTAATATATTATGTTAAATTGTCGTATATCAATTTGTAAGATATTATGTGTTTTATAGTGTCAATTTGGTGATATTGTTTTGTTTGTTAATATCGATTTGTAATATATTATGTTGAATTGGAGTATATCAATTTGTAAGATATTATGTGTTTTCTAATGTCGATTTGTGAGATATTGTTTTGATTGTTAATATCGATTTATAATATATTATGTTGAATTGTCGTATATCGATTTGGAAGATATTATGCTAAATTGCCGTAAATTGATTTGTAAGTTATCAAGCCAAAGAGAAGTGAAAAATCTTACCAACTTTCTTAGAAATGAGAACTTCAGGGTCATTAATTGATGAAATAGAGAAAGGTTCATCAGCGGTTTCAATCATTGGCTTCTTAATGTAAATTTGATTATTGTTTTTGTTAGCACACCCTCTCTTTTCTCGAGCAAATGAATGAGGCAAAACCGCCTCCGCAACCCGCCTTTTTGAGAATGAAGCTTCCTGATATAGTGTCAATTTGGTGATATTGTTTTGTTTGTTAATATCGATTTTTAATATATTATGTTAAATTGCCATATATTGATTTGTAAGATGTTATGTGTTTTCTAGTGTCGATTTATGAGATATTGTTTTGTTTGTTAATATCGATTTGTAATATATTATACTAAATTGTCGTATATCGATTTATAAGATATTATGTGTTTTCTAGTGTTGATTTGGTGATATTGTTTTGTTTGTTAATATCGATTTGTAATATATTATGCTAAATTACCGTATATCGATTTGTAAGACATTGTGTATTTTATAGTGTCGATTTGGTGATATTGTTTTGTTTGTTAATATCGATTTGTAATATATTATGTTGAATTTTCATATGTCGATTTATAAGATATTATGTATTTTCTAGTGTCGTTTTGTGAGATATTGTTTTGTTTGTTAATATCGATTTGTAATATATTATGTTGAATTGTCGTATATCGATTTGTAAGATATTATGCTGAATTGTCGTATATCGATTTGTAAGATATTATGTTGAATTGTCGTATATTGATTTGTAAGATATTATGTGTTTTCTAGTGTCGATTTGTGAGATATTGTAACTTCATAAATCATAAAAATACATGGTTACATGAAAC
Organism: Nuphar pumila; assembly: GCF_984573655.1. Lineage (NCBI taxonomy): Eukaryota > Viridiplantae > Streptophyta > Magnoliopsida > Nymphaeales > Nymphaeaceae > Nuphar > Nuphar pumila. The sequence continues at coordinate 35,134,641 of NC_143253.1, read as the reverse complement.
TCACAAAGACGGTAACTCATATATTATGTGTTTTCTCAGAACAAGCAGGTTTGTGAGAAATTGTTTTGTTCATTAAAATCGATTTGTAATATTTTATGTTGAATTGTTGTATATTGATTTGTAACATATTATGTGTTTTCTAGTGTCGAATTGTGAGATAATATTTTGTTTGTTAATATCGATTTGTAATTTATTATATTGAATTGCCGTATATAAATTTATAAGATATTAAGTGTTTTCTAGTATCAATTTTTGTGAAATATTGTTTTGTTTGTTAATATTGATTTGTAAGCTATTATGTTGAATTGTCGTATATCGATTTGTAATATATTATGCTCAATTGTTGTATATCGATTTGTAAGATATTATGTGTTTTCTAGGAACGAGTTTTATAATATTCGTAGTATGATTTCTATTGTAGAATTATAACATTACAACAAAGAATTATAGATTTACAACAAAAAAATATAGATTTACAATAAAGAATTATCGATTTACAACAAAGAATTATAGAATTACAACAAAGAATTGTAGAATGCTAAACATTACAACGATTTACACTAATGAAAGTCAAATGTTACAACTATTTTGTAGCTGAAGAATCCACACGTGATTCCTGTGTTGCGTTGCTCACTTTTGAATTAAACTGAGCATGTCATTAAATAGAACAATATCAGGCACTACATTAAGTTCAACAAGAAATGCAAACATCCTCCCAAAATTGTTACATACCAAAAGACTTGTCAAACTCATGCCATCATTCCACTCAAATAGGTCAGAGGGATTGCAGGTTCCAACATTGTAATGCACGTGTTTAGAGTATTGCTGCATGTTGGAAATTACACAAGTTAGATATTGATAAGTTGCACGTAATACAATTTACATGGGAAGCAATATACTATATTACATACTTGTTCATGTGAATGGCTTAGTTGCTTAGGGGTTTGTTGTTTCTTACACATTTTCTTGCAAAACAATTTCAGTGCACCCTTTGTCCTCTGACGACTGCGATCAGAGGCAAGTTTCCTTTTGATACCCTTTGCTAGGTTAATATTTTCATCATAATCTATAAGGTTTACTTCTGACTTGTCGAAGATGATATTGACGCTTCAGCACAACTTATCATAAGGGTCAGGGGAAGCGTGATTTTCACCTACGTTGTTCGTTCATCTTTTCTTATATTGGTGTTCATGAGCTGCAATGAACTCATGGTAAATTAACTGCACTTTTTTAAGTAATTCCCTTAACACTTTTCTCACACATACATAAACTTCTTCGCTTTTCGATGTCAAATCTGTAACATGCATAAGTGACCTATATAGTTTTTAGTAACGGGAGGCTATGTGGCACTTCTCATCAACACCAGGTGGACTGACATTATTTGTATCCAGCAATTCAATATTTGCTTGTCTCGCCCATCTTCGCATTATATATGACTTAAGTATTTCTTGTATCTTCTCTTGATTAAGTGTCTTTAATGCATGACGACATAAAATGCTCTTGAATTCAAACATTTTGCACGTACATTCAATTGTTTTGTTGTCAACATTGTATATAACATGTGCTTCTTTCTTTTTTGGTTGCTCTTCGCCCTCCCATACAACATGGTATTTGTGCATATTCACATATTGCATATGTTCTTCTATATTGCAATTCATAACCTGTATAACCATTCAAATACAGTTAGTGTATACAGATCCGCAGGTTGTATCAATATTTTCATGCCCAAAGTTATAGGGCGGGTGTTGAAGCATTTTATATCTTGTTCAAGCTCATTCTGTCTAAGATCGTCTACAAATAATTCATATTATTCTATAAAGCGAAACATTGTTAAACATGAATACAAGGTTTTTCTCAGTGTGGCATGCATAGATTTAGCTCTTTATGTGTTTATCATACATGCACAAAAGTATTGTCTTCCATATGTCAATGCCCACTTCTCTTTGTTTTCATATAAATTTTGTAACCACACAGTTTTCAAGGTCATACATTTGAATCATTTTCTCCCAATCAGACAGAAAAGTGACCTCGTCCATGCTCTCAAGTATACATTTTCTAAACTTTTTATCAAACCTTATCTTCTGATTAAAAATGTGTCATATATTTTTTGTTGCATTTTGAAAGATATGCCACAAACATAGGCGATGATGTGCATATGGCCATACATGAGACACTACAGCTGTAATTGCATGATCACCATCTGTAAGTACAGCTCCAGGGTGCTTTCCATTCATTGCCTATGTAAATACTCAGAACAACCACTCAAAGGTTTCCTTGGTCTGGTCATATAAAAAAGTGTCGCCTAATATGCAACTCCGTGAGTGATGGTTCACTCTGATAAACTATGCAAATGGCCATTGTTCTGTATTAATCTTCACTGTCGTATAAAAAATAAGCACATCATTGAAGTATTCATAGTTTACTCTTGACTTTGAATCTGCCCAAAACATATTCACAGCATACCCATCTCCATCCAGTTGCATTGCACTAAAGAAACCAGGGTCATTGCTTGAATTCTTTTGTAGGTAATCAACCAAAGAACATATTTTTTCATTCTTCATGTTGTCTGACATCTTCCTTCTCAAATGGTTTCTTAGATCCATAAATGTGAATGATACATTCTCGCGACCGCCATCTATGTGCACGCACAAATTGTATGTCTTCCTTGGTACAATGCTGACGCTATCAGCTATTTCATCAATTGCAGCATGCACTTTAGTTACTTTACGATGTGACCTTAACATATGAGTCATAAATGAAGGGGCTAATTCATGGTTATGATCATTGATTAAAGTACGAACTACATATTTCCCATTCAGAAGTCTTCTTAACACCATTCTTGCTGGACAGCCACATCTTGAATCTAGCTTGCTCCTTATTGGATTTCCACTTGACTTCTTTCAACCTTGCTTAGAACAAACATATGCCTTTATCACCACGACACCCTTTGCATTTTTTGCCCAAGAATACCTTCTAACACTGAAGCCAAGTTTTAAGGCATAATTATTGTAAAATTTGTATACAGCTTTCTCATTATTAAATTGCATTCCCTCTACGAGAACAGAGTCAAGTGTACTATCATGCAGACTTGAGGTGCATGCATCTTTGTCAAGTGCACTGTCATGATTGTCTATCTCATTATCGAATTGCATTTCGTCTGCTGGAATATCATTATCGAATTGCATTTCGTTTGCTGGAATATTCAAGTCTAGAGTGAATTCAATGCATGCACCCTTCTTATCATGTGCATCATTAGTGCACATATTCACTTTATCAAGTGCGTCGATAGTATGGATGTTTGTTGCTCCATGACTTTTCAGTGATTGAGACACATCATCTTCACTACAACTAGTTGATATGCTCAACACTGTCATGAGCAAAATATCAATTTGTGTTAGCCAATGCATATGTTTACTATGATTTATTCAAGATGCATATAACAACGGCTATCGATTAGTTAATCAAGTCAAAGAAACGATTGAATAAATCACAATATCAAAGCAACAATATAATAGCTTACAATTAGATAATAACAAACAAAACCATATCTCACAAATCGACAGTAGAAAACACATAATATCTTAAAAATCGATATACGACAATTCAGCTTAATATATTACAAATCGGTATACGGTAATTCAGCATAATATCCTACAAATTGATATACAACAATTCAGCATAATATATTATAAATCGATATTAACAACCGTTTACCATATCTCATAAATTGACACTAGAAAACACATAATATCTTATAAATTGATATACGGCAATTCAACATAATATATTACAAATCGATATTAACAAACAAAAAAATGTCTCACAAATCGACACTGGAAAACATATAACATCTTACAAATCGATATACGAAAATTCAACATAATATATTACAAATCGAGATTAACAACCAAAATAATATCTCATAAATCGATACTAGAAAATACATAATATCTTATAAATCGATATATGGCAATTCAGCATAATATATTACAAATCGATATTAACAAACAAAACAATATCTCACAAATCAACACTAGAAAATACATAATATCTTACAAATCGATATACGACAATTCAGCATAATATATTATAAATCGATATTAACAAACAAAACAATATCTCACAAATTGACACTAGAAAACACATAATATCTTACAAATTGATATACGATAATTCAGCATGATATATTTCAAATCAATATTAACAAACAAAACAATATCTCACAAATCAACACTAGAAAACACATAATATCTTACAAATCGATATACAGCAATTCAGCATAATATATTACAAATCGATATTAACAAACAAAACAATATCTCATAAATCGACGCTAGAAAACAATAATATCTTACAAATCGATATACGGCAATTCAGCATAATATATTATAAATCGATATTAACAAACAAAACAATATCTCAGAAATTGATATATGTATGACTACAATCACAAGTTGTGTTACATTGCATATACTGAGTGAATGGACAATACCGGATGGGGTAGAGGCATTTGTTCGCATCTGTAACCAAGCATTCTTGTCAATAGGTCCCAGTATCTTACAAATATCTTCAAGTTTCCAACATCGAAACGATAAAATCTACCTACAATAACAAAACGCCTTAATTAATGACACTCATGATGACATACGTTCTTCAACAATAGCATGATAACATGGAAAGGTACTCACCACGCTTTAATGACACTTGTTGAAATGCTTGTGCGTCATTGTTTTTTTTTTCATACTGCCTAATGAAAACGAAGAAGAAGAAATGATTTTTAAAAGAGATGGCCGACAAATCCCTCTATGATGCCCACCAATGATCGAACCAGTCGTTCGATTTGTAGTTATCTCGACGAGGTAGGAACGAACCCGAGAATGTTTTCTATCTAACATAAGGCAGTTATAAGAAGGCGACCATGTGTTGTAACACAAGCTAAAAACAAAGGTGGAACGTGCAAATCTATATACGAGGAGCGGGAGGACATTTTCATCCAATGCATATCTATCTTATGGGAGGACATTTCCGTCAAAAGCATATCTACCTTTTTTATATGTTATTTTATTATAAAGTCATCGTGGGCAACATTGGCATATGAATTATCATGGGTCCCAAGATATTCTTCCATACACACCGAAACACGTGAATTTGTGTTCCGAGGAGAACACACAACACCCTCTCCTCCCAGCACAACCAAGGTTCTGTTTAGGAGACTGTATTTAGTATTATGATGCCACAATCTTGGATATCTCAAGTCAAGGATATGGGAGCTTTGAGATTTTCCAACACCCACGAACTACGGGCTCCCAAACAGAGCCTTGAAGCATTTAATAAGCAATGGTGAGTCATCATGCTTTCACGGTGAGTATAAATAATGAGACCCTCAGTGCATAGCTGCAAAGGGTGAGGTTGGGGCATTTAAAATGGAAGCAACCAAGTGTCCCACTTGCAATTCCTTTTGCTACTAAAGAAGAAAAGGCAATAAGCTTAAACATGGAGTGCCACACAAACCTACCAACCTCCTTCAATAAAGTAATGAGGCATATGGAATCCAGAGTCAAAAGCAAGTTCCTTTTGCAAAATTTGGGTTAGTATAGGCTTATGGAAATTACCTGGAAACTTCACCATTGTTCATTTCCCCACAAATTGTCTAGTGCCACATGGCATCATCACTACCATTAGGGCAGTGTCGATGGATGGAAAATGAAGTCTGATACCCGCTGTTCATCTCTACAATGGATGGCTATGATGCCATTCTACCAACTGGCATATAATTGACTCATCAGTGATATAGCAAATCACCTGATCTGAGCTCAAACCAAGGATTCTATGAATGTTTCGTTTCTAAAGAGATGCAAAAATCTCTTTTTTACTGTGATAATAAAAGCTAAAACCCTTGAACTCCTAAACATCACAACTGCAACATCACTCTCAAATATCACTCTAAGAGAGTTTGATTCCAGATCCTTTTTAAAAGTTCCCAACTCCCCCTGATGCCCAACTACCAAACAGAGCCTAAAATTATCTGATTCTTTAAGTTGAAAATGTTGCAAGAGATTGATCCTAGTGAGATTTATACAAAATCCTGAGGCTGGTCTTGTCATTATCATAATCGTTGCCATGAAAATCATGGTTGGTTATCCCATCTTCAAGGGTTAGAATTTTCCAAGCCTTCTGTCTCTATTCATTTACATCTATTAATAAAGCATGAGCCACTGCATTATTTTATGCCTGCACCTCACTGCATCACTGAAGTCTTTTATTTCTTTCCCTCGCATATCCTTAAAATTGCATCACATCAGCCCTTCAAACTGCTGCAGATCAAGCTTTGGTGTTAGAAGCCAAAGTTTAAACAAGTGCAAAGTATTTGGGATTTCTTTTGAATGCTTGAATTAAAGACTGGCAATCACAGCCTCCATGTTTGGCTATTCTATGTTTGGTGTCATCTATAATACTAAAGTTTTTGAAGCTTTTGGTTTGTTTCGTTGCTTTGGAACCTAAAGTCTAGGACCAAAGCACATGTTTCTGGTAAAACCATAATAAAATACAGAACTTTTAGAGATACTAGAAATAATTTTGGATGAATAAGAAATTATACAACAGTAACAATTTCACGAATAATAATCAGGAAAAACAAAAATACAATAGCCATTATCAATAAAGATGAAGCCAATTAATGGTACTTTAAATATGTCCAAGAGATTAGGGATTATGATTCACGATTTTGACACCTTCGTACCAATGAATCTCAGAATTACAAATAAACTAAAGTTTTTAGGCTTCTCTATTGACTTTCCATTAAGATAGAGAACAAAAACACCTAAGAATAACTGCAGGGTAAGAGCTTAATATTGAGCTTCATTTGCACACATGTTAACCAGTTTATTCACATCTGGATCTGTGAGTTTCGGCCTGCATCTTCAATTGGATTCATACCAACTGCTCTTGTTTACACGATTGGTATTTTGATCCGTCAACATCCTGATAAGTTTATCACAAATGTACACTTAACTGATTACTGTGTATGAGGACTTTACAGAGGCAGTGGTAATATAAATTCAATGTAAAACAATACATGCCTTAGACAATGGTCACATTATTCAAAACTTCTCCTAGAGGCAAGCTCTGATACCAATTAAAGATTCATGGAATGGACCATCCCTCGAACTGACTTTCTTTGATTTCGCTATCTTCTTCCTTAGAGTGTGGTCTCCATTTACGATCAAAGCTCCTTTCTGGTAATGGCTGAATTCTAAGCTTGTCATCAATGAGATTCAAAAGCTCTTGCAGGCCAACTCCAAGAACAGCAGATGTTTCCACATGTTGAAGTTGAAAACATTGGTAATGACTCTCTTGATGGTCAACAGTATGTGCCTTATATAGCGGTTCAGATTCCACATTATCCTCATCCAGATCTTCTTCTTGGAGATTACAACTCATCTCATCTTCATCACAAGGTTTTGTTGACAGCTCTGAGGTTGGTTCACCCTTATCCTCTTCTGGATGCTCAGAACTCTCTTTAGTTCCACTACTATCTTCAAGCAGATCTATCTGAACAGATTCTCATCAGAAGTCAGTATCAATTTTTTGTCTCATTTATTTATTTTACTTCTCCTTATGAAAGAGGAAAACAAAGATATCATAGATAGCGACAGGATGAAAAAGTAATCAGACAAACTACCTTATTCCAAACTTCAATCATATTTTGCAGTTTTTCTTCAGAAACCCCAATTTGCTGCAGCACTTGCAGAACTGCCGATCGCTGCTCAACCAGATTAAAGGCACTAGAATCTAACACATGCTGACAACAATTAAGGTGAGAAGAAAGCATCATTATTGGATGCAGCAGATGTAACCGCAATTCCTCATCACCATTTGTAGTAAAAATAGTGAAAAAAAAAACCCAAGCAGAAGCAATTACAATGGAAAATAGGAGATTAAATGTTCAAGAAAAAGAATAATACCAGATTCACAAAACAAAACTATGAACTTCCAAATCAGAAGTCAAGATCGTCAAGGTAGGAGAAAAATAATATCACAGAAATGACATTGTAAAAGGAATACAGCAACCAACAAAAGGATCAACAGTCAAGATAACAAAAATACACCTAAATGCCTTATCATCTTAATGTGCATTTCCTCACTATTTCATAAAGTTAATCTTCCAAAAAATATTTAAAAAAAAAAAAGTCAATAAAATAATTAGTCTACATTTTGTAGCAAATGAAATTTAGTTGCTCCTGGACAGAATAGCATAGATGAAAATGGATTCCATGATATCTCAGCCTCGAAGAATTCCTATGAGCTGTATTAGAAATTCCCTTGATAAAAAAATTGATATGAAACACACTGAGAAATGAGAATAAGATGACAATTATGCACATAGGAATCACATCTACTAGCTAAAGCTAGAGTATAAATGCATAGTCGAAGAAAAGCAGCAAAACTAAAATAGGACCTCGTTATACACTCCCAAAAGAGCCAAACATTTGGACACCACATTCTAAGAGAATATAAACTCTGAATTCTGAAAACTAAATAGTGATGGTTATCACCTAGGAATCTCTAACCATTTACAACCAAGTTGAATGGCCATCGGTTAAGAGCTTGGCATAGCTCAAAAACTAAGCTTACTAGCCAAGGCTGACCATTTTCCTCTCAATTAGGAAACCAGGCAGAGTAGCTCTGAGCGCATAAGAGCTTGCTTGAGATCAAAAGCTACGTTCATAAGCTAGGTCTGGCCCAGTTTTCCAGATCCATTAGAAAAATAGACAGTTTGAGCTTAGAATGCTTGGATTTGTTCGGCATGATTATCTTTGTTCAAGTAGAGAAGGAAAAACTTCAGTGTTACCATGACTAGGCAAGATAATTTTTGTAAGAACTCAAAAAAAAAACTTGGATTCAGGTCGGATCCGGACCCGACCCGAACCCGAAAGGGAGGCACCGCCTCCCGTGTGTTTTGAAGACAGCGAGGCAGGGGTTTCAAAGAGAACCCCCGCCCCCCTTCTTCCTCTCTCCCCGACTCGACTCTGCACTCTCTCTCGCTGGAGACCCCTGCGACCTCCCTCCAACGCTGATGCTGCCGCCGCCGCCGACCACCAGGTACGCCCCTCTTTTCCCTCTCAGTCTCTTCTCTCTCTCCCTCACCTCTCTCTGTGGCCACAGGAGGGGTCAAATCCCCTCCCTGTGCTCCCTCTTAGCAGAGGAGGGGCTTGACACCCCTCCCTGCTCTCCGTTACGGTAGGGGAGGGGGATGAGCCTCCTCCCTTCTTTCGTTACGGCAGGGGAGGGGCTGAGCCCCCTCCCTGCTTCCGTCACGGCAAGGGAGGGGCCGAGCCCCTCCTTCCTGCCTCCTGTTACGGCAGAGGAGGGGCTCGCCCCCCTCCTCTCTGTTCCCTTTGTCACGGCAGAGGAGGGGCCAAGCCCCTCCTTCCTGCCTCCTGTTACGGCAAAGGAGGGCCTGAGCCCCTCCTTCCTGCCTCCTGTTACGACAGAGGAGGGGTTCGCCCCCTCCTCTTTGTTCCTTCTGTCACGGCAGAGGAGGGGCTGAGCTCCCCTCCGTGCTCCCTATTAGGCTGGGGAGAGACTGATCCCCCTCCTTGCTCTCTGTTACAACAGAGGAGGGGCTGAGCCCCCTCCCTGCCCTTTTGATCGGCAGGGGAGGGGTTGAGCCCCCTCCCTGCTTCGTGTTACGGTAAGGGAGGGGTTGAGCCCCCTCCCTGCTCTTTGTTTTGACAGAGGAGGGGGTCGAGCCCCCTCCCAGCTCGTTGTTACGGCAAGGGAGGGGTCGATCCCCCTCCCTGCTCCCTGTTACGACATGAGAGGGGGTCGAGCCCTCCCTGTGCCTCTTTTCTTGTTAGGCAGGGGCATCGCTCCTGCCTTCGTTGTTTTTCGGCAGGCCGGGGAAAGCCCCCTCGCCTCGCTTTTCCCTGGCATCAAGCGGGCGTTCGTTCGTTGTTGACAGGCAGGGGCTTTGACCCTGCCTCTCTTCTACTTTGTCAGGCAGGGGCGCAACCCTGCATGTCCTCGCTTTATGAGGGCAGGGGTGCAACCCCCTGCCTCATCGGAGTCCGCTGATAGCAAGTCAGCAGGGGTTCGCAGCCCCTGCCCCTACTTCTTGCGCTTATAGCAGGTGCGCATGTGCAAGATGCCCCTGCCTCTGCTTCCTTTACGTCAGGACGGCGACAGTGCCCCTGACCTTCTCTTTTTTGTGGTAGCTTGCTAAGATCGTTACTTTTGCAGCTCGTGCGACGGATCCTGATCGCGCTCTGCGACCCAAGCCGTCCACCGCTTACACTCGCAGACGCCAGCAAGCTTGCAACTCCCAAAGGTAGGGGAAGATTGCACAGAAGACTTGGACAATTGAATTGAGTTCAATTAACTAAAAAGGACAATTAAATAAATATATATCATATATATTTATACGAGTACGCATTTAACTCAAGGACGTGGTTTCACGATCCTTGTCATTTACTTTGTCGTTGCGCATCGCGCAAAGGTTCTGTGTTGCACTCTTGCTTACGGTCTTTACTTTGTCGTTGTGCATCGCGCAAAGGTTTGGTGTTGCACTCCTGTTTACAGTCTTTACTTGCCGTTGCGCGTTGTGCCGAGGGTTTGTGTTGCACTTCTGCTTACCGTCTTTACTTTGCCGTCGCGCTTTGCATCTAGGCTCTTGCTTTTGCATATGTGTTGGTATTGCCTTGCTATTGCAGATGACGTGCAGGTTCTTGCTCTTTGTGTATGCCTTAAAGGCATCCTCGTGGAGGATGCAAGGGGCATTTACCACTCTCCCTCTTGCGACAAAAGTTCAGTCGGGAGCGAGCGACACATCCTCGTCTAAGGAGAGGGATACCTCGCAAGGATACTGGCTCTTCGTGTGCGCAGTCCTGCAGAATCGACTTTAGATTTTAGGGAGCTGCGCAAAAGCATCAAAGACTGCTCCAAATCGAAGCATTTGGAAGGATGTGACTGACTGGTTCTGCTCGCCTTTTTGGCTTATCTCGGGTGATCCCGAATTGAGGGTTCGAGCGAACTTCTTAGCGGGTGTTCTGTTGAGAAACCTGTATCCCGTCTATCGAGGCCGGTATCGAGTCATGCGAGACATGTAGATACTCCGATAGCGGATGTGATTCGAGATAATCACATGCATAATGTTGGCACAAGGTACTGTTGTTTCAAAAGATAAAGTAAAGTTGATAAACTTTATATCTTTGTGAAACACTCTTGTTGAGGCTTTTATTGAGGAGCTATACCCCCTTCATCCTAAAGTACCTGTAGTCGTGCACGACACGTCTAGTACTGCGATGATCGGATGAGACGGTCGTGCGACCTCGAACAGCGCTAAATGCAAAATGTTGTAATCACATAAATGGCCTCACATTCGCCTTCGCAGGCAAGATGCTCGAGTGGTTTAAAGACCACAGCAAAGGATGGGTCGTTAGTTAAGCAACCCCTAACGCACTCATTCGCTTCTGATTGTTCTGTCAAGGGAGAGGACAGAGCGGTACAAAACTTCAATGGAAAGGTTGTTAACAACCACCCCACGGGCAATGATCCGGCCTCCCCCGTCATTGGAGTTAAGGGAAAAGGGGCTACATTAGTTAGCTCAACACTTCTGCAGAAGTTTGATGCATCCGTGGCACAACCTCCTTTGGGGAATCCTCTCTCGGCTAAAGACGGCCCTTTTGGAGCAGAACCAACTAGCTATTCGAGTTATTGAAAATACATAGAATAATAGACGCTCGAACTAGTCTCAGTTGTTTCTACGTTTTGCCTGCGCGTACCCGCAGGCCAGTAATTATCGAAACATAAAGTCTGTTCACACTGGTCGATCGCTTGCCTGCTCGGTAGTTTAGTATGCTACTCGTTGAGTTGTGTACGCCTGTCAAGGCATTACTCTAGTTGGTTAAACTGCTTACGCAGTTCTTTGCGGAGTAATAAGGAGCTTCTCATACTAGTTAAATACTTATAATAATAGCATTATGCCAGTTGCTACATATTAGCAGGTGACCTGCTTTATCCCTTGGTCGAATTGTTTGGTGCTTGTTGTAGTGTAGCACTTGTTGGCTTGCATCTCTTATGATTGATGTGATTGCATACAGCTCGTACTCTACGAACTGGTGGCAACTAGGATTGATGTGGTCGTTTGTCTTATAAGTTGCTTACATATTGTGATATAACTGTTGTCGTATGATTGCTTATGAATGGCTTGTGATGCAATGGTTTATGCCTTACGATTAATTTAATTACTTGTTGATGGACTGAGCCAATTGATGGTAATTGTATGTTTTACGAGCATTGTTATGAGTGCTCGTCTTATTCAGTTGTTTTGTTTGGCTGACGGGTAGAGTTAGTTACTCTTCGCCCATAGAATCAACTGGATTGCCATATCTGTGTGTTTTCATGTGTCGTTTACGCATGCTTTGAGGTCCTATTTGAGGATTGCAATATTCATTATAGCAATAATACGATGCGTAGGATTATAGGCTTCTGTGTGGAGTGATACGATGCATATTGCTGATATAAATGTTTGTGCCCATATTGTGGCTACGGACCCCGAGGCGGTCAATGGTTCAGAGCAGTCAATTATTGATGCATGTATCACTGAGTGGGGTGTTTGTCGAGCACCTGATCTCCAAAGGATTATCTGCGAGAGTGTGTATGATCCAGATCGGGTACCCGACTAGAGTGGTAGATTCTCTGTGAGGATGTACACTGTCCACGAACGGGTAGCCGCAAAGACGGTGAACTCCTGTGAGGAAGTGTATGGTCCAAGATCAGGTATACCATCTAGGGCGGAATTCCTTGTGAGGTTATACATTTCCCAGACCAGGTGATCCGGCGTTGATCTTGTTGTTTGTATTAGTGGCTATCGACCCTGAGAGCGATCCTTTGTGTTGATGCGTGTATCGCAATGATTTTCATTGGATATGGCATTTGTTAGGGACCGGTCTCCCAAAGGTTTCGTTGTGGGGGTATGTATGATCAAGATCAGGTGACCCGGCTAGAGTGGGAGATTCTCTGTGAGGATGTACACTGTCCACGAACGAGTAGCCACAAAGACGGTGAACTCCTGTGAGGAAGTGTATGGTCCAAGACCAGGTATACCATCTAGGGCGGTAATTCCTTGTGAGGTTGTACATTTCCCAGATCAGGTGACCCGGCTAGAGCAGTAGAATCTCTGTGAGGATGTACATTGTCCACGAACGGGTAGCCGCGAAGACGGTGAACTCCTGTGAGGAAGTGTATGGTCCAAGACCAAGTATACCCTCTAGGGCGGTAATTCCTTGTCAGGTCGTATATCTCCCGGACCGAGCGATCCGATGTGGATCTTGTGTTTTTGCTTACCATAAAAAGTTATGCTGAGCTGTGATGATCTTCTGAGATTGTTTGTGATAGCCAACTATGAATCCATAGTTTCAGCTTTCTATTTTAGCATGATTACGTGCATGACTCAGGTGTGAGAATCAGATCGTTAGCGATTTGAGTAAGTGATCATGTTTTGGACCTTCTATGGAAGGGTGAGCTTTTCTGAGAAAGTATGACGCCTTAGTGAGTCATAACCGGTGACAGTTAGCCGCGTAAGACTTTGAGAGATGAGAATAGATTAAAGTTGTTCAAGACAAAGCGTTTGTTAGAAGTAGTGAGCGACAAACGATGTCCTGATGGTGATTAGATGCAAAGACCTCGTTCTAGGAACGAAAACAAGCTAGTTGCGTGGTGGTTCACAGCCTACGATCAATTGAATCGTATGCTGCGTTTGTCAGTTGCGCTGCTTACTTGCTTTGAATTGCTTACTGTTTGCAGTACTTACGCAGTTGCACTGCTTACTTGCTTTGAACTGCTTACTGTTTGCACTACTTACTCGCTCGTACTACTTATTCGCTTGTACTACTTACGCATTTGCACTATTCACCTGCTTGCATTGCTTACCTGTTTAACTGCATATCTGTTTTAAACTGCGTAACATACTGAATTAAATGTACTTAATTCAGTTTCTTGTAGTCTCTCTTGTGAACCTACTAGTTTTTCGCGAAACTAACTCATTCTATGGGTACAGGTGATAATTAGATACTCTACGGGCGATGGCGCGATTGCAAGATGACTTCAAGACTTCTTCTTTCTACTCTTAGCTCGCGTTCTGGACGCTATAGGTTTGTATCGGATTTTCCTCGGGATATCCGAATCTTGTGAGTTTTGGTTCTTTTAGCTAACGTGCCCAAAGTTGTCAGCTTGCCTTATGATTTATCAAAAGAAAAAACTTCCGCTGATTTCATAAACAAACTCTGAAGGAAAGAGATATTTCTAGTCTCTTGCCTGATTTTCTGAAAATGTTCGCAAGTTTGAAATTTGGGGCGTTACAATTTTACATCTTACAAGTTGCAGCTTTAGATTCAACGTTTTATAAGTTCCAGCTTTAGATTCAACGTTTTATAAGTTGCAGCTTCAGATTCTGCTATCTTGTTTCACCTTTGTTAACAGGAGGGAACAAATAAAGAAAAGAAAAAGAGAGAGGAGTAAAAAGAAAAGAACTCCAGCTTGCTTTACAGTTGGGCTTCCTTCAAGATTAAGAGCTCCAATATGGTCCTTTTAGCCTGAGTGTCGAGCACTGAACCAAGAAACAAAGGTTTTCAAGCTTAGCTTGGCTCAGCAATGAACAGCCTGCTCAAAATAAAGCCCTGAGACCTAGTCAAGTCCACTTGTGGAATCCAATTCACAAGATGGTGGGCGATGCTAATAAAGAAAATTAAAGCATAAACAAAACTTTTAAGAATCAATTCTGGGCATTTAAAAATAATCTTAGGAGACAATTCCTCACTTGAAAGAAAAACTCCTAGAAGATCTAATACCAACATTACAGGAAACATATTACTTTTTAAGTTCCACGAGTTTATTAGACAAGGAAGGAACCACAATCGTACTTTGGATAACACTAGAGCACTTCCATCCTTTTCCTTATGTTGGGCACTCATTCTATATGAATCTTAAAAGGGAACTTTAGACATTACGTACTGAAGGTTTGTGCACTATGCACAGACTCACCTTATTTACAAACTTATCTGAACTCTCATTCTTTTCTCTACAAACATTCTTGACCATAACAACCAATATTAAACAGTTGAAAAAGTGACAATCGGCAAGAGCGCCCTAAAAAATCAGGTTTAGGTATCCCATGAAACATAATGTTCAGCCTCCACAAACAGGTCAATAACATGAAGCCCAGAAAAGTACTGTATATGAATTCAATGAAAAGTATAAATATCGTTTTGTTTAATCCTTAGGACAAAACTAATAATAAAAGCAATTCAAATTTCTAGTTTTGGCTGTCCCCAACCTATATGGCACAGAAAAGGAAGAAGAAAAAAGAGTGTGCATCAACTAACATAGAAAAATGGTAAACTCATGGTAACCAAAACAAAGATAGCCACTTATTGTGAGATGGACATCAGCCTAGATAATACTGTGAATGCAAACTTAGCAAAAAGTGTAATATAGGAATTTGGTCATTATCATGTTCAATAGCCTGATGCCACAAGGGAAGTATGACTGACTATAAACAAATTAACCAATTATAGATCCACCTTATATCATAACAGAGAAACAACGAAAGAGCATGGAAGTATTAACTATCAAGTTCTGCAGTAGGTCATCACTGAAGCATACCACTAGAAGATCTGATTCAACAACTTCTTCCAAGGTTGCATGAAAAGCTTTAATTAGCTGCATAAATAGTTTGATAAAATATTTAAAGCAATTACCAGGAGAATAATATATCAGGAATATCATCAGTCAAAACAGCACCCCATTACCTGAACTGGTAAATCAGAAATAAAACCAACAGTATCACTAAGAAGGACTTTTCTCCTGCAGAAACAACCAAACTTTCCGTAAAGATACAGATTCGATTGCCTAATCTTTGTCAAAAAGCAACTGAGCATAATATGCTAAACCCAAAGAAGCTTTAAAACAATAGGCACCAAATGGCTCCTCATTGATATCATTACCCCGAAGGCAAAATTACACTTCTCACATGTGGGTCCACAGTTGCAAACAATCTGCATAGGTTAGATGTGCACAGCAGTTAAATGATAAGTGCTGCATCATGGAGAGGAAAGCAGTTAAAAGGGTCAAAACTAAAACAGAAAAATTACAGTTCAAGAATACCTATCATCACTATATAGATCACTCTCTGACAGAGCACTGACCAAAGTGGATTTCCCCTGCAGCAATGTAACGTGCCAATCACAAAACAAATAAAACACACCTGGTTAATCCAATAAGATGAAGACCAACAACCATCAACTGATAATGTGTTCCACGATTTAACAGAAGATTCCATCTTCCAACATTCAAAATTTTCAGGAAAATCAGTGAAATTAATATTGGTTTCTCAACAGAAAGAACTGGTGCTAAAGAAAATAAAAGATGTAGACAAGCAGTAGTTAGTCCAACAATTCCAACAATCAGGATATTGAGACCCCCACTAACAGTCTAACATGCAACAATAAGCTAAAACTAGTAAATAATAACGAAAGTTTTAGAATGTTAAGTCTGATGCAGAGGACAACAGGAAAGAACTTCAAGAGAATATCCAGCAGCTGATATCTGAACAATCTGCATATAACAAAAATTTAACCTTCAACTCATTTGATATCTTGTGCAGTTGCCCCCTTGTATATGTTTGCCATTCAAGTTTTGACACCTCACTCACTTTCGAATGAGTTACAGAATCAGTTTGTTCATATTCTGTGATGCACCTTTATGGTTGTCTATGCACATAGTTGTACAAAACCTGAAGTATTTATTTCATAAATCACATATCCAAAATAATGTTTTCAGCAGAAATATCCAACTTTGTCTAAGACATTTCCAGAATTTCTACACTCCTTTTTTAGCATATTGGCACCCGTATGCCACTGGACTCCAACTTAGAATGTGGAACAAAATACCGACCTAAAAAGGCAGAATCTATAGATTTTTATCGAGGGAATATCCTGAAAACTGGTTTGAAAATGGGCTTAGGATCCAGCAATGTCCAAGTTTGGTTCTTGTTCCTAGCTCCAGTTCTTAGTTCCTCCTTACGGGGATATGCCTGTCATGAAATGGCAGAGAACCCGAGGCACAAGGATCACAAAAATGATGAAGTTCAAATGCATTTTACTAGATACAATAAACAATGAAGAAAAACAAGACATAAAAAATTAAATATTTTATTAATGAAAAATGTACAAAAAAAGTATACAAGAACACCTCACTACAACACTCATGCACACACACTACATACATCCATCCTCCCTCAAGAGCACACAATGAGGCATATGCCCCATATAAATAACCCACCAAAAGACTAGCCGTTGGGATGGTCTAACGGCTAGTTGACAATCTCAACGGCTAGAAGATCCCAACAGCTAGTCCAACGACTAGTTGGACTAGCTGCCAATAATGCAAAAAAATAAAATTAAAATTAAAATTAAAATTAAAATTAAAATTAAAATTAAAAAAATCCTAAAAACTAACCTACAAGTATACATGAGTATACTTATCCTAAAAACCATAAAAAAGGTATACCTAAAGTATACCTTGAATACAATAAAATTAAAAAAATACAAGAATACACAAAAAAGAGAAAAATATCTAAACCACACTTAGGTGTACTTTGGTATATACAAGACAAATAACATAGGGAAATGTTACATATATCTTAACACCCCCCTTAAACTTGCAGTGGATCACCAAAAGTTTGCAAAAACAAGACAAGAATAGGTCTTCAATTGCCTCAATAAATGATCTTCAAGATAAGATATTTGGCTCCTTCAATCATCATTAGAATTACAACCACTCTAATCTTCAAATCTCCATGAAGCTTTGATTTCAACCACAACTTCTCTTAGTTCGTGTATTGAGGAAGCAACACAGAGCAACTACAACAAAAGGATTATTACACAATGTATATATATAAAGCTATGTCACATGGGTGCGGGTGCGACACGGGTGCGGCACAATTTTAAAATTTTTGGACACGGGGACTCGGCATATATATATATATATATATATATAATTTTATTTTATTTTTAAAATGCCACAGCTGACAGCACAGTCTGTGTGTCTGTGCACAGTCACAGACTGTGACTATGACTGTGCACAGTCACAGGCACAGCACTGTGCACTGTGCATAGTCACAGACTGTGCACAGTCACACAGTCACAGACTGTGCACAGTCTGTGACAGACTACACACTGCACAGACTGTGCACAGTCTGTGACTGTGCACAGTCACAGTATGTGACTGCACCGTGCCTTTTTTTATATATATATATATATATATATATATTTTTAAATAAAAATATAAAAAAAATGGTTTTTTAGGGACATTTTTGGACTCGGTCAAAGTTGACCGAGTCCAAAATGTGGACGGACTCGGCCTAGACTCGTTGACCGAGTCCGGGCCGAGTCCGAAGCCGCACCCGAGTCCGCACCCGTGTCGGGGCGTGTCGACTCGGGTGCGGCACCTCCTTAGCCGAGTCTGTGTGACATAGATATAAAGACAAAATAATTATAATATTATATATATACATAGGGAGAGAGGATGGTCAAGCACGCCAAAAGCACAAGCTAAAAAATACACTAATCACTTAAATTACAATCAATCATGAGAAAAACTATTTAGAAATATTCTAAAAACATTTTCAATAATCATTGAGACAAGAGCTAGTAGCAATAATTTAAATCATGAATATTAATGAAAAATACACTAGAAAACTTAATTCAAAATATTTAAAAAATAATTAAGTGATACGATAACGATGAATAGTGGCGTGTGTGTCAAGGGTAGTAGTTACAGTGAAAATGAACTTGACTACTACAGTGTTATAGAAGAAATAATGGAGTTGACTTACTTAGGCATAAATAACAGGGTAACTTTATTCAAGTGTCATTAGTTTGATCTCACAACAACAAGAGTCGACAAAGCCTCAGGCATTGTGGAGATGAATCATAAATCAATGTTTGAAACATATGAATCATTCATATTAGCATCGCAAGCTCAACAAGTTTACTATACTTAATATTTGAATACAAGGAAGTCAGATAGAAATGAATGGTTGACGGTTTACAAGGTGAAATCTAAACTATACCCCCAGTATGATCAGTTACAGAAAGACAAGATTGTTGAAGAGGGTGATTACTATCAATCAGATGATATGTATGACTTCTCTTATGGTTACGATGTCACACATGGTCTGCATGTCACATCTCCATTGTCCGATGACACACGTATGAAAGAATATGATCCAAATGATATACTAAGTGAATGGGCACCCAATGAAGATGAAGAGGAGGAGGAGGAAGAAGAAGAATATAAAAGTCAAACAAGTGATGAGGAAGCATACTCGAGCTAGTGAAATACATTTTGTAATACATACCTTATGTTTGATGTGAATGATTTAAATGATTTGAATGTATTGAAATGTATTGCAATGATTTGAATGCATTGCAATGTTTGATGTGAATGATCTGAATGATTTGAATGTATTGCAATGTTTAATGTGAATGATTTGAATAATTTGAATGATTTGCAATGTATTGCAATGATTTGATGTGAATGATTTGAATGTATTGCAATGTTTGAATGTATTGCATAAAGTTATTTTCGATTTGATTATATATCCATGAAGATATAGAGTTGTGTAACTGATCCAAATAAAATTTTTATTTTTTAGAATATGGTTCGTGGAGGTCACAGTGGTCGAGCACCAAGTGGTAGACAGTCTCAGCCTTCATCTTCACGGGCTGTTTCGATAGGTATATCATTTAACTAATTGTATACTTGATTAGTTTAAATGTGCATTGTGTGAATTTCTAACTCAATTTTTTATAGGTGATGTTTCGTCTGCAGATGACCCACCTACACCATCTATTCATACACGTCACGAGACAACGTCGGATGCAGGGTATTCTCAGTCTAACACACAACGACTCATTCAAATAATGTATATCGATAGTCAACCATAAGTATTTCATTGTCACTTGTCCAATACTTATCTTATAAATAATGTACATCGACAGTCGACTGTTAATGTGTATCAATTCATGTGCAGCGCGAGGTTTGAGCCACAAGAAGTAGTACGAGAAATTAGGAAGTCACTACTGCAGCATCTTCCAGGACCGATCGCTCAATGAAAAGAGTACCCGAATGAGGTGTTGGACAGATTATCATCCTCATTCATGGTATGCAATCGTTTATCATAACTAATGTGTTTCATATTTTATTTTTTGTTATAGTCATGTGTGTTAACTTTTTGAAAGTATTTTTTAATGACATGAAACCTAAGGCACAAGAAACAGAAAAGTAACAACATAAATGAAGTCCAAATGCATTATTGACATGCATTTGACTAGATACAATAAACCATGCATAACCATGAAGAAAAACAAGACATAAAATATAAAATATTTTATCAATGAAAAATATACAAAAAAACAAGAACACCTCACTAAAACACTCATGCGCACACACTCTACACACATGTATCCTCACTCAAGAGCACACAATGAGGCATATGCCTCATATAAATAACCCACCAAAAGACTAGCCGTTAGGATGGTCTAACGACTAGTTTGACTAGCCGTTAGACTATCCTAACTGCTTGAAGATCCCAACAGCTAGTTGGACTAGCTACCAATAATACAAAAAGAAAATAAAAATAAAATAAAAGAAAATCCTAAAAACTAACAAGTATACATGGGTATACTTATCCTAAAAAACATAAGAAAAGGTATACCAAAAGTATACCTTGAATGCATAAAAATTAAAAAACACAAGAATACACAAAAAAAGAGGAAAATACCTAAAGTACACTTAGGTGTACTTTGGTATATACAAGACAAATAACTTAGGGAAATGTTATATATATCTTAACAATGTCTGCCGATGTCTAATAACCACAATATTCACTGTAGTGAACAAAATGTTCCACCTTCTAATATTATAATAACTTGAATCTTTTGAGGCAACCTAAGTGTGGCAGCAGACCGTGCTAACAACTAATATATGTTCTCTTTTCATCTCCTTTTCACCATCATATCAACCTGTTAAATTTATCGATTCAAACTGATCTATCTGAGTTTGAACAATAATTATTGGCCACGTGAATGCATTCATTTCAAGGTTAAGCCCAAACTGCACAAAGTTTTACCTCAATAGGTTCCTGTCCAAGTCCTAAACTCAGTTTTTGAACCTTTCAATTAATTCTTCACCACATCTATATTTTCAGGTAGTCTATGAAGTCCAAGAGCAACATTTTTTGCTCCAAGCACATTTATGAGTCCTATAGTAATTATTTTTTCTTGTATAACTAGCATTTTCTGACTTTTTCAAAATTTTCAAGAAACAATGTGGTCATGGTGCACGTGCATACAGAGAGAGAGAGAGAGAGTATACAATAAACATAAATGAGTTCAGTAACACATACAGCATTGGTATACCCAACTACTGCAATGGTAGGTAGACCTTGCCCTTGTGAACCACCATGCCTTTTGCGAGCTGCACGTTGCAAAGCCCTTGTGCGGCGTACTTCTTCAATCTGGGACAAAAGATGATTTCTTCGCTCAAGAATTCTGAAAATACATTATATAAAACAAGATCAGCCTAAAACCCTTAAATTACAAAATTAAGAGAACAGAAACCATCAGTCCTGCAAGAATTCATATTACGGCCAGGATTATTTTTCATTACGGTAATCAAATGAATAGACTATTAACTATTATGAGCAGAGCCAACAAAACAAGAAAATAGAAAATTATGAGATCTTTTAAAGAATCAAGTTTTTAAATTTGACAAGAGTATCTAATCCCCTGTGTGGATATATGTTATATGATGTATGAAGATAGTTAATACTTCAAGTAGTTATATATATTCTTGTTTCAGACAAAACAGTGGCTTGGATGGGAAGTACAGTGGTGGATACACCACCACCTTCATGCATATCTCTTATTCAAGACGATGAAGATGATGGTCAATAACCACCATTAGTTGTTAATGAAGACAAAGATGAAGCTAAAAACCAGAAGTTGGGAAGATGGTTTGATGAGATACTAGAGATTTACTTAGGATAAAACAAGAATAATGTTATAAATTTTAACACTGGATAATCAGATAGTTATACCTTTTGAAGCTATGTTATGTTAATCACTGCTATATACTTATTATTATGTGTGTTGTGTTATTTACTTGACTATAAAGCATGGTTGAAAATAGTCATTTGTTATCTGGTTAACCATTTGTTATTTCACAATTGTGGCATAGAATGAATACAACTACCTATACATTGTTATGGACATATTTAATTATGAATTTACTATAGAACCGTATTTTGTTTTCTTTGGCCAATTCTTGAAAGATGCTTTTCTATCTACTTTGTTTAGCACATTATTGCAATACTAATTGTGCAAATCTTTTACATTATTGAAATACTAGTTGTGCAAATTTTTAACGCATAGATGGGATCAGATTGTTGCTTCAATCGTTTATGAAGCTTCAGTGACACTATATCTTTTAAGTGTGAATGTCCATTTAAAGATTCCAAACTTTTTTTTAATGTTAACTAGTTATATGTTTTTTAGATCTTACAAATTTTCACACTCCTATTAAGATAAAACTTGTTACACTGTAATATATTTTCTATTCTGACTTTACTGTATCAACTACATTATGCATTTTATAACCTCGGTATAAACAAAGATTTAAGATCCTTGAACAATGGTTGGAACTTCTGTTACTGCAACAGGTAACAACTTAATATTTACTTGTAAAGTTGTAGGTAACTTCAGTAGAAATATATCCATGTTGTCCTAGGATTCAGCAATTTCAATGCATTTTGTAATGTCAACCAGTTAGTTTGGTTAGGAGAGGGGTTCTTTTTTACTAATCAGGCAAACATAAATTCATATCAGCAAGAAAAAAGCATACCACAATAAAATAAATAAGTCATTTGATGCACAAGAATTAGTGCTAATATTTTCTATATAAAAAAGTTTTGTAAATAAAACTGCTAAAGCAAATTCCTACTATGCTCAGATCAGCTAAGGCTTTTCCACCAAAATTTCATAGGAGAGAAACATAATACTTCAGCATGCAATTAAGAAGGGTATGCTAAACAAAACTTCAATTAGAAGCATTGCTGCAGCTTTTAACATCCAAATATCTAAGAGTGTACTACTGTCATGGTATAATATGAACAGAAATAACTAGAAAGAAATGATGAGAAATGCTGCATGGACCTCCTACGCTGAAGCTGCAGCTCTGTCTCCCCAGCACCACTAATGAAACCTCTTCCACCACTTGCCCTCCTGCAGAGAGCGTAACCACATTAACATCTCTCTCGGTATATGCAAATAGGTTAAAACAAATATCTACTCATCATTAACAAATATTAACCATAGAAAAAGCAAATATATAACAATGATAAAATAAATGTGTTGATCAAAACAAAGAACATCATTCAAATCTACACATGTATGCCATAAGCGTGAATGATTTGAAATAATACAATCAATGAATTCCAAGTTGCTTGAGGTTTTCAAAAGAATTTGACAGTATTATAAAGCCCAAAAAATCATCACTCACAGAGTGCATATTAACACATGCACACACATATTAGTAATGATAGGGTGCACATGGAGCACCTACTCCCGAATCACAACCGTTGGATCTGTTAACAGCCAAAGGTTATGATGAGAAGTTAAGTGTTGCTTGCATTTCCTGTTAAAATATGTATATATATACATAATATAATGAATATATATACATATATAAATTTTTGTTGTAATAAGTAATGCCCGTCATGAGCATTTTAGTATTTTTACTTTTCGTATATAGGTTTGTCCTATAGGGACAGTTTTGTATTTATTTTTGTGTTTTATATTTTTTGTAATTGGCTTGATTTTGAGGGATTCTTTTAGTTAAGTTCTTTTTGGACTAGTCAACATAGAGTTGACTAGTCAATAGAGTTGTTGGAACAGTCCTACAGCATTATTTCTAGCTGTTGGACTGTTTCAACAGCTCTATTGAGACTGCCGCTTGTGTATAAATAGGGATAAAAAACCTAATTTATTTCTAATGCTTTTTCTAAGCATTCTACTCAATAAAGATTATATTTTTTATGTTCATGTGTTATTGTTTTGACTCTTTGAAGTCTTGTATGTGCATTTTGTGCGCGTAGTGCCTCTGTAATGTTCTTTATTGGACTTATAATAGTGCTTGTGCACTTTGTATTTATTTTTTTGCATATTTCATTACATGGTATAAGAGCCAAGAAATTTTTCTTGGTATTTTGTCTTTTTGGGCCTTTATCTTTGAAAAATTATTCGTTAATTTTGTTGGAACTAAATCCTTAAATGCTTTTCAAATTTATTGTTGGATTTATTTTTATTAAATGTTTTATAAGGTTCATGGTTTTGTGAAATGATATTTATAGATGTGTATGCTTCTATGAGATATAGTTTTAATCTTAGGTTTTTTAACTTTCTTTATTTAATATATACTTATATGATCTAGTATTCTTGAGCATGTGTTTTTTGGCTCTTAGATGCTTTATTCAAGCACTTCATGGTTATAAATGTCAAAACATGTTCTTATGTAAGACTTCAAACTTATTGTGTTTTTTGTTGGACTTTGTTTTGTTTTTTAATATTGTTAAATATTTTAGAATGAATTGAAATATTTATTTTTAAATGGTTTTGTGTGTCATTCACAAGTATGATTTTATGAGATTTTGCTTAACTTGTGTTTGAATTTCTTTCTTTTCTCTTTTATGTATTCTTATGTGAAACATTGAATACTTTACGTAGTATTAAAGATTATATGTGGTTAGGGTCTTAAATGATCATGGATATCTTGTTATTTTGAAATTTGAATAATTGATTATATATGATCCTTGTGCACTAGTGACTGCCTTATATACACATTAACGAATGAGTTTGTCTATTCGTGCAAAAGGAATTGAGCATGATTTCTTCATGTAAAATTTGTTCTTTCATGAGAATTATGCACTCATTCTTGTGGAATTTATGTTGAACTCCTTTATGAGGTTTATGAATGCTTTTTAAGTGTGCCGTTTAAAATTATTAAAAATATTTATGTTAGTGTGTTCTCTTGTTGGCCCTTTCAGTGGCCCTAGTGATTGTTCCCATTTGGGAGGTAGTTTTTGTTAAAAATAAGTGTTCATATATATATATATATATATATATATATATATATATATATATATATATATATAATGTAACTAGATAGTAACTAGGATTAGGTTTTTTACTTTTTTTGTTTTTGGTTTTGAACTAGTCAACATAAGTTGACTAGTGGAGTCGTTGGGCTCTCCAACGACTCTCTATGAAACCTCTTCTTCTTTGTGTATAAATATGGGGCAAAGCCCCACTACAATGTATGCTTCTTGCATGGTCTTGATCAATAAAATATTATTTTTTATTCCTTGTGTTTGTATGTGAGCACATTTTGTGGCTTGTGAATATTCTTTTAGTGCTTTGGTAGAACTCACTTTGTTGTTTTGGTGAATATCTTTTAGAGGACCTTGTTTCCTTTTGTGGTATCAGAGCTTAGAGATCAAGCTGATTTTTTGGTGCATTGGAAAGTGTGTCACTCTAGATGTTGAAAAGATAAAGTCTCTTTTGCAAAATTCACTTAATGCTTATGAGATTGTTGTGCCCTCTTGGTGGTGGAGTGCTCGTGTGTTCGTGTTTTTCATTGGAGGTGCTCTATTGGTGGTGGAGTGCTCATGATTTTCTTGGTCATCTGCTATTTGTCTTTCTCTTCTCTATCTTCTATTATTCCTCTTAACCCTTGTAAACATGGATGACAATGATAATGTCACCCTAAAACCCATCAAGCTCAATGACAAACTTTGTAACATGGGCTTCAATTATGAAGCACTTCATATGAGGAAAAAGGTTGTGGGGATTAGTGACTGAGTTGGATTTGGAACCCAAACTAATTCTTATTAAGATAGAAGAAGAAAAAGAAGTACCGCTTACGAAGGCAGAAAGACCAAGGCTATGGCAATATATAAAAAAAATGAAAAGAATGGAGAATGGCTCATTAGTAGTGTTGATATCAAGAAGTGCTAGAGTCTAGCTAAGTTTGAACATGCAAATAAAGCATGGGACTATCTCAAGAGAATGTATTCTCTTAAAGATATCGCCCACATTTGCAACTTACAAAACAAAGTACACACTATTACTCAAAGACAAAAAAGTATTAGAGAATATTTTAGTGAGTTATCTGTCCTTTGGAATAAGTTGGCTCTTCTTGAGCTACAATGGCATTGTCCCGAAGACATAGAACTCTGTCAAAAACAAATTGATGAAGAGCATTTCTATCAATTCATCAATTGTCTAAGACCAAAGCTTGAGTCTACCAAATCGACTCTTCTTTATAGAAGAAAAGTTCCCTCTATTGAAGATACTATTGAATAACTAAGTATGGAGGTAAATAGACTTAAAAAGAAGACATCTAAAGAAAATGATGATTCGGTCCTAGCCATGTCTAGGCCAAAATACCATGTCCATGCTTACAAACCACCACATTATACGAGACCAAACAATGATAACTATGGAAAACAAAGCAATGAGTCTGAGAAGAAAAAAATTATTTGTTATTATTGTTGTGAACCGAGAAATGTCAAGACATATTGTCCTAAATTAAAGAGGCCCTATGAGAAGAAAGTAACATCGATTACACAAGAGTCAAGTGAGCTCAAAGCTACACAAGAATCAAACATTGGGAGCATGTCTTTGACTCGACTTGTAGAAGCTCTCCCCAACCTCTATTAAAAGGAGCTTCATCAACTAAAGTCACGGTCTCTTCTGATGGCACCTCTGACCCTTGATAAGACTCTTTGACTTCTTGACTCAAACCTTATTTAATATGACACGAAATGGTGATATCTTATCCGAATGTCGTAACTGAAGCGGATCAAATGTTTTTACTGTT
Source organism: Nuphar pumila (assembly GCF_984573655.1). Lineage (NCBI taxonomy): Eukaryota > Viridiplantae > Streptophyta > Magnoliopsida > Nymphaeales > Nymphaeaceae > Nuphar > Nuphar pumila. The sequence goes on along the minus strand of NC_143253.1, from coordinate 35,107,641 downwards.
GATGGGACATCCCTTGAGATAAAAGGAATAGGAAATTTTGAAAATATTTCAAAAGGTTTTTCTATTCCAAAAATTAGATATATTCTTAAGTTAAACCTAAATCTTTTGTGTGTCTCTCAATTATCTGACCATGAGTATAAGGTTTCTTTCTTTTATATTGGTATTCGAGTGCAGGATCGCCAGTCAAGAAACTGATTGGGGAAGGTCATAAGGAAGGAGGTTTATACTACATGATTTTTTTGTAAATACTCAAAAATACATTTTGTTATAATGTTCAGAATCTGGATTTGGATTTATGGCATAAAAGACTTGGCCATCCTAATGTATCCAAAATTCAGCACTTTCCAAATATGAAAAAATTTTGTAATTTTGAAAATTTTACATATGAAGATTATATTCTTGGCAAGATGAAAAGATTTTCATTCCAAGAAAGAACTTTTGTCTCTACACGATCGCTTGAGTTAGTGCATTCGGATATTTGAGGCCCAACACCTGTTATATCTAAGGGTGGGTTTGCATATCATGTAATCTTTGTTGACGATTTTACTAGACACACGCAGAATTATTTTCTCAAACATAAATCTTAAGTTTTTTCCTATTTTCAAATATTTCACAATTTGGTCAAAAATAAATTTCAAAAGGATGTCTCTATCTTTCACACTGATTCAGGGGAAGAATTTTTATCAAAAGATTTTAAAGATTACCTGGAATCAAATGGTATTACACATCAAAAATCGTGTCCCTACACTCCACTACAAAAATGGCTTGGTCGAAAGAAAACATAGGCACCTCATAGAAACCACAAGAACTTTGCTTATCTCAAATAAAGTAGCTAAAAAAATTTGGGTTGAAGCCCCTTTGATCGCAGTTTATCTTATTAACAGAATGTTATATATTATCTTGAAAAATATATCACTAATTGAAAAACTTTTTAAACTTACTCCCGATTATTCTAGATAAAGGGTTTTTGGATGCAAATGTTTTGTATTCACTGATAAAAATAATAAACTTTCTCCTCGTGCTATTCCTTGTGCCTTTTTGAGATATGCAAGTAACCAAAAAGGCTATAGATGCTTTGATTTTAAAAATAAGAAATTATATGTTTTAAGAAATGTGTCTTTCATATAAAAAAAATTGAATTTAAAAATCCTAAGGACATAACTGAGTATTATTTTCTGTTGGATATAATTCCAAAGTTTGGTGATTGTGACACTGATCTTGATGAAGATCAGGATATCAAAAATGAAATAGTAAGGGAAGAAGAATCTCATGTCAATGAGATAAGTAAAGAACAATCTCAAATTCAAAATTATATTCAATATTTCAGGCATAGTAGTTTTGAACATCCATGTGCCCTTGAAAAATATACTAATAAAAACCATGTAGAAATACACAATAAAGGGCATTGAGAGTATCAAAAACCCTTGGAAAATCTGTTCTATGAGTTCTTTTCACCTAAGTATCAAGCTTGCATTGCATTGATACATTCCTGTATAAAACCCTAAAACTATGTTTTAGCAAAAAAACATTCTGAATAGGCAGAAGACATGAGGATGGAATTAGATGCTTTAGAAAAGGCAAATATTTGGTTTGTTCAAGGTATTCCCCTAGGAAAGAAACCCATAGGTTGTCGATGGGTCTAGAAGATAAAAACCAATAGTGATGGAACCCTTGAAAGTTACAAAGCTAGATTAGTTGCCAAGAGATACTCCCAAGAGTATGGAATAGTTTATGAGGAAACCTTTGTACTTGTTGCTAGGATGACCACAGTTAGAATCGTACTAGCCCTTACATCTGTGAAGAAATGGCCTATATACCAAATGGATGTTAAGAATGTGTTTCTTAATGGTAAATTGGTTGAAGAAGTCTACGTGGAGGCACCACCTGGTATAGTTATTCCTAAAGGAAAGTTGCTTTGTTTAGATAAAGCTCTATATAGCCTTAAACAAGCTCTAAATGCTTGATATGGCAGGTTTAGTCAAGGTATACTTGATGTTGGATTTCAATCTTATTTAACTGACATAGCTTTGTTTGTTAAGATTTCTGATGCATGTATTATTATTATTCTTCTTTATGTGGACGATATGATCATCATAGGAAGTGACAAACAGAGAGTTAAAAGAATTAAAAGACTTCTCAAAACACATTTTGAAATGACTAATTTGGGGTTTTTAAAATATTTTTTTGGTATAGAAGTTGTATATTCCTCTAAAGGTTATTTAATGACTCAATCTAAATTTATTTTAGATATTGTTGTTAGGTCAGGTATTTCAGATGATAAGAAGGTTGACACTCCCGAAGTTGTAATTGTCAAAATGAAGATTAATGATGAGGAATCACTAGAAAATCCAACACCATACGGACAACTTGTTCGGGCTCTGTCATATCTCTCAATTATGAGACCTGACATTGCGCATGCAGTTCATATAGCGAGTCAATTTCAGAATGCTCCCACCACTGTTCATATGAGAGCAGTTTTGAGTATTATTAGATACATCAAAACTTCTATTTTTCGAGGACTTTTCTTATCTGCTTCTTCCTTCTTAGATTTAGATGCTTATATTGATGCAGACTGGGGAGGTGATTCAAATAACCTACACTCAACCACTGGCTTTTGTATTTTTTTAGGTGACTCGTTGATTTCATGAAGGTACAAGAAGCAAAAGAAAGTTTTGCTCTCTTCAATTAAAGCAGAATACCGAGTCATTGTTAAAATATAGTGCATATATTTGTATACCTAACTGATATGCATATATTTATGCAATATACATATATCAAGGGTATTTTGGTTATTTAATGGCATATAATATAATACAATCCAATAGGGACTGTAGAGTCCTTGTTTTTTTCTGTTTTTTTGTATGTCAGTCAAATATGACTGTTGGAGATACAGTACAACGACCTCCCTCTCATTATATGTGAGTCTCTATAAATAGAGTCTCACTACTCAATGTCAAAAAAGAGTTTTTGTATTACATTACATCTTTGTGAAACATTGTGTTGGGGTTTCCTTTTGAGAAACCTATACCCTTTTTATCGTAGGGTACTTGTAGACATGTGTGACATGTTAGTACTACGATGATTGGATGAGATGATGATGCGACCTCGAATCGTGCTATTGGCATAATGTTGTAATCACATAAATAGTAATGATTTGCCTTTACAGGCAAGATGCTCGCGTTGGGTTGAAAGACTAGAGCATGCAGAATGGGTCTTCAGTTAAATAAAACCTGAAGCACCCATTCGACCCGTTGTTTCTCGTCAAGGGAGGGAATGGGATGGTACAAAAACTCTGATGGATAGGTTGTTAACAAACACCCCTCGAGCAATGATTCGGTGTCCCCAGTCATCGAAGTTAGGGGACGGGACTACTAGAGATTATCCTAGATGATAGATCTTATAGACTTCTGCAGAAGTAGGATGCATTTGTTGTCTACGTACACCTTTAGAGAATCTTCTCTCGGCCACAGACTGTCCCCTTAGAAGCGGACTCAACTAGCTATTTGGGGTATTAAAAATACATGGCATAATAGACCCCCGAACTAGTTTCAATTGTTTCTACGATTCGTGCCTTGCGTGTACCCGCAGGCCAGCTAATATTGAAACAAAAGTTATCATGTTTGTTAATTAATTGTTTATGCTAGTTGTATATTTTACTTTTGTTAATTAATTGTTGATGTTAGTTGCAGAGTTACCGGAAGCGCCTAGGTAAAAGGGGAAGCGCGTTTCCCCGAAGCGCGCTTCAGAAGCGCAAAACATCGCGCTTCTGAAGCATGAGGGGAAGCATCCCTCTTTTTTGGGAAGTGTGCTTCCCTTTTATGGGAAGCGCATTTCCTTTTTATGGGAAGCGTGCTTCCCCCACGCTTCCCCCGCGCTTCCCCCACGCTTCCCTCGCGCTTCCCCCATTTTTTCCATTTTTTCGCTTCCGCCTCGCTTCCGGTTCGCTTCCTAGGTCGCTTTCGGTTCGCTTCCGAGACGGTTCGGAATTTTCTTCTAAGTAGTCCCACGCTTCCCCGCTTCCTAAATTTTTGAAAGTGCCTTGCTTCCCACTCTCGCTTCCCGTATCGCTTTCCACTCTCGCTTCCTCGACTGGTAACTCTGGTTAGTTGTGGCTTTTCACTTGTTTCAATTGCTAAGCATAATAGAATCTAATGTATGTAATTAATTTTGTTCTATATTGTCTTACTTGTACACCTAGTAGTTTTTTGTGAAACTGACCCATTTCATGGGAACATGTGATGAATAGGTTACGAGACAGGCGATGGCACGATTGCGAGAAGGTCTCGAGATCCCACTGTTTTTGTTGGCAACTCGCATCTTGGACGTTTTGGTTTTTGGCAAGGGTTTCCTTAAAAATCCAAATTTTGTACAACTTAAAGTTATTTCTAATACAAATGGCTTATTAAAATGTTTGCAAGTTGTTACAGCTATCAGCCCTTTGATCGATCTTAGAGAGACGAGAGTGAGAGAGAGAGAGAAAGAGAAAGAGGGAGAGAGCATGTTCCTTTATTAACCCTAATCACCTATTTAAATAGGTGATTAGTAAAATGTGATTACAAGTAGGCATACGTAATTGTGCTAAATTATGTATGACCACCCCAGATTTATGAATATTGCTTTTAACACTCCCCCTCAAGCTGGAGCATATATATCTATCATGCTCAGCTTGCTGCAACATCTTGAAAAACTTGCACTTGCGATAGGCTTGGTGAAGACGTCTGTAACTTGGTCCTCAGAAGTCACATCACTAATAGAAATATGTCCTGACTCCACTAAGTCACGTATATAGTGGCAATCAACTTTAATATGTTTCGTTCTCTCATAAAAAATAGGATTGTTAGCTATATAGGTGGTTGCTCTATTATCACACATCATCAACATTGGGGATGGAATCATCACTTTTAGATCTTTTAGAATGGACCTAACCCACATCATTTCAGCAGCTGTTTGAGCCATAGCTCTATATTCTGATTCAGCACTCAAACGAGCTACCATAGTTTGTTTTTTACTTCTCCAAGTAATTAAGTTTCCTCCTACAAACATGCAGAACCCTGTGGTGGACTTTCTATCATCGATGGCCCCTGTATAGTCTGCATCTGAGTATGCAATTATATCAAGGTTGGAGCTTTGTTTATATAGCAATCCCTTTCCAGGAGAGGATTTCAAATACCTGAGAATCCTGCCAATGCACTCGAGTTCGTTTATCCATGAATTGACTTATCTTGCTCACGGCTAAGGAGATATTTGGCCTTGTTACAGTAACATATAAAAGTTTACCAACCAAGGATCTAAAACTTCTACTATCAATTGGTTTTGCTTTTTCATCATACATATGCAGTTTAGGATTCATTGGTATATTGGCTGGTTTGGCACCTAACATCCATGTTTCCTGCAGTAAGTCAAATACATACTTTATTTATCTGTGATAGAACTAACCCCTCACTGCTTTTGGCCACCTCTATGCCCAAGAAATATCTAAAAGAACCGAGATCTTTTGTGACAAAGTGCTTCTGAAGATGAATTTTTATGTCTAAGATATCCTTTGCACTGCTCCCTGTAAGAATAATATCATCTACATATACAACTATAACCACAATACCAATGGAGGTTTTCTTGATAAACAATGAGTGATCTGAAGATGACCTGTTGAAGCCAAATACAGACAACAAGGTGTTTTTTACATCTAACTGACATAAACGCCATCTACAATGAACAACGACAAATATGATCAAACGAATAGTCCCAAGACGGGCTATTGGAGAAAAAGTCTCAAAGAAGTCAACTCCATATGTTTGAGTATATCCTTTAGCCACCAAGTGGGCCTTGTACCTTTCAATTGAGCCATCAGAGTTATACTTAATGGTGTAGACCCACTTACATCCAACGATATCTGCATCAGTGGGTGGAACAACCAAATCCCATGTGTCATGAGAGCAAGACATCCATCTCAACCTACATCGCTTGCTTCCACGTAGGATCTAACAACGCCTGATAATGATTAAGTGGAATAGATATGGCAGATAAAATTCTTCATGTGAACCCCAAATTGTGCCTCAATAACAAACTTGGAAATAGGATGTAATATGCATTGTCTTTGACCTTTCCTGAGAGCGATAGGTCTCTCATCATCAACATTAGACATCTCAATATTGTCAGGAGAACTTACTTCTGAAGAAGGCGGTGATGTAGGTTTTGATTCAGGTGGTGATCTGCGAGTGTACACCAGAGGAGGATCATGATACCGAGCAATTGTGGGAGACTGAGAATGAGAAATAGTCTGTGAAAAAGACTCTAAGGGAAAAGGAGGAATGGGAAGAGGCAAGGCATCACCGTATTCAACATGTAGTCTAGATGCAGTGGTAGAAAAGTAAGGAACATATTCAAAGAAAGATACATCTGCCTAACATACTCTCGACGGGAGATGGGATCAAAACACCGATATCTTTTTTGATGAGAATTTGATATCACACCCATGATCCGATAGTTGAGAGACGGAAAGCAAATTTAAATTTAATTTTGGGATAAATCTAACTTTCGGAACAAAAAAACCTTGACTTTCAAAATCTCCAATTCCCTTTATTTCAACAGAAGCCCCATCCGCCGTAGAAACAAAAGAGAGGCAATTTTTTGAGTATTTAGAAAGTGCAAAAATATTTGGAGTCATATGAAAGGATGCACCCGAGTCTAAGAGCCAAAGAATCTTACCGGAAGGAGAGAAGGTGGACATGGCGGCTCCGAAAAAGGATCCCTTGAGGAGAGGTTGAAGAGCTTCCATTATTTGATTTAGAGATAATGTAGCATTGTTGGAAGTTGATGGTCCTTCCTCCTTGTATTGTTGAAACGTTGTAGACATAGCCACCATCTTTTTCCATTTAGGACATACCGGTTTAATGTGACCCGGTTCTTTGCAAAAGTGGCATATGATTTTGCTATAATCTCTTCTTCCATATTGTCCATCATTTTCTCTTCCTCCTTGATTTTTGTTGAAGTGAGGGGGTTTATATGTTTTGACATTATTCCTCAGTCTAGAGACGACATAAGCACCCTCATCTTCATCTTTAGAGGGAACGGCCAACACACTTTGATTGGTTTTATTCATCCCCAATCGAGTTTCTTCTCCACTTAGCTTGGTAAGTACATCTTCCAACGGAGGAAAAGAGAAAGAAGACAAGAGAGAGGACCTAGTTTGCTCAAATTCGGGTCTAAGCCCGTTTAAAAAGTTGAAAAAGTGATTCTCTTCAAGTTGTTTGGCCCTTAATTCAATAGCCTCTCCACTCCATTTAGGTTCTTAAAGAGCAAGTTCATCCCAAATGGTGGATAGCTCGGCAAAATATTCTCTAACGGACATTTCCCCTTGTTGAAGGGTTAATGCCTTCTTTTGAAGGTAATATTTATGGGACAAATCTCTCGAAGTATACATTCTTTCGAGATATTCTCATACTTGAAAGGCTTTCTTGAACTTCAAAATATTGGCATTTATCTTCGTTTCAATGGAAGAAAAGAACCATGAGAGAATACAGAGTCATGGCAACCACGACCATGGAAGTCGTTTGGCTCCGACGACTGCTTGCTGACATGGGAGCTGAAGCAACAAAGGTTTCACAAATGTGTTGTGACAACAAAAGTGCGATCTACATTGCCAGTAATAGAACATTCCACGAACGCACCAAACACATCGAAATGGATTGTCACTACGTCAAAGAGAAATATCTACATGGGATAATTGATCTGCCATATGTCACTTCAGAATATCAGTTAGCAGACTTCTTTACAAAGCCTCTCGCTGCTCCCCGATTTCACTTTCTCTTAGACAAACTTTCGCTCATTATACCGTAAGTTTGAGGGGGAGTGTTAAAATGTAAAACTGTACATATATATATATATATATATATATATATATATATATATATTATATTATTATTATATATATATATAAATACATTTTTCATTTCTTTCTTTTCTGTAATTTTTTTCCTTTATTTTTGTTTTTTGTTTTTATGTCATCTAGTTCAATTTGAACTAGAATGATTGTTGCTAGTCAAGTCCTGTCCAGACTTGACTAGCAATAGAGTTGTTGGACTGACATATTCCAACAGCTCTAAATAGAGTTGTTGGACTGTGTCCAACAGCTCTATTGAGTCCTCTTTCAGCTGTGTATATAAAGGGGTGCAGCCCCTCTTGTATTTCATTCCAATGCTTCTTAAGCAATTGGTTTTTTATATCAATAAAGAATACATTTTTATTTTTATTTTATTTTTTCAATTATACCCTTTTTAAGGGTTATGCTTTAGTGTCATTCTTGACACTTGCCCTTGTGAATCTAAGCTCGTGTTTCGAAGATCCCCATTTCATTTCAGCGTCGTTACTGGCAAGGTGTCTTCTCCAAGGAGGGACATGATTTGGGTTGGGCATAGACCTTGTCATGACATACTACTTTGCGGAGAGTATGAGGATGTTGAGCCTTTAAACCTCGTATGACACGAGAGCATGACTACTAACACCCATAATGAAGATTGAGTCGCCCAAGTCACTCATTCACAAACAGGTTCACCAAGAGAGGGTGGATGGTACACCTCGAGTGACAAATATCGCATGTAGAGTTTTATAACTACATGACATACCCGACTTGAAAAACGATGAGCAAAGCATCCTCAGACCTCCGTCACTCGAGGCGTGGAGGTCCAGTCACCTGAGGATGTACCTTAGATGTTGCAGCAGTAGGGATTGCAATCCAATTTTCCCATGAACCAGTTATCTCTCTCGGTCCTAGGAGGTTGCGGCATAGGATTAGGGATCAGAGCAAAAGCTACGACAAATTCACCATTTACATAATAAACTCCGTAGTTATTGTTGTTGTCACGAAGACCAACTCTACGTACCCGGATGAGTAACACTATCAAAACTTAATACTAACACTGCTAATATACTGACATAGCTAGCTGCAAATTATTTTGATTATATTTCTCAAATTATTATGATCTTATTGTTGTCTCATTATCATCTTGCTATTATTATCAATTCATAATCATTACATGTCATAAGATTTTAGCATGATAAATACTGCATAATAGATGTTGATGCATTTTCATAATGCATGATGTTTAATTTTACTTACATGCTCACAAGAGTTTGACCCCGTTTGTTATAGGGCGCAGGTAGTAAAGAATGATTCAGTGCAAGGGTTGGATGTGCGGCGGGACCCTGAATCCAAAACCTAATTCATTTGAGAAGGATCCAAGATCTAATTAAAAAGATCCAAAACCAAATCCATTTAAGAAGAATCCAAGATCTAATTAAGAAGATCCAAAACAAAATCCATTAGAAAAAGGTCGAAATCCATATGGGTTAAATCCAAATCCAAAAATTCAATTGGGTATATCTAAATCCAGTTAAGTAGATCCAAATACATTTGGGTAAATCCAAATCCATTTGAGTATATCCAAATTTATTTGGGTAAATCTAAATCCAAACCAATTAGAGAAGAAACCTAATTTAGAGAGAATTCAATTAAAGAAAATCAAGTAGAAAATTCATTTAGGAAAATCAATTAGAGAATTCAATTAAAGAGAATTGGATCACAATTCGACAATCCAAATCCAATAATCTATTTGTTCACAAACTCATATTCATTCAAAAATCCGATTTTTATTGGAAGAGATCAAAAATCTTCTTTTTAATTAGGTGAACCACAACTATTCGAATTACTTGCTTTGGGCATGATTCTAGTGATCATGGTGTTAAAATATATATATTTATATCATCATACCCGATAAAGGGTATTTTTGTAATTCTGCCCATTAGGAGCATTTTAGTCTTTTTTACATCTTTTACATGTATTTTATTTTACATTTTCTTTTTCCTTTTTATTTTTTTCATTTATTGTAAAATGCATTTAATGCATTGCATTGAGGGTCCCAACCTATGTCACAGGGATTCGGCTAGCAGGGTGCCGCACCCGCATCGACGCGACTCGACGCGGGTGCGGTCAACCCGATCCTGGGTGCGTTGACCGCACCCAGGATCATTTATGTCCTTTTTTTATTTATTTTTTAAAAAAATTGCCCCTGCGAATTTTTTTTAAAAAAAAAAAAATCTGCTGACAGCAGTTGTCAGCTGCTGTCAACTCCTGACTTTTCAATGATGGTGGTAGCCTTGCTTGTGCTATCGTGCAGCTGTATATAAAAAGAAAATCTGCTGCTGTCGGGAGCTAACAGCTGCTGTCAGCTCCTGACTTTTCAATGATGGTGGTAGCCTTGCTTGTGCTATCATGCAGCGGTATATAAAAAAAAATCTGCTGCTGTCAGGAGCTGACAGTTGCTGTCAGCTCCTAACTTTTCAATGATGGTGGTAGCCTTGCTTGTGCTATCGTGCAGCTGTATATAAAAAAAAACTGACAGCAACTGTGACAGCTGCTGACTTTTCAATGATGGTGGTAGCTTTGCTTGTGCTATCGTGCAGCTGTATATACAAAAAAAAAAATCTGCTGACAGCAGCTGTCAGCTCCTGACTTTTCAATGATGGTGGTAGCCTTGCTTGTGCTATCATGTAAAATTTGAAAAAACCCGCCCCCGACCCCTTATATATATATATATATTTACATTTTTGCCCCTGCCGCACCCCCGCACCCGGGTTTTTTGGAAGTGCCGAATCCCCGCACCCACACTCGCGCCCGCACCCGCACCCATGTGACATAGGTCCCAACCAAAGGAGTCGTTGGACCCCCAACGGTCACAAATGTGATTGTTGGGGGCCCAACGAGTCCCCTTTTGGGCCTCCCAATGTTCTCTCTCTCTCTCACTCTTTCCTCACTCTTTCTCTCACTCCTTTGTGTATGAATAGAGGGGTATTCCCTCATGTAAGGCATGGCCTTTTAGGCAAGGTTTTAAAACTTGTGACTCGGAACTCGACTCGCTCTTTATTGACTCGTGACTCGGCGGGTCAACTCGGTGACTCGGACCGGGTTTTGTTAACTTTTGATTTTAAAAGAAAAACAATACACAATTTGTCTGAAACCATGTTTTTGAGTAAACATAGTCTCCAAATGTCTGTAAGAATATAAAAACAACTGCAAAGAGCTATAGAGGTTTGCTTGAATAATTGAATTTGATATCTATACAAGCACTTTGACTAATTCATGACTTGAATTAGAGGATTTGGTCACCATGAGTTCAGTATGCTACTACCTAAGGTTCCTAAAATGGCCAATCATATATGCAAGCTTGTTTTAAAAGTTTTAATTCCCTCTCTAACAAATCCATAAATGTAAAACAGGGATATATGTGCATATTGAAAGTTTACAGAATGCCCAATATCAACATAAATAAGCAATTTTCTCTCATGTATAAAACTATGCAGGAAATATATTAATGGCACAACTATAAAAAGACTACTAATATTTGAATATGTACAATGCTTGATCACATAACAAATGGATGATGAAACCTAAATAATACTTCCCATAGGCACAGTTGACCCGCCATATATAGTGAGAATCATTTCTTTAAAATATTTTGCTAGAATAAGTTGATAACACAGGGTGAACAGTAGTTCGAACAACATGGCGATTTTATTCTATGGATTTAAATGTTTTTTTATCTTTAAATGATTTTTATTTTCTTTTTTATACAAAATCTGGGGGTAACCCTTGTTAAAATATATGTACTTATATATTTCGAAACTGTAATTTGAAACTCAAAAAACAAATTTCAAACATCCCAAAACTCGCCCAAGTCAGGCCGAGTCAAGCCGAGTCCAGCCCGAGTTTTGGCAAACCGAGTTTGCCTTGCCGGGTTGACTCGCTGGAGAGGCGAGCCGAGCCGAGTCAACGAGTTGACTCGGCGAGTTTTAAAACACTGCTTTTAGGCCCTCATTCAATAAAGTTTATGTAACTTATGGCTCTTCGTAGGCTTCTTGTGGTGTCCCTTAGTGGACCATTGTGTTATTCCCCATTATGGGGTTGTGTTTGTCCAATGTTGGACCTTATGAATGCATTATGCATTCTTGTAATTCATTTCCGCATACTTTCTAACATGGTATCAGAGCAAGGTTGTGACCGAGTTGCTCTTTGGTGCATCGGAAAACGTGTTATTCAAGAAATATTAAGAAAAATGGTGAAGTTTTCTTGTTCTCTCTTTTCTTTCTTAAAGTTATTTGGTATGTATTCTTTTTCGTTTAGTATCATGCATTATAAAGAAATATCTACTTCCTTAATAATCTATATGTATGTGTTTTTTGTTTTTTAGTACTTGTGTTATTCGGTTCTTCATTGAGCCTTTGCTTTTGTGTATATCACATTTTTAAAATCTCTTAAAAGATAATTAGTTAAATCGGTGAACTTGTTTGTCATTGCTTAAAACTTCCTTTAATAGGGTAGTTAATCGTGCTTATCTTTCAAGCATAAGTTGATGTCAATCTTGAACTCCTATGTATGGTTTTAGGAGTCTTTGTGATCTTATTGTTGTTTTTCAAATCCTACATATGATTTAAAAGCTTGTCCATCTTTGACTCCTTGAATTTAAATTTTTATCAAATAACTTCGGTACTTTGAAGTTATCTCTTGCATGTTTCCTTAAAAGCATGAATTATATATGTGTGGGAAGTTTTTTAAAGAAAAGTTGAGTTGAGATTGAAATTCTTTAACATATAAAAGCTTGTGATAATTCACATTCTTTTCTACACGCTATCATATATTATGTTTATTAGAGATTTCTCATGTAGTGATATTTTTTAAGAATCTCAAAAATGATTTCAAATCATGTGTCTTAGTGCATTTTTTTGTAATTAGAGATTCCTCATGTAGTGATGTATGAATACCTCTAGTAACTCTTGAAGTATGGTTTTCTTCCATTTGGAGTTAAGTTTTTCCTTTTTTGCTTTACATACTCGTTTTTGAGTGTTGTGTGGTTCTTATTGGTGAATACTATGTGTGAGACTTCCATAGTTCTTGTAAGAAGAGTGTTTGTTCTTGTGAAAATCCTTCAAAGTTTCGGTCTTAAAAGGATTATTCTTTTGAGAAGTTTTGTTGTGGGCATTTGAAGGTCTAATTGTAGAAGTCCAATTCTTTCTACAAGCTTGGTCCTTTAGTTTTTGATTTTCTACTAATATTGCAAGTTTTACAAACTTGTTTTTTTTGTGAATTTTTCCGCATGAGTTTTTCCAAATTTTACCGCATCTATTAAAGAATGCCCATATTAAACTAAATTTGTTATATTGTCATTCAACATCTTATATTACATAAAAATTGCATCTATTATCTTTTGGTGTGCATATAATTGCATTTTATATCTATCATGGTTAAAGCTTGTGGGATTATAGCCCAAGCTCTGTTAGTGAAACTTATGACTTTTGGGTTCGCATTTGCGAGTTTGTATTGTGCTCTTTGTGCACAAGTGTTCTTTTTGAGCATGTTGTATTATGAGAGCTTTCATGAGCTTCCTCTTCTTACATGATATAGAAATTTCATATGCATTATTTGTTTAATGTTTCATGATAAGTCTTTTTTAGTATAAATTAAAGAATTGATCATGATTAAGCATAATTCGTGTTTATGCAAAATTGTTGTTATGAAGCATATTGTTGTGATTGATTATATAGGACCTTTAATTCAATTTTTAATCGGTCCTCTTTGTAAAAACTTTTATTTGGAAAATGATTCCCTTAAGTGTTTATTGCTTTTTTATGGCATTTATATTTGTCCATCATATGTTATTTAATGCATCATTTGTTTGGTCTTATTATTGTTATATTAGAGATGTTTGTTGAGGTGAGTTATGTGCACCTCTTGTTATGTCATTTTAGATTGTCAACTTGTAGTTTGACTCTAAAATGACTTGTTATGTGATCTCTAATTATGATTGTGTCACTCGTTTATTTTGGCCATTGATGCTCTTAATTATGTATACATGTGATGGATGTCTAAAGTTTGAAACCATAAGTGTTTTAACATATATTGAAATTGATAATCGGTTAAATGTTTGTCATTACAAGTCCTATTGTCTCAAAAGTCTTCTCCTTTTATAACTCTTATCTAAGTGTCATCATATGTAGACAAGACTTTTATTACACCTTTGTGTGTTGGTAGCCCTTTGTTGGCTTTGTTCTCTTGGTCTAGTAGCTGAACACACTTGTCTTGAGTGTAATTATATGTAGACAAGGCACGTTGATTCACACCATGGTGTGTGATTTTAGTTCATGTTGGCATTTGTGTCCTTATTCTAGTCGCCGAGATATATGCCCATGGTTGGCTTCTTTCACTCATTTCAAGTGTCATTTTATATAAACAAGAGATGTATTGTGTTTTAGCCCATGGTTGGCTTGATTCTCTTGTTCTAGTAGTTGAACATACTTGATGTTGAGTGTATTTTTACGTAGATAAGAGATGCTTTTGGTCCATGTCGGCATGTATTCTCTTGTTCTTGCCGTTGATGCACTCATTTCAAGTATTATTACATGTAGACAAGAGGTATTTTTATACACCTTTGTGTGTGTCTTTGGCCTTTAATGACATTATATTTATGTTCTTGATCTAGTAGCTTATACACTTGATTTATGGGTTTTGGAGGACTAATCAGGTAGTTGTTTGTAGTGGATGAACTATTGTTGAAATTTGTGAAATTTCATTCATATTTTGTTTTTTAAAAGATACAAGTGAATCATATCATTAATATGCATATTTTAAGATCAAATTGATTTTTTTGGCATTTAATATACATATTAAGTGCTTATGGTTTTTGCCACCTTTGTATTTGATATTCAAAATGAGTTTTTGTAATTGCAATCATTTGAGTGAGATGTTCATAAATGTGTAAGGTTCTCTACTAAAACAAACTCATTATCTTGACTCTTGGGTGAATGTTTTTTTAGATCATGTCCTTGCAAGTTCACATATGGCATTTGTTTGGCATAGAATTTCTTCTCTCTAAGATGCGAGAAATCATTAACTCATCTTTTGTTGATAAAAAGTCTCCCTATTGGTGATCTATGTGTGTTAAACATGCTTTATTTCGTATGATCTTGTACACTTCCCTTGGGAGCAATTTGTTCTTATGTGAACATTGTCTTCTTAGATATATTTCTAATACATGAAATTTTTTACTTGATCTTAGTACAAATCTCATATTTTGTGTCTTTGTGCACTTGTGAGTGTTCTCCGTGCACACACTCCTTACTTTCAAATATTGATAAAACCCTTTATAAGAATGATTTTGGGAGCCTTAGTGCTCACCTATTCTAAGAAATTCAATCTTTTGCATTTGTGGGTGTCCCCTTTGTACCTTTGGGTACTTTTATTCCAAGTGTTTTTGGTGTGTCTTTGCACACGTATTCCTTTGTGGTGATTGGTGCTTGAAGTGCAAAGCATTTTTACATGGTTCTTAGGGATATTTTTGGTCAAATGTTCTTAGTGTGGCCTTTGTGCACTTATCTTTCTTCAAGAACTTCGTGTGTTTTATCAATGTTTAAGGTTAATTCGTGTTTTGCATAAATACTCAATCAAAATGCATAAATTATCTTTTGAACCATTGTCCTTCTTAATCAATGTTATGGTCTATTATGCATTTTTTATATCTCTTATTTGATTAAGATACAAAGGTACTTTTTACTTGGAGTTCTTTTGGCTTGTTCCACAGGATCTTCAAGATGGGATGAATGAAGCATCTATGATACATCGTGAAAGGAGCTTGGGGATGATCATTAAAGACAGTTAAAGGCTGACAGATGCAAAGTTCTTTCATGTGCTATAATGTTGGTGACTTTCATTGAAGAATTTTTTTAAAGACTGGAACCCTCATTTTGTATCTTCAAACTTTTCGTTATCCCTACGCAAACTTTAAGGGGGGGTGTTAAAATATATGTAATCATATATACATATATATATATGTATTTATCTCATCATACCCGATAAAGGGTATTTTTGTAATTCTGCCCATTAGGGGCATTTTAGTCTTTTTTACATCTTTTACATGTATTTAATTTTACATTTTCTTTTTCCTTTTTTATTTTTTTCATTTATTGTAAAATGCATTTAATGCATTGCATTGGGGGTCCCAACCAAAGGAGTCGTTGGACCCCCAACGGTCACAAATGTGACCGTTGGGGGCCCAACGAGTCCCCTTTTGGGCCTCCCAATGTTCTCTCTCTCTCACTCTTTTCTCACTCTTTCTCTCACTCCTTTGTGTATAAATAGAGGGGTATTCCCCCATGTAAGGCATGGCCTTTTAGGCCCTCATTCAATAAAGTTTATGTAACTTATGGTTCTTCGTAGGCTTCTTCTGGTGTCCCTTAGTGGACCATTGTGTTATTCCCCATTATGGGGTTGTGTTTGTCCAATGTTGGACCTTATGAATGCATTATGCATTCTTGTAATTCATTTCCGCATACTTTGTAACACATGGTTGCACGGATTTTTCAAAATTTGATTTGCACATCATACAAATTTTGAGCATTCATTCTCACATGAATCAAATTCACAAATTCAAGTAGGATCAAGACATATCCTTTCTCGCGAATTTTCAAAAGTATAGTTTTCTCTTATCATTAGTACATGGACTTCAAAAGAAAACTTTTAAATTGAATGAAGCATGACTTGCATAATTCTAAAATGCATGAATGCATATATCAAGAAATTTCTTCTTAAAACATTTTTCTTTTCATATGAATATAATAAGAAAAATCGTGTATCTTGAGAATGGATAAAAACAAAATAATAATTCAATTCCCAACACTACATATGTTATGAAAATGTTTTCCTATATGGATGAGGATAGGGATTAAGAGAGAGAATAGAAATTGAATTAAATAATTTTAAGATGCATAAGGGATAACTTTACTAACCTTGACTTGGGACCTAGGCTTCAACCTCTTCTTCTTGCTTGGATTCTTTCAAGGCACTAAGAGAATAAAGAAAAGTTTCTAGAGAGGCACCCTTCACTATTCTTAAGTAAAAAAAGGAAAAAAAAAACTCAAAAATTAAAAGGAGAAGAAAACAAGAGAGAGAAGGAAGAGAGAAGCTCTTGGAGGCTTGAAACTCTCAATTTGATGGGGTATTTATAGAGGGAGAGTAATGATTACTTTCTAAATTGAGGGTTGAGATGAATTACAAAGAATCAAGGGTTGAGATTAAATCATCTCAATCTATCAACACTTTTGTCCCAAGCATAACCCTTGACCCTATTAAGAAGACCTATCAAGCTAATCATTCTAGTTTTTTAGAAGATATTTTGAATATTTAATAGATATTTTATGGATTTTATTGGATTTAAAAAATCCAATCTAATCATTAGGCAAAACTGCCCCCCTCTAGTTAGTTACTTTAAACTTTATATTACTTCTTCTAATTAGATCCTAACTATTTAGTTGCCTTTTTTATTTACTTTAACTATGTACATTTTATTCCTTAGAATATTCTTTACTCACTTTAAGATAATTCTATGTTGAATCTTGTACTTTCCAAAATTCAATTACAATGCTATACTTTCAAAAATTCATTTACAAGGTCATACTTTTCAAAATTCATATACAAGGTTATATTTTCCCAAAATTCAAATATAAAGCTATATTTTTCAAAATTCATATACAAGGTTATATTTTTCCAAAATTCAAATACAAGGTTATATTTTTCAAAAATTCAGATAAAAGGTTATATTTTCCAAAATTCAATTACAAGGTTGTATTTTTCCAAAATTCATATAAAAGGTTATATTTTTCTAAAATACATTTTTGACTAATTATTCTAGGTTTAATTAGTCCTATCAGTTTCTCATTCTAGATCTTAGAAACATGAATTATAAATAAGAAAAATACCTAGAATTTCGTGGGTCTTACAATGGGAATTCCTAGGAAGAACAAGTGTTTTCCCTGGTGAACATGTAGCCATGATCGAGGCTTGAACCCCACATGTCGTTCCTCCCACAAGAAACCATGTGTCTGCTGCTCCAAACAGTTTTGTAACTTGCTTTTGGGCATCAAGGATAACGCCTTCGGGAGAGAATAAATTATCAAGTTCAAGTAGCTCAGGCAAATCATAGAAGGCCTTTTGCCAATAAGTTGAGCCAGTACAGGTGGTGCAGCCCTGCCCCTATTGTGTCCTGGAAAGTGAAATCCAGCAGCATTGCACCTGGCAGAAGCCTTTAATACACTGACCAGCGGTGCATTTTTGTCTACATGAAACTATGTAGAACCGGAGATTTTACTATTGGAATTGGGACTCCCCTGGATTCCCAATGAGCTCAGCTCCTTTGTTTGTTGGTGATCCCCAATGTTCCCCTATTAAACATAGACTAAAAATCTCAGAATACTTCAAAAATTTAGTACCTTCAACTCGGTATCTGATAATGCATGACAATACATTCATTCTTAAAACATAAAATCATGCATTTAAGCATCTTTTATTGGTTTACATTTCATGATTATAATGTTTCAGAGTTAAAGAAGTCATGGTTCAAATTTTGTGCAATTCGGAGTTAAAACGAGAAAGTTACGGTCGTTTTACAGTTATGAAGCGAATCTCAAGGCAATTCGGACCTTGATCCAGTCCAAAACACATTAATTGGATCTTGGATCCATTGCTAATGTGTTCAGCAAACACATTAAAGCCAAATCCAATTCAAACATTTTAGAAAACCTCTTTTGAAAAAAGCGCCACCCTCTTTTTTGCAAGTTTCAAATTAGTAGGTCTTATTTCAGAAATAAGAAGAAAGTAGATAGTTAATTTGTAAATTAATTTTACCTAGTTTTTACTATAAATAAAACACATTGGGGGGCGTGAAAGGGGTCTTCAGCCCCTTTCATGCCAGCCCTAGTCTTCTTCTCCCTTTTCCCCTTCTTCAATTCCATGTTTTTCTCTTTTGCTCCCAAACTCCTCTTTTTCTTTTTCTTTTTCTTTTTCTTTTTCTTTTTCTTTTTCTTTTTCTTTTTCTTTTTCTTTTTCTTCTTTTCTTCTCATCTAGCAACAGAGATATGCATGAAAACCAATTCGAAAGAGGGATGCACATCCATAATTCGTTGAAGGTCATTCTCTCTCGACCAAGTCATCGAACTCATTGGATCTAGCGATTTGGTGAGTTTTCCTTTTCCGTCTCTTCAATTCACACATGTTAAATGTGTGTTTTCTTTTTTATTTGTTCTTGTTTTTAGTTTGATTTGATCATTATGTAATTCTAAGCATGTCAATAGTTTAACTAGTTTTGTAGCATTGCTTTTGAATCAATTTTCATTTCAAAAGAGATACATCAATCAATGGAATTGCTTCTTGCGCAATTCGATGGATAGATGATATCTTGTTCATTAGAGTAGTTGTTTCTTTTTTATTGAATTTTAATTTATGTAATTTTTGTTTTTAATTCTGCAATTAGATCATTTAGGAATTAGATCTTACTCTATGAATCTCGAATTTTTCATCCTTTGATCTAATTCAATAGATCAAAGTGTGAAAATCAAAATTCTGAAAATTCATTTTCGATGATTTTTTGTAACTTTTTGTTTTGATCATAAATAGAGTTTTCGGAATCCAAATTACGATCCGTAAATTGGATCTGATTTGTGTTTGAATCTACTTGCTCTCTGCAAAAAATCAACGGAATCGGACTCCATTTCATGGCACATTCTGAGTTTTTGCAACAACATATTTCGGCAACTCTGTTTTTTGCAAATTTTATTTTTTGTTTTTTGTTTTTGATATATCTAAAGCTTCCAGACTCCAAATCCATAAAATGGATTGGATTCCTGAACAAA
Organism: Nuphar pumila; assembly: GCF_984573655.1. NCBI lineage: Eukaryota > Viridiplantae > Streptophyta > Magnoliopsida > Nymphaeales > Nymphaeaceae > Nuphar > Nuphar pumila. The sequence goes on along the minus strand of NC_143253.1, from coordinate 35,087,913 downwards.
TCTAATTTTTGCTGTGAAATTTGTGTTCATTTTCAATCTGTTTTACTATACTGAATCTGTTAAATACCGGAAGTCGTCAGAAAATTTGACAGCAATTTTCAGAGTTTTGAAGTTGTTCATTTGTTAATAAATTGAGTTTTACACTGAATTTTACAATTTTGTATATTGGATTCTCTCCATTTACATGTTGAGAATATATATAAAAATTTTGAGAATGATTTGAATCCAATTGACATATGATTTGGTCAAATTATAGAAACCTGTTCTGATAGGGAATTTTGTAATAATCAGTGACAGAATTGTAATTTCGCATGTTAATTCAAATTAGTGAGAATTTCGTATTTTTGTGTTTTTTTTATTGTTTTTGCAGGGAGGCGCTATTTGTTGATTCCACAACGTTGAAATGAAGTGGATTTGAATCTAAAGTGAAGAGGCAAAAAAGTTTCATTTTCAAATTTTTTAACATTTTCCTTTTTCAAAATTTCCTTTTTAAGGCAATAAACAATTGGCATTTGTGGAATACGAAGTTTTATCAACTCGATCCTCGAGTTCGATCCCGGCTCTCACTACTTGTGAGAGTTGGATTTTTAAAATTTGGTGACCAACTTTCATAAATACTTTTCATCAAAATATCCTTTTAAAAATACATTGACAAAGTGTACATCAGTATCCTAAAACAAGATCTAAAGGTATACGAATTGTCCTTTGGAGATCTCATGTGGAAGGAAACTGGGTTTTCCTACCATGATAAGAATGTTAAGATCAGAAACACCAAGAAACCAATAAGATCAGAAAGACCATGAAATTGATGCCTGTTGAGAGAAGGAACTCAAACCCAACAATGAAAATTAATAAGCACAAAGGCTCAACAAACTTATGAATCAGTTACAACTTAAACTTCAAACACAACCTATATGCTCAAATAACCCAATTTTAATTGAACTTCAGTGTTCGTTCAAAATCGTGCATAAGAATTTCATATTTGAGCTCAAAGTTATAATATATTCAGCATTTGTGCAAACTTCAAAATTAAATTTTGAGCTCTACAATGGCATTAGCATATGATTCTCTTGCAAATCATGCCTTGATTTAATTGTGGTGTTAGTTTTTATGATAAATAATAGAATTGTAGATTGTTAATTTGATTTATTGCATGCATGCATGATGAATTGATTTGATGATATTATGATAATTGCTTTTTATTTCATTAGTGTTACTGTTAACTGTTAAAAATTATATATATATAGAGAGAGAGAGAGAGATCCTCCTGCACCCCCGCACCCAAGTTTTTTTAAAGTGCCGCATCGCCGCACCCGCACCTATGTGACATAGCCTTTTACAATTATTTTTCTTTACTTAACATTTACTTTGATTGTTTCCTTTTCGTTTTAACTTCTTTTCCTCCCATCCTCATTCATATGCTTTTGGCTCTTTTTCATTGGAATCATTTGCATCCTTGCAAGTGCTTTTTGGTTTGGGTGCATCTAAGATGCGGAAGTTTTTTATACTTTGCAAACAACCACCCACCCTTCTTTTAATGAGGAGTTTTCCTCTTTATAAAAGACTCCCACTCGTCCCACTCCATAATCAGACGAGTGAAATCCCACACTGGAAGCCCTTTTTACTTATCCCAACTTGGAGGTTCAGACCTGCTCCCTGCTTTACTTCTGCAAAAGAACCTGTGGAAAACCATGGAGCTTTCTCTTCTCCAAGTTGCTCCTACACCTAATAGAGGAGGGCTTGTTCTGCAACTTCAAGCTTGGATATTTAGAAGTCTGTTAAGGGACCAGGATTTGCTGGTGAGAGATGAGAAACGGGTCCGAAAAAACGGATGCAAATGCCTTTTGAATGGTCCGTTTAGGCAGTTCCGGATCTTATGTTGAAAGGCCTTTGATCTGGTCCAATCTTTCAGTTTTGAATCCATTAGATCTTGAATATCAAACCTTATGTCAAAAGGATTTTGGTCAGATCTGATGCAGTTTGGTTTTATATCTTTGGATCTCGGATATCAAATATTATATTGAAAGACCTTTGATCTGGTCTCATTTGGTTTTGGATCTCGGATATCAGATTTTATTTTGAAAAGCCTCTGATATGAGATCTTGTATCAAAAGACATTTAATCCGATTTGACAAAATTGGTTTTGGATCCTTTGGATCTCGGATAGTAGATCTCACACTGAAAGGTCTTTGATCCAATCCAAACTATTTGGATCTGAATTTTAGATATTAAACCCTGCACTGAAAGGTCTCTGATCCAATTAAATCATTTTTGGTTCACGAGCTGCTCATGGCTCAGCTCACCAGCTACATGAACGAGTTCATGGCGAGCCGAACCGTTTTTCAGCCCTAATTGGGAGTTGTGTAGCCTCATTTTCTCTTCTTTCGTTCTCCTCTTCATTTGTATATGTGCTACGGTTTTCTCCATTAAAGAAACCAAAATCTATCACCAAGAAACCTAATGCACCTAATAAGTTGTTGATAAGGCCGTCGACCAATGCCTTAGAGAATGACCTTGTTAGAACCAGGTCAGATTTTCATAAACCTCAATCTTGTTTGGACCCGGTTTTGTTCATGAAGTATATCTAACATCCAATTTGGTTACGATATAACAGTCTAAGGGGATAGTGGGGATGGGATTAGTGAATATTTCTCAAATAGGCTGCATATTCAGCCCTCAATTCTGATTCAGATACCAAGTGTTTAGGCCGATCTCCATCCACGTTTGGACCAGGATAATACATGGTTTTGCTGGATTAGGATCAGCTCTGATCCAGCCAAAAAATTGAGTCACTTGCAAGGCTCTGCTTCTTCATGGTTGCTTTCAAGTCATTTTATAATAGGTTTCTCAAAAAGGTATAGCAAATGTTCTGTTAGCTGTCCAGTTTTTGGCACACTTATTTAAGCCATTAAAAAAATGTATGCAAATTAAAAGAAGTCACACATACAAAGAGAAGTGTGGTGCCAGAATGTTTCCAACTCAAACCCAAGATGAAAGGAAGAAAGAGATAGCAGGGTGAAGAAGAGAGAGAACTACAGTTTCTTTCAAGTCATAAGTGTTAAAATGTAAAACTGTACATATATGTATATATAATAATATTATATTATTATATATATATATAAATACATTTTTAATTTCTTTCTTTTCTGTATTTTTTTTCCTTTATTTTTATTTTTTTGTCTTTATGTCATCTAGTTCAGTTTGAACTAGAATGACTGTTGCTAGTCAAGTCCTGTCCAGACTTGACTAGCAATAGAGTTGTTGGACTGACACAGTCCAACAGCTCTTAATAGAGCTGTTGGACTGACACATTCCAACAGCTCTAAATAGAGCTGTTGGACTGTACCCAACAGCTCTATTGAGTCCTCTTTCAGCTGTGTATATAAAGGGGTGCAGCCCCTCTTGTATTTTACCCCAATGCTTCTTAAGCAATTGGTTTTTCATATCAATAAAGAATACATTTTTATTTTTATTTTGTTTCCAGTTATACCCTTTTTAAGGGTTGTGCTTTACTGTCATTCTTGACACTTGCTCTTGTTAATCAAAGCACGTGTTTCGAAGATCCCCATTTCATTTCATGGTATCAGAGCCGCGGAAGTACTAAATCTTGAGGAAAAGCTGCCTCGGTTTCCGTGCCCGTTTGCAAAAGTGTTCGCCACTTGAAGAGAAGTGTTTTATCACTTCATTGGAGAAGATTTCACATCTTGTTGTATTGTTTTTTTTTTCTTTCTTTCTCATTTTCCTTCTTGTTTCTCTTCTATCCCTATTCTTTCTCTCCTTGTAATCGATGGATGACAATGATAAAGTCACCATCATGCCTATGAAACTAAGCGATACGAACTATGTAACATGGGCTTCAATCATGAAGCACCATATATAGGGAAAAGGCTTATGGGGGATTGTGGATGGTTCCGATTCGGAACCTAAGCTATCTCTTACTAAAAAGGAGGGAGATAAAGAGGTCCCTCTATCGGAAGAAGAGAAAATCAAGGCTATTGCCTCATACGAGAAGAAATGGAAAGAATGGAGAATATCTCATGCGAAGATAATGTCATGGCTTATCAATAGCGTTGACATTAAAAAATGCTCAAGTCTTGCCAAATTTGATCATGCCGATAAGGCATGGGAATACCTTAAGAATATGTATTCCCTTAAAGATATTGCACACGTGTGCAACCTCCAAGAAAAAGTTCGAATGATGACACAAGGAGACAAAACTATTCGTGAATATTACAATGGGTTGTCCGAACTTTGGGAAGAACTTTCCCTTTTAGAACCAAAGTGGCATTGTGCCGAAGACATCGAGCTTCGTCAGAAACAACTCGATGCTGAACATTTTTACCAGTTTATCACTGGATTAAGGCCGGAATTTGAAACCACTAAATCGGCCCTACTTCACCGGGGAAAAATTCCTTCTATTGTTGAAACTATTGAAGAGTTAACAATGGAAGAAAATCGTCTCCGGAAAGGTTCTTTAAAAATTGAAGATGATTCCGTTTTAGCCGTGTCTAGACCAGGGAATCATGTTCGATCATATAGGCCTCCTCACTTTAACCGACAAAATGGTGACTATGATAAGAAGAAAGTTATTTGTCATCACTGTCATGAACCGGGACACTACAGGCCACAATGTCCCAAACTTAAGGAGCTGAGAGAAAAAAGAGCTGCAATTGCTGGATCGGAGCCTAAAGATCAGGATGCACCAGTTTCCCTGGCCCAACTAATGGAGATTCTTCAGCCTCTCATCAAAGGTGCCTCTTCTTCATCTGAAGCTTCAACCGGCGCAGCAGCCTCATCTTTTTCTGATTTAGGTAAAATTTCTTGGCTTCTTGACTCTGGTGCATCTTTTCATATGACCCCAAATAATCAAAGTCTATCCAAATGTGTTAAAAATAAAACAAGTGTGTCAAAGGTCTTTACTGCTGATGGGACTTCTCTTGAAATAGAAGGAATAGGAAATTTTGAAAAAATTTATAAAACAAAAAATTTTTTTATTCCAGAAATTAGACATGTTCCCAAATTAAATTTAAATCTTTTATCTGTATCTCAAATTTCTGATTATGGGTGTAATATTTCTTTTTCTTCTCATGGTTGTTGGGTACAGGATCGCCAGTCAGGCAAGCTGATTGGGGAAGGCCATAGAGAAGGAGGACTCTATTACATGGATTTTTTGGAAATGCCGAAGAAAGCTTTTTGTTATAATATTCAAAAAATAGAGTTGGAACTGTGGCATAAGAGACTTGGTCACCCACATATAGCCAAAATCCAACATTTTCCAAATCTAGGAAAATTTTGTAACTCTGAATCATTTGATTGTAAAGATTGTATTCTCGGCAAAATGAAAAGATTACCATTTCAGAACAGAACCTTTTTCTCTTCAAGACCACTTGAATTAATACACTCGGATGTTTGGGGTCCTGCACCAGTAATTTCTAAAGGAGGATTTGTTTACTATGTTATTTTTGTCGATGATTTCTCCCGACATACGTGGATGTACTTTCTCAAACATAAGTCTGAAGTATTTTCATACTTTCAAACTTTTCATAATATGGTTAAAAACAAGTTTCAAAATGATATTACTATTTTTCGCACAGATTCAGGGGGAGAGTTTTTATCCACAGATTTTCAAAATTATCTTAAATTGCATGGCATCACACATCAAAGATCTTGTCCTTATACACCTCAACAAAATGGACTGGCAGAACGAAAACATCGCCATATTATAGAAACCACTAGCACTTTATTAATAGCAAATCAAGTCCCTAAAGACTTTTGGGCAGAAGCTGCCTTAACCGCCACCTATCTCATTAATAGGATGCCATCTTCTTCGTTACAAAATATCACTCCCATTGAAAAACTAATGAACATTTCTCCAGACTACTCTAGATTAAGAATATTTGGGTGCAAATGTTTCATATTTACTGACAAAAATGATAAACTTTCCCCTCGTGCGATTCCCTGTGCCTTTTTAGGATATGCTGAAAACCAGAAAGGTTATAGATGTTTTGACTTCAAAAATAATAAACTATATGTGTCTAGAAATGTTTCCTTTCTTGAAAAGGAGAGCTTCTTTGATTTTAGAAAATTAAAAGACGTCACTGAGTACTCCTTTTTGCTAGATCTAACATCAACATCTGATGAATATGACCTTGATTGTAACTTTGATGATGATCAAAGAATTATTGATCTTAATGTTGAAAATGAAGAAGTTCATAGAGATACTAGTATTCAATATTCCAGGCGATAAGAGTCTAATACTCCATGTGCACTTGAGAAATATTCTAACATTCCAACTAGACAATCATCCCGAATCTCGAGGCCTCCAGAAAAGTTTGTATCATACGAGTCTTTCTCACCCACATATAGGGCAGTTATTGCATTAATTCACTCATATGAAGAACCATCCACATATTTTCAAGCAAAAAATGATATCAAATGGATAGAAGCCATGAAAGCTGAATTAGATGCACTTGAAAAGGCTTCTACATGGAATATTCAAGATCTTCCTCCAGGGAAGAAAACTATAGGATGTCGATGGGTTTATAAAATTAAAACCAAGAGTGATGGTACTCTTGAAAGATATAAAGCCTGTTTAGTAGCCAAAGGTTATGCCCAAGAATATGGGATTGATTATGAAGAAACCTTTGCTCCGGTGGCTCGTATGACTACTGTCCGAACCTTAATTGCCTTAGCTTCTATCAAAAAATGGTCTATTTTTCAAATGGATGTCAAAAATGCTTTTTTAAATGGAAAGCTAGTTGAAGAAGTATATATGGAACCCCCTCCTGGTCTAAGTATTCCTAAGGGTAAAGTCCTTCGCTTAGAAAAAGCTCTTTATGGACTTAAACAAGCACCAAAAGCTTGGTATGATAGGTTTAGTCGTGTTATGATTGATATTGGTTTTCAATTCTGTTTAACTGACACTGCTTTGTTTATTAAGAATTCTGATGCAGGGATCATTGTGCTTCTTCTCTATGTGGATGATATGATCATCACCGGAAGCGATAAACAGGGAGTTAAAACAATCAAAACACTTCTTAAATCTCATTTTGAAATGACTGATTTGGGCTTGTTGAGATATTTTTTAGGCATTGAAGTTGCTTATTCTCCTAGAGGATATTTATTATCTCAGACTAAATTTGCTTTTGATATTGTTTTCAGGTCTGGTATTACTGATGATAAGAAAGTTGACACTCCAGAAGTTGTTAATGTTAAAATGAAGATTGATGATGGAGAACTTCTTGCAGACCCTACTCCTTACAGACAGCTTGTCGGGGCACTTTCCTATCTATCCATTACCAGACCAGATATAGCACATGCTGTTCATACAGCAAGTCAATTTCAACATGCTCCTACTTCTGTTCATATGGGAACAGTCATGCGTATTATCAGATACATCAAGTCCTCTCTTTCACGAGGACTTTTCTTATCTTCCTCCTCTTCTCTTGATTTAATTGCATATACTGATGCTGATTGGGGAGGTGATCCCAATAACAGACACTCAACCACTGGCTTTTGTGTCTTTTTAGGGGAATCATTAATCTCGTGGAGGTGTAAAAAGCAGCAGAAGGTATCTCTCTCATCCACCGAAGCTGAATACAGAGCCATGGCAACCACGACCATGGAAGTAGTTTGGCTCCGACGACTGCTTGCTGACATGGGAGTTGAAGCAACAAAGGCTTCACAAATGTGTTGTGACAACAAAAGTGCGATCTACATTGCCAGTAACAGAACATTCCACGAACGCACCAAACACATCGAAATGGATTGTCACTACGTCAGAGAGGAATATCTATACGGGATAATTGATCTGCCATATGTCACTTCAGAATATCAGTTAGCAGACTTCTTTACAAAGCCTCTCGCTGCTCCCCGATTTCACTTTCTCTTAGACAAACTTTCGCTCATTGTACCGTAAGTTTGAGGGGGAGTGTTAAAATGTAAAACTGTACATATATGTATATATAATAATATTATATTATTATATATATATAAATACATTTTTAATTTCTTTCTTTTCTGTATTTTTTTTCCTTTATTTTTATTTTTTTGTCTTTATGTCATCTAGTTCAGTTTGAACTAGAATGACTGTTGCTAGTCAAGTCCTGTCCAGACTTGACTAGCAATAGAGTTGTTGGACTGACACAGTCCAACAGCTCTTAATAGAGCTGTTGGACTGACACATTCCAACAGCTCTAAATAGAGCTGTTGGACTGTACCCAACAGCTCTATTGAGTCCTCTTTCAGCTGTGTATATAAAGGGGTGCAGCCCCTCTTGTATTTTACCCCAATGCTTCTTAAGCAATTGGTTTTTCATATCAATAAAGAATACATTTTTATTTTTATTTTGTTTCCAGTTATACCCTTTTTAAGGGTTGTGCTTTACTGTCATTCTTGACACTTGCTCTTGTTAATCAAAGCACGTGTTTCGAAGATCCCCATTTCATTTCAATAAGTGCAAACCATGTTGAGAACAGCCACCAATTCCACATGACCCTATCTCATTATTTATGGTTGACCAATAAACCATGAAGTAACAAGTTTGCTGCATAGGGAATATGATGTCCTATCATTTCTGCACCCAAGGAAGCGAAAGGCCGCCAAGATGTATCACCAACAGAAACATGGCAGATCATTCTTTAGTGTTGTTCAGAATAGAGAAGAGCGATGATCCATGGGTAACTTAGATTGTTTGAAACTTTGAATATGTTGTATCTTTCATATCTTGGTGACATTTTCAACTGAGAAAGAAATAAGGGATTTCCAAAGAAGCCACTATCAAGGTTGGCAGAGAGCAATTTATCATGTCAAACAAGGAAGCATCTTTAGCTCCATAAACTGCTTTCATTAGCTTGATTCCTCATGCAGATGAGAAGTCAGATACCTTGCCCAATCTATCCATGAAAACATGAAACTGTGTTTGATCTAGATTTAACCCAAGATACGATAAGATAATTGAATTAGATATAATTATAAACTAAAGTTTAGAAACTTTTAGCTATATAAGGATTAGTTAGTAGAGTTATGGATTGTTTGTAGCTCTAATTTTGTTGTTCTTTCCTTTATTTTTCTGTTTTTTGAAGCTTTAATTTTGTTGTTCTGTCCTTTATTTTTCTGCTTTCATAGTCATTTGGTAAAAAAAATTAGTTACTCTGCAGTTCCTTTCTCACTAAGTTTGTCTTCTAGTATTCAATATGCATAGCCCAGGAGCAATCTTCCTGTTTGCATCAATTCCTCCATTTCCAAGATATAGGTATGTAAGAAATTGTTGATACTTGTGCATGAAGCAAGGCATCTTGATGGTAACACCATTATAGTTTAAGTTGAAATCAGGAAAATATCTGTTTATATATGTAATATGAAGGAGAACACAGTGCTGAAATATAATGATTGCTCAAGATTTCAGTTTTTACATGTCAATGGAATAGATCAATGCCACACAAGCATATTCTGACAGTCATACTCACCCACGAGCACTAACAACCTCAGCTTCACCGTCTGCTCCAAATGTTAAACGCCCTCCGGGACCCCTTACACGAACAAGCCTAGTTCGCTTGTACATCAATGCTGCCAACTCTGACTGCCATTCAATACAAAAACTAAAATTTGCAATAAGAACCAATAGATGACTATTAGGAACACCTGTACAAAATTAACTTGACTCTAATCATACAAGTCAAAATTGAAACTAAAAGAATATTAAGAAATATCATGCACAAGAACAAATAGCTGAGGAGGACTTAATGCACCTGAAGTTTTGCTTCTTTTGTCTGAGCATGAGCATTAAATATCTCTATTATAAGACCAACACGATCCAAAACCGGTCTTCCCCATGCTCGCTGCCATCCACATTTGCATAGTGTGGCAAATAAAAATATTTTAGCTTCGTCAAACTTCCCTTAAAATATATAGAATCAAAAATTTTGATTTAGCTGTTCCTTGACATTTTCACGAAGAAAAAGAAAACATCAAACAGGAGCACAGAACTTGCCTCCAAATTACGCTGTTGAACCCCAGAAAGAATTGAGTTGACAAAAATTGCATCTAAATCTTCCTGTCAGAATTATAAGTTAGAACATCAACAATAGCATGACTTATAACATCTTCATCTAATAGTTATGTAGACAGCAAACTTTAGCATTACACTGCAAGAGTATATCATGGAGAGCCGAACACCCGAAACCATTGTTTGGATGATTGTGAAGAACTTAATCAATAGCATGGGTCAAAAAACAGTCACAAATATCAGCATATTTTTTAAAACATCACAATTTTGTCATGAGATTTTCAACGGCCGACATAGTGCCGAGAAACATGATATTTTCAAGATGTCATTTGTTTTGAAAATATCACTTTTAATCGTGATATTATCATCATGAAAACAGCTTTTTGGTTTTTATATTATTTAGATTTTTATTTATATATGCTATATATTTTGTGCATCTTATACATGCCGACGTTTTCCTGATATTTTTCTAAGAAAAAAACAAATTCTTAAAATATACCGAGAACTTGCTGAGATTTTCCCAAGAACAAGATTTGTGACTATGGTCAAAAAATAACACAAAACAAGGCAAACAGAAAAAGAATAAGAAAACAAAAAAAGAACCGAATCAACATGACTACCAACCAAAAGAGGATAAGAATGTTGTTACTAATATTTTGAAGCATCAGATCCAAATGAAAACCAGTTAAGATTACAAGTTTTATTGCAGTACAAGCAAGGAATACATAAAACACATACATTATTTAACTAATAAACTGTTTTTGTTCACCACAAATGATAATAACAGATTATCAAAATTTAAAAGCATAGAACATGATGAGACTGAGACCACTTAGGTTAAATTGAAACACGGATACCTCACCGAGTATTTTGTACAATGGAAAGAAGAACACTAGAAAAACGCCACAAAACTAACATTTGCAAACATAACCACGACAGGAATGAAGAAAACGACTGCAAAGAGCACGACCATTTTCAATCAATGGATCAAATCGTCAATGTACGATCATAAGATAGTTATTAATACAGATAAAACAAACAGTATAACCATTTACCGCCTAACTACCTAAATAGAATGATAAACAAAAGCATTTCACGGAAAGGGGAAAAGATGGACTTCTTCTTTCTCTTTTTCACATTATGAAGTGACTAAATGAAGTTAATCGTCAACTGCACTATGGTGAACTAAACGATACGATGTTAATATGAGGCAAATCAATAAAAATTATTATCACAATTAGAAAAAAAAAAGAGAAGTAACTTGCCTCGGGATCCAAAGCATTGACGTGATATTTCACAGTTTCAACGGTGCCAGGTCCAAAATACGTATCTAAAATCACCACCAGCTTGTCACCCACAATTTGAAAAGATCATTCCCCACCTCCCCACCAAAAAAAACGAAAGAAATAAAGAAAGACAAACAATTGTGGGCAATATAGAACCTGCGTGTGCCTTGAGTGATCTAGCTGCAGGGTTCTGAACAACCAGATGTGGGGGCGCCTTATTCCCACCAAACCCATCAGAAAACGAATCATCTCTCTGCTCCTCGAGGGAATTGGCGAGGTTTAGAGCTTCATCAAGCTTGGCCTTCAAGAGGGTGTCCGGCCTAAGGCGAGGCTGAACCACAAAGAGATTCGGCGGCCTCGTTGGGTCCTTGTGGATAGAGTAACCTTCCTCATCTTTGAATTCATTGGGGGAGAAGTGCCAAACTTGGGAAGAATGGATGGTTTTGAGAAATGGGTCGTTGGAAAATCTGGAGTTTGCGACGTTTCTGATGAGCTTGGATATCGTTTGGAATGCAAAATCTGATCTGAACATTTGCCTTTTGTGTTGCTTCAATCGTCGCTCCCCTTCCTCTCTGTCGTGGCCCTATGCTTCTCTGGTAGAAAGAGATGGTGTTGAACAGCGCTCTCCAACGATGGCAATCTGTTCGTTGGAATGGTCGTGGAGGAGAGGGTTGTGTGTTATCCCCGGAACACAAATTCACGTGTTCTGGTTTGTACGGAAGAATAACTTACCCACGATAGTTCATATGCTCATGTTGCCGGCGATGACTTTATAATAAAATAACATATAAAAAAAGTAGGTATGCTTTTGACGGAAATATCCTGATGTAAGATGGATATGCCTTGGATGAAAATGTCCTCTCGCTTCTCATAAATATATTTGCACGTTCTGCCTTTGTTTTTAGCTTGTGTTACAACACATGACCGTCTTCTCGTTCTTGCCTTGTGATAGATAGAAAACATTTTTGAGTTCGTTCTTATCTTATCGATATAACTATAAATTGAATGACTAGTTCGATCATTGGTGGGCGTCATAGAGGTATTTGTGAGCCATCTTTTTTTATAGTCATCTCTTCTTTTTCATTTTTGTTAGGCAGTATGAAAAACAATGATGCACAAACATTTCAACAAGTAATGTTAAAGTGTGTTGAGTACCTTTTCATGTCATCATGCTATTATTGAAGAACATATATCGTCGTGAGTATCATTAAGGCATTATTTTGTTATTACAGGTAAATTTTATCGTTTCGACGGTTAAAAACTTGAATATATTTGTAAGACATTGGGACCTGTTGATAAGAATGCTTGGTTACAGATGCAAGCAAGGGCCTCTACCCCATCCGGTATCGTTCATTCACTCAGTATATGCAATGTAACGTAAATCGCGGTTGTAGTAACACGTATATCGAATTTTGAGATATTGTTTTGTTTGTTAATATCGATTTGTAATATATTATGCTTAATTGCCATATATCGATTTCTAAGATATTATGTGTTTTCTAGTGTCGATTTGTAAGATATTGTTTTATTTTTTAATATCGATTTGTAATATATTATGTTAAATTGCCGTATATCGATTTGTAACATATTATGTGTTTTCTAGTGACGATTTTTTGAGATATTGTTTTGGTTGTTAATATCGATTTGTAATATATTATGATGAATTGTCGTATATCGATTTGTAAGATGTTATGTGTTTTCTAGTGTCAATTTGTGAGATATTATTTTGATTGTTAATATCGATTTGTAATATATTATGTTGAATTGTCGTACATTGTTTTGTAAGATGTTATGTGTTTTCTAGTGTCGATCTGTGAAATATTGTTTTGTTTGTTAATATCGATTTGTAATATATTATGTTGAATTATTGTATATCGATTTGTAAGATAATATATATCTTCTAGTGTCGATTTATGAGATATTATTTTTTTTGTTAATCTCGATTTGTAATATATTATATTGAATTTTCGTATATCGATTTGTAAGATGTTATGTGTTTTGCAGTGTCGATTTGGGAGATATTGTTTTGTTTGTTAATATCGATTTGTAATATATTATGTTGAATTGTCGTATATCATTTTGTAAAATATCATGTGTTTTCTAGTATCGATTTATGAGATATAGTAAACGGTTGTTAATATCGATTTGTAATATATTATGCTGAATTTGTAATATATTATGTTGTTGCTTTGATATTGTGATTCATTCAATCGTTTCTTTGACTTGCTTTAACTAATCGGTAGTCATTGTTATATGCATCTTGAATAAATCATAGTAAACGTATGTGATGGCTAACGCAAATTGATATTTTGCTCATGACAGTGTTGAGCATATAACTAGTTGCAGTGAAGATGATGTGTCTCAATCACTGGAAAGGCATGGAGCATCGAGCATTTGTACTATCGACACATATGAATAAGTGAATATGTGCACTAATGATGCACGTGATAAGAAGGGTGCAGACATTAGATTCACTCTATACTTGAATATTTCAGCAGACGAAATGCAATTCAATAATGATATTCCAACAAACAAAATACAATTTGATAATGAGGTAGACGATCATGACATTACACTTGACAAAGGTGCAGGCACCTCAAGTCTACATGATAGTACACTTGACTCCGTTCTCGTAAAGGAAATGCATTTTAATAATAAAGTTGCGTACAAATTTTACAATAATTATGCCTTACAACATGGCTTTAGTGTTATAAGGTATTTTTTAGCAAAAAAAACACAAGGTGTCATGGTGAGAAAGGCATATGTTTGTTCTAAGGTTAGAAGAAGTCAAGTGGAAATCCAACAAGTAGCACTCCAGATTCAAGTTGTGGTTGTCTAACATGAATGGTGTTAAGAAGTCTTCCTAATGGAAAATATGTAGTTCGTACTTTAATAAATGATCATAACCATGTATTAGCTCCTTCATTTATGATTCATGTGTTAAGAACACATCGTAAAGTAACTGAAGTGCATGTTGCAATTGCTGAAATAGCTGATAGCATTGGCATTGCACCAAGGAAGACATACAATTCGTGCATGCACATACATAGTGGTCGCGATAATTTACCATTCACACCTATGAAGATAAGAAACCATTTGAGAATGAAGCGGTTAGACAACATGAAGAATAAAAAAATATGTTATTTAGTTAATTACCTACATAAGAATTCAAGCAATAACCCTAGTTTTTTTAGTGCAATGCAACTGGATGAAGATGGATATGTTGTGAACATGTTTTGGGTAGATTCAAAGTCAATAGTAGATTGTGAATGCTTCAATGATGTGCTTGTTTTTTATACGACAATTGTAAAATCCATGAATTTTAATGAATTATCAATGAAATAAAAATATGCATTTATGTGAAATAATAAGATTTTTGTAATATTCAGTGTGATTTTGATGCTTGAAGGTTATTAGAGTGACCCCGATAACGAATACTATCAATGAGACTTGGATCCGGACTTTAACGAGATTTGACCTGATTCACGAAGTTATCTCAAGAAATTTGAATACTTCAAGACTTTGGTGTGAGATCCAAAGTATATATTAAATTAAACCTAATGCGAAGACAAAAAGAGTCGAGAAAGCCCACGTGAAAATGAGAAAATCCACCAACTAGGGAAACATCCCAATAAGACATATAGGAAATTTCTTTGCAAAATTAAACAACAAATGATGAAATGGTGTTGTGGTAGGACGTACTATTCTGTGGAGCCACAACCCTAGTTCAAAACCCACGATGCACCTACATAGAAAGGAAAAACGATTTTTTTTTTCATGAAATTCAGAACTGAACCAAAAGGGTTACACAAATATGTCACTTGTTCTACTACTGTGAGTATTTATATGGATGCATATCATGTGATGATTGTTATGTTCTTGCAAATGGATTGTCGTAGATGATTTCTCACCAGCTCGCAAGAGTACTAACCCCGTTTTATTGAGCTACAGGTGTTTTACTTCTCGTGGTGCGATGGAGCTCGATGTTCGACAGAGGACTGAACCCACACTTCTAGAATATTGAAGATCTTGGCAGTTGTTTTTGTAAAAAGGGAAATGTTGTATCATCTTGTAAAATGTGATAAATAAAATCTTTCATCTTATTGTTCACTCTGTAACCCGCCCAGGATTTCCGCTTATTTTCCCCTTTTGGTTTTCCGCCTTGCGCAATGTATTTAAAAAAAAAAGTTTATCATAAAAATCTAAAAGATTTTCTAAGGTGGGATTCTGAGGCGTTACATTAAGGGTTTAAGGTTTAGTAATATATTAAGGGTTTATGATTTAGCATTACGGTTTAGTAAGATATTAAGGGTTTAGGGTTAGGGTTTAGTAGGACATTATGGGTTTAGGCTTTAGTAAGATATTAAGGGTTTAGAGTTTAGGGTTTAGGGTTTAGGGTTAAAGTTTACTAAGATATTAAGGGTTTAGGGTTTAAGGTTAGAGTTTACTAAGACATTAAGAGTTTATGGTTTAGGTTAAAGGTTTAGGGTTTAGGGTTATCATTTAGGGTTAGGTTTCGGTTTTAGGTTTTAGGGTTAGGGTCTAGGCATTAAGGGTTCTAGGGTTCCAGCTTTAAACGTACAAAACAATGTAGAAATCACACCCTTCATAAGTACATATAGTTGTAACATTTAGACTTCAACATTAAACATCGTTGTACGATTTAGCAAACTTGATTACAAATCTTGGTAACTTTATAAATCATAAATCTACACTGCATTAAATGTATAAATCGTTGTTACTTTAAATGTGTAAACCAGAAATCATAAATCATAAACCGCCACAACGATTTGCCTTTGTTACAAAAACATGTCATTCATTTGTAAAACAAACGTCATTTCACATCCCGATCATTGTCAAAAAATCGATATGCCTTTGTGAGACCTAGATTCTGGTTGTGATGTTTGCGATTTAAGCAATGATGTCTATGTAAGCAACAACGATTTGCCTTTGTATAGAAAACATTGGAATAGTATAACGCAAATCGCGGTTGTAGTAACGTACTATCGATTTGCGAGATATTGTTTTGTTTGTTAATATCAATTTGTAACTATTGTGCTGAATTTTTATATCGATTTGTAATATATTATGTGTTATGTATATCGACTTGTAACATATTATGTATTCGCTAGTGTCGATTTATATGATACTTGTATTATGGCATTGAAGTGTGTGTGTGTGTGTGTGCGACATTTACATTGTTGCATAATTGCGGTGGCGATGTGAATATTCAAATCGTTGTTCATTTAGCGATTAAAACTGAAATCGCTTCGCAACGTCGTAGATGTCATTAAATTGTTGTCTCTTGAATCGTTGTTGTCAACACACATATACGACAAGCCGTTTCTTTTATTGACATGGTAAATAAAAACTCGATGCATAGTATAGTGCGATGAAACTAACGATCATGACAGATAACTTGAAGAATGATGTGCATATAGATTTAATTTTGCATGGTCGGCAAGGAGAAATCCTTTTGCCTCATAAGTGCATATAGTTTTCATTATCCTCCTCCTCCTTCATTTGCTTTTCCTTCTCTTCGTCATCCTTCTTCTTCTTTTACATCTGTAGTTCTTCCTCATATTTCGTCGTTTGCTTCTCATCTTCAATATCTGATGGATCGGGATCTGCATAATAAATATCCAACGTTTTGTTCCTATCTTTTTCATTCTCAATGTTCTTTACATAACCCTCATATATATTGTATTGATGGATGATTTATCCAAGAGTCAACCCCTCAAACGACAAAAGCTTTCTTATCTTACGAATTGTAGTCATTACTAACATGCACAACATATAAATTTAACTGCATCATTGTATGTTACAACCACTTTCCCAAATATATATTATTATAAATTACCACATTCGTTACACAATCACCAACATTACAAGCCATCGTAATATTTGTCTTCATAAATAAACATCATAGTACGATTTAGCAAAATTAAGTACAAATCGAGGTAACTTCGTATTTACACATCACTACTACATCAAACGTATAAGTCGTTGTTGCTTCAAACGTATAAATCACTCTACAATTCACACCCTTCATAAGTACATATCGTTGTAATATTTTTGCTTCCTAAGTAAACATCATAGTACAATTTAGCAAACTTAAGTACAAATCGTGGTAACTTCATAAATTATAAATACACATGACTACTGCTTCAAACGTATAAATTGTTGGTGCATCAAAAGTACAAAGCGCTCATTCAAACGTACAAATCGTTGTAGAAATCGAACCCTGCATAAGTACATATTGTTGTAAAACATTAATCGCTACTGCATTAAATGTACAAATCGTTGATGCTTTAAATGTATAAATCATGAATCGTAAATCGCTACTGCTTTAAACGTATAAATCATTGTTACATCGAACAAATCACTACTGTATTAAATATACAACTTTTTGTTAATTTCAAACTCACAAATCATTGTAGAAATTTAACCTTCATAAGTACATATCGTTGCCTTTGACGACTATTGTTTCAGTATGAAAATATGTGTTATTTAGCATGTATAGTACAACCACTTGTAAGATTTAGCATTCGGATTTACAAATAGATTTGTTTACATAATAAAAACTTACACACAACTCACCTTCTAAGACACAAGTTTTGCTAATCCGACAGTGAAGGAGAAACACCTAGAAGGTAGGTGTTCCGACAACGCTTTAACAACAAGAGACGATCGGAAAGGGTGCTCCGGCGGCAGTAGACCAAAGACTGCATCGTCAAAGAGAGCTTCAGTTACAGTAGATGGTGCGTCGTCAAATGGTGATTCAGAAGGTTTAGGGTGACATTGCGTGGAGCTCTTGTTAAAGCAGAGGAGTTTACTCCTTAGGGCAAAAATGATGATGATTTTAACCCTTTTTGGTAGAAGGATATTGTTATCCCTTAATCAAAACATCGTTTAATGACACGAATGACAGGAAAGGGTACTTCAGTATTTGCAAACTCTAGTAGAAGAATATTTTTGTCCTTTACTTAAATATCGTTTCATGGCGCAAATGGCGGGAAAGGGTACTTAAGTCTTTGCAAACGCATCGGACTTCGATGCTAAATAATGCAGACACACACGGAAAAATGACTTTTGATAGTAGATTTGTAGAGTGATTTGCGGGGGGGGGGGACATATAACCTGCTTGGTTCTCTTTTATACGAGAGATGTCATACCCTTTTGATAGTAGATCCCAGATTTGCGAAACTTCGGGTCTTCGTGGGGCCGACGCAAAATCAGTTCCAGTCCGTCAAATGTCTAGATGAAAACGGATCGGTTCCAGTACAAGTCCGACACATTGGCAGCATAATCTTAACGCTCCATGGTTCAAACTTGGGAGGCAAGGAACACATCACACGAGTGGCGCCTAACAGACGCCGATGATCCGATCCCCGCGAAAAGGATGCGGGTCTAAAAGGGCGAGTAAGTTGGGGAAGCCCTGGACCTTTCATGCTAAGCCTGCTGCAACCCATTTTCTTCCGACGCTCCCTCGAGGCAGCAGCAGCAGCTAGGGTTAGGGTTAGGTTTGGGTGGACGAGAGGCCTGCTCGTTCCGTTGTTCGCCATGCCGGGAGTCAACCCTTCCGAAGCCCACCCTCACCACACACTGGAGTGGCCCTCCAAGAGGGTGAGGGAGACCTTCATCCGATTCTTCGAGGAAAAGGGCCACGTCAACTGGAAGTCGAGCCCTGTAGTCCCCGTTGACGATCCCACCTTGCTCTTCGCCAACGCAGGTGATCGATCACGCGACTTTCGAGCGTCTTTCTTTTTGAATTGCCTTTTTTGTGTGCTTTTTTCCCCTTCCTTTTCGATTTCGATATTGTTTGACATTATCTTGATTATGTCGAATCAAATTGATTTCGATAATCTATTCCTGACAGTGAATTGAAATATGGTGATTTCCTGGTCTGTATGAGTACAATGCCAACTTATTACATGTTTGGTTGGACAGAAGCAAACCATATTGAGCCTCTGCACCATTCTCTAAGAAGATGGCAAATCACGTTTACAAGAATTAGGTTCCGTGCTCAAATGTCTTATGTATTGAACCTGAGTACCTAGCTAATATAAACAACTTTAAAATAAATGCTTTGAGAGTAAATAACACATGATTTTGGCAGCTAATCATCATCGAGACTGGTGGAGTAGGCATGCCTTTATATGTTACTGAACTTTTTTTGATTTAATCCATTTTCATTTCTCCAATGTACTGCCGAATATTGTTGAAAGTTATCTGCAAGAGAAATATCTATTTTACTTGCAATGCATTTTTAGGTCTCCTGAAATTGTTGGGGCTGTTGTTGTTGTTCATACTTCTTGTAACATTGATCAAAAGAAAATTGTGTAGTTTTTTTCTTTGATCAAATATTTTCTGGGTTGTTGCATCTTAAGAATGATTCTTGCTCTAACCAAATGGCCTTTCTTTTTCAGGCATGAACCAATTCAAGCCAATCTTTTTAGGAACTGTTCATCCTAACAGTCCTTTGAGTAAACTCAACCGTGTCTGTAACACTCAAAAGTGCATACGTGCTGGTGGGAAACACAATGACCTTGATGATGTGGGCAAAGATACATATCACCATACATTCTTTGAGATGCTAGGAAACTGGTCTTTTGGAGATTATTTCAAGAAAGAAGCCATTGGATGGGCAATGGAACTTCTTACAGAGGTTAGTGGAGTAAAGCTCATTGTGACATTGTGTCTGGCTTTATATTATACTCTGTCATTCAATCTATTGTTTAAATTCATGTTTTTTGAATTCACTATTCACAGGTTTCATATTTGTATTCAGACTAGAAATATTAACGTGTTTCATAGTTCAGGATTTGCTCTTGGGTTGATGAATAATTGAGTTTGCCTTCTCTGGTTGGCTGCCATAAGGTGGGCTGGTATGTTCACGATAGCTTAAGGATTGTTGGATATATTTAGCTGAAACACTGAGTTCATACCTGTGGACTGGGTATGGGTACCAACAATAATGTCATTTTGAAGGGGATCTATAATGATCTCTAGGATGTGTCATATTGCTAGGTGTTGGAAAACGCATTGAAACACAATAGTTTCCTACTAAGTTCCGTTTGTATCCTGATAAACTTATTGACTAATATTCCATCAATATGTTTTTCCTTTATGATGGAACTCCCATTGTAGATGCAGCAAATTGTATTAGTTATGAGTTTATAATGGAGAACATTGTTTAGTTTGTAATACAATTTTTTTGTAGTGATGATGGAAATGTCTCTCTCTCTCTCTCTCTATATATATAAAATTTACTACCACTCCTGTGCTCTTAACACAATGAAGCTTATAAACAAAAAGGCACTTGTGAGCGAAAAGTGTTCTTGATTTTCAGTTTGCTTTTATTAAGTTTGGAAATCATAAATTGCAGAAAGGATAACTCAAGAACCATATTTGTTTTTACCGAGTGAAGTTTAGGATAAAAAATAGAGAGAAGATAGTGCTATCAGGCAGGTAACCTAGGGAAAAAATCTTTTGGTTCATCCCTAATTTTGGTTTTTCATATCATTATCTTTCAGATGATATTTTGGTGTTAATAATAAGTTTCATATTATGATTTTGTATGTATTTGACACTAATTCATCATGGTTATATTGTCTTTCCCTTTTCTTGTTCACTTCAAGAACTCTTTCTCTTGCTTCTCAGCTAAGCCTTGACTTATCCTATCATATTCATTATACCTAATAAGCTTTCTATCATTCTTTGTGGAGTTTCATCATTTTGCACCATTTCATGCCTTACCACAACTTGGATAGGAGGACATTATGTGGTAAAAAGGAATCCAATCTAATGAGGTTTCCTAGCAATTTGTGTTAGATTTCTTCAAAATCGCTAATCAGGAAATTGCAGAGAGGAAAGAGAATGACGATGCAACCAATCATGTTTTTTCATACAGGAAAAATCGTGACCTCTTCCTTTTAATATTAAACACAAAACCTAATACACGGTTTTTACAAGTAACCCTAACAAGTTACAAGTATTTACAAGTATGTCCAATACAAGTTGGACATGTAATACATATGTAGATTGGATCCGGTCCAGATCCGGATCCAAACTCAAATACAAATACAAACTCAAATACAAATACAAATACGAATACAAATACATGGATATCTGTCCTGTCTAATAGTCCCCCTCAAGTTGTGCATGATTTTGAATCATGGACAACTTGCTTTTTAAGAACCAAAAATGACATTTTTGTGAGCCCCTTAGTGAACAAACCAGGCACCTGGTCTTCTGTTCTAGCATAATGAGGCTCAATCTCTTTGTCTTCAATCTTTTGCCTGATAAAATACTGATCAATATCAATGTCCTTGGTCTTGCTGTGATGAATGGGATTAAGAGATATTTGAATAGCGCTTTGGTTGTCACAAAGGAGAATGCAATTAGCAATAAACTCCTTTAACTCTGTTAACAAATGTCTAGTCCATGTTGCTTCTGCCGTAGCAGCAGCCATTGCCCTGTATTCGGTACTAGATCTAGCCACTGCCTTCTGTTTTCTACTACTCCAGGAAACAAGATTGGCGCCAATGAAAACACCATAACCTGAAACTGACATTCGATCATCAGGGTCTTCGGCCCAGTCTGCATTTGAGTAAGTATGACTAATATTTATGGATATGCTTTTGGTGTACAAAAGTCTAACTCCAACAGTTTTCTTCAGGTATCTCAATATCCTTTTTACTGCATCCATATGTCCCGTCCTTAGCTCATGCATGAATTGAGAGACTTGATTGACTGAAAATGTGTTGTCAGGCCTGGTAAATGTAAGATACTGAAGCATCCCCACTAGACTTCGATATTTGGTGGGATCATGATATAAGTCTCCATCTTGTGTACTTAATTTTTGATTAATCACACTAGGAGTAGCAAGTGGTTTGCAACCCTTCATTCCAACCTTTTCTAACAGATCCATTGTGTATTTATGTTGGGTCAAAATAAGCTTATTTTCTTGATTATCCACCTTTACTCCAAGAAAGTATCGAAGGACTTCAAGGTCCTTCATTTTGAATATCTGACTCAAAAGATCTTTAGTCTTTTGAACATGGTTCTCACTACTTCCTGTAATAATTATATCATCAATATATATCAAAAAGAAGGTAGTAAACTCATTACCTCGACGAATAAAAATGAAATGATCCAATTGTGATCGATATAAACCATGTCTTTGAATTTCCAAGGAAAAACTTTCAAACCAAGATCGAGACACTTGTTTCAGGCCATAGAGTGCTCGATTTAATTTGCAGACATACTTCTTTGAATCCCCTTCTGTACATCCTGGCAGTTGCTCCATGTATACTTCTTCTTTCAAGTCTCCATGAAGAAAGGTATTCTTCACATCTAGCTGACTTATTATCCAACCATATTCTACCACCAATGAAAGAATAATGCAAATTGTTCCCATTTTCATGACTGGACTAAAGGTTTCATCAGTGTTGTGAAAAGCGTTGAGGCGTAGCGAGGCGCTCCACCAAAATCTGAGGCGAGGCGTAAGCCTCGAGGCGTAAAGCGTAAGCCTCAAAGTTTTTTTTTAAAAAACTATAAAAAATATCTAAATTATAAATAAATAAACAAATCTTTATTGATGAAGCAACAACCAACACAAAATAAAAAATCTCAAATAAATACTGAAAAAATGAGATTAACATGTAAAAAATAGAAAAATTTAAAAAACGATAAACATCGTACATCTGCTCATGAAATGCAACATAGAATATCAGTAAGCATCCTTGTGGACAAAAAAACAACCGAATTATTCTTTTCTAAAAAGAATCAAAACTGCCCTGGAACATAACACATAGATCACTTTCTGTCAATGTGCTTAATACAGAAATTCAAAACTGTCATTAGGCTTAGTGCATAAATGTAGAACTTTGAAAAAACAAAATATCGAAGCAATTTTAAGAAAATTTTTAAAGAATTTTATTGAAATATATATGAGCAGCTACTTGCTGATACACTTCAAAATAGGTACATGTCAAGATTGTTTCAGTCTATGTTAAGTCCGTTGCAGCCTATGTCATTATGTTGGAGATGCTTACAATAGTTTTCTCTTTGTGCTATCACAGTGCAACATGAGTTGTTCTTTTTGTGCAGAATGTATTGCATTGGCATATTGTCATTAGGCCTATGAGGTGCATACCTTGAGGGTTTTGCGCTTCACATGTGCGCCTCAAGGCATAACGCCCCTCGCCTTAAGGTGAGGCACACTTTTTGCGCCTTGAGGCGCGTTTTTAACAACACTGGGTTTCACCATAATCCTGTCTAAATTCTTGCGTGAATCCTTTTGCTACGAGACGAGCTTTGTATCGCTCAACACTCCCATTCAGTTTGTATTTGATCTTGTAAACCCATCACGACCCAACAACATTCTTATCTGAAGGTCGAGGAACAACTGTCCATGTTTGACATTGATACAAAGCTTCCATTTCTTCGTTCATGGCTTGAATCCATCTTTTAGAATTAATAGCTTGATAAAAATGCCTAGGTTCGGTCTCTTTCTCAATCTGTGACAAAATAGCTGAAAATCCATGGTAAAATTATCATAACTAACCCACCTTTCAATAGGATGCCAAACTCTTTCTGATCGTCTGGATGGTAGTGCCACTGTAGTAGAAACTGGAGAAGTGGTGTCATTGGGCGAATAAGAGGTAAGTGCTTCTTGTTCAGTATCATTCAGAGTCAAAAGGGAGCCCTTCTCTCTTCTCTTATAAACCTGCCCACTAAACTTATTAATCTCTAGAGGATTTTCTATTTCAAGTTCCTGTATTCCACTGTTTCAATCTTGACAGGTTATCCCTTGAGCACATGAAGAAGAGCATTCGTTATTTGCATCAGAGAATAGCTCTGCACTGAGCCATGGGTCATAAAATAACTCATTCATATTCTCCATCTCCAAAATCATTTTCATCAAAAACTATATTTCTAGATATCTTGATTCGCCTATTGTTAGGATCATAACATCTGTACCTTTTATGATGATCTGCATATCCAACAAATATGCACTTTGATGTCTTAGCCTCAAATTTGTTTCGTAGAGAAGAGTCAATGTGAACATAACACATGTAGCCAAAAATTTTTAGTTTATCATAATTAGGATGCTTCCCAAATAAAATAAAATAAGGTGATTTATTTTCTAAAATCTTCATGGGCAGGCGATTAATAATGTGAACAACAGAATGAAAAGCCTCTGTCCATAGTCCTATGTCCAAACCACCGTAAATGATTCTCTCGCATCTTATTTTCAATGGGTGCAACACCTACCTTCTTACGTATCTCCTCGTTCCGAATCTTATCTTTTATTGTATTTCCACACATCCATCTAAGCATCCGCATCTCAGCTACACTCATTTTTTAAATATGATGTCTCTTGGCAGCCCAACATTCCGTACCATATAGTAAAGCGGGCCTAATAGTCGTCCTATAAAACTTTCCCTTCAACCGCAAAGGCATTCTACGATCGCACAACACTCTAGTTGCACTTTTCCATTTCATCCACCCAACCTTTATCTTATGATTACATCTCCATCAATTTCTCCATACTTTTGAATGATGGATCCCAAATATTTGAAATAATCATTCACCGGTATTTCTTGCTCACCAAACTTCACTACACTCCCATCACTACTTCGTTGCTTACTAAACCGACATTCCATATATTCAGTCTTACTCTTACTCAACTTAAAACCTCTAGCTTCCAATGTCTGTCTCCATAATTCTAACTTAGCATTAACCCCAACTCTAGACTCATCAATCAAAACAATATCATCAGCAAACAACATACACCACGGTACATTTTCTTGAATTGATCTCGTAAGCTCATCCATCACTATCGCAAATAGGAAAGGGCTTAAAGCAGATCCTTGATGTAACCCAACCGTTATAGGAAAATTGGTTGTGACCCCTCCACAAGTGCGGACATTGGTTACTACTCCTTCATACATATCTTTAATTATACTAATGTACTTGAGAGAAACACCTTTCTTCATCATTGTCCACCAGAGAACGTCCCTAGGTACTCTATCGTACGCCTTCTCTAAATCAATAAAAACCATATGCAAATCTCCTCATCTTTGACTAAAACCCTTTGCGTTTCATCTTTGATACATCTAACCATACCCAAATCCCTCGATTTCCTATCTCTTATCTTTGCAAGCCTATAAATATCCTTCTCGCCTTCTTTGGTATCTAACTTGTCATAAACCTCCTTATATACCTTAGCCCTCGCGTTTCGAACTACTTTATTAGCTTCCTTCTTTGCTATCATATACTTCTCCAAATTCTCATTATCACGACTCTTACTTAGATTTCTATAACACTCTATTTTAACCTTAGTAGCTAATTTGACATCCTCGTTTCATCATGATGTATCCTTACCTAGTGGTGCACCGCCTTTAGACTCACCCAATACCTCTTTAGCCACTTTTCTCATGCCACCCGCTATCTTATTCTACATTGATTCTGAATCCTCCTCGAGACACCAATAAGCTTCCTTAACTACTTGCTCTACAAACATTCATTGTTTAGCTCTTTTCAGTGCCCACCACTTAATTCTAGGATCTATCCTATGTCTATCCCTTTTGCGGCATTGTCTAATTCTAAGATCTAAAATTAAGACTCTATGTTGTGTAGCTACACTTTCTTCCGATATAACCTTACAATCGATGCAACAACCCCTATCTCTCTTTCTAAGTAGAAAAAAATCTATCTAACTCGTATTAACCCCACTTTTAAATGTTACTAGGTGAGACTCCCTCTTCCTAAACCAAGTGTTTGCTAAGATCATATCATAGGACAAACAAAAATCTAAAATCCTTTCTCTACTTTCATTTCTTTCTCCTATACCATAGCCTCCATGGATACTCTCAAATTCATCCCTACTAAAGCCTACATGTCCATTAAGGTCACCGCCGATGAAAAGCTTTTCTCCATAAGATATCCCTTGTACTACTCCATCTAAATCTTCCCAAAATTGACGCTTAATGGAATCATCTAAACCTACTTGAGGTGCATAAACACTAATAATATTAATAATATGTGTACCTAATACTAATTTAATAAGTAAAATTCTATCATCCTGCCTACGGACCTCAACTACATTATCTATAAACTGACGACTCATAACAATCCATACTCCATTCCTATTCCTATTTATTCCTGTATACCAAATCTTATATCCCCAACGTTCTATCACTTTTGCTTTCTCACCTACCCATTTGGTCTCTTGTAGACATAAAATATCAATCTTTCTCCTACACATAACATCTACTAACTCTACCAACTTACCAGTTAAAGACCCTATGTTCCAAGTGGCTAACCTAATTTTATGGTCTTGGACTAACTTCTTTACCCCCACCCGTCCAACAAAGTGAGGGAACCCTTGCCTATTTGACACCACACCCGGGCGCCGGTGTGACGCGTCGCTTCTGGGCGACGACCTAGCAACCCTTGCCCATTTATCACTGCCTCCGGGCCTAGAGAGTACAGCGCGTCGCTTAGTAGGGAACGCCCCAATGAAATTCTCAAATTGGTTCATTTTCACAGGGTATGACTAAGTTTTTATGCTGGCTGTCACAGGCCTACCGCAACCCTCCTCCTTTATCCGGGCTTGGGACCGGCAGTGTATAACTAAACAATTATACACAGGTGGAGTTGTTCGATCACCAACCATGTTATTTGAAAATTTGTATATTGAATGCTGTTTATATGCATTTTATGATGATGACATGATGTTGACTTGAGAAATTTGAGTGTTAAATTTTTTACTTAATTTTTATATTGAATGCTCATATTTTATTTGTTAGATACTTACATAGATCAAGTTATTGCATTAATGTTACTTTTACATGTCAATTTCATATTTTTTTGTATTTATTAGAGATTTTCTATTTCTTATTGGTTGTTGCTTCATCAATAAATTATTTCTTTTATTTATTTGTATGTTTAGATATTTTTTAAAGTTTTTTTTAAGTTCTCAAAAATATATTTTTGAGGCTTACATTTTATGCCTCAAGGCTTACGCCTCGCTTCATTTTTGGTGGAGCGCGAAGCTTTTCACAACATTGGACATTACTCATTAGTTTTAACTTGATTTGTGTGATTACATTTTTACAGGTATATCGGCTACCTAAAGAACGAATGTATGCCACTTATTTCGGTGGTGATGAGAAGTTGGGCATTGCTGCTGATATTGAAGCACGTGATATGTGGTTGACCTTTTTACCTCCAGGGCATGTTTTGCCTTTTGGTTGTAAGGTAAGTATTTCAAGAATTATTTATATCTATGAAAGCTAAGGACATGATCTTGGCTCATTATGGGGAAGGAATGGAAGTGTTTTAAGTCTGGAATTATACCTGGTCCTTTATTCTTTATGATTTGGAGATAAGATCTCCTAGTTATTGGTTCAGATTATGACTAAATATATGACTTGTCCATCTTGAAGAGAGTATGTAATCTTGTTACTAATTTTTCTTAACATGGTTATGTTGCATGTTACTATGTATTTGCATCCAAGTCTCCATACTGGAAGACTATACAAGTTGATGATTTCTTGTTTCTTTCATTTACTTAATGCACATCCATCCTCACATGTCATGATAAAGAGTCAAAGACAATGACAAAGCTTTAGAGTCATTCATCCATTTATCCATGCATCAATCAGTCAATTGCAAATTTTAGAATTCATGAACTTAAATCCTGAAAAAAAATTAATGAACTTAAAATATAGTATCTATTTAATTATTATTTGAATATGTATACTATTATATTTTGTTTTTAGTATGTAGAAGTTTTTATGATAGTCATTTTTGTTGTTTGTTGGGACACCCAAATGCATACATAGGATGTGCATTATCCTGTATGGCTCTTGCTCATGCTAATTCAAATACAAATTGATGGGACCTTGTGAATTTAAGGTCATAAAATTGAACCCTTTTCACCATCACAATGAAAAGAATTTGCTTCTGTTATCATCGCAAATTTTTTTCCTCCCTTTGCGAGAGAGAGAAACGATTCTGCGAGTCAAACTCGACCAAAGTTTTGAAAATGATTTTTGAAAATTACTCGCCTCCGTTTTTGAAATTTGCGGAAAATTCCGTAGAATGGGACTTGCCTGTCGGTACGAGGTTCAACCGTTCCTGACGCCTTTACCAGGGGTAATCGAATCAAGGATCAAAAGCGTGCTTAGCTAAGTTCAAATATCTAAATCATGCTCTATTTCCTAAATGCACAGAGAATCAGGCATGCGCTATGAGATTTTGAAAAATGCAAGTTTGAGAAATATGATGTTTGCTTGGAATATTGGAAATATACTTGGAAAAATTTCTTGGAAAAAGTGATGATTCTGAGAAAATCATGAATTTCATTGGAAAATAACTTTTGAATGGAAATGGATTCTCAGGAAAATTGGAACCATGAGAAAATTGATTTTGAGATTTGGATTGTTTTTTAAAATGAAAATCGATTTCTGAAGAGGATTTGAGAATTCTGGAAAAACCAGTTTCAGAGATAATTCAAAGATTTTGAGAAAATCGATTTCTGAAGACTTTGGATTTTGAAATTCGAGGATGTTAGAACATTGGAAAATCATGATTTGAAATGAGAAAATACTTAACATCATTTGAAAACTCAGAGTTTTGAGAAAATTGTTTTCTGAGAAAGACTCTGAAATTTTTTAGAAAATCGATTTCTCTGAATTGAAATAAAATCATGCGATTGTTTGAAATACTTTCACGATGCAAATTGAATGAAATGAATGTATATGGATTTGAAAGATATTTTCTAATGAATTCAAGATTTTTTTTTTGTTTTAAAAAATGCAATGCATTTTGAAAATAGCCTACCAGTGTAGGCTGAATGTGGCTAATACGAAGATTACAAATCTGTGTCTCATTCGTATTCTGACTATGACCATAAATACGAATTCCACAGAGTTTGTCAGCTCCCTAAGAGCTTGTGCACGTGCCATTCGTGTTAACTATAGTGGATTTGAAAAAATGTGCATGAATCATACATCAAATATTGAATTTACGAAAGCAAACTATATGCAATACACCCTATTCTAAGCAGAAAATGTAAATCTTATTCCAAATATTACATCTGATATTCACATTGAATTGAATAAGAAAAAGAAATAAATGAGCTAAGTCTTCCACTTGAATGTTCTTTGAATGTTCCTGCAAAACTAGAAAACAACTTAGCACAAAAAGGTAGGTTTATCTGGATTTATCCGATAATATGAGGAAATTATCGAATTTTACCAAGATATAAACCCTGATTCACACATTCCTGATATAAACATAAGAAATATATGATGAAAATGAATTGAAAATACGAAAACAAGATTTGGAAATTCGAAATTGGGATGAAAATGATCAAAATGCCCTTGATAGCAAGACTATGGCCTTGAAATCAGGGTTTTCAGAAAGATATTTTGTAAAACTGAGAACTTTGAATTTCAAATGAAGATAAAATAAAACACAAGATGATATGTGAAAATACGAAAATGAAAGTTTGGAAATTTAAAATTGAGGCGAAAAATGCTCCTGATAACAGAACTATGGCATTGGAATTAGGGTTTTCAGAAATAATTTTTGTAAAAATGGGAATTTTGAAATTCAAATGAATGAAAATGAAGTTAAAATCAAACATAATATGATATGAGATGATTATATACATGCTAAAACTATAAAAATGCAAAAAGTATCATAAAAACACTGAATTTCAACTGAATTTCGCCCGCATTTGACAATTTAACTAACTCACATGACAAATGAACTTGAAATTGCACCAAATTTGGCATGGACACCTAGATTAACTCTAAGAATGGAATGGAATCCGAAAACTATTTTTTTTGGCATTTTCTAATATGAAAATTAATAAAAAATCTTAGAAAATCATGATTTTTGCCTTTTAGCCTAGACCTATCCTAATGACAGAAGGGTTTCGAGTACTAACCTACCATAGAAATGCACCAAATTTTATAGGGTGACAGAGGACAGTTAGGCAAGGATTTTTGCCTTTTACAAATTTAGGAAGAATTACAGCTTCGACAATCTTGGTCGGAATCCGGTGGGTTTGGGATTGAAGGCAAACTGACAGGTTTTGTTAAAAATTGCAGGAAAAATAGTAAGCAGTGGCTAAAAAGCCTGAAATTTTAGGGAGATGTCACTGACACAGAGGGGAACAACTTCTCATTTTACAGTTTAGGCATTGGAGCTACGGTTACAAAAGACACATGGGATTATCAGACCTCTAATTCTGATAAAATTGAACTAACATAGAATTGACATGTTAACTTGTAAAATCTAAAAATAACAGTAGTCTAAGTCTTAAAATTCTGAAATTTTAGGAAATGACAGAGTATGCTATAGGGAACAAATTCACTTTGGACACGCAGAGCATCCGACCTACATATTGGAGTGCCACAGCAGATTAAGGTCGGTCTAGACCCTGACAAACCAGTAGCAGATGCTACACAATGGTTTGTGAAAACCGATTTTTAGCAGATAACAAACCTTTTTATAAAAATCTCATAAAATACAGTAAAATAGTAGATTCCTCCACGGAACTACTGTATTTTCTAGAGGTTGAATCAGATCTCTCATGGGGGAGATCTCGAATCACCAAGTCTGCTATAGGGGAATTTAGAATTTCCACAGGGTTAAAAACCCATTTCGATGCTTAATTTATTTAATGGGGTTGTAAAACCCAAATTGATTCAAATTTTTGGTAGGAGATTACAAACAAACCAACACATCTACTACAAAAAAATTCAGGATTTATTGATAAAAAATTAAACATGAAATGACGACTGGAGCACGTATGTGATGAAACCTATAGATTAACTAGGCATATACTAATGAAATCAATGAAACAAAAATAGTAAAAGAAATAATCTAGATATCATGCCTAGGATCTACATGAAAACAAATAAATCAGAGATAATCAGAGGGTATGAACCATACTTTTATATTGCTGTGAAAAGAGGGGTCCGATCCATCAATCAGATGGATCCTTCTATTTTGTACAACTTTAATCAATGTTACAACCTCATAAAATCACCTTTGCAACTAGGTGATTTCGGTTTTGAACCGAATTCATGTGACTTGCTTGTTGCTGTAGGTGTCCTTGGAAGAGGTGGCGCTGGAGGTATTGGTCACCAAGGAAGGGCTGGACTTGCTGGCCAAGTTGAAGGTGGTAGTACTGGTACCAAGGCTGGAGGTGGGCACCGATTGTAATGTTTGGAGAAGGTGGTGGAGATGGCTGTGGCGTCACCAAGGCTGGAGGTGGCTGGAGGTAGGCACCGGCTGGAGGTGTGCTGCAGTTGAGATGCTGCCTTAGGGTGGAGATTGTAGCAGTAGCTGTTGAAGAGGAGGCTGCACGGTGGAGCAATGGAGGGCTGCAAGCTGGGCTGCAAGGAGGGCGTGAATAAGAGGGAGAAGCTGCAACAAAGGAGTTGGAGATAAGAGGCAGGGTGCTGAACAAGAGAGAGGGAAAGAGAGGCTAAGGGAGAGAGAGTTAGAGAGGGAGAGAGGCGTGAAAAGGAGAGAGAGAGAGTTAGGGCTCAGCCGTATGGTGTTCTTAGGGGTTTGGAAAGAGTGGGAGCAATACGAAGGGAAACGAGGGAAGGAGGGAAAGAAAGAAGGAAAGAAAAAAAGAGAAGGGAAAGAAGAAGGGAAAAAGAAAAGGAAAGAAAGGAAAAGGGGCAGGCGGCAAGGGGGAAGGAAGAAAGAGGGGAAGGAAGAAAAAGGAAGAAGGAAAGAAAGGGAAGAAAGAAGAAAGAAAGAAGAGGAAAGAAAGAAGAAGGAAAAGAATGAAGGAAAGAAAAAGAAGAGAAGAAAGAAAAAAAAAAGAGGAGGGAAAAGAAAAGAAAAGAAAGGAAGGAAAAGGGAAAAAGGAAAAGGAAAAGGAAAAGGAAAGAAGGGAAAGGGGGTCGACCCCGTTGTGGGCGTCACCTCTCCTAGGTGGAAATAGTAAAAAAAATAAAAAGGAAATAAAAAGAAAACAAATAAACAAGGAAAAAGAAAAGATTTTTTTTTATTTTCTTTTGAAAACTCAAAGTGTGGCGCCACCTTGGAAATGGGCCCATACATTATTTTGAAATCTAATTTGAAAATCAAAGGGGTGAAATGGTTTGTTAGAAAAATTTTCGGATGAAATGAGCTATTTTTGGCAACTTTGAAATAAAACTCATAATTTGAAATTCTATACCTTTTAGCAGAGTAGATCCAGTTTGGAATTCGAAACATCAAGTTTGAAAAGAATCCAGATTGTTTTCTCGGGAAAATATTTTCAAATTTAGAGTTTTGGGGGTAAAAATATCAATTTTAGAAACCTAGGGTTTGAAATTGATTTAAAAAAGCTTTAAAATTCGAATCTGGATTAGAATTTTCAAAACTGGAGTTCTGGATCTCGAAAATGAAATGTAATGAAATGACATGAAATGATGGAAAATGATGTGAAATGATGAGAAATCGGAATTTGGATATTAGACCCCGATTGACAGTTGTACCAATTTAGAAAGTGGTAAAATGGATAAAAATGAGAAAAATGGTTCGAGAAATGGTTTTTGGTCTCTACCGGGCCGGGAGTGACACTGAAAATTAAGGTTTGAGTTGGTTTGAACTGAAATGAATTGGATTGAGCTAAGTTCTAGGGTTTCAGAACTCAACTGGACTGACATGACACTGACTCAACTGAACTCATAGACTGAATTGTCAAGAAAAGCTGTCAGTTTTAGAGAAATGGTGAGAAATGGTCACTGGAGTAAAGTGAGTTACGGACAAGAACTGGGTTTGAGTTGGAACAAATGTCAGTAATAATGAGATGAACTAAAACTGAAGCTCAAACACTAGCTCAACTGACTGGACTTAGCTCAATTTCAGCTAAAATGAGATGAAATGGGCTAAAACACACTCCTAGACTGTGGAAATTGGATTTGAACTGAAACTGAAGCACTTGAACTCCTGGTGAGCTCAAGCTAGACTCAGGGGAATGTGATTAACTGACTCGGAGACAATTGGTTTGGATTTGAACTAGAAATGAGCTCATTTCTGAAGAAATGATCCCATTTTAGCAGGAATGACCAGAAATGAACATGATCGGCTCATTGTGAGCTCAGGTGAGCTAGAAATGATTGACATTCTAACTGTTCTGAGCTTAAGAATGAGCTTGGTCGACTCTAACCGACATAGGTCTAGGGTGACTTAGGGGTAAAATGATAATTTCTATGTGAAAATGAGTAAAATGATAATTTTCTAAGACAAACTCAGGATTGGACTCCTGTATTAACCTACCAGAGTTGGCATCCACACAAGGGGGGTTGTCTCATAATGGATGAGGAAAATTTGGGGTGTTTACAACTTATAAAAATGATTGAAAATTTAGGCCTTCTTTGGATATATTTTTATTTATTGTTTACATATAAAAATTTAAGTATTTTATAAAGAATAATCTTATCTTTTCTTTCAATTAAGTTAATGTTTGGATTAAAGACAACTGACAAAAAACAATGTCACAAAGTGACTACAAGAAGGCACAATCATATATGCACAATGTCTCTAGTGGACAAGATACAATATGCAACAAAGGGCAAACACAAAACACACACAAGAGAGAAGAGAGAACTTGAAATAATAATGAATCTATTATTGAAATGCATGAAAAATAATTAAGGAGAATAGGGGAGAAGTCCCTTTAATATACACTACAAGAGGGCCCAAGGGGAGCTCCCCAACCGTCACATTTGTGATCGTTGGGGAGAGTCCCAACGACTCTTAAGGGAATATCCTTTTATCCCTTTAATCAACAAAAAGAAAATGAGAAAAATAAAAATATAAAAATACAAAAATATCCCTAATGGACGTGTATTTATAAATAGATGAAAATACCAAATTGCCCCTAGTGGGCATTACAATATATATATATATATATATATATATATATATATATATATATATATATATTGAAAGTAAGGTGAGATGCACAACAACCAAGGTAGAGAGAGAGAGAGAGAGAGAGAGAGAGACGGCGGGAGAATAATCTAACTTCCTCATTTCAATTAGGGCTACTCTCTATATTAAATAGAGATAGTCCAAAGAACACAATTATACCCAGGTCCCTCATTAAAGAATAAGATTCAAATAACCTCTACTTTAGAAAAACTTATTTACTAAAAACATCATAAAAACATCTTAGTCTCAACACTCCCCCTCAAGCTGGAGCATAGATATCAATCATGCTCAGCTTGTCACAACACTTTGAGAAATTTGGTCTCGCCAGGGCTTTGGTAAAAACATCAGCTATTTGATCTTCGGAAGATACATGATCGATGCAGATATACCCAGCCTGAACCAAGTCGCGGATATAGTGACAATCAACTTCAATATGTTTAGTCCTTTCATGAAATACTGGATTGTTGGCAATATATGTAGCAACCCTATTGTCACACATCATCAACATAGGTAGGGATACTTTCTCCTGAAGCTCGGTCAAGACTGATTTTACCCACATAATCTCAGCTGCAGTCTGGGCCATTGCTCGGTATTCAGAGAACTTTTGTAGGTTTGTCCATGAACTGACTGATTTTACTCACAACTAATGAAATGTCAGGTCTAGTAACAATCACATATAGTAACTTACCCACCAAGGATCTAAAACTGGCACTGTCCACATACTCAGACTTCTCATCGAACATGTGAGTTTTGGGATCCATTGGAATATTAGCTGGCTTGGCTCCTAGCATTCCAGTCTCTTTTAATAAGTCCAACACATACTTTCTTTGAGACAACACTAAGCCCTCTTTGTTTCTTGCAACTTCGATACCCAAAAAATATCGTAGGTGACCAAGATCTTTAGTAACAAAGTGTTTCTGAAGATGATCTTTTGTGGCAGAAATATCTTGGGCACTGCTCCCTGTTAATATGATGTCATCGACGTATACCACCATGACAACAATTCCAGCACTGGTTTTCTTGATGAACAAGGAGTGATCTGAAGCGGACCTGACACAGCC
The DNA here is from genome assembly GCF_984573655.1 of Nuphar pumila. Classification (NCBI taxonomy): domain Eukaryota; kingdom Viridiplantae; phylum Streptophyta; class Magnoliopsida; order Nymphaeales; family Nymphaeaceae; genus Nuphar; species Nuphar pumila. The sequence continues at coordinate 35,052,589 of NC_143253.1, read as the reverse complement.
AAAACTCGACATTACCTCAAATAATTTGTGAAACCATGCCCTTGGACTCTGCTTCAGGCCATAAATAGCCTTCTTCAACTTGCACACCTTCTTACACTCCCCCTGAACCTCGAAGCCTGGGGGTTGTTGCATGTAGACAGTTTCATGCAAATCCCCATACAAAAAGGCATTCTTGACATCCAACTGAAACAAGGGCCATCCATGGTGCACAGCAACAAAAAGAACAAGACGAATAGTGCCAAGACGAGCAACTGGGGAGAAAGTTTCAAAAAAGTCAACACCATAAGTTTGAGTATACCCTTTTGCAACCAACCGGGCTTTGTACCGTTCAATTGACCCATCCGAGTTATATTTAATGGTATATACCCACTTGCAGCCAACAATATCTGCATCAGTTGGAGGATCCACCAAATTCCAAGTGCCCCTAGAACATAGGGCATCCATCTCATCCTTCATAGCTTGCATCCATTTGGGGTCGAATAGAGCCTGACTGTGATGAAGCAGAACAGAGGAGGCAGACAAAGCCGAGATAAAATTCTTCATAGAAGCCCCAAGATTAACTTCAGAAACAAACTGAGAAATGGGATGAAGGGTGCATTGTCTTTTCCCTTTTCGCAGAGCAATAGGAAGATCCTCATCAACAGCAGAAACTTCAGTATGCTCAGAGATACTAACTTCAGGAGAAAGAGATAATGGGGGCATGAAGGTAGGTGGTAACCTGTGAGTATACACTATAGGAGGGTTTCTGTATCGAGACTCCCCAGAGGATGGAGCCACAGGCTTTGGAGTGAACGACTCTAAAGGAAAAAGGGGAATTGGCAGAGGAAAAACATCACCCTGACTATCTTGTAACCTTGGAGTAGTACTCGAAAAATAAGAAATAGACTCAAAGAAGGTAACATCCGCACTGATATACTCTTTATGAGATATAGGGTCATAGCAACGATATCCTTTTTGGTTCTTAGGATACCCAAGGAAAACACATTTAATAGACTGAGCAACAAGTTTATCTCGATCAGGACCCAGCTTATGCACAAAACACACACATCCAAAGACTTTAGGGGGGATAGGAAAGAGAGGAACCTCTGGATGAAGAATTTGAATTGGGATCTGGTCTTCTACAGAACTTGACGGCATGCGATTTATAAGAAACCCGGCTGTCAAAACCGCATCGCCCCAGTATGTAGCAGGCATATTGGATTGAATCATAAGGCACCGAGCAACATTAAGGATTTGTCTATGTTTCCTCTCAGCCACCCCATTTTGCTGGGAGGTATGGGGACATGTAAATTGGGGAGTGTTGAATCCCATTAACAGAGTAGAATTGAAGTAAGTCTTTGGATTTGAACTCAAGAGCGTTATCAGTGCGAACAATTTTAAAACATGTCAAATTGAGTTTTTATCTCTGCAATTAAAGATTTAAGAATGACAGGACCTTGAGACCGATCTTTTAACAGGAACACCCACGATAGTCTCGAGAATTCATCAACAATAACTAGATAATAACGACATTGAGACCTATTCGGAATCCTTCTCGGACCCCCACACATCTACATGAAGAAGATCAAACAATCCTTGACTTGATGGACTCTGACTGGAGGGAAAAGAACTTCGACAATGTTTTCCCAATTGACATGTTTCACACTGAAGAGAAACTGAGGGAGGTATATGAGGAATGACACGATGAAGTTTTGTCACTGGAAGGTGACCCAAACGATGATGCCACAAAAGAGGACTTGAGGATGATGTAACAACAGAATTGGCCGAAACCTCTGGTTGGTGTAGGTAATACAGACCACCTTCCTCATAGCCACCACCAATCCTTCTCCCCGTCAGCAAGTCCTGAAAGGTGCATCCCATAGGATCAAAAATCACTCTACAATTCAACTCTTTTGTCAATCGACTGACGGATAATAAATTCTGTGAAAACAAAGGAGCATGAAGAACATGCGACAATTGAAGAGTAGGGGTAATAGACATGCTTCCTTGCCCTACCTGTCACAGGTTTTAAACTCACAAAGTTGCTCGAGTTTCCACACAAGTGACCAGAGGCTCTAGAATCAATGACCCACCTACCACCACCTTGAGCAGATAGGCCATCACCTGCCGAGCACACAACCTCCGCAACAGAAGGCTTCGAATTGGATGATCGTAAAGCAAGGAGCTCGTCATATTCAGCCCTGCTAAGAGTTACACAATCATTGAAGGAATCTGCATTTGATTTAACCACTTGAGCCATAATATAAACTAATGGGCTTGATTCACAAAATGCAGGAGCAACTACACACGCATACCCACAATCAACAACAAGCCCGACTATATCAAGTTTTGACTTCACCAATGAAATCTGAGAAACACGACCTTCGACTGTTGAGATCCAAACTTTAAATATAATTTTAAAGAAACTCGACCAAAACTTTCCACCTCAACCAAGGATGACTATAGGTTGTAAATCAAGATCACACATCCAACACGACTTAGAATGTGTTACCATCACACATCCGCCACTACGACAAACAGTAGCAGCACCCAACACAAAATCTCACTTCAAAAGACAAGGTTCCCACGAACAGAATATTTTTCCACATGCTGTTTTCAAACATCAACTGAGTCAAAAGGATCACGACACATCACCCAGCTGCTTGCTAAATAAAATCTGAGCACAACCAGCGATAACATGAGCAGAAACAAAATAATCTTCCCTGTGCAATTTCACGACTGCTTTTCTGATCAGTTTCACGACTGCTTTTTCTGATCAGCATCAGCCTCAACGCAATACAATCACAGCACCAGCACACACGACCTGTGCAGAAGGTTCCCTCCTGCTTCGCCCTTCACGACTCGACTGCACATCCACCATGAATATGCCTCTGATTCATGCTAGAAACTGGAGTCACTCGAACTTGGAGCAGGGCACGAGATCACGCTCCCAAGGACAATGGATCAGATCTCTGCTGTATCTGATTCTTCACAACCTTTAACAGAACCGACCCCCACTTGATTTGATTTTGCGACTTCTCTGCATCAGATCTTCACTCGATCTGAACTTCTCCACCATCCACACGTCAAAGATCATTTGTTTTGAAGCCCGCAGCATCCAATCAATTTGCAACGATCAGATTTTTTTTTTTATGTAAAAATCTGTGTCGACAACACAGAGAATCAAATCAGACCAGCAGCATCACACGACCCACGATCTGAGTGCTTCCACGATCAGTCACGATCTGAGTGCTTCCACGATCAGCCACTTTCCACGTTTCACGACACATGATGCAGCTTGCTGCAGTTTTCCACGATCAGCCACAACAACATTACACGACCCACGATCAGCAACTGTATCCCAGGAGGGGACGCGGCTCTGATACCATGTTGAAAGTAAGGTGAGATGCACAACAACCAAGGTAGAGAGAGAGAGAGAGAGAGAGAGAGAGAGAGAGAGAGAGAGAGAGACGGCTGGAGAATAATCTAACTTCCTCATTTCAATTAGGGCTACTCTCTATATTAAATAGAGATAGTCCAAAGAACACATTTACACCCAAGTCCCTCATTAAAGAATAAGATTCAAATAACCTCTACTTTAGAAAAACTTATTTACTAAAAACATCATAAAAACATCTTAGTCTCAACAATATATATATATATATATATATATATATATATATATATATATTAACACCCTCCCTCAAACTGATGGTGAGATCATCCAGAGTTTGCTCAGGAAAAAGCATAAACAGGGTGATGCCAACACTTTGATAAAAAAATCTACTAACTGATAATTTGAAGTGACATTTGGTAGTTGAATGGTGTCCCATAAAAATTCATTTTGAACATAATGGAAGTCCATCTCGATATGCTTTGTTCGTTCATGAAAGATGTGATTGCTAGCAATGTAGTTGGCACTCTTATTGTTGCAACACAACTTCGAAGGAATAAAGATAATGACTTCCATATCTTTGAGCAAACTTCATAACCTAACAAGTTTAGTTGTAGTTGTAGCCATCGCCCTATACTCAATTTCCGTTTGAAGATAAAGACACCTTTTGTTCTTTCTTACATCTCCAAGAGACTAATAATTCTCCAAGAAAAGCACAATAACTTGTGATAGAAATACGATCATTGGGGTTGCCACCTCAATTAAAGTCACTATAATCTATTAAATTAGGAGATGAAGAAGAAGATAAGAATAGTTCTTTTGTTATAGATTCCTTTAAATATTTGATAATTCACATGACGACAACCGTCTCAATAGTAGTAGGCGCATTTTGGAATCGACTTTCATTGTGAACGACATGAACAATATTTGGCCTGGTAATAAACAAATATGTTAGTAATCCAATCAATTGATGATAAGGAGTAAGATCTTCTAAAGGAGTTCCATCATCGACTTTCATCTTGGCGTTGATTACTTCTGAAATCTTTACTTTCTTTTCGTCAGTTAAGCCATGCTTAACAATAATATCTGATGCAAGTTTCATTTGAGACATAAGATATCCTTGAGGAGAATATGCAACTTCATCCCTAAAAAGTACCTTAGAAATCCAAGGTCTTAGACATCAAAATTGCTTTTAAGAACATTTTTAATAAACTCAATGCCTTTTTTATCATTCCCAACGATGATCATGTCATCAACATATAACAATAAAACCGTTATGGGATAACCTGCATTCTTGACAAAATGATCAGTATCAGTACAACAAGAAGTAAAACCATTATCAAGAACGATTTTACTAAAGCGATTATACCAAACTTCTGGAGCTTGTTTACGACCTTAAAGAGCTTTATTAAGTTTCAGAATTTTTCCTTTTTCAATCCCAAGACCTAACAGAGGAACCATGTAGACTTCTTCACAAAGGTTCCAATTTAAAAAAAACATTTTGACGTCTAATTGATAGATAGGTCATTGTTTAATAGATGCTAAGGCTATTAAAGTTCTTACACTAGTCATCCTAGCAACCAGAGTAAAGGTTTCCTCATAATTAATTTCATATTCTTGTACATACCCTTTAGCAACTAACCTAGTTTTGTATATTTCTAATGACCCATCACTCTTAGTTTTGACTTTATAAACCCATCTAAATTCAATAACCTTTTTTTCCTAAACGGAGACCTACAATTGTCTCATAGTATCAATCCAGTTTGGATGTTGCTTGGCTTCATTAAAGTTGGAAGACTCATGATAAGAATAGACCATCATTAGACAAGTTCTATAATTTAGAGAAAAAAAACCGTGACAAATTTTTGAGGGGTCTACTACTCCTAGAAGATCGCCGAAGTAGGGATGCTTCTACTTGGTCTTCTAAGGAAATATTTTGTGAATATATGTCAAAAGCATTTTGATGTTCATTTCCCTCTCGCCGAGTATACATATGGATATTGTTGGGATTCTCATTGTGAGAATCGTCATTTTGATGAAGCAAATCATCATTTTGATGCGAATTGTCAATACAAACATTATCATTTGTAAGTAATAAGTCAAAGAGAAAATAGTAATCAACCTCTTCCTTTGCTTTTTGAAATTCAAATCCATTTTGCTCTTCAAGAAAAATCACAATTCTTGAAGTATAAAGTTTGTTATTTTTAATATCATAACACCTGTATACCTTTTGATTTTCACTATAGCCAATAAATGTAACAACCCCAAATTGACCCTCAGAATTTTTAAACATTGCGAAAAATATCCCAGGGACCTTAGCTGCATTCATATTTAATACACACAACCTAACAATCATTCAAACATAGAATAAATCAAACCATGAATTGAATTAAATAGTCCCTATTTAGGGTTCACATATTCCCTCATAACAAAATCTCTCTAACGCCGTCAGAACTCGGGCCACCAGATCATAATCATTCGCTCCCTCCATTAAGCTGGTCCCTCCCATCACTATCCTTCAATACCTGAAAAAGATTTTTAAAAACGGGTAAGAATCAAAGTTCTTGTACGAGACCCTCTCAAAATCCAACATTTAGAAAATTAATATAAACCAGAACAAATATAAGTTTAAGAGAGCTCAACAAACACCACACATTTAGAACAGACTTGAAATATAAGCAGTTCAAATAAAACAATCAACAATTTCATGCTAAATTAAACATCTAGGGATGCATTAATCAATGCAACATGGATTAATAACTTTTTAAGTTCAATTATCAGTATTGCTTTTGCATGCATGTTCCTATTGGTAGCTTAACACAATTTCTATTTTAAACATTGTTCCTCGATCAACGTCAGAAATCACCATAATCAATCAGAACAATAAGAATCATCACCTAATGTCAGAACAACAAGAAAATCAACATCTATTGATGCCACTTTGTCGGCATACCAATAACTGCAGATGAGTCTAACAACACCACCCTCAAGCAAAGTGGTGGAAGTTCCCTAGAACCATGACCGAGAACACGAACCACACATCGGGTATAACACCCTCCAAAATTCCGAACTTATAACTTTCTAGGAAAATTTTGAAAAGCCTTGTAATCATTCCTTTATCAGAGTTTTAAATAGTAATTCAGCGAAAAATGATGTTTTGAAATAACAAGTCAACGGACCTTGGGCGCATTACTTACGAACTTTTCCTTTACACAACAGATTCCTAACTTTGTAGCGAAATGTCTGGAAAAGAGTCTCATCTTGATATCATCATGCAATCGTGCCATCGCTTGCCGTACCGATCTAATCATCACTTGTACCCATGAAATGAGGTTGTACCCATGAAACGGGGCCAGATTTATAAAAATCTGGTAGTTGCATAGATATAACAATTCAGAATAAAACTAACACATGCGTAGTTTCATTCGTGATATGCAGTTCATAATAAGCAAAAATGAGCATGCTAATCTTGTTTCTGTATTGTTCTAATTTATCAGATGTGTCCGAAGAGTGAGCAAAATTAGCGTGCTAATAAAATTCAGAACCAAGCTAATATATACACGTTGTTCCTTTCATGGTGTGCAAGTCAAAATAAGTAAAATGAACATGATAACTTTGTTTCGATATTTAACAGTCTTGAGGGTACACACACGAAAGAATGTAAAAACAACTGAGACTGCCCAGAGGTTTGTTATGCTATGTATTTTGATACCTTGAACAATTAGCTGAGTCCGTTCCCAAGGTGACAGTCAGTGATCGAGAGAGAATTCCTAAAAAGCATTCGTGGCAAGGAATGCATCCAACTTCTGCAGAAGTCTATGGGAACTACTACCTAAGATAATTTTTGGTAGTCCCATCCCCTAACTCCGATGACTGAGGACACTGAGTCATTTGCTCGAGGATAGTTGTTAACAACCTCTCCATCCGAGTTTTTGTACCATCCTATCCTTTCTCTTGACAAAACTAAGAGACGAATAGGTACGTCATGTTCTATTTTAACTGACGACCCATTCTGCATGCTCTAGTCTTTTAAACAACATTGAGAATATTGCATGTGAAGGCGATGACCACCATTTATGTGATTTCCATGTTATCATTGTGCATTTGTATGCTACAAGGTTACCATAAACCTCTCATCCAATCATCGTAGTACTAGCATGTCGTGCATGTTTGATAGTACTGTCACGACCAGAAGGGTATTGGTTTCTCTAAAAGAAATCCCAACATTATTTATAAATTTTAAAGTCTCAATTATCATCATTTATATGATTTTATTTTATCATTCTGTGATTGCACACTTTGAGGTCACCATAAATCTCTTATCCGATCATTGTAGTACTAACATGCTGTGCATGTTTGATAGTATTGCTACGATGAAAGGGGTATCAATTTCTCAGAAAGAAGCCTCAACTTCCCATGCTCTTGGCCGATGAGATCCGAGTCATTTTCGGATATTAAACAAAAGACCATACATACCTCTTAGGGCTACTTTACAACAACAACTACGCCTTCATCCCAAAACAATTGGGGTCAGCTATATGAACCAAAAAAGAAAATCATTCTGGGTCGTCCACATGAATTCTTCTCCTCCAATCATTTCTGTCCAATGCCATGTCCTCGGTGAGGTTCAAAGCATTCATATCCTTTTCTATCATCTCCATCCATGTTTTCCTAAGCCTACCCTGACCTCTTTTAACTAATATATTTTCCCATTTCTCCATCCTTCTAACTGGAGCATCATTAGGCCTTCACCGAATATGTCCAAACCACCGTAAACGATTCTCTCTCATCTTATTTTCAATGGGTGCAATGCCTACCTTTTTATGTATCTCCTCGTTCCGAATCTTATCTTCTGTTGTATTTCCACACATCCATCTAAGCATACGCATCTCAGCTACACTCATTTTTTGAATATGATGTTTCTTGGCAGCCCAACATTCCGTACCATATAATAAAGCGGACCTAATAGTCGTCCTATAAAACTTTCCCTTCAACCGCAATGGCATTCTACGATCGCACAACACTCTAGTTGCACTTTTCCATTTCATCCACCCAACCTTTATCTTATGATTACATCTCCATCAATTTCTCCAGACTTTTGAATGATAAATCCCAAATATTTGAAATAATCATTCACCGGTATTTCTTGCTCACCAAGCTTCACTACACTCCCATCACTACTTCGTTGCTTACTAAACCAACATTCCATATATTTTGTCTTACTCTTACTCAACTTAAAACCTCTTGCTTCCAATGTCTGTCTCCATAATTCTAACTTAGCATTAACCCCAGCTCTAGACTCATCAATCAAAACAATATCATCAGCAAACAACATACACCACGGCACATTTTCTTGAATTGATCTCGTAAGCTCATCCATCACTATAGCAAATAGGAAAAGGCTTAAAGCAGATCCTTGATGTAACCCAACCTTTATAGGAAAATTGGTTGTGACCCCTCCACAAGTGCGGACATTGGTTACTACTCCTTCATACATATCTTTAATTATATTAATATACTTGAGAGAAACACCTTTCTCCGTCATTGTCCACCAGAGAACGTCCCTAGGTAATCTATCGTATGCCTTCTCCAAATCAATAAAAACCATATGCAAATTTTTGTTCCTCTCTCTATTTCTCTCAGTAAGTTGTCTAAGAAGATGTATAGCTTCCATTGTTGATCTTTCAGTTATAAAACCAAATTGATTCTCCGATATCATGACAACCTTTCTCAACGTAGACTCAATCACCCTCTCCCAAAGTTTCATAGTATGACTCATGAGTTTTATACCACGATAGTTTGTGTAATCCTGTATATCACCCTTATTCTTATATAGAGGCACCAAATTACTCTCCCTCCACTCATTAGGCATCTTATATAGAGGCACCAACTACCCTTTTTGATTTCATTTTCTTCAAAGCCTATTCAACTTCTTTCTTTTGAATCTTGCGCATGAAGTCACGATTCATCTCATGAAAAGGAATGGAAAAGTCTCCAAGATCCTGAGCATGACTTCCATTAAATAACTTATCAAAATAATCTTTCCATCTCTCATTAATCTCCTCATCTTTGACTAAAATCCTTTGCGTTTCATCTTTGATACATCTAATCATACCCAGATCCCTCGATTTCCTATCTCTCATCTTTGCAAGCCTATAAATATCTTTCTCGCCCTCTTAGGGCTACTTTAACGCCCCAAAATTCAGGACTTCTAACTTTTTATGAAAAATTTGAAAGCTTTGAAATCAATCATTTATCAAAGTTTGAAATAGAAGTTCAGCTGAAAAATCTTGTTTGAAATAGCAAGTCAAGGGACCTTTGGCGCATTACTGCACAAACTTTCTCTTGCACAACGGATTTGCAACACCAAACATTGAAGAAATCAAATGGATTATGAAAATGCAATCTTTATTTAATGGTTTAAGACTTGTGCAAAGAAGAGATTTTTAGGAAAACTTTTATGCAAATTTACGACCTATACATCACCTGCCCGTAAAATGGGTCAGTTTCACGAAAAACTGGTAGGTGCACAAGTGAGACAATATAAAACTGAAATAAGTAATTTAGAACAAGAGATGAGTTATATCAAGCATGTGCAAATAGACTATGCAAATGAATAACTATTTCTAACATAAACAATTGAATATGCAAACAAATAAATGTTTTTATTATGAGCAATTTACTATAAAATCAGGTGAGCTATCAACTATCACAGGGTAAGAGTTCATTTCACATAAGACATACATAATTTTACGGCAAACAATTACATTAATCATAAGGTGCAATCAATTACACAACAAACAGTTCTATTAATTACAAGGCGCATGTAATTCATAAACCACAAGCTATAAGCAATTGCACCACAAGTAGTTTATAAGCTATACACGGTAGGCAATCACACGACAATAGTTATATTAATCACAGACTGTAAGCATCTCATATGACAAGCAGCTACAATAGTCCTAGTTGTAAACAATTCATAGATTACAAGCTGTAAGCCATTTAATTGCGAGCAAATGTTCAATCAAACAATTCCATTAGCCATAAAATGTAAACAATTCGTAGATTACAAGCTGTAAGCAGTCACATTAGTCATAAGAGATTCAAGCCAACAAGTGTTACATTACAACAAACACAAATAGTTTAACCAAGTAGTAAAGCAAGTCAATGCATCATATTGCAACTAACAAAATGCTATTATCATAAGCATTTAACTAATTCAAGCAACTAGTTATCACTAGCAAAGAACTAGTGTAACACTACAACATGCATGAATAATTCAACGAGTAATATATTGAAATATTGAGTAAACAAGCAAGTCGTGTCACAACACATATATCTCAAATAATGTAAATAGGTTAACTTATGTTTCGATATTAACTGGCCAGGCGGGTACGCGCAAGACACACAACCTTAAAACAATCGAGACCAGTCCGGGGGTTTATTGTATTTTAGATAACCCGGATGGCTGACTGAGTCCGCTTCTAAGGGGACGACCGATGACCAAGAGAGTAAATCTCCAAAGGCATTGGTGGCCCGCAGATGCATCCAAACTTCTGCAGAAGTGGCCTGAAAGCTATCTTTTGTAGCCCATTTCCCCTAACTCCGATGATTGGAGAATCCGAGTCTTTTGCCTGTAACTGCCATTAAAGGACTTGCCCATTGGAGTTTTGTACCATCTGTCCTCTCTCTTGACGCACCGTGTCGAACGAGCACGACAGAGGTTTCTTAACTGCCGTCCCGTTATACATGCTCTGGTCTTTCGACCCATTCGAGCATCTTGCCTGTGAAGGTGAAACCATCACCATTATGTGATTCATACGTGCCAGTGCACTTTCGAGGTAGACATAGACCTCTCATCCTACTCATCGTAGTACACAACGTACTTGTTCAAAAGTACAACTACGATGAGAGGGGTATGGATTTCTCAAAGGGAATCCCCACAACATTGCTTTGCCAATAATACAAGGTGTAGCCATTCAAGTTAAAACTTGTCATGCTCATCCTTTAGACCCTTACGAGCCTCTTGCCTGTTGGGCGAATAACAACATTATATGATTACAATAATGTGCCAAACCCATTTCGAGGTTGCCAACGACCTCTCATCCGATCATCGTAACACCAACGTGGCGTACCTGTCCAAAGGTACAATCGTACTTGTCAAAAGGTACGACTACAATAAAAGGGTAACAGTTTCTCAAAAGAAACCTCAACATTTATCTTTCATAAAAGAAGTAATACAATAATTACTTAGTTTGACAAGATCAAGTCTTTTAAATTATATTAACAACAATGGCATATTTCACGATACGAGATAACCTCGGATCTCTCATCCACTCATTGTAGTATTACCATGCCGCGCATGTCTACAAATGCGTTGTGATGAAAGAGGTATAGGTTTCCCAATAAAAACCCCAACAAAAAAATTACACTAAGATTCAATGCAAAAGAAAATGTTCAGCTGTCTTACTCTCTCTTTTGGAGTGACGATACCATATTGCATCCAGGAGATTGCTACGGATCTTGCTTTCGTTTTTCAAAGACAAGACAATTTGGGAGACTTGATTGTTATATCGCAACTCCCAAAACCTTCGAGTTTGCTTTGCAAGACTGCACACTCGATAAGTTGTAACCCTTTTTAGAGTTTTCGAGTCATATCAAAATATCAAATTATGGTTGTAAAAACTTCTTTTCGAAAATGCCGACTTCGGCTAACTTAATTGCACTTTCGCAAGTGCAACTCGTATCCTTTGAAGATGAGCAAAAACATGATATATAAAAGAATGCATTTACTTGTATAGAACAACTGCGAGCATGTGCACATTATAGCGTGATAGCAAAGTACTAAGCAATACTCGATGTGCAAAATCACACATTGAGCGCAAGATGCATAAGCAAAATGCACGAGGTACGAAAGCGTACATTGGTCAAATATCTAACCAAACGAGTAAATGTGCAAATAAGGCACGAGGTACAAAACAGTACTTCAACCAATAAGCATGCATGCAAGTTTTTGTAATTTTTGAGAAATATTTACAAAAGAAGGGTTTTCTGAGAATTCTGGTTAATCTTTTGAAATTTCTTTAGAAAATGGGTTTGGATCCGGGTTTTGAAGAAATATTCGAGTTTTGAACCTCAAATTCCGAAACACAGAACCATGGATCTAACTGGACACCGGATGGACTGTCTGAGCCTTTCAGAAATTATTTTTGGTATTTTTGTAAATTGGTTTTAAAATTGGATAACGAGGCTCACACTACAACAAACTAGTGGATTAGCGACGACCAAAATCCGTTGCTAATCCGTTGCTAATCCGTCGCTAACCAGATTAGCGACGACTTAGCATCGAATTAGCGACGGATATCTTCCATCGCGATTTTTTCGACGCTAATAAGCGACAACATATATCCGTCGCCCATTCTGTCGCTAAGTAGCGACATACTGTATCAGTTCTGCCGCTAAGTTGCGACGGAATAATGAATGACAACTTTCGTCGCAAGGCCGTCGTTACTAAACAACGACTTCGGTTTGGCGACGAATTTATAGCCGTCGCTAATCCGTCGCTACCTTCAACGGTAATAATAAATAGCGACAGCTATATCTATCGCTAATCCGTCGCAAACAAGAAAAAAAATTAAAATTAAATATTTGAAAAATAAATATCGAGTCGTGCTACAATTTATATTTCCTGTAAAATTTATGTTTTCTGTGAATAAAAACAAAGTACACATAAAAATACATATAAAAGGAAACTAAACCAATTAATCGTTCAATACACAAGTTATAATTATTTACAACTCAACATTTACATTTTCGAAACAAAAAGAAAGTAGAACAAATTCAATACATTAATCTAATCATCGCCAAGATTTTCTGCGTCTTCTTGTTCATTGCCTTGATCTGTCCCTTCAGCTCCACTACGCTGAATTATCGTCAGCAACCTACACAAGAAAAGAAAGGTCAACATTGATAAACAAAATATATTGAAATAAATTATACACTATATGTGATTCTATCATGAATGATATGTATTCTAAGGCAGTAAAAAAACTCTATATGTGATTATATCATGCTCATATGTGTTCTAATGCAGTTAGAAAATCTCTATATGTGATTCTATCATGCTCATATGTGCTCTAAGGCAAAGTAGATAAGTACAAGAAAAAAATAAAGGACAACCAAGCGTATCTAGCATGATTATTTTAATTATTTCAACTTAATTCAGTTCATCTACTACCCTTTTGCCCAACTTTCCCCTACCTTGGGAAGTTGCGAGGTTGTGATCGTCTCTGAGCGTAGGTGATGACGGCTTGGGTCGCGGGGCACGAGTGAGCTCTGTTGTGCGACCTGCGAGCGCAAAGATGTTAGTATGACATGATCCCAAAACAAGAGGTAGGTCCGGTAAGACCCGAAATGGTCGGCAGACCAGACCCGATGCGAGGATAAGCAAGGGCTCTCCCTGCCTGCAGGGGGCATTGCTCCCAGCCGAAAAGTTGCAGAGGCAGAGTCATAGCCCCTGCCTAGAAGGAAGTGGTAGAGGTAGGGAGCCCTGCTCCCTGCATGCCCGAACAACAGAGGCCACTGCCTGCCAAAGGGTGGCAAAAGGGCAGGGGGACTGCTTCTCTCAAAATACAGGCAAAGCAGGAGTTGACAAGGGTGGGGCACCCTACCATCCTACAGGAAACATCAGCAGAGGGAGGGGCTCGACTCCTGCCAAACTTCCCAAAACTACAGGCAGCAAGGGCCTTTCCCCTGCCAACCTGTCGAAAGAGGGGTCAAAGTTGGCAGAGCTTGACCCCTGTCGACCTACCCAGGCAAACAGGGCTTGGCTGCGCCCTGCTGACTCAACGGGAAAACCCGAGGAGGTGTCAAGGGCTCGACCCTTGCCCACCAAATGAGAAAAAAGAGAGGGAGATAGCCACAGGGCTCGACCTCTGCCGTTGCTCACAGATACAGGGAGGTGGCAGGGCTTGGCCTCTGCCGAACTGCTTGAACAAGAGGCAGGCAGGGGCCCCTGCCACCCTGCCGACCAAGGCACGAGCAGCCCCTCCCCTGGGAGCCCTCTGTCTGATAGAAGAGGCAATGTAGGCGGCAGCCCTGCCGCTTGCTGGGAAGGAGAGGGGCTGACAGAGGCTTGGCCCCTGTCGGCCTGCTCGAGCCAGCCGACGATAGGGTCTCGCCCCTGCCAACCCTCTAAAGAGGAAACACGGGCGACAGGGGCTAGGCCCCTATCACCTGCTGAAAAAGAAAAACAAAGGGATAAAGACAGACGAAGAGGAACAAGGTAGAGGAGGACAACAAGAGAGAGAGAGAGAGAGAGAGAGAGAGAGAGAGAGAGAGAGAGAGAGAGAGAGAGAGAGAGAGAGAGAGAGAGAGAGAGAGAGAGAGAGAGAGAGGAACCACAGACACCGTGGTTTTGGTGAGGTGGTCGCTGAACTAAGAACACCGAGCAGGGTTTCGACAAAGTGGTGTTGACAAAAAAAAAACAGGAAGAGGGCCAGTTCGGAAAACCCTCCGAGGAGATTGGGTGGGTGGCGGTAAGGGCCTGTGGAGCTGTTGCCGGCAGAAGGAGGCCGTTGGGGTGTCTGCCAGACTCAGGGTGGAAGAAGATCGAGGAGATAGAGGGCGTACCTGGAAGGGGGCGCTGTCGTCGATGTCGGGCTCCCTTGCGAGGTCGCCGGTGACGGCGATCAGAATAAGGAGGCAGCAACGTCGGGGCTTGCTAGAAACTGCAAGAGAGAGAGAGACGTTGGGAGGAGAGGGGGAGGGAGGCGTGTGCGCTGTGTGTCCTTGCTCCCCTCTATGTTGCTCTTAAAGAGCTCAGAGGGGGGGGGGGATTAAGGGCAAGCGGCACAGGGGTGGAAGGGTTGAAAATAAAACCCTCTTTCCCTTGCGATCTTTAACCCTAACGGGTTATCGGCTCTGGGTCGGATCCGAAAAGTTTTTTTTTCGTGGGTTTTACAGCTACGCAGGTTTGTGGAAAAGACTTGGATGCGAATGAGCAACCGTAAGGTATTCATTTTTGCTTGTCAAAACCACGAATATTCAAATACTAGAATCTCGCAAGAAATATTTTTTTCTTTAAAGCTTTGGCAGACATGCACGAATCCACATCTTTAAAAAGAACAAACGTAATACAGTGTAGGGAAGAGTACACAAAACTGCATAGCTTACATGGTTGTATATATGTATGTATAATACATATATAACATAGGTCTGTGCACATTAGAACACTACGACAATGTATAAAGCAAGACTCATGCGAAATTACATGAGCTAAATAAATGCGTAAGCAGTGCACGAGGTACGAAATCATACCTCAGCTAAATAAATGCGTAAGCAGTGCATGAGGTATGAAATCGTTCCTTGGCTAAATAAATGCATAAGTAGTAGCCTGTGCATGTGATAGCGCGATGACAAAGTAAACGACATAAAACAAGACTCGATGTGCGAAACCACATATCGAGTGAAATAAATTACATAAGCAGTGCACGAGGTACGAAATCGTACCTCAGCTAAATAAATGCGTAAGCAGTAGCCTATGCAAATGATAGCGCGATGGCAAAGTAAATGACATAAATTTAAATGGACAATGATACACAAAACTGCGTCCTTGAGTTAAAAACATATATATGTTAGAAGTGTTTTGCCCAGAGTTACCGGAAGCACCTAGGTAAAAGCAGAAGCACGCTTCGGAAGCGCGAAACGTCGCGCTTCCGAAGCGTGAGGGGAAGCATCCCCCTTTTTTGGGAAACACGCTTCCCATTTATGAGAAACGCGCTTCCCCACGCTTCCCCATTTTTCTCATTTTTTTCGCTTCCCCCTCGCTTCCGGTTCGCTTCCTAGGTCGCTTCCGAGACGGTTCAGAATTTTCTTCTAAGTGGTCCCACGCTTCCTAAATTTTTGAAAGTGCCTCTCTTCCCGCTCCTGCTTCCCGTATCGCTTCCCGCTCCCGCTTCCTCTACTGGTTACTCTGGTTTTGCCATTGTCCTCGTATGCAACTTTTCCTTACCTCGGAGATTGTCTGATTCGCTGACGATTCCAAGTGTAGGTGATAAGTGGCTCGTGCCTCGATGCGCACGTATAGTCCGTTGCACTGATAGGGTGCACTAAAGGATTCATCGTATTGCGAAAATAACAACACAATTTTTTTTAAATCACGTATTGGTGCCATGTTCGTGTAGCAAGGGCCGAACCCGACTCGAATTCGAGCCGACCAGCTGAGCCGGGTCCAGAGTCGAGGTGAACCAAACTGGTTCCTCATGTTAGCCAGGCTTGGCTCGGCTGAGCCGGACAGGTTGTAGACGGGGATCAAGTTGGGTTCGGCAAAGACCAAGCTCCACTTGGTCGAGTTTGCCCAGCATGGCTGGGCAGACCACAACCGAGCCCGACTCAGTTGGACCCCAATCGAGCCGAGCTCGGTTCCAGTTGCTGCAGGAAACAAAAAGAAAGGGGGTGGGCTCGGCATTTAGGCCGAGCCTCACCCCTTTTACCAGGACATGACCGAATCTGGGCTTGGTCCTCCAGCATAGAGAATCGGGTTGGGCTCGATTTAGACCGAGCCCAGCTCGGTATGATCCCTTGGCTGGGCGGATCGGGCTAGGCTCGATTCAGACCGAGCCCAGCTCGACATGTCCCTTCAGCTACTACTGAAGGGACATGAGGACCGCCCCTCCTGCCAACTGAGAGGAGGAAGGGCAAGAGGGTGTGCCCTCCGGCCTGCCGATCAGAGAAGAGGAAGGGGCAGGAGGGTGTGCCCTCCTGCCAAAAGCGGAGAGACGAAAGAGAAAGGGCGGGAGGGTTGCCTTTTTCTGCCTGCGTAATCAGAACGGAAGGGGCAGGAGGGTCGCCCCTCCGGCTTGCGCAGACAAAGAAGAAAAGGGCAAGAGGGCTGGCCCCCTCCTGCCGACATCATCCCAAGAGGGGAAAAAAGGCGAAGCCAGGAGCACCGACACTTATGCCTGAAATCACCATGGAGATGAGGGGGAGGGCAGGAGCACCGACGCTCCTGCCTGAGTTATCAGAGAGACGAGAAGGGGGAGAATGTGAGACATAGAAGCATACCTGAGGGAGAGAGACAACAACTCCAACGAAGGGGCTAGCGACTTTGACGAAGGGAGAGAGATATCGCAAGGGTAGAGAGCGAGGGCGTAGGGGAGTTGCTTGCTCTCGGCGAGGGTCGTGGCTTTCAGGTGAGCTGAGAAAGGGAGATGGAGGTCGAGGGGATAGGGAAGAGAGGTGGTCGGGCGCGGGGGGCTCCGGCAAGTCGAGGAGAGAGAGAGAGAGAGGGTGTGCAGAGACGCGAGAGAGTGGGGGCGCAGGTCGTGCCTCGGCAAGAGGAAGATGGAGAGGGTGAAGGGGTCGGGGGAGGGGAAATCGGGGAGAGAGAGGGTTTCTCCTTTTTTTCTCGTAAAAGGGAAACCCTCCTGCAGAGTTTAAATAGAAAAACACGGGGGGAAATGGATTCGGATCCGGGATGGATCATTTTTTTTTTTTGAAAAAATGAGTCTTTATAACCAACCCCTTTTAAAAGATTTTCGTCCTCAAAATTTCCTTTAAAGGTTATTTGTAGATATCATAGTCTAAGCTAACCGATGTTAACGAGGATGCACAACATGTGTATACCCAAACATATAAGCTCTTCAAATGATCAAGACAACTCATAATGAGTTTATGAGAAAAGTTTTTAGCTAATTACTCGGTTGACCAAAATATATACGCGATTTCATTGATGAACTTTTGTCTTGACAAAATTCGTATGGACTCACAAGTCTTAACCAATGACTATTAAAGTTTCTATTCACCATCTTCTACTTGTTCAGTCATGGTAGTATTGACGCGACCAAACACTTCTCTTTATGGTTGCTGGTGAGGTTGTTGTTGTTGATGCTGCTGACCTTGACCCACAGTTCGTTTCTGCCAATTTGCTGCCTTCTTGAGACAATTTCGGGCGTAATGCCCCATATTTCCGCAATATAGACAGCCTCCGGTATCTCGGGGGCATGGCTATGCACGATGGATATAGTTGCACTTTGGACATATCTGATTTGGTTGTTGTCGTATCTCGATTCTTTTACGTTGTTTTTGTTTTTTGAATGAGGGTCTCTGCATTTTGTCTTTAGCAGGTCATCGTTTGTTGCCCCAACTATTTCCAACCGACTTTTTGTATTGTATACCCTTAACTTGCTCCCATTTCTTTACGCCTTGTGCGGTCAGCTGTCTCCTGTCGTGACTTTGTTTAAGGTGGTAGTATTCCACAGAATGACCCACCTTTCTTACAAAAGACACTTTACAAGATCCCGTTCGCATATTTGACCCGAGAGAGCTGGATGGCATTCCATCCTGTTAACACGTTGACCTAGCTGGGCGCTTTCGCAAGCCATCCTAGGATTCAGGTTCTAAACCATTGATTGGAGTTGTTTAACTGTTTCGGTTAAAGCATTTATTGCCTTGTGCATCTCATTGTATGACATCTAAACCGAAACATATTTGTTTAATCAAGATATATAAAAGTAATTTAATCAATAATACTTACAGTGCGATGCAGATGTCGGATGATAAAAAATCACTGTTTTTCCCGTTGCTTTGATACTACTCGTAATACCCCCCAAAATCCCGGATTTATAACTTTTTAGGAAAATTTTGAAAAGCCTTGTAATCATTCCTTTATCAGAGTTTTAAATAGTAATTCAACAGAAAATGGTATTTTGAAATAACAAGTCAATGGACCTTTGGCACATTACTTGGGAACCTTTCTTTTATACAACAGATTCATAACTCCGTACATTCATTGAAACCAAATAGATTCAAAATGAGGTTTTAAAGTTTATACGAAAAGTGAAATTTCAAAGAAACCCTTTTACCAAATTACAAAACATGTCCTCATGAGTAAAACGTCAGGGAAAGAATATCATCTTGATATCATCACGCCATCGCTTGCCATACCGATCTAATCATCACTTGTATTCATAAAATAGTGTCAAATCGATAAAAATCTGGTAGGTACATAGATATAACAATTCAGAATAAAACTAACATATGCGTAGTTTCATTCGTGATATGCAGTTCAGAATAAGTAAAAATGAGAGTGCTAATCTTGTTTATGTATTGTTCCAATTTATCAGATGTCTCCGAAGAGTGAGCAAAATGAGCATTCTAACAAAATTCAGAACCAAACTAATATATATATATATATATATATACATACGTTGTTTCTTTTGCGATGTGCAAGTCAAAATAAGTAAAATAAACATGATAACTTTGTTTCGATATTAAACAGTCCTGAGGGTACACACATTAGAGAACGTAGAAACAATTGAGACTGCCCAGAGGTTTGTTATGTTATATATTTTGATTCTCCGAAAAACTAATTGAGTCCGTTCCTAAAGGGACGACCAAGGATCGAGAAAGAATTTTTTAGAGCCATTCGTGGCAAGGGATGCATCCAACTTTTGCAGAAGTTTATGAAAACTATCACCTAGGATAAATTTTTGGTAGCCCCGTCCCCTAACTCCGATGACTGGGCACATCGAGTCATTTGCTCAAGGGTAGTTGTTAACAACCTGTCCATCATAGTTTTTGTACCATCCCATCCTCTTTCTTGACAGAACCAAGAGACGAGTGGGTATGTCAGGTTCTGTTTTAACTGACGACCCATTTTGCATGCTCTGGTCTTTCAAACCAAATCGAGCATCTTACCTATGAAGGCGATGATTACCATTTATGTGATTTCCATGTTATCATTGTGCATTTGCACGCTACGCGGTTACCATAAACCTCTCATCGAATCATCGTAGTACTGGCATGTCGTGCATGTTTGATAGTACCGTTATGATGAGAGGGGTATTGGTTTCTCAGAAAGAAACCCCAACATTATTTAGAATTTTTAAGGTCCCTACTATCATCATTTATGTGATTTCATTTCATCATTTGGTAGTGCCTCATGCCATATCACTGCTTATAACACATGTTCCCTGTTTTATTTCTTTCTTTCAATTTTTCTGCACCTCAGCTTATGCATCATTTGGATCCCTGACACATGGTCTTACTGTGATTTTGGAATGTTAGTCATGTGCTGCTTTATGTGATGTGACTTCCCGTAAATCAATCCAAACAGATCCACAACACCACCTAAGATTTGAGTCAGATCCATATCTAAATCTGGATTACTCCTTGAAAGCATGACCCAACCCGTTTTGCAATAAGATGGGAGAGAGAGTGTAACACCCTAAAATTTTGAACTTTTAAACCTTTCAAAATAATCGAAAGAGATTAGAAAATTCTTTATTCTTTTCAGAGTTTTTGTTTTAATGAATCAGCGAAAACAATTTTTTTGAAAATAAAAGGCAAGTTGACAACCTTGGGCGCATTAACGTAAAAGCCTTCATTTTACAATAAATTGAATCTTCGCAAAACATTCACAAACCAGATGCATTAGAAGAAAATTTCAAGTTTATACAAAATGTGATTTCCCAGGCAAACTCTTATACAAAATGCAAAACCCAAAATGTATCCAGGATGCGGAAGGCCAGCAAAAACAGTGGGATGTTGAAGCCATCTTACAATCGCACTATTGTCTGTCTCGTAAACCTAATAATCACCTTTAACCATAAAATGGGTCAGTTTCATGAAAAATTGGTAGGTGCACAAGACAATATAGAACATTTCTAGCATATCCATTTCATCCATACATGATACGCAATTTAACAAGTAATTCATCAAATCTACAATAAATAATTAATTAATACATGATACATTATTGAACAAGTAATGTGAACAAATCTAACATATGTATCAAATTCTTATATGATACGCAATTTAACAAGTGGTGTGAGAAAGATAACTTTGTTTCGATATTAGCTGACCTGTGGGTATGCAGATGCGTGAAACATAGAAACAACTGAGACTAATCTGGGGGTTTATTATGCCATGTATTTTCGATACCTCGAATACCTTGAATAACTAGCTGAGTCTGCTCCTAAGGTGACGACCAATGACCGAGAGATAATTTCTCAAATGGCACTCGTTCACATGCAGAAGTCCATGAGATCTACCACCTAATATAATTTTTGGTAGTCCCGTTCCCTAACTTCGATGACCGGGGACACCGAATCATTTGCCTAAGGGGTGGTTGTTAACAACCTGTCCAACGGAGTTTTTTTACCATCCTATTCTCTCCTTTGATGAAAAATAGCGGGGCAAATGTGTGCTTCAGATTCTATTTAACTGAAGATCCATTCTACATGCTCTGGTCTTTCAAACCATCTCGAGTATTTTGCCTGTGAAGACGATCATCACCATTTTGTGACTTCCATAATGTGCTATTCACACGCTTCGAGGTTACCTGAACCTCTCATTCAATCATTGTAGTACTAACATGCTGTGCTTGTCTAAAAGTACAACTACGATGAGAGGGGTAACGGTTTCTCAAACGAAACCCCAACTCCATTGTTTCGTAAAAGAAATGATGCAACTATTTAGTTTAATTTGAAGTGAGCAGGTCTTTTTAAACCACTTGTATATCATTGTGCAATTTACACAATATTAGATCGCTACGGATCTCTCATCCAGTGTCTCGCGATACTACTTACGATAAAATGGGTATGAGTTTCTCAAAAGAAAACCCCAACCAAACACATTCCCATGATCCCAACTGGGGTCATCCGAGTCATATCGGATATTAAACCGAAGTTGTAAAACATTTCTCCCAAATGCGCCGACTTGGGAAAACTTAGTTGCAATTTGGCAACCTTCAAGTGTGCAGAATTTGCTTTGCAAAAATAAGCATTCAGAAAGCAAGATTCTATCAAGTTATCCATTTTCTTTAAAACTTTAGTGCCCATGCACAAACCTGTGTCTTTCAAAAAGGGCAAGTGGGAAACAGGTAGAAAAGAATACACACATGCGTGTCCTACAAGGTTGCATTTATGTAAGGATTTCATAATGCAGGCCTGTGCATATCGTAACGCAACGACAAAGTAATAAGCAAATAAGTGCGTAAACAATGCACGTGGTACGAAACCATACCTACGCTAAATAAATTCGTAAGCAGTGCACGAGGTATGAAACGGTACCCCGGCTAAATAAATACGTAAGCAGTGCACGAGATACAAAATTATATCAAATAAATGCGTATGCAGTGCATGAGGTGCAAAACCGTACATCGACTAAATAAATATGTAAGCAGTAGTAGCATGTGCACTAAAGCGCGGTGGCAAAGTAAATGACATAAAGGAAAGAAGACAAAGATCACAAAACTGTGTCCTTGAATTAAATGCATAAGAAATAACCTGTCCACTAAAGCACGACTGCAAAGTAAATGACATAAAGGAAAGAGGACAAAGATTGCAAAACTGCGTCTTTGGATTAAATGCATAAGCACTAGCTTGTACATTAAAACGTAATGGCAAAGTAAATGACATAAAGGAAAGAGGACAAGGATCGCAAAACTGTGTCCTTGAATTATAAACATACATATATATATATATATTTATTTCTATTTAAATGTTCTATACTTTAGTTTATCCATTATCCTTTGCACAACTTTTCCCTACCTCAGAGGTTGTCGGAGTTGTTGATGTCTCTTGGCATAGGTGATCAAAGGCCCGTGCCTCAGGGCATGTGTAGAGTCCGTTGCGCTAATGGAACGTATGTATTGTGAAAAAAATAAAAAGTGATTTCTTAACAAAAATGAAATGTCGATCTGCGCCAGGGGTCAAATCTGACAAGAAAGGAAAGGCAGGGCACACCCCTGCCCAACAGTAGAAAAAGAAGGGAGACATGGGTCACGTCTCTGCCCAACAGACTGACAACGAGAGGGAGGAGGGTAGGGGGCATGTCCTGCCCTGACGGCCTGCCGGGATAAGGAGGGGGCAGGGGCGCAACCCCTGCCCGCCGGCCTGGCAGAAGCGAGGAAGGGGGCAGGGGTTGCGCCCCTGCCCTCAGGCCGAAAAGGGAGGAGGCAGGGGGTGCCACCCTTTGCCTACTGGCCGAGAAAGAAAAAGAGTAGGGGGGGGGGGTGCTCAACACCCTCCGTCCTGGCAAATCCAGAGCCACCAACAATGGTGGCTCTGGTTCGTCTACAGAAAAAGGGGGAAAGGCAGAGGGTGGTGCCCCTGCCTTCCTGTCAAAACAGAAGAGGCAAGGGGAGTCGCCTTGCTGCCTGTTGGTCGAAAAAAGGGAGGAAGGCATGGGGCGACACCCCGACCTTTTGGCCGAAAAAAGGAGAGGCAGGAGGGGTGACAAGAGGCAGGGGAGCATCGCCCCATGCTTGATGGCCGTAAAACAAAAGAAGGCAGGAAGCGGCGACCCTAACAAGAAAGGGGGTGGGGGGGTGGGGTGTGGGTGGGCAGGGGGCGCCGCCCACTGCCAGTCGACCGGACACAAGCGACGGCAGGAGGGTGCCCCTCCTGCCAACAAAACTTGAGAGAGAGGGAAAGGGAGAGTTAGTGAGAGGGGGGCTGCGTACCTTTAGGGTATGCGCCTCTAGCGAGGGGTTGCTGACAAGGGGAAGCCCAAACGATCGTGCCTCGGCAAGAAGGGAAAGAAGACAAAGGGACGGGAGGGTCGGGGGTTTCAGTTCAGAGGAAGGTTGCAGGGAGGGAGACGGGAGGGCAACTCCGGTGACATTGCCGGTGCGTCGGGGTCTCTGGCATGCAAGGTCGAGAGAGGGGAGGGACTCGGGGAGAGAGAGAGCTCCGAGAGGGGCAAGGTTTCTTTTTCTTGTAAAAGGGAGACCCCTCCTCCGTGTTTAAATAGAAACACGGGAGGAGGAAGGGGTACCCGGTTTGGATCCTGTCGGATCCAACCTGGATCCTGTCGGATCCAACCTGGATCCTGTCGGATCCAACCTGGATCCTGTCGGATCCAACCTGGATCCTGTCGGATCCAACCTGGATCCTGTCGGATCCAACCTGGATCCTGTCGGATCCAACCTGGATCCTGTCGGATCCAACCTGGATCCTGTCGGATCCAACCTGGATCCGTTTTTTTTTCTTCACGGGCTTTCCAGATAGAGAGGAAGATGAAATGTTAATAAGGGTAAAATTGGTACATATTAGAATTTATTGATTAAATTTATTTGATTATTAACTATAGTTAGGACTTAGGAGGAACATAGTCGACATAGTTATGCATTTGAATAACGAAGGATGAAAATAAGTATTTATTTAAATTATCGAATTCTTGTGTATGAATCCAAAACATAAAAAAAGACTGGGTATGTTTTTGTAAGTAACCTCAAATTTTAATCTAAAATTGAATGTTTTAGACTCATTACTGCTACCAAGGGCATCAATGTAATTGTACAAAATATTCACGCTATTTATGAGTCATACTTTGGAAGTATGGAGATCTTTTTAGTAAAGTGCCTTTTTAGATAACTAATGGCAACTGGAAATTCAAGGTTGTTTTTGGCAATAGCCTCCATGAACTTGTTAACATCTAGTTAAGTTTTCAGCTGATATGAGCTTTGTGTGAGCTCATGCGCCTGCATGTGTGTTAAATCTGTCCACCTTATATTTCTCTTATTTGTTGTCACCTATATATTCCTGTGGTTTTGTAACTTCTGACATTCAAATATTGGACAGGATAACTTCTGGGAGATGGGTGAGATGGGCCCATGTGGACCCTGTACTGAAATCCATTTTGACAGAGTTGGTAACCGTGATGCTGCTTCATTGGTCAACAACGATGATCCTACTTGCATTGAGATATGGAACCTTGTTTTTATTCAGGTTTAGTTATTGGCTACTCTTATATTACTTTCACATCTGTTGTCCTGCACGTTTTCCAAACTTATGCTTCATTACTTTGTGTAATCCTTTTGCTCAAACTTATGCTTCATTACTTTGTGTAATCCTTTTGCTCACTGGGTGTTTTGATGCAGTTCAACAGGGAAAATGATGGTTCTCTAAGGCCTTTGCCTGCAAAACATGTTGACACAGGAATGGGTTTCGAACGCCTTACATCAATTCTCCAGAACAAGATGAGCAACTATGATACAGATGTGTTCTTGCCGATATTTGATGCTATACAAGAAGTATGGTTATAATTATTTAAGTATAGATCATTTTAGTTATTTTTAGTTTGAAAAGTTCATTAACTGATATTATGGAATCCACTGCATATAGGTAGCTGTTTCTTCCAAATTTGATTTAGCATACAATTAATTGATATATAGGTGACTGGTGCACGACCATACTCCAGAAAAGTTGGAGTAGATGATGCTGAAAAAGTTGATATGGCATATAGAGTTGTCGCTGACCACATAAGGACTCTATCATTTGCAATCGCTGATGGCTCTCGTCCTGGTAATATGCTTTGGTCCTTGTAATATTGTTGAGCACCAATTGGGGGTTCCTTACTTCGGTAGGGTGCAAATAAATAAGTTTCATCCTTTTATATATTTGTTCAGATCCACTGCCAATGCTAGGTCGCAGTTAGAAATTTATATAATGTAATTATGGTTTTATGCATGGACCAGACATATCTGTAATGAAATGGATCCAATCCAATAAACATGCAAGAATACTTGATTGAATAGTCGAACCACCCACACAAGGGTCAAATAATCTTTGTTATTGCATAGAAGCACTCTTAAAGAGAGACATACAAGGGCCACAAAGGCCAATTTATAATACAATTAGGAGCTAAAGGGGGCAGCTCCATATGACTATTGGGAGCAGCTATATGGAGTTGTCCCATCATTATGAAAAGAATGATAAAAATGCAAAAAATAAAAAAGGTAAAAAAGGTCAGCCACTAATGGGCTGACATATATTACAAGAAAAGACCAAAATACCCCTGATGGGTATTTCGGTTATATATATATATATATACATATTTTAACACCCCCCCCTCAAACTCATGGTGGAACAACCGATAGTTTGCCAAGTAGGAAATAAAATCTAGGTGACAGGAGCACTTTGATGAAGAATAGTTGATACTTCGATAGAACATAAGGCAATGTGATGGTCTTCCTTAGGCATTCTTCACAAATATAGTAGCAATCCATTTCAATATGTTTTGTTCTCTCATGGAATAAATGATTGCTTGCTATGTATACAACGCTCTTGTTATCACAACATAATCTGGAGGGTTCAATGATGTTGATTCCCAAATCTTCTAGTAGTTGCCGCAACCATACTAACTCAGATGTCGTCATTGCTATGACACGATACTCAGCTTCAGTGGAAGAGAGAGACACCTTCTGTTGCTTTTTGTATCAGCATTAAATTAGAGAATCACTTACAAAAATACATAAACCAATAGTTGAGCGTCCATCATTTACATCCCTTCCCAAGTCAGAATCAGAATATGCAATGACTTATAGGGATGAAGAGAATGACAAAAACAATCCATAATTGATGGAATTCTTAATATATCTAATATTTTTCATTACAACACTCATATACTGTAGTGGGAGCATGCTAAAATTGACTAATAGAGTGAATAACATGAGAGATAGCAGGACGAGTAATAGAAAGATAAGATAAAACTCCAATCATTTGTATGTAACGACCTCAACTCATATCTTTTAAAAGCGTGATTTTTTTTAAACTATTGCGAAAATCTTTTTAAAGATCGGGGCTCTTACAGTTCTACTCACAATTTGATCACCAAACAAATCACCAAAGATCTTACATTTATCATCAACACCATAACAAGCCAAATTTTATTTAATAAGTAAGAAATGTATCGAGACAATTGCATAAGAAAAATCAGAGTGCATAAACCATTTAATGTAAAATAAAATAAAAAAAAGCAGAGACACACTGTCCATCTGTGAAGCTTTCTAGCAAACGTATAGCACTCGTAGCTCTCCCAGAAGCGAGTCACTTCACTGATCACCTAAGCCTGTGAAAAACAACAAAAGTAGGTTGTCAGAATCTAAAACATTCTGCGTACGAATCCCTCTAATGAAACAAATAAGTATAAAAAATATAAATAAGATTCATGCAATATTTTAGAGGGATGCAATTATGACAAATTTATAATTCAATTAACCATTCATGCAATACAGAACAATTATTAAGCATGAGAGATCATTTAATAAATAACAGGAATCACAAATTTAGCAATATAACCATTTAACATGCATTAGGGAACATTATGCATTCACCAATATATCACAATTAAGAGAACAATTAAATATGCATGATCTAATGCATAGCAAGAATATGCATGATTTCAGTGCAATTCATAAATAAATTATTATCTTTTATCAGAATTTTCTTTTCATATACATGTCTCTCTTAAATGGACACAATTTAAGTTTATCTTTTTGATTACCGTTACCCGCGGATACACCAAACGAGTAAAATTTCCTGAGGTCAAGTAGGGTTCTCAGAGTAACTTAGCACACAAGTTGTATTTTATTACTAGGTTCTAAACTTGACCCTTGATCGAATCACCTTCGGAACATTAGACCTCTACATCTAATGTCGGGACACTAAGGACCTCCACATTCAATAATGCCACTTCTTTGGTATACCAAAAAGCAACTGTGTCTACACACCATCCCCAAGCAAAGTGATGGATTCTCTTTAAAACCGTGACCAGGAGAAAGAACTTCAATATCATGTTCAGTGGTAATCAATAATGCGCACAGAGTTTTTGTATACTCGTGATCCTCTAAAACCGAAACTCTAAGATTTCCTTTCTAACGCCGAGAGATCTCAGAACGTATATTACACTGTTCATTTATCTTTATTATTAGCCAATTCTTTAATTTATAATTCAGCATGCAAACTAGGGCACAAGCTCGCGTATTCCTCTGCGAGAACCATCACCGGACCATCGCCTTCAAAAAAGCATAGAACAGTGCAATACAGTGCAACAATATTAATGTGATTTTTGCGATGCATTATAAACAAGTAAAGAAGGAACAAACCAAAGCTCAAGGCTCATGAGGCCTATAATGATTCATTTAGATCATCGATACACCATATGCAAAAATCATAACAATATGCCATATATTGAATGATGTAACATTCATGTATACCAACTTAACAATGCGCATGAAATACAACATCCATATGCATGTGTTCACTATTCATGTGCATGTGCTTTCATGTGACCATTCCACAAACATGCTTTCATTAATAAATCAAGTTAATTTGAACAAGTGAACATTCATGCATTCGTCTACATGCGAAATACGCATCAATTTGATGTCTGCACATGCGCTTGAACAAAATTCCATATAATATAATACGTAAGCATGTCACATCAATTCAAAGCATGTGAAAGTTTTCATTCACAACATGTATTCAAACCCACCTACATGTACATAACAAAAAATTTGGAAGTTTAACATGCATTATAAATGTCTAATTCCAGATTTAAATAATATTCAATGTTGAATATATATATATATCTATATCTATATATATATATTTAAATTGGCTCATCAAGCCTACCCGACACCATCGACTAGGGTTCAGCCCAACCCAACTGAACCCAAAGAGGCCACCTGCCTGTCCCCAACACAAGGGAGAAACAAATTTTTTTTTATTTCAAAAACTTTTGTTTCAAAATAACTTTTTTTTTTTGAAAACAGAACGCAGCCCCAGCCGAGCCCACTCAGTTGGGTGCTGCAGGCCCAAGTCAGTCCCAAGTAGCATTAAAATCCAATCAAGTTAATATACGAACGAATCAGCGTGACGGTCCCGTGACAAATCTAGTTTACATATCTCGAGCCAGATAACTTTAGGATGTTTTGCTGCTGCTTTAAGCATGTCAAGTTCATCTATGTAAGTTTCTTGTTTAGAAGTAGTGAAAATGTTGAAGAGTTAAAAGAGTTAATTGTTTGGTGAACCTTCATGGGGTTTATAGGCAGGGAGTGGAGCTTAAAAAAAAACTGTGGTAGTGTGAGATTCCATTTTAGATGCTGTTTTTATATGAGAATGAGTTTGGCGGATTGCCGTAGGCATCATAAAGTGGTTCATTCAATGCAGAAGTTTGAGGAGGTCAATGGCATGGTTATGATTTTTTTTTTCATCATGGTAAGATGATAAGCAGTATGTAGTGGGTCTTAATTATATGATGCAGGAGCAGGTAGTAAGTATGCCATGCATGAGGGTCTAAAGGGATTGACTTGTCGAATTCTTTCACAGCAATTTTTGAAGTTCCTTGTATAGTTTTGCATAAATGGACTGTTAGTTGGAGACATACATAGTTGAAATGGAATGGCTGGATAAGACAAAGCCAATTAAGCAATCTAGTACACTTTGGCTTTATAAATCATGTGAGCAGACCAATTCTTTATTTCCTTTTCTTTCTTTCTTTGATTCAGTTATAAAGCTGCCATATTGGTTAACCATCTATTTAGGATCTTCATCACTGCAGTACCCACGTGAAAAATGAAAAGAAAAGGGATATATCCTTTCCACATATTCTATGCACTAAAAAATTGTCAGGACTAGTCACCTCGCTACTTTGATATGGGCAGGGTACCATATTTGGTGCCATCTGTTATTGGCATTTGGTACTGCTGCATACTTTCAATACATACCTGTACACCTTTCTTTGCAAATTTCTAAACATGTGAAAACATACACGTTTATTTCTGATTATGCATGCATATGCATACTCAAGTTCAGGCTGCATGTATAAGCAAATTTTCACATCTCACGTATGCATGAATAGGCATATTTTCATTCAGTTATGCATGCATACATAGTTTCATATTTCAAGTATGCATTCATGTGCATATTCACACTCAATAATATAAGCATGTTCAGATTTGCATAGATTCATAAACCAATAATGCTGTTTATTCAGATTTTCAATTAGGAATGCATGGACGAACACATTCACTCTTATGGATACATGCATATGCATATATTTTTTTGCATCCGGTTTCAAGATTTTACCTATCCTATCTCTGGACTAGATTTGCGCATGCTCTAAGCATGGCCAATCTGTCCCGATTTAGGGATCCACAATACCAAGTGCAAAAATATAATTTTTTCCCATAGATAAACTTCAAAAAAGAGAGAAATCAAACCTTTAATGGAGTAAATATCTAGATTTACTTCTTTCTCATGTATTTTTACCAAAACATTGCATAGAATACAAATCCATTCTCTTTTTCTTATTCGAAACAAGAGAGAAACCCGTACCTTTACCGTAGATAAAAAAAAAACAAGATTAATGGTGGAAACGATTAACGATTGAATAAGGTAGCCTTCTTCTTCTTTCCCTTCCTCTCCTTTTCTCTCTTTTCCTCTTTCTTTTTTTTCTCTTCTTTTCTTTTTTCTTTTCTTTCTTTCTTTTGATCTATTTATAGAGCTCTAGATGGGTTGAAGAAGAGAGTGCAACCCCAACTGGAACTCTCTTCTCTTTCACCCACTTTCTCGAATTTTTCGAAACTCTTCAAGTGTTGACTTTTTCAATTTGAGTGTTTTTAAAAGTTTTTCTTAAAGCTTCTAAGACATGAACAAGAGCTCTATAAAGAGTCCTAAACTCTCTAAAAATAAATCTCAGAATTAATTAAAATTAATTAATTAATATTTATTAATAAATAAATACCTAGAAGCTTCCAAAAATCATATTATTGAATTGAAACACTTCTAAAGTGATTTTATATGGATTTAAGGGCTCTACTTAGAGTCCTAAACAATTGTCAAATTAAATTTTTGGAATTACATTATTTATTTATTTATTTATTTAATATTAATTAATAAATAAATTTCTAGAAGCTTCCAAAAATTATCAAATTAACTTAGGAGGCTTCTTAACATTAATTAACTCCAATTTAAAGGTTTTCAATGAATTTAAAGTTGTAAAAATCGTTGGGCATGGATTTGGATCCAGATCCAAGATCTAAATCCACCTCAAAATTCTAAATGGGTCTTGAGCTGGATCAAATTCAGATTAGTATGGGTCTTGGATAGAGTCCAAATCCATATTAATTTGAATCAAATCCGGTTCGATCTAAATCCGTATCCGAACCGACAAATTGCTTAATTTTTGAAAAATATGACTTTCGGGCCAACCGGAACTCGAATTCAGAAAAATAAAATATCGTTGCGCTCACAATTCCAAGACACATCCAACGATATATAACTTGAATACGAATTTTGAATTTCGCTTGAAAATAACCTGAATTTCTCTTGAATTTAAAAGTAAAAAAGTAAACTTTTTCTCACGTTTTAAGTGACTTGTTTAGACCTAGTTGATGAGACCTGGGCTAAGTTCAGACTCAAAAGCATCAATCTGATATCGAGGTTCAAACGATTTTTCTTTGAGACTTGGCCAAATTTTCGAAAAAATCTAAAAGTGACTAAGTATGAAAATATGCGATATTACATTGTCTGTATGGAGTTGGATCTTGAAGAGGTTCTCTATCATCTTTCTTCATTTTTGCATTTATGACTTCGGGAGTGTCAGGCCGTTTTTCATCTAAGAGTCCTGACCGTTCAATGATCTATGCTGCATACTTAGTTTGAGGCAAAAAAATAACTATGGGGTGCATAGGCTACTTTTATTCCAAGAAAATATCATAAAAAACCAAGATCTGTCGTATCAAAGTTGGCTTTTAGCACATCTTTGATATGATTAACTCCCTGCTTGCCACCTCCTGTGATTATCATATCATCTACGTAAAGTAGTAATCACATCCCTGCATTGGAAGACTTAACAAATAATGTTGTGTCAGCAAAACAAGATTTAAAATAAAGTTTTGTTGAACCTATAATTACCAAGCTTTGGTCACTTGTTTTAAGCCATACAAGGCTTTTCGTAACCGAAGAGTTTTTCTATGTGCTAAATTCAAGTCTGGTGGAGGATCCATGTAAACCTCTAATCCAGATTACCATTCAAAAAAGCAATTTTTATGTCCATTTGAAATATAGGCTATTTTTAATCGATGCTATAAAAATGAGAGTTCTAACAGTGGTCATTTGAGTAATTGGAGCAAACGTCTCATTGTAGTCTATTCCATATTCTTGACTGTATTCCGTATCTTTCTAATGTCCCATCACATTTGGTTTTTATCTTATAGACCCATCTACATCCTATAGTTTTCCTTTTTTTAGGTAATGTTTTGGATTTCCTAAGTTTTTGCTTTTTTCAAAGCTTATCATTCATTGCCTTAATCCATTCTTGATGGTATTTAGTCTCATGGTAAGATGTTGGTTCTGAATATGAGTGTATGGTCATTAGGCATGATCTATACCTTGGTTCAAAGGAATCATAAAATACAAATCTACTAGGAGCTTTTGAAATTCTTATGGATTTTCTAAGACTAGAAGAATCTACCTCTTGATTTTGGAAATATATTTATGAAGTACATGGTGCATGATTTTCGGTATGTCGAGCATAGGTTTGTATGTTATTGTGAGATAGATCTATATTATTAATACCCTCGTTTAAATTTCCATTTGTATCATGAGTATCTTCATTTTCACTCATGCACATCATGAATGTTTTCACACCTTTCATGTTCATTGACAAGGTAAAAAAAAAATGAATAATCACAACTCTCTTGGTCTTTTTCTTTTTTAAAACCATTTTTATTTTCAAGAAAAGTGATATTTCGAGAAACATATAATTTGTTTCTTTTAATGTCATAACATCTATATCCCTTTTGGTTGTCGGCATAGCCTAAGAAAATACAAGAGATTGCTTTTGAAATTTTTTTGTCATTCTTATTGGTAAGAATAAAACATTTACATCAAAATTCTTAACCTTTTATAATCGGGATATGTTTTAAATAAAATTTCATTAGGAGAGATATTTTCATTGTTTTTTGAAGGCATTTGTATTTATCAAATAGATTGTCATAAGGGAGGCTTCAGCCCAAAAAAATTTTGCAACATTCCTAGACACAAGAAGTGTTCTAGTGTTTTCAATAATGTGTCTATGCTTCTTCTCGGCTAGTCCATTTTGTTGAGGAGTATATAGACACGATTTTTGATAAACAATCCCATGTAGAGCAAGATAATTGTTGATCTCTTTTGATACAAATTCTCCCTCAGAATCAATTATAAAGATTTAATATTGATTTTAAATTGATTCTTTATATAACAATAAATTTTTTTAAACAATCAAATACTTATGATTTTTGTTTAAGAAAAAATATCTAAGAGTGTCTACTATAATTATCTACGAACACAACATAATAAAATACACCTCTTTGGATACAACTGGAGCCCGTGCCCATATATCCGAATGCACTAACTCAAATGGATTTTTAGATGTAAAATGTTTTAGTCCAAAAGGCAAAAACTTCATTTTACCAAGAATGCAATCTTCACAAGTAATAATTCTTTCTTTATAATTTGTAAGAAACGGAAACAAGTGTAATTTGGACACGCCAGGATGTCCTAGTCTTTTGTGCCAATTTTCTATGTCTTTCTTTTCCACAAAATTACAAAATTGTATATTACATAGAGATCTCCCCTTCTATGGCCTTGCCCAATCAGGTTCTCGAACTGGAGATCCTGTATTAAACAATCATTAAATGAAAATTGTACTTTGCATTTATGATCCGTAATTTGAGAAACAGATAAGTGATTTAAATTTAATTTTGGTACTATAATATTAGGTATGTGAAAGTTTGGTTGCTTTTGAAAAATTCCATAACTTTTGATTTTTAAAGACGTTCCATCATCGGTTGAAACATAAGAATGATTTGGGTTAGTATGACATTTGGATAATATGAATTCATTTGGAGTCATATAAAAAGATGCATCGGAATCAATAATCCAAGAAGTCTTACCAGGGTCACCACTTGTGGATATAGCCGCTCCCGAGAAGGAAAAAGCTTGAGCTTTTTACATTGATTGTACTGCCTCCATTAGTTGATCAAAAGACAACGAGCCGATACTTTTGGAGTCATCTACATCATTCCTTTCAACCGAAGTGACTCTTTTGTCATCTCTATGATCATCTTTCTTTCTTTTGGGACAAAAGAGCTTGATGTGTCATGGTTTATAACAATGATAACATGTAATTTTGCCACCCTTTTTGTATTCATGATCTCCTTTTTTGTCACTTCTTTCATAGTTATTGAAATTTCGTTCATTCTCATTTTTTACGAAATAAGGAGGTTTATAGCTTCTAGTGTTATTCTTGGGCTTTGGAATAGCAAGCATGAATTCTTCCTCATTTGAAACATATGTTTTTTTCAATCCATTTTCTTCCATAGTTAACTCATAAAGAGTTTCAACTATAGTTGGTACACCTTCTCTATGAAGAAGAGCCGACTTGGTTCCTTCAAATTCGGGTCTAAGCCCTTTAATAAATTGGTAGAAATGCTCCGCTTTAGTTTGATTTTCACAGAGTTCTACGTCTTGAGGACAATGCCATTTTTGCTCAAGAAGAGCCAATTAATCCCAAAGGAGAGAGAGTGTATTGTAGTATTATTTAATGCTGCTCATTTCTCCTTAAGTCATATTTCTCACTTTGTTTTGGACATTACATATATTAACAATATCTTTAAGACTATACATGCCTTTTGTTAGAATCTTCTCTGGAACCTGTGTTGAGAAAAGAGAAAGGGAATAGAAGAAGAAAGGGCTGCGGCTGTCACGATTTTAATCCTCGAAATCGTGACCTAAAAGATGTATTAATATGTTTGAGTGTACAGTATGGGTCTGGGTCTGGTATAATATCCAGACTCGGAATGAAATAAAACTATTCAAAGCTATACATAAAGGCTATACATAAATGAACTCGGGTGGACTCGGGTCTGGTATAATATCCAGACCCTAAACACACTTTTTCACCCCCTCTCAAGTTGATCATGGTTTTGAACCATGAACAACTTGCTTTTAAGCATCCAAAAGCGGTCTTTTGTCAAGCCCTTGGTAAAAATGTCTGCAACTTGTCTTTCAGTGTTAACAAATTCAGGCTCAATCTCTTTTTCTTCAACCTTTTGTCTCACAAAATGTTGGTCGATCTCAATATGCTTAGTGCGACTCTGGTATTCTGGATTGAATGACATATTAAGAGCACTTTGATTATCACACAACAAGTTAGACAGAGAGATCGTTTCTCCTACTTCAGTTAGTAAATGCCTGACCCATGTGACTTCGGCAGTAGCGGCAGCCATGACTCTATACTCAACCTTTTGTTTTCTACTACTCCAAGAGACTAAGTTTCTCCCAATAAAAACACAATATCCTGGCGTAGACCTTCGCTCGTCAGGATCTCCTGCCCAATCTGCATCACAATATATAGTAAGTTTACGCACATTCTTGCCAGACGACTGTGGAAAATATATCAACCTATCTCCAATGGTCCCTTTCAGATATCTGAGTATCCTCTTAACTGCCTTCATATGTCCCGTACATGGTGCATGCATAAATTGAGATACTTGATTGACTGAATAAACAATATCAGGTCGAATAAATGTGAGATACTGCAACATTCCTATTAGACTGCAGTACCTGGTGGGATCCTCATACATGTCTCCATCATGAGTACTTAATTTTTGGTGGAGCACACTTGGAGTTGCTAAAGGTTTGCAGTCTTTCATACCTGCCTTGCTGAGAACATCTATCATATACTTGTGCTGAGTGAGAGTCAAGCCATGAGCCTGGCTATCAACTTCTACGCCAAGAAAATAGCGCAAGGCTCCGAGATTTTTCATTTTGAACCTCTAACCTAATAGGTTTTTTACTTCTTTGATGTGATCTTCAGAGTTTCCTGTGAATATATATCATCAACATAAATTAGCAATAGAGTGATCACATTCTGACTTCTAAAAATAAATAATGAGTGATTCAGTAGGGAGCGTGAGAATCTATGCTTCTGAATCTTAAGGGAGAAGCTGTTAAACCAAGAGCGAGATGCTTGTTTTAGGGCATAGATAGCTCTTTTTAGCCTTCACACATGTGTTTTACAGTTTTGCTCTTGATATTCAGGGGGTTGTTCCATTTAGACTTCCTCATTCAAATCCTCATGCAAAAATGCATTCTTTACATCAAGCTGACTCAATTTCCATCCATGCTCAACGGCCAGGGAAAGAATAATTCGAATCGTTCCCATTCTCACCACGGGACTGAATGTCTCATCATAGTCTTGTCATGCTTTTTGAGTGAATTCTTTTGCAACCAGTCTCGCCTTGTTTCGTTCAATGGTTCCATTTGGTTTATACTTTATTTTGTAGACTCATTTACATCCAACAACATTTTTGTCAGGTGGTCTAGGAACGATTTTTCAGGTTCCACATTCATATAAGGCTTGCATTTCATCATTCATGGCTTCTACCCATTTAGTAGAAGTAGCTGCCTGATATTACATGATAGGTTCATCTTCCTTATTCGGAGCAGTTAAGAAGAGCTGAAAGTCCAAGCAGAAATTGTTATAGCTGACCCACCTATCAATAGGGTGTCGCATGCGATTGGATCTTCTGACTTCAAGAGTATGAGAAGAAGTAGGTGCAGCTGTGGAAGTATGATTTGAAAGATCTGGCGCTGTCGTTCTCTGTCTAGTATAGCAAATGCCCTTGTATCTGCCCGGTACAGATGATATTTCTTCCCCATTTTGTAATCCCGATGTGCCAATAGTCTCAGACATTTCTTCTTCCTGCTGTCCACAATCTAAAGAGCAGACTTCATTGGAACAAGCAAAAAGTTCTGAATTCAGCCAAGAATAATAAACTTCGGTGATGGTAGAGGACATATCCGTTGTGCCAGCTTTGTGATCAAAATTGTGTTCATCAAAGATGACATTTCTTGAGATTCTGATACGTCTGTTGACGGGATCGTAACACCTATATCCTTTGTAGTCGTCGGCATATCCCACAAATCTACACTTCTGAGCCTTGTCCTGAAACTTGTTTCTTAGGGACCAATCAATATGCACATAAAAAACACATCCGAAAGCACACAAATCATAATAACTAGGATAAGATCCAAAAAGACAGTAATACGGAGACTTATTTTCTAGAACAACCATAGGCAATCTATTTATCACATGTACGACGAAATGAAAAGCTTCTGTCCACAGATTAATGGGAAGATTACTATCATGGAGCATATTCATGGCACTTTCAACGATATGCATGTGTTTTCGCTCAGCAATCCCATTTTGTTGAGGGGTGTGTGGGCATGACACCCTTCTTCCTATCCCATTATTTTGAAGAAAAGAAATAAAGTCACTAGATGAGAACTCCCCACCTCCATCACATTGGAAGAATTGGATGGACTCAGAGAATTGATTTTTTACTGAGCAAAGAAAATTTTGAAACAAAAGGAAAACTTCCGACTTATTTTTTATGAAATATATCCAGGTGTATCGAGAGTAGCTATCAACAAAGCTTAGGTAGTATCTGCTCCTAGATCCAGAGACAACTGGGGCAGGTCCCCATACATCAGAACATATTACCTCAAAAGGCTTTGAAGCTCTCTTATTAATAAAATGGAAAGGCAATACATGGCTTTTGCATAAAAAACAACTGGAACACTTCTGGCTTTTTTCATCCACATTGAGACTTTCTTTTGGAATGAGATTATTAGAAACAAGTTTCTCAATAAAATGACTCCCACAATGTCCTAATCGACTATGCCATAAGGAAGGCTTATTACATTCAGAAATTCTAAAAACATTTGCTGAAGAGAAGGAACACGACTCTAATGAAGGCTTCGAATCTAGATGAATAGGGTGGACGGGATGACATGGAGCTTCTTCAAAGACATACATATTGCCTCGTCTCTTTCCTTCAACGAATGTTTCCCTCGTGCGAAGGTCCTTGACCTGCACAGAGAAGGGAGTGAATTCGACTGAAGCATGATTATTATCAACAAGCTTAGAAACAGAGACAATATTTTTCTTGATATTTGGAGTATGAAGGACATTAGTAAGTTCAAGAGTAGAATGTGACATGGAAATGACAGATTTTCCAACATGGGAAACAAGATGGTACAATCCATCTCCAGTGACAATTTTACTTTTGCCAAAACAAGAGATAGGTTTGGAAAGTTTACCTGCATCAACAGTCACGTGAGTTGCTGCCCCTGAGTCAACAAACCATGTGCCTTGATCATTATGCTTTAATTTCAATTTCGACAGGGCCGATATTAACAGATCTCTAATCTCTTCATTGTCTCTGATATTAGTAGTTTTTTTTTGTTATGTCTGTGGAGTCTTTTCTTTATTTTCAGGGTTGTGCCAACAATTCGCCTTGAAATGCTCCCTTTTGTTGCAAAGGAAGCAAGTGGGGATTGACCTTTGTCCCTGAGTGTGAGTCAAGATATTTGGAGTGGGAAGCAATCCACGTCCTCCGTGTCCATTTCACCCTTGTCCCCCTCACCCTCATCTTCGACCATAAGTCACTCTTGTGGCAAAAACTTCTTGGGAATTTGTATGAGCATGTGTTTTTTCAGAAAATCCCTTCAGAGTCATTTCATACTGAATCAATTTAGCTCACAAATCATCAAAAGTAGGAAGGGCAGGTAGACACAATAGTGAAGTGACAATCATATTATAGTCGGGTCCCAATCCACTCAGTTTGTTGCACCATATCACTGTCACTCACGTCACATCCTATAACTGCAAGTTGGTCTGTGATAGTCTTCTTATTGTTGAGATATTCCATGATGGTCATGAAATCTTTTCTCAGTGGCTGAAATTCACTCTTGAGAAAAACCATCCTTGCCTGTAAAACTTGTGAATACGTCTGAACCAATCTCTCCCAAAGTTGCAGGGCTGTATAATTGTCGGGGATTGCAACAAGAACCTCTTAAGACAAGGTAGAAGTGATGTATGCAACTACTGATTGATCTTTCCTTTCCCAGTTGAGATATTCTGCATTTTTGACATACACAATTGAACTCGCCCCTTTATCATCTTTCTCTTCTCTCGTAACAAATTCTAGCGAGACTGGAGTGGTTCCATCCAGGTGGCCTAAGAGACCTTGGCTTCTTATAAAATGTATGATTTGTCTCTTCCAAATCAAGAAGTTTGAAGTGTTTAACTTTTCAAAAACGAGTTGATTAAGAAAGCTTGAAGAGAGACTCGATTGAGAAGAATAGGAATCCATGGAGAAAGGAAATTTAACAAGAGTGTTCACAAAGTGCTCAGTCTTCTGCTAGGAAAGTTTGCTGATCGCCCTTTTTTTTGGTGGCTAAGTAACCCTTAAAACTGGCGATTAGAGGCTTTGGTTGGTCGGTTGCATCTTTCGGAAGCCTCTTCAACCCTTAGATGGATCTCGGCTCTGATACCATGTTAGAATCTTCTCTGGAACCTGTGTTGAGAAAAGAGAAAGGGAATAGAAGAAGAAGGGGCTGCGGTTGTCACGATTTCAATCCTCGAAATCGTGACCTAAAAGATGTATTAATATGCTTGAGTGTATAGTATGGGTCCGGGTCTGGTATAATATCCAGACCCGAAATGAAATAAAACTATACAAAGCTATACATAAATAGACTCGGGTGGACTCTGGTCTGGTATAATATCCAGACCCTAAAGACACTTTTTCACCTTTAAGATATTTCCATGCATTACTAGCGAAATCAAATTTCGCTAAACTAGGACACTTGTGGATATCCACACTATTTATCAGCCATCCAATAATCTTGGAATGTCTTATCCTCCATTCTTTCCATTTCTTTTCATACTCGAAAACGACTTTGGACATTTCTTCTCCTTGGAGAGCAAATTCTTTACCATTCCCAATTTTTGTAAGAATGAGTTTGGGTTCCTTTTTAGTGCCATCTACCAAACCTTATAGACCTCTTTTCCATATTTTGTGCTTTACTATGGATGCCCACATCACATAGTTTGTGTCGTTGAGTCATATGAGAATGAAGATGATAACTTTCCTTTCATTCTCCATTTTTTTACAATAACGTGGATGAAAGGAAAGAGAGAGAGTAAGAGCAACAATACAAGATGTGGAAGATGATGCGCTTCCCGATGCAATGATCCACAATTCATTGTTTTGCCGAGCTCATGATCCTCCTCTTGATGCTATTACGACCTTTCTCTTGAAGCTTTTTGAAATAGGACTCTAAGAGTATCAAAGCTCTGATACCATGTAATGAAATGGATCCAATCCAATAAACATGCAAGAACACACTTCAATCAAGTAGAATACTTGATTGAATAGTCGAACCACCCACACAAGGGTCAAATAATCTTTGTTATTGTATAGAAGCACTCTTAAAGAGTGAGAGATACAAGGACCACAAAGGCCAATTTATAATACAATTGGGAGCTAAAGGGGGCAGCTCCATATGACTGTTGGGCTACTCCCAACGGTCACCGTTGGGGGCAGCTCCAACAACTATATGAAGCTGTCCCATCATTCTGAAAAGAATGATAAAAATACAAAAATAAAAAAGGTAAAAAAGTAAAAAATAAAAAGGTCAAGTATACCTTTGGGTATTTCGGTTTACACAAGTATATATTATATATTATATATTATATATATATATATATATATATATATATATATATATATATATATATCTTAACAATATCATGGTCAGTTCTTAAGATTTCATTCCGGGTGAGTTCAAGTGTTTACAGAATCTTCTTCTGACCAACGAATTGATTTATCGAAATAATGAGCAACCCATTCCATTTAAATGGTCACAATTGAGACCACCAAATCTGATAAATTTGCTTGCTTTTTACAGTAGGCTTAGACTAACTTGTAAGCATTTTAGTGGAATCTGATAGCATATGCATATTTTGTACCTTCAATACTCTGCCTTCTCTGGTAAGGTTATTTATTCATTGTGGATGTCTTGGTATGTTCGCTATTTGATGTCGGTGGGGTTTATGCTCTGTACTGTATCTGTTTCCAGTTAACTTTCTTTTAGACCATTTGAATTGGAGATTCATCTTCTATCCCTGTTAGCATGCACATAAATTTCATTTATGTGCTAACTAGGCTCCTTTCATTAATTTTTATCATAAATGCACACTTAACTTTTTGCATGATATATTTTAGATTGATAATAACTTCAGCTTGCAGGGTTATAATGGGCTTCTTGTAATATACCTAAAGTTGGCAATGGAGCTATGACAGTTTCATTTTTTAATGAAACCTTTTTGTCTTGCAGGTAATGAGGGTCGGGAATATGTACTAAGGCGTATTCTTCGTCGTGCTATTAGATATGGTAGGGAAGTTCTCAAGGCTCAAGAAGGTTTCTTCAGTGGGTAAGAAACACAGATGTTTCTATACTCATCATTAACATGAAAGCATGGACTTTAAATTCTTGGTGCTTATTTTCTGGTTAATAATAATATGTATGATATTATAATGTGTGACAATGTCACAGATCTCATTATTGAGATTGTCTCAGCAAGCAAAAATCTTGCAATAATTTAGACTTTTATGTTTTCTCAAGAAAATGTTGGGAAACATTGGCGTATGTAATATTTAAAAATTTCAGAAGATATACACGGGATAAGTGTTTTTCTTGAAATTATAAAAAGTCAAGAAGAAAACCTGTTAATATCACAATAATATTTGGAAATATCAATGATATTTTTTAGGCATATTTGTACTGTGATTGATGCATAATTAGATATGCCATGATTACTAGCCTAACTACAGCAGGGAGTTGTAAAGATAAAAAAGAGAAGGTGATAAGGATACTTCAACTTGTCTGGAGAATTGTTTGTGTAAATGAAAGTTTATTTATAAAGTTAATCTTTTGTATCCAAAAAGAGTTTTTAGTCCATAACCAAGAAAAAGCAAAAGAAAGTGCATGAATGAGAGAGAGGGAGAGAGAGAGAACTCTCTCTCTGTCTCATGCATTACATTCCTAGAAGCACATAGATGCACTTTCCCAGACAAAATATTATTTCTGAAATTCCTATAAAGCAAATCAAATTTGCTTCAGACAATCCTCAGACTTCAATAGGTGCCCGATTTGAAAATATTGGCTATTACAATGTAGAATATTTTTTAGAACCTAGTGATCCAACTTAGAAACCCTTCAAGCTCTTTGTTGCCTTATTTCTGAATTCTTTTGTCAGCAGTCTTAGTGTTTTTTTTTTTTCCATTTATTATGGCTGGTTAATATCTGATGGCATGCTAATTCATAGGCTTGCAAGTGTTGTTGTGAAAGTTATGGGTGAAACTTTTCCAGAACTTAAACAACATGAGTCAAAGATCAAGGGCATCATTGCTGAAGAGGAAGCGAGTTTTGGGAAGACATTGATCAAGGTGGGTCAAGATATATGAGATTCACAGTTCCTTTTTTTACTTGAATTTATTTTGTGGAAAATATTGATTTGTACTTGAATAACGACCTTTATGTAATATTCCTTTTCTTTTTACTTTTTCTTTGCAATGCGGATTGTTTCAATAAAAAATACATGCTTAGGATTAAATATTGTGGATCCTTTATGTAACACCCTAAAATTTTTAACCTTAATTATAGTTCAAATATTAAAATTTCGGGACCAATTTTTTTGATAAGTATAAGTAAATCAGATCTTATAATGCAGAAGTGATTTTTAAAAACGGTTAAGACTTTGGGCACAATTACACTAAAGATAACAATCAAATCAAAATGTACGAGATATACACATTTCAAACCACGTATAATATAAGACTGAAATATGAAGAGTTTTAATTTCATTTCAAATCAGAGTATGAAAAAATACCTCAGTCTCTACATGATCAAGTACTTAAAATGAAAAGATTATGAATACCAAGATCGCAAGGTAAGAGTGGACCCTCGAGGATTCAGCTCGACCAACCCTTCGCTCCAACTA
This sequence comes from Nuphar pumila, assembly GCF_984573655.1. Lineage (NCBI taxonomy): Eukaryota > Viridiplantae > Streptophyta > Magnoliopsida > Nymphaeales > Nymphaeaceae > Nuphar > Nuphar pumila. The sequence goes on along the minus strand of NC_143253.1, from coordinate 35,009,526 downwards.
CTCATCATACTTTACCTGTCCCCCATAAAATGGGGTCAGACTCGCTAAAGTCTGGTAAAGCAACCCAAACTCAAACTTAAAGAAAACATATCAAGCATTTAAAGGTAAAGATATATTATTCATCCATCGTCAATTGATAGACAAAAGAACAACGTCTTATGAGTCATTCATTTCAAGCATTCAAACATAAAGCATTTAAAAACATTTCATTACTTAATATTCTATTCAACCTTAACTCACGTAATAAAGCATAGTCTATATGTATTCAAGTCATACAAGTCATCGTATATATATATATATATGCATCTAAGACATTCAGATTATTGCATCATTTTCATATGCATTCATAATTCTTATAAATAATAAGTCAAATCACATTTGACCATTCCAACGTGAAACACACACACATAACTTATAAGTAATTTAGTTAGATATTCATGATACACATCAATCATGATATATAGGTATGATATATTTATTCTGTAACACCACAAAATTTCAAACTTGCGAACCTTTCAGAAAATAGGCAAGAGACTAGAAAAAATTTCTTTCCTTCAGAGTTTGTTTATGAAATCAGCGAAAGACTATTCTTTTGTTAAATTCAGAAAGGCAAGCTGACAACTTTGGGAACATTAGCTAAAAGAACCAAAACTCACAAAATTCGGATATCCAAAGGAAAATCCGTGACAAAACCCAAAAACGTCCAGGATGCGAGCTAAGAGCAGGAAAAAGAAGTCTTGAAGCCATCTTGTCATCGCGCCATCGTCTGTGGTGTACCTAATCCTCACCTGTACCCATAGAATGAGTTAGTTTCACAAAAAACTAGTAGGTGCACAAGAGAGATTTCAAGAAACTGAATTAAGTACATTCAATTCAGTATGCTAAGCAGTTTAAAGCATATATGCGGTTAAACAATTAATCAATGCAAGCGGGTAAGCGGTGCAAACAGTTCAAAGCAAGTAAGCAGCGCAACTGTTAAAACGTAGCAAGACGATTCATTTGATCGTAAGCTGTGAACTACCACGCAACAAGCTTATTCTCGTTCCTAGAACGGGGTCTCTGCATTTAATCATTATTAGGTCATCGTTTGTCGCTCTCACTATTTCTAACAAGCTCTTTGTCCTAAACAACCTTAATTAATTCTCATCTCTCAAGGCCTTACGCGGCCAACTGACACATGTTATGACTCACATAAGGCGCCATACTTTCAGAAAAAAGCCCACCCTTCTATAGAAGGTCCAAAACATGATCATGATTTAAAATCGGTAAAGATCTGATTCTCACATCAGGGTTCAGGATGTAATCATGATAAAACAGAAAGCCAAAACTATAGATTCATAATTGGCTATCTCAAACAATCTCAGAAGATCATCACAGCTCACCATAACTTTTTATGGTAAGCAAAAACACAAGATCCACGTCGGATCGCTTGGTCCGGGAAATATACGACGTCACAAGGAAAACCGCCCTAGATGGTATACCTGGTCTTGGACCATACACTTCCTCACAGGAGTTCACCTTCTTTGCGACTACCCGTTCGTGGACAATGTACATCCTCACAGAGAATCTACCACTCTAGTCAGTTACCTGGTCTTGATCATACATACCCTCATAGAGAATCCTTTTGGAACCCGGTCCCCAACAAATGCCATATCCAATGAAAATCATTGCGATACACACATCAACACAAATGACCGCTTTCAGGGTCGATAGCCACAATTACAATCAACAAGATCAACGCCGGATCACCTGGTCTGGGAAATATATAACCTCACAAGGAATTCCGCCCTAGATGGTATACCTGGTCTTGGACCATACACTTCCTCACAGGAGTTCACCGTCTTTGCAGCTACCCGTTCGTGGACAATGTACATCCTCACAGAGAATCTACTACTCTAGCCGGTTACCTGGTCTTGATCTTACACGCCCTCGCAGATAATCCTTTGGAGATCAGGTCCTCAACAGATACCATACTCAATGATACATGCATCAATACAATCGCCTGCTCTGAACAATTAATCGCTCTTGGGGTCAGTAGCCACAATATGGGCACAAGCATGTATATCAACAATATGCATCATGTCACTTCACATGGTAAAACAAAACAAAAGATTACCCATTCCTCCAATAAGGTTCCATATCCATGCACATATTATCGCATACTACCAACATTTCTTATCATGTGGCATATCAATCACATCACACAGAAGCATATAATACTACACATTATATTATTGCCACAAGGAACATTGCAATGCTCAAATAGGACCTCAAAGCATGCGTAAACGACACATGAGAACACGCAGATATGACAATCTAGTTGATTCTATAGGCGAAGAATAACTAACTCTATCCGACATACAAACAAAACAACTGAATAGGACACTCATAACAATGCTCGCAAAACATACAATTACCATCAAATGACTCAATCCATCAACAAGTAATTAAATTAATCGTAAGGCACAAACTATTGCATCACAAACAATTCATAAGCTACACATGAAAAGCAATCATACGGTAGCAGTTATATCACAATACGTAAGCAACTTATAAGACAAGCGGTTACATCAGTCCTAGTTGCCACCAGTTCGTAGATTATGAGCTGTATGCAATCACATCAATCATAAGAGATGTAAGCCAACAAGTGATACGTTACAACAAGCACCAAGCAGTTCGACCAAGGGGTATAGTAAGTCACATGCTAATATGTAGCAACTGACATAATGCTATTATTATAGGCATTTAACTAGTATAAGAAGCTAGTTATTACTCAGCAAAGAACTGCGTAAACAATTTAACCAACTAGAGTAACGCCTTGACAGACGTGCATAGTTCAACGAGTACCATACTGAACTATCGAGCAAGCAAGCAATCAACCAGTGTGAACAGACTTTATGTTTCGATATTACTGCCTGCGGGTACGCACAACCAAAATGTAGAAACAACTGAGACTAGTTCGGGCGTCTGTTATTCTATGTGTTTTCAATAACCCGAATAGTTAGTTGAGTCCGCTCCCAAGGGGACGACTTTAGCCGAGAGAGGATTTCTCAAAGGTTGGTAAGCAGTCCCACAGATGCATCCAACTTCTGCAGAAGTGTTGAGCTAACTTTTGTAGCCTCTTTCCCCTAACCTCCGATGACTGGGCAAGTCGGGTCTTTCGCCCGTGATTGCCATTAATGGCCTGTCCATTGGAGTTTTATACCGCTCTATCCTATCCCTTGACAGACAACAAGAAGCGAATGGGCGCGTCAGGTGTTGCTTAACTAACGACCCATTCTATGTTGTGGTCTTTAAACACTCGAGCATCTTGCCTGTGAAGGCGAATAATCACCATTTTATGTGATTACAGCATTGTGCATTTAACACTATTCGAGGTCGCACGACCGTCTCATCCGATTATCACAGTACTAGCTTGTAGTGCACGACTACAAGTACCCTAGGATGAAAGGGGTATAGTTCCTCAATAGGAACCTCAACAGAAGTGTTTCACAAAGATGTAGTGTTTCTCAGACTATACTTTGACATTCTTTATCTTTTGAAACAGCCAGCAGCTTGAGCCAACATTTGGCATGCGATTTTTTAGAATCTCATCCGCTATCAAGGTATCTACATACCTCGCATGACTCGATACCGGACTCGATAGTCGGGACACGAGTTTCTCAACAGAACCAGCCAATCACATCCTTTTAAATGCTTCAATTTGGGCAGTCTTTGATGTTTTTGCGCAGCTCCCTAAACCTCAAGTCTACTCTGCAGGACTGCGTACTCGAAGAGCCAGGATCCTTGCGAGGTATCCCTCTCCTTAGACGAGGATGTATCACTAAGCTCTTGACTCAACTCTTGTCGCAAGCGAGAGAGTGTGGTAAATGTCTTTGCATCCTTCACAAGGATGCCTCAAAAGCGCATGCAATGAGCCAGAACATGAGCGTCATCTGCAATAGCAAGACAGTAACAAAACATTTGCAAAAGCAAGAGTTTGGGCGCAAAGCGCGACGACAAAGTAAAGACTGTAAGCAGGAGTGCGCAAGCAAAGCCTAGGCGCAATGCGCGGTGGCAAAAAGGAAGACGTGACAGAAAGTAAAGGACAAAAAGTGGATACTCGTATACATATATATGATATATAAATGCATATATATTTATTTAATTGTCCTTTTTAGTTAATTGAACTCAATTCAATTGTCCAAGTCCTCCGTGCAATCTTCCCCTAACTTAGGGAGTTGCAAGCTTGCTGGCGTCTGCGGGTGTAAACGATTGACGGCTCGGGTCGCGGAGCGCGAGCGGTATCTGTCGTACGAGCTACAAAAGCGACAATCTTAGCAAGCTAACACAAAAAACAGAAGGTCGGGGGCACTGCTACTGACCTAACGCGAAAGAAGTAGAGGCAGGGGCATCGTGCCCTTGCGCACTTGCTATAGCGCAAGTAGGGACAGGGGCTGCGAGCCCCTGCTATCAGCGAGAAACAGGGAGGCAACAAGACAGCAGGATACGAGCGACAAATGGTGGTAGCGGCAGGGAGCCTTGCTCCCCTCATGCCAAACAACAAAGAGGGCTAGGGGCTCGGTCGTCTGCCATCTCTGCAAAAAGGGCAGCGGCGACGACTCTGTTCCGTCCTGCAAAAAGAAACAAAGACAGGGGACGAGCCCCTGTTTGCTAAGCAGAAACAGAACACAGGGAGGGCTCGACCCTCCCCTACCCTGCAAGCATAGGGCGACGGGAAGGGACCCAGTCCTCCCACCGTGCCCATCGGCCGAAGAAAAGACACAAGCAAGGGGCTCTGCCACGTTCTGTCTGACATAAAAGAACAACGATAGAGGGCTCGACTCCCCTGTTGGTCAAACCAAAGAGGGAGACAGGGGGAAGTCCCCCTGCCAACGAGAGGCGACGACAGAGGGCTTCGCCCCCCTGTCGGTCGATCCAAAGAGAGAGGCAGGAGGGGAGTCCCCCTGCCGATGAGAGACGACGACAGGGGCTCCGTCCCCTTGTCGGTCGACCCAAAGAGAGAGGCAGGGGGAAAGTCCCCCTGCTGACGAGAGGTGACAACAGGGGGCCCCACCCCCTGTCAGTCGACTGAACACGGAGAAGAAGAAGAAGAAGAAGACGAGGGTGCGAGAGGGACAGGGGTTAGAAACCCCTACTGACCGAGCAAAAACAGGCGGCAGGGGGGCGACGCCCCCTGTCTGCTCTCCGAAAGGCGAGAGGCAAGGGCAAAAGCCCCTACCAACCAGTCGGACACAGGCTGCAGGGCGCGTCGCTCTTGCCGGCCTGCCGACTGAAAAGGAGAAGAAAAGGGGGAGATGAGAGAAGCTTACCTGGAAGTCGCCAGCGTCGTCGGCGGGAAAGAAGGCAATCGTCGTCGACGGAGGGGGGTCTCCAGCGAGCCGACGAGAGAGAGAGAGAGTCGGGGGGAGAGAGCAGAGAGAGAAGGGAGCGACGATGGTCGACGCGTGGGGGAGGGGCTCGTCGACTGTCCCTCCCCCCTGCGTGTTTTATTTATAAAATACGCAGGCGGTGAGCAGTAAGGCAGTGCTCGACTGCCTCTCCTTTTGGATCCGGGTCGGGTCCAAATCTGGATGCGACTCGGGTCCAACAACAAATTTTTTTTTGAGGGTTTTACATACTCAGACAATCGTATTGCAATCATTTGCAATAAAACTATGTAGGCGTGATGTATCATTCACGTAATAAGTCAAAACTAGTCATTTGTAAGCATGATGTGTCATTCACCTATTTGCTAACGTAAGCGGCACAATCATAACCTCATATCAAGATCTAAAATCAATAAGAATCTGATTATCATATCTGAATTCAATATATAATCGTGCTATAATAGAAAAGCCAAATTTATAGATTCATAACTGGCTATCTCAATCAACTCAGAAGATCATTACAATTCATCATAACATTTCATTTATTCATAATAAAGATTTACAAAATCCACGCCGGATCACCTGGTCTGGGAAATGTACAACCTCACAAGGAGTTACCGCCTTAGACGGATGGTCTGCCTGGTCTTGGACAATGCAATTCCTCACAGGAATATACCGTTTTCGCGGGCTACCCGCTCTTGGACAATGCATTTCCTCACAGAGACTTACCGCTCTAACCAGATTACTTGATCTGGTCATACACACTCTCACAGAGAATCATTTGGGAATTGTTCCTCAACGGATTACATATCCAATGAAAACTATTGTGATACATGCATAAATACAATTGACTACTCTCAGGGTCGATAGCCATCAACACGGGCATAAGCATGTATACAATCAAAGCATCACATCATACATCACTTCATATGACATTAAAATTATAAAATCACACATTTAACTAATAAGGCTTCATGAACCAAAGTTCACTATTAAACTTAACCATTTATCACATGCATTCATAATTTTATTTCACGTGGCATTTAAATCATATCATACAAAAACATATTATCCTACACATCATATCATCGCCACAAAGAATATTGCACTTCGTAAATTGAACCGTGAAGCATGCGTAAACAAACATGAGTTCTATGCATGCATACGCGAACATGAACATTTCATAATACGAAGCAACTAAACCTCAACATACATAACTCCTACATAGTTCGAGATTTACACACACGATAAAAGTCATATGCATTTTTCACCATATGAATCGATATATCACCTTAGATATAATTGTGTAAGAGTTGGTCAAAATCTCATTGACCATCCTACCATACATCATACGCATATATTTCTCAAGCAAACAAAACATGCAAGTTCAAAACAATTTATAACATTCACATGCATTCTTCCATACAAGAATAAATGAGTCCATCATATGACACGACAATATATATAACATTTACATTATGCATCGAACACGACTTATGCATATCCATAGTAGTTATATATGCACCATGTATCAAAATCATACAAACACATAAAGCAACATAGTATGCGCAAACTAAAGTATGATGGCACACATTGCGTATATATTATGCATTCATAAGTGCACGAGCATTCAAACCGACACACAGGTGTACCTGCAGCAAACACACTCCATATTTCGATAACTACAATCATGACAAGCATGATCTCCGAATTACAATCACAAGAGTCCTAGATATCCACAACTAAGTGAAGTGTGTGAGCATAACTTATATTTGCAATTCATTTAAATATTCAGTGCAACGACATCAAGCTTACATAATTAGTGCCTAAACATATTCTCTACAAGTTCAGTTAAGGTATCTTTCCTTAATAATGTGAAGAACAATGAATCGAAACTCAAAAGACCGAGGGGTTTTGAAGTCCGCAAAGACTGCTACCCAAGCAATACAATGAACCCTTCGTGTGTGATCGCAAATGCCAAAAACTCAAAAAATGCCAATTATAACAAGATTAGCCAAAAATAACAAATTACCCTATAAATCATTACCAAGAGCCAAATAACACACAAATACATTCCAATAATTTACAAACTCCATCAAAAAATATTTAAATATAATATATATATAAATATATAAATAGTGATTTATAGCCCAAAATAGTTCTATAAATGCAAATTATACCCTGATTGGCTTGAATAAACAAATGAATATGTAATAAATAAATAAATAAAATTGAAAAGCCAGAAACACATTTTTAATTTGGAGATAAAAAAATGAGTTCATTATTTATTAATAATCCTTAAAAATTATGTGTTTTATATTCTACTCCCTTAAAAGAAATTTCGTCCTCGAAATTTATACAATCATTTAAACAGGTGGGAGTATTCATTTGGTCATTGACCCTTCTTACCCAAACTATCTGGCGAAGAAAATATCACAAAATAAATATGAGTCTTAGGCATATTTTTAAGTTAACATCAACGACATTTCAAACATCACAAATCATACAGATCTTTCACATTTAATATTGATACCTTTCATATATGTGCATCTACAGGATTTAGAAACGAATACCTTACTTGCGATGATCGTCTTACTCGCATCTCGTGGCAACTATTACCAAACTTCTCTGATACCATTTGTAACACCCCAAAAATTTTAACCTTAATTATAGTTCAAATATTAAAATTTTGAGACTAATTTTTTTTGATAAGTATAAGTAAATCAGATCTTATAATGCGAAAACGATTTTTAAAAACGGTTAAGACTTTGGGCGCGGTTACACTAAAGATAACAATCAAATCAAAATGTACGGGATGTACACATTTCAAACAACGTACAATATAAGACTGAAATATAAAGAGTTTTAATTTCATTTCAAATCAGAGTATGAAAAAATACCTCAGTCTCTACATGATCAAGTACTTAAAACGAAAAGATCAGGAATACCAAGATCGCAAGGTAAGAGTGGACCCTCGATGATGCAGCTCGACCAACCCTTCGCTCCAACTACTCATCATACTTTACCTGTCCCCCATAAAACAGGGCCAGACTCGCTAACGTCTGGTAAAGCAACCCAAACACTTCTTCTATGCTTTCCACACGCATGGTCTATGCTTCCTATATGCTTTTCTCACATTTTTTTCATGTATTTCCTCTCACTTCCCATGTACTTTCTCTAAATTGGTAATCTTCTTTGTTAGATTTTAACAAAAATGTAACTCTTCACCCACTTCAAACTGTATCTTCACTTGCCAAATTCATTCCTGCACGACTACAAACTGGGGCATTGTTAGTAATGATTTGCACCACACTTTTTTCACCCACTTTTTTATCACTTCGACAAATAATCTCTTTAAATATTCAGCATCTTTATACTCTCCAGATGCATCAACAATCTTCAAAAAGATTGGCCCATTAAGTGAGTAAGCAATGAAGTTTATCAGTGGTCGCCTTTGTATATCAGTCCACCCATCAGAAACAATCGACACTCCATGTCGTTTCCATGCAAATTTTTGAGTCTCTAACAAGTCTTCAATTCTATTTTTTTCCTCTGCAAGAATGACTGTTCTTAGTTTTTCTGAACTAGGAGGCACATAACCACTCAAATTGCAATTAGCCAAAGATGTAATCATATCTTTCCAGTATGGACTTCTAGCTACATTAAAAGGAATTGAGTTTGAGTAAAAGAATCAACCAATCTTTTTATTAATTTCTGCTTTTGCCATGTTTTTGAATGACGCTTGTATTGTTTTATTGCTTTCCATCTTTCTTTTCTTTAAAAGCTCTTCTTGTATATCACTAGCAGTAAGAAAAGACAAATTAATCGAATCACTTTTCATCTCTACAATTTTCTTCTTTTCAGCTTCCTCTTGTTCTTTTTTTAATTGCTTTAACATGTTTTTGTCAACCCCAGAACATGCCCTAATTCCTTGACCACGAATATTCAAAAGATGTGCTTTCACACGCGTATAAGAACCTGTGAAAACAGTCTTATATAGATTACAATGAAACTGCACATTCCCACCACCACCACTACTAGCTTTTACCCCTTTTGTCACAAGCCTCCAAAGTGGTTGAGAAACTTCTAATTCAGGGTTAGAACTTGAACCAAATGTATTGACACTACCGCTAGAACTCGCCATTATATCTGAAAAGTGAAAACTGAAAAGAAAAAAAGTAAATAAAATAAAGTTAATAAACACTTCAAAATAATAGTAATAGAAGCTACCCCCTATCTAACGCAAAAAAGGAGGTGCAGGGCAAGCCCCTGCTGAACCTTATCCGTGCCAGGGGCTTCGCCCTCGCCAAAAAGCCAAAGGCAGCAGGGAAAACGAGGAGGGGCTCGGCCCCTCCTCGTTTCCTTTGTTGTTCGGCGGGGCAAGGATCGGCCTGTCAGCCGAGCTCCGGTTAAAACATAGCGTACGTATGGATCTGGATCCAGATCCATACACATACCATAAACAACACACGAAGGTGTGAACAAACATCTCTTGTCTACATATAATGACACTTAGATAAAAGGAATAATAGGAAGAAGCACAAAAGGTAAGAGAGATTGTAATGAAAACACACTAATGTTATAAATAAAAATATCAATTTTAATAATCTTTCAAAACACCATGGTTTCAAAAATTGATAGTCATCACAGATAGACAGAGTTACAAGCATCAATAATAACAATGGCTATACAACAAATGGATGATACAACACACTCAAATCCAGAGATCAAATAACTGTCAGTTAGAGCCAAACCATAAGTTGACAATGTAATAACCCATTTGTTAATAGAGGTTTTGGGCCTGGGATCCAAGACCCAGAAAACATATTTAAGAATAGAGGCAAAATAACCCTTATACAAGAGTTTTCAGGGGATCCACGATTGGATCCATTCGGATCCAATCCGTGAACCCATACTGAGTGGGAGGTGCGGGTCCAGAACTGCGACCGAGTTTGGATCCCGAGTCGCAGACCCGGACCCGGCTCGCTCGTTAAAACGATAAAAAGGAGGGGAGGTTTTAATAAGGCAACCCGATAAGGGTCGCCCGATTTTCGGTAACAGGCGTTAGGGTTCAGAAAGAACCCTAACCTTGATCGCAAGGAAAAGAGGGGGGATGATGGGCCGCAGCCACCGACGAGATGGTAACGGCCTCCGCCATTTTCGGAGGGCATCCTCCTTCAAAATAGTAGGTCAGTATTTTTTTTCCCTTATCTCTTTGTTTTTCCCCAAACCCTCATCTCTCTCTCTCGTTTTCATGCGCATCGTCAGAGCCACCGTCGCCGACAACTTCCCACCCGCGGCAGACATACACGCCACCCTTGTCAAGCGGAGCTCCTTCTTCCTCCTCGTTGTTTCCTCTCGACCGAGTTCGACAGTGGAGAGATCGACCTCAGTCGACCCCTCTCTCGTAACGGTTGTCTCCGATCACCGAAAAAACCATTGAAAAAGGTATGGTTCTTCTTTGGAATCTGGGTGAGGAATCGAAGATGGGTTCGATTCCGTGTATGGATTCGAGATGAAAAATCCAAGGAACACCCTTAGAGGGTTGTTGCTCTTCAAGCACCATGGGGGCGAACCATGGATCGTTCTCCCATGGCTTGATTCATTTCCTCTCTTGTTTGTTCGCCAATTTTCTTTTCTTTTGTTTGAAAAGAAAATTCTGTGTATGCCAATGAATCCAATTGATTTTCTTTCTTGTTGAAATCTTGGTTTTTAATTAAATTAAATTCGCTGTCTCAATTTGGGTACTGTATTCTTGGATTAAATACACGATTTCATATTTGATTTGTGTTCGTGTAATGGATACACGTCAGGGGCATAGAGTTGTGTTCTTTTTTTTTTTAAAAGAGGGTTCACGCTGAGTTTGTTCCACCAAGTAATGGGTGATTATGAACCGATCTTGGATTGCCATTGCACAGTTCAACTCATGTTCTGTTTAAGACTTCAACTGTGTATATTGGCCTGCGTATTTTCCCTTGTTGTCTTAGGTTGAGATCACACTAGACTGATAGTACAGTCTGTGTTCTTTCAGAATGAAGCTTTCGCTTGAGATGAGCTTGAAATCATGTTATCCATTCACACTCTTGCTTTCTTTATTCTTTTTACCTATGATTGAATATTACCGAATTAATATCTTCATGGCATAGTTAAATCAGAAAGAAATCTGTAATCTGTCTCATGTGAAGGGTGACTTGCTTTTGCTGGCCTGTAGTACATATGAACAAAGAAAAAGGGAATCGACCTTTTGGTCCAGAATTAAGAAAGGAGAAATTTGAATAGTTTCCAACTGAAATTTTGACTGGGAAAATACTTGTTAGGTAGCCACTTTCCGTGGGTTGGTTCAGTACTGAACATAAAATACAACTCCTGTTATAAAACTGCATATGTGTGTGTCCTGTTATGACACTGAAATCATGAGAGAAACAACTTGAATGTGTGTTATACACATGCAATAAGCTAATCATGTCTGCCATGATTAGTGTTGTCCATAATACTAATTTCATTCATGTGAATTAGATGAAAATATTATTTATGCATGAGATTTTTCAGTTCTGTTCCTACAGCATATGTATATAGTTGGGTTGGTTGACCAACTCAGTCGGCTGGACTGAGTTGGATAGTTTAGTTAGGAGGATGGCGGGTCCGGGATTGGTAAGCCCGACCCCCTTCCCTAGCATCTGCAGAAACTTACCCTTCTGCCTAGTGAATATGTAAAATGTTATAGTAGCATTTCATTGTACTGGTTGTGTAATTATGAATGTGATCATGACTCGGTTATTGATATTTTTGTGATCATGTATGCTTGATGAGTATGTGTAATTTATGTGCACACACTCAAAGGAGATATGCACTGGTTAATACACGTATGTGATGTAAGTAACACACATAACAAGGATGCATATGATTGAGAAACGACATGCTTATGGTTGGGTTTATTTTTGCATGAGTGCACATGCATTTGGCACTTTGGCCCAGTGTTAGGAATAAAACACTACTTTGGTTTTTGTTATACGATGCATCGATGGCCTAAATGGACCATCATCGGCCTGGAGAGCGTGAGTTTGATTCCTTTTCATATGTATTTGATTGCATCACTTAAACCACACAAGTTGGTATGGCACACTACTACATTGTTCTAGTTGTCCTCACGGGCTGGAGTCCCGTACGGGTCCCCGCAAGAGAGGGTGCATGTTTTCATTTTACTTTTGCATATGGTGTTGCAAACTTAAAGAATTGACTTTAATAAAAATATAATAAATAAAAACAGTGTAATACATGTTCTGGGATCTTTCATCTGGAGAATAGAGATCTTAGAGATCCGGTCTTGGGGAGACTGTAAGGATACAAAAAATTCTGTGTGCTTAAATTTGGTCCCCTGAACCCGATATTGAGGTTTCTTCTCCTGGCCACGGTTTTCGGGAGAATCCACCACTTTACCTGGGGGTAGTGTGTTTGTCACAGCTGTGATTGTTTTGGTACCAAGGAAGTGGCACATGTGGGCGTGAGATGTTCCTTGTGTCCCCGACATTAGATGTGGAGGTCTAATGTTTCGAAGGTGATTCGGTCGAGGGTAAGTTGGAACCCAATTATAAAATACAAATTGTGTGCTAAGCTATCCTGGGAAACCTAACTTAAGCTCAGGGTATTGTACCAGTTTGGTGTATCCGCGGGCAATGGTAATTAAAAAGAGGAACTTAAAGTTGTATGCATTTAATAGGGCATGCATATGGAAAGAAAAAAAAGAACTTAAAGGTAAGATAATAAAAAGATTCATGCATTTTCCTGTTATGCACTAGATCATGCATATTTGAATTGTTCTCTAAATCATGATATGATGGTGGGTGTATGTTATTTACTTCCTAAATGCATGCTGAAAGACTTGGTTACTTAGTTCTTGCTATATGCTACTGCTTTACTGTTCCTTCATGGTGAGTATATGAAACCTGTTGCATGTGTGATTTCTTAAACACTGCAAATTGTTATATTTGCACTCACTCAAATTATTATATGAAATCTTATCCATGTTATTTGTCTCACCTGGTTTCTTTAGGAATAGTCGTGCTCAGAATTTCGGTTATGACACCTTACTTTGTTGGTTTTTCATAAGAATTGGTGATCAGTGAAGTTTGACTAGCTACACGGAGGGAACAAGAGTTACACTTGGTTCTTGACAGCTTCAGCAGTGGACAAAGTGACTCTTTCTATTATCTTTTTGTTTTATTGTTCTCTTCAGTTTTCTTGCTTAGTCAATGGTTGTTTTATTTTTAGTTGAGTAAAACCTATGTCATACGGACTCGGATAAGGAGGTGCCGCACCCGAGTCGACACGCCCCAACACGGGTGCGAACTCGGGTACGGCTTTGAACTCGGTCAATGCCGAGTCAGACTCGGTCAACGAGTCGAGGCCGAGTCCGTCCACATTTTGGACTCGGTCAACTTTGACCGAGTCCAAAAATGTCCATTTCGATTTTTAAATTACATTTTGGATCCGGGTTGGGTCGGGTCCGGACCCGACCCAGATTTAAATTTCTTTTGCAGCCGAACCCTAAAAGGGATTTATCGACAGGGGGAGGGGCTTACCCTCTCGATTTTGCCTTTCCCCCTCAGCCCCTGCAGCTTTCTTCTACACCCATGCCGGCGATCCAGACTCCGACGACGGTACGCACAGGCAACCACCGTCTCCCCCTCCGTCAACACTCAACAGGTATGTCGATCGACCCTCCCTCTGCTCGCAACCTCCCTCCTTGCACCCTCTCCTCGCAGAAGAGGGGCTCAGATCCTCTCTGTGCCTCCTATTCACAAAGGAGGGGCTTGGCCCCTCCTCGTTTCGCTTATGTCAGGCAGGCCCCTCCTCCCGTACCCTCTGCTCGCAGAAGAGGGGCTCGCCCCCCTCCTTGCACCCTCTGCTCGCAGAAGAGGGGCTTGGCCCCTCTCTATGCCTCCCATTCATAGAGGAGGGGCTCAGCCCCTCCTCGTTTCCCTTTTATCGCAGGGGTAAGAAGTAGGACTAGGGGGAAGGAGGGGGCTGTTAAAATATGGTATGCGTATGGATCTGGATCCAGATCCATAGCACGTTATGTTTTAACACATGCTCAATGCCATTTCATTAATGGCATTCCTGTAAATTTTCTGTTATCTCAGCTATTGTATTTTTACCTATTTATAAAGTTTAGGGCTGGGAGGTTGGGTTAACGTGCGCCGCCCCCAGCCATTGTGAATCTCCCTCCTCTCTCTCTCTCTCTTTTCTTATTTTCTGCAGTGAAGGCTGAACCCTACACAGAATCTCATATGGTATCAGAGCGCCAGGTTGCGGAACCCTACCAGACATGTGTTCAGCGAGATCTGAAGATTTCTGAAGGAACAATTTTTGATTCACCTCTTCGTCCATTCTTCTTTCTTCCTGGTAACTTCTGCACTCGTTCATTTTTCTGATTCTTATTCATTTCTCTCTTCACAATACTCGTTTTCCTCTCTTTGATTGCAGTTTTCTCTCTTTGATTGCAGTCTCTTTGATTGCAATTCCTTTGATTCGTGTTTTCCCTCTTTGATTGCAGTCTTCTTTTGATTGCAATCAAATCTACTGCAGTTTTTGAGTATTTTTTGATTTATTTCCTCTTTGATTACAGAAGTTTCCTTTTTCTATTACTGTTTAATGTTTTTTGTGCGACGCCTATAGGCAGGTTATAACAGTCTACCCTAAAAAAAAGGGGGTTTACGTCTATTAGTATCACAGGTGCATCCCTGATTAAAGTTCTATTGATTGATTAAGTGATCTTCAATTTTCTTTTCTTTCTCTTCATTCTTCTTGTTCGTTTATTCGTTGTTCCATTGATATGGATTACTCTTCGTCATCCACCTTGTCCTCCGGTCCCTTTGCAAATTTCTTGAGTCAGCTTGTTACAGAAAAACTTACTCACTCTAATTTTTTGACCTGGAAGAGACAAATACTTCCTTTTATAGGTAGTCAGGATCTCGATGAACATCTGGATGGTTTGGTTCCTATACCACCACGATTTATTTTGCAGGAAACCACCAATGAGAAGGGTGACACCATTACTATTTCCTTTAAGAATCCAGAGTATACAGCCTGGAGGAAGCGGGATCAGTCTTTGGTTGCTTATATTACGCCAACACTATCTCAAGAAGTGTTGGTTACTCTTTCAGATGATTGCACTGCGGCGGATCTGTGGAGTAACTTGTCTCGGACATACTCTCAGATATCAAAAGCTCGAGTTATGTACTTAAAAAATGAGTTTCAAAGTTTGAAGAAAGGCTCCATGTCAGTCATGGAATGCATAGGCCGCTTGAAGAGTATTACTGACCAATTGGCGGTTATTGGAAGTGCTATTTCAGATAAAGATAAAGTTCAACAACTCCTCAATGGATTGGGCCCTGATTTTGACATGTTTACCACAGCTTTGTCATGCCTTCCTCACTTGCCTACCTTTGACGATCTTCGAGCGAAACTTCTCCAGCATTTGATGATTATGAAACAAAGAGCAGAAGGAAATGAATTAGTTCGTTCTCATTCAGTTTTGGCCATGGACACTTCTGTCGGTTTTGGACGAGGAAATGGAGGGCATCAAGGAGGCAGAGTCCGCTCACGTTTTGGGCAGGGAGGTTGTGGTATCTTGCCTACACCTAATATTTCTGGTGTTTTTAATACAGGGAATCAGAGGAGAGTGCCCACTTGTTTCTTATGTAACAAAAGAGGACATGTGAAAGCTGATTGTTGGTTTAATCTACAAAATAGAGGAAAAATAAACAAAATTGAAAATAAGTCAGCTACTACTGTGGACACGAAAGCACCATCTACAGATATGCAACAACTTTTGTTATCAGCATTGTCACAGATGACGATCAAGCAAAATGAACAAGGCGAGTGGTATGTTGATTCCGGCGCTGCCACTCATGTTACGGGTAATGTCGGTAAGTTATCTCACTTATTGCCTTATTCTGAAAAAGGTAGTATAGTTACGGGAGATGGAACTTATCACTTCATTAGTCATACTGGCAGTGCACATATCTCTATGTCAGAGTCCTCACTTCACTTGTCCAATGTTCTCCTTGCGCCTAATATTAAAAAGAACATTGTTTCTGTATCTAAACTTGTTGACGATATGAATTCTTTCGTCGAATTTACTCCCTCTTCTGTTTATGTTAAGGATCTACGAACGAAGAAGACGTTCGCTAAGGGGGAGCGACAAGGAAACATGTACGTCTTCAAGGAGATTCCCTCAATGTTTTCACCTTCAGCCCCAGTCCTCCAGTTGAAGTCGTCCAAGCATTCTTCAATGTCTTTGCCTTCAGAGTCTTTGTTTTTCCCTTCGTTGGAAGTTTTTAATTCATCTCATTGTAATAAGCCAGATATTTGGCACAGTCGTTTGGGCCATTGTAGTCGGGGCTTCGTTGAAAGTCTTGTATCTGATGGTCTTCTTCCAGAGTCTAGTTTATGTTCATTTTTAGATAATAATAAATGTTCCTCATGCGAACTCTGCAAAAGCCATGTTCTTCCATTTCATATTATTAATAAAAGGGCTTCAAAGTCATTTGAGATTATTTGTTCCGATGTTTGGGGACCCACACCTATTCCTTCTCTTTCCGGTAGTCGTTACTATGTTATCTTTATTGATTCTTATTTCTCTTATACTTGGATATATTTCTTGAAACATAAGGATGAAGTTTTTCAACTATTTCGGGAATTCCATTCGATGGTCAAAACAAAGTTTTCCTGTGATATTGTGCATTTACAATGTGATGGTGGGGGCGAGTATTCATCAAACGAGTTTATTGCCTTTCTTCGGGATAAAGGAATAAGTCGATAGGTTTCTTGCCCTTATACCCCTCAACAAAATGGGGTTGCGGAAAGGAAACACAAGCATATTGTCGAGAGTGCGATGAGCATGTTACATGATAGCAATGTGCCCGTTAGTCTCTGGACAGAAGTTTTTCATACATCTGTTCATGTCATAAATCGTCTTCCTATGACACTTCTGGATCAACACTCTCCATATTATACTTTATTTGGGCAACATCTCTCTTATGATGAGTTGCTTGTTTTTGGTTGTGTATGTTATGTACATATTGATTCATCTCTGCGAAATAAGTTTCAGGACAAGGCCGTTAAGTGCAAATTTGTTGGGTATGCGGATGAATACAAAGGCTATCGATGTTATGATCCTACTACAAAACGTATTAGGACCTCTAGGAATGTTGTTTTTGATGAACAAAATTTTCAGGTAAATGACTCTGAAGCGTTGCCATCTCGAGAAGTAGAGGTATATGATCCATGGATGAGCGCAGATCTTTTTGCTAATACAGGAGAAACATGTCAGGCGAATTGTACTTCCTTTGGCTTGAGCAGGGGGTTGGATGACTCACAGATGCATGTTGAACCATCTCCAGTAAAACCATCCCCAGTAGAACGCTTATCTGGACAGATATTGATGCAGCCCACGTCGGAGGAGGAGTGAAAACAAAGGCCCACCGTGAATCGGTGTGGCTGAACCTCTTTATTAATCTCAAATAGTTTCAATAAACAATGGGGAAAGCAAATAACAGTAAAGGATTTAAAAAAAAAAAGACAGGATGCAGGTAATAAAGAATTAGAAAACACAGGAAGAGAATGACAGCTAAAACTTTCCAATAGTCTGCCCCACGCAACCCTAGGAGGGCCTTTTAAAGGCTATTTACTGGACCCAGGTCGCGGGTCCAGACTTGGATCCGAACCGCGATCCGGGTCAGCTTCTATCTGCAACTGGTTCTGGGGCGTGCGAACTCCACCACGCCTGGCGTAGGTGCGCAGGGGTACCTCCCTGCGTCGTGGCTCCGTCCCTGCAAGTGAGTCATACACGCGGGGTCGTTCATCTGCCCTTTGTGGCGGATCGGGTGGCACGATGTGCCCAATCGAGTCCTGCCCTGCATCATTCTCCCCTGGTTGGGAAGAAGTCGGCTCTGTCGACTTGTTGTTGCCACAGTAAGCATATAGATCAGCCACGTTGAAAATAGGGGAAATATGCTAATCATCGGGCAGCTCAAGGAGGTAGGCATTCGAACCCAATCGCTGAAGGATCCTAAAGGGGCCATACTTCTTAGGACTTAATTTGCTATAGGTGCCTACAGGAAAACGCTCTGGACGCAGATACAGCCAGACGAGTTGACCTACCTGAAAATTGACATCACGACGACCCTGATCTACAAAAGCTTTGTAGGTCTCGTAGCTTTCAACAAGTTTGGCCCGAACTTGTCTGTGAATGTCACGCATATATTCGACGACATCAAAGGCATTCGGAGCTGAAGCTGAGAGATCTGACACAGGGGCTAGGTCAACGACATGGGTGGGTGACCGACCATACACTACTTGGAACAGAGATTTACCAGTAGAACAGTTAATGGAGTTGTTATATGCGAACTCGGCTTGGGGAAATACGAGATCCCAAGTTTTGACATTTTCCCCCACTAGGCTCCGTAATAAATTTCCTAAGGTGCGGTTCACAGCTTCGGTTTGGCCATCAGTCTGGGGGTGTTACGCACTACTGAACTGAAGCTTAGTCTTCAACAGGGCCCATAACGATTTTCAAAAGTGACTCATAAAACGTGTGTCACGATCAGAAGTGATTGTGTGAGGTAGACCATGGAAACAGGCAACATCCTTGAAATAATATGAGGCGACTAAAGAGGCATCAGTGGTTCGCTTGCACGGGACAAAGATAGCAATTTTGGAGAACCGGTCAACAACTACTAAAATTGAATCAAAACGACGTGGTGTGTGGGGAAGGCCCACGATAAAATCCATGGATACGTGCTCCCACGACCGTTCAGGAATGAGTAACGGAGTATACAAACCACTATTCTGACGATGACCCTTGGACACTTGACACACATGGCAGCCTTGGATGAACTTGACAACATCTTTGCGCATCTTGGGCCAAAAGTATCGTTCATCTAAGAGAGCGAACGTCTTATCATGCCCGAAATGCCCTGCTAACCCTCCCTCATGTAATTCAGAAATCAACTGAAGTCTAAGGGAGAAATCGGGCACACATAATTTGTTACCACGGAAGAGGTAACCATTATGAATACAAAAACGAGGGTTGAGGGTGCGATCTGAAGAGATGCACCCTTCCCAGACTTTGTGAAAATCAGGGTTCGTGGGGTATAATTCCTTGCATTGTTCGAAGCCAATGACCTGCACTGACATAGTCATCAAAGGCTGTTTTTCCTACTAAGAGCGTCAACCACCTTGTTCAGGGTACCAGATTGATGGCGAAGCGAAAAGGTGTACTCTTGCAAGAAGCTGACCCACTTGGCATGACGAGCACTCAACTTCTTTTGACTATTCAGATACTTCAAAGCCTCATGGTCCGTGTACAAGACAAATTCCTTATAAATGAGATAATGTCTCCAATAACGAAGGGCTTGTACCACGGCATAGAACTCAACATCGTAAGTGGAGTATTGGCACCTGGCCTGAGTCAGCTTCTCACTAAAGAAGGCAACGGGTCTACGATTCTGACTCAAGACAGCGCCAATCCCCACTTTGGAGGCATCACACTCAACCTCAAAGACTGCACTAAAATCAGGGAGAGCTAAGACAGGAGCACTGGTCATTTTTTCTTTGATGATCGTAAAGGCTTTTCCAGCCGCGGGCGTCCAATGAAAACTAGTACCTTTTAGTCACTCCGTGATGGGGGCCATGAGGGTACTAAAATTTCTCATGAAACGTCGATAAAAAGTGGCTAACCCGTGGAAGCTACGGATCTCCCTTATAGTCTTTGGGCTAGGCCAATCGACAATCGCGCGGACTTTTGCGGGGTCAGCCTTGACGCCATCAGATGACACAATAAAACCTAAGAACACGACACTGGACGTCATAAACTCACACTTTCTTGCATTGACATACAATTTTTTCTTCCTCAAAATACCTAAGACTTGACGCAGGTGACTCAAATGATCGGACAATGATGAACTATAGATCAAAATGTCGTCAAAGTAGACAACAACAAACTTCCCAATACACGGACGCAAGACTTGGGTCATCATGTTCATGAAGGTACTTGGGGCATTAGATAACCCAAATAGCTTGACTAACCACTCGTACAATCCATCACGTGTCTTGAATGCCGTTTTCCACTCGTCCCCTTCGCGTATACGAATCTGGTGATACCCACTTTTTAGATCTATTTTAGAGAAAATGGAGGCACCAGATAACATATCAAACATATCATCCAAACGAGGAATGGGAAAACGGTATTTGACTGTGATGCGATTGATCACACGGCTATCGACACACATGCGCATGGACCCATCTTTCTTTGGAGTAAGGCGGGTACGGCACAAGGGCTAACACTCTCGCGAATGAAACCCTTTTGCAGTAATTCCTGAACCTGTCTTAATAACTCAGTGTGCTCAGAGGGGTTCATGCGATATGCGGGAAGGTTGGGTAGACTCGACCCTGGCACAAAGTCAATGGCATGCTGAACTACCCTTGTCGAAGGTAATCCATCAGGTAGGTCATCTGGCATAATGTCGCGGAACTCCTCTAGAAGAGGGGCAACGTCCGCGGGAATGGACACTGACGAACTCATCACTGGCTTTGCCACTAGGGCATAACAATAGCATCTTCCTGACAATGGTTCAGGAAAAGCCAGTACGAGAGGCCTGCGAGACGGGGGACACGCTCAGGTTTGTCCACGGTGGGAAAACCGGTCTCCTTGATAGGTAGAAGGACTATCTTATGGCCATTAAAGATAAAAGAGTATGTGTTCTTGCGGCCATCGTGAGTTATTTGGCGATCAAACTGCCAGGGATGTCCCAAAAGAATATGACACGCGTGCATAGGGGCTACATCACACCACACCTCATCGTGGTAGTGTTCCCTCATGGAAAACCAGACTTGGCATCGCTGAGTGATAGGAACCTCGTTTCCTTTCTTGAACCAGGCCATTTTATAAGGTTGGGACAACTTCTCGGTGTTGAGTTTCAAGGTAGACACCACACTCTCAGATACCATGTTCTCACATGTTCCGGTGTCAATGATGACATCACAAGCGTGCCCCTTGCAGTTGCACTGGGTCCTAAAAATGTTATTCCTTAGCCATTTCGATGGGGCCGATTCTCGGGGTGTGGTCAACACATGACGGATGGACAACAAACTTTCGACGTTGTCGTCGAACTCTATAACTCCCCTCTCATCCTCGTCTTCAACTAATGACTTGTCATCACTATCACTCTCACTTGCAGATGCAAACTACAATTCCTTCAACAAGATGGGTGTTCCTGCTCACGGTGGGACACTTGGACGCGACATGCCCTAACTCTTGACACCTAAAACAACGAAGGGTCGACTCACTGGATTTGGCTTTGGACCGGGTGTGGAAAGCTGGGCCTGACTGGTCAGGTTTGCTAAGGTCTGCTCTAGGCTTTGAATCACTAGGGGAGCCTGCTCCCCTGGTTGGGAAACCCGACTTAGGTCGACTGGTGGGTTCACTACGGGTCGTCCTATATTCTTGCCTCCGCTTCAGCTTGTCCTCGATGTTCATGGCGTAACTGCTGGCTTGATCTAATGTCTCAACTGTGACACAACTAAAATCATCAGAGATAGCAGGACGGAGACCCGAAATGTACCTCGTGACCTGCTGACGAGCTGTTTCCTCGATCTGCACACGCAGGGAAAAACGATGGAACTCCGCGGTGTACTCTGCTATAGTTCGGGAGCCTTGGCGCAGGGTCAGGTATTCCTTGTAGGCTCGCTCGGCGTGATCCGAAGGCACACATTTTGACTGCATCAATCGTTGCATTTCCTCCCACGACTGTACGCACTCTAATCCCTGTCGCTCCCTCGATCGTTGTAGCTCCACCCACCATGTCTGTGCTAGGCCTCTCAATCGAGTAGACGCTAGAGACACACAACTATGTTAATCGACGGTGTGATAGTCGAAGAAGAATTGCACGACATAAGACCAGTCGAAGAACTGCTCTGCGTCGAATCGCCGCGCAAACTCTGGAAGATCCAGTTTCACCCCATAAGTGGAAGAGTGGTCTGGTGCTCTCTGTGGTCGTGACTCCACCATTCCTGCAGGATGCTCGTTCCAAAAATTGTCGTCGTCCCATTCTGTTGCATTGTCCATAATACGGTATTGCTCGCCGGGATGCTGGTGCTGTCGAACTCTACCGGTAGGGGGTCGGCGGTCGGGGCGCGCCTGTTCCTGCTGACATTGCCTCGGTCTGGTTTGCTCGTGGGCGGGCACCATCTGCGGCCGGTATTGTGGTACTGGAATGACGAGAAGTCCGAGGTAGGGTGGAGGATTCGGGTTCCTGGCGGGTAGAGTTGGTATAATATGGGAGTGGGTTATGAGGGTGGGTCGGATGCTGTAGTGGGTTCTGGGTCAAGGTTGGGTAGACAGGTGGGTTTGGTTTTGGGTATGGGGTCTGGTGGGTATGTTGATGGGTTGACTCGCCCGATGGGATATGGATCGGGCCCATTCCTACGCTATTCGTCGGACCCAAATATGGATGGGCTGGATCGAGGTTCGTGTTGTAGGGATAATAGGCTTGGTTTGAACTCGATCCCCGATCCATAAGATTATGGGTCTGGTTTTGACCCGGCTCAAAACCAAACTGGAGCTCCGCCCGGGTCTGATATGGGTTAGGGTCGGCATGAGATCTAATTTGAGGGTCAAAATTACTGGGTTGGTTCTGGTTCGGGGCTGCCCGCGAACCTGAACCAACTAGGTAAGTTGGGTAAGGGTTGTCTAGACCCAAACCCGGTCCCTGAGACCCAAGGGTTGGTCCCAACGAAAAGGGCCTGTGCCCTACTGTAACGAACACCAGGTTAGACCCTCTTGAGTCAGGTCCACCCCAATGGGTTTGGCCCGCTCCCGCTCGTAGTGGTACAGTCTCGGAGCCTCCCCGCGCGGGATCGGGAGGGAGAGATGGCTCTCTCCTGTTTCGGACAGACGAACCCGGGTCTACAACAAGGCCCAGCGTGACGCTGGGGCCCTGCCGACCCAGCTCCATCTGCAACACCTCTTGCGTGGTGCCCTGCCATGAGCCAGGGCCTGCAGGTGGGCCCAACGCAAGGCTGGTGCCCTACAGGCTCGGGTCGACCTGCGGCGTAGCCACAGGTACGCGTGACCACGAGCCTGGACCTGCAGGTGGCCCCAGCGCACTACTGGGGCCCTGCAGGCTCGGTCCCACCTGCGATCCCAACGCAGGGGGACGCTGTTTGGGGTGAGGGGCCGTTACCAGGGAGTTACTGCTCATCGGGGCTCCCTGGTGTTGCTGCAAGTTGCTCAGATCAGGGGCGATGGCTGTCGCCCGCAGGAACGCAGTGACGCGACCCTACTGGAGTTGCATCGGCTGCAGGGGTGCGGTAGCGCTGGGAATCGAACCTGCGGCTGTGCCCTCGACGAGGTCTGCGCCTAGTATTACGCACGGCTCTTGGGGTGATTCGAGTGTTGTTACGCGATCTTCAAACCCATCCATCCTCTTTGACAGGCCGGCGATATCCCTACTCATTCGCAGCATGTTCTCTTGGATTTTCGTCAACACGTCCATGACACGCAGTAAGGGGTCTTCGCTGCCAGCCTCTTTGCGTTCCTCGCCTCGCACCAGATCGGTCCCTGCTTCAAGAGCCATCTCGCTGATGAAGAAGGGTGCGACTCTGATACCACTTTGATGCAGCCCACGTCGGAGGAGGAGTGAAAACAAAGGCCCACCGTGAATCGGTGTGGCTGAACCTCTTTATTAATCTCAAATAGTTTCAATAAACAATGGGGAAAGCAAATAACAGTAAAGGATTTAAAAAAAAAGACAGGATGCAGGTAATAAAGAATTAGAAAACACAAGAAGAGAATGACGACTGAAACTTTCCAATAGTCTGCCCCACACAACCCTAGGAGGGCCTTTTAAAGGCTATTTACTGGACCCGGGTCGCGGGTCCAGACTTGGATCCGAACCGCGATCCGGGTCAGCTTCTATCTGCAACTGTTTCTGGGGCGTGCGAACTCCACCACGCCTGGCGTTGGTGCGCAGGGGTACCTCCCTGCGTCGTGGCTCCGTCCCTGCAAGTGAGTCATACACGCGGGGTCGTTCATCTGCCCTTTGTGGCGGATCGGGTGGCACGATGGGCCCAATCGAGTCCTGCCCTGCATCAGATATACACTAGACAAGACAAAAATATAAAGCAGAGGAATGTGGAAAGCATCGCTAATGATCCGGCTCAAAGGCCGTCACACATTAGGCATCCTATTCAACGATGGGTGAGTTATGAGACCTTTTCTCTTGATTTCCAGTTGTTTATGTCTCAGCTCACAAAACAGGATGAACCCACTTGTTTTAATCAAGCTCTTCAATCTCGTCATTGGACTGAAGCTATGAATAAAGAAATGGAAGCACTTCATGAGTGCCAGACTTTGGAAATAGTACCTCGGCCAGAAGGAAAGGATGTAGTTGGCTCAAAATGGGTTTATAAAACAAAGTATAAGCCTGAAGGAAGTATTGACAGATATAAAGCGCGACTTGTTGCTCGGGGATTCACACAACAATATGGTGAAGATTACGATGAAACTTTTAGTCCAGTAGTAAAAATGGGTACAATTCGTGTCATCATATCCCTAGCAGTCGACCGAGGATGGAGGCTTAGCCAGATGGATGTTAAAAATGCATTCTTGCATGAAACTTTAAAGGAAGAAGTGTATATGGAGCAACCTCCTAGTTATGCCGAAAAGGGTCCTACTGCCTGGGTGTGCAAACTAAGGAAATCTCTGTATGGGTTGAAACAGGCGTCCTGTTCTTGGTTTGAAAGTTTCTCTATGCAAATTCAAAGCTATGGTTTTAGAAGATGCTCTCTGAACCACTCGCTCTTCATTTACCAAAAGACAGACATCATTATACTTCTTCTTATATATGTTGATGACATTGTGATCACTGGGAGCTCAGATAATCATGTGCAAGACGTGAAACAGTTTTTAATGATAACTTTCAAGATGAAAGATTTAGGGAAGTTGAGGTACTTCCTTGGTGTGGAAGTTGTCAGGCAACAAGACACATTGACACTCATGCAACAAAAATACACTTTTGATCTTCTAGAAAGAGCCGGGATGACGAATTGCAAACCAGTCAGCACTCCGAGTGTATTACATCAAAGGCTGAGCTTTGAAGATGGCCATCTTTGTGTCAACCCAACAACGTATAGAAGCCTTGTGGGGATGCTGCAGTACTTGACTTTTACCAGACCTGATATAGTTTATGCTGTCAATCAGTTATCCCAGCTTATGCATGCTCCAACGGAAGGTCATATGGAAGCTGCGAAGCGCATTCTACGATATTTAAAAGGAACTATAGAAGATGAACTTGTTTATCGCAAGAACGATAACCTGCATAGAGGGCATGGACTCATCACTTATACAAACACAGATTGGGCAGGGGATCCAGATGTGAGACTATCTGTCTCTGGATATTGTGTATATATTGGACACAATTTAGTGTCCTGAAACAGCAAAAAACAAAAGGTAATGGCACGGTCGAGTACAGAGGCTGAATACAGGTCGATGGCTGCAGGCATGACAGGCGCTACATGGATTAGACACTTATTGAGTGATCTTGGAGAGACAATTATTCGATCATTTCTTCTATGTGACAATCAAAGCGCAATAAACATTGCATGTAATCCTATTCAGCATAGCAGAACGAAGCACCTTGAGATTGATCAACATTTTATACGGCAGAAAGTCGAGATGATGATGATAGAACTACATAATGTTCGAACAGAAGATCAAGTGGCAGACTTGTTTACCAAGGGGTTAACTGGACATCAATTTTGGCTATCGAAGAGCAAGTTGTACATGCTCCAAGACCACGTACAACTTGAGGGAGGGTGTTAAAATATGGTATGCGTATGGATCTGGATCCAGATCCATACGCATGTTATGTTTTAACACATGCTCAATGCCATTTCATTAATGGCATTCCTGTAAATTTTCTGTTATCTCAGCTATTGTATTTTTACCTATTTATAAAGTTTAGGGCTGGGAGGTTGGGTTAACGTGCGCCGCCCCCAACCATTGTGAATCTCCCTCCTCTCTCTCTCTCTCTTTTCTTATTTTCTGCAGTGAAGGCTGAACCCCACACAAAATCTCATATTATTCGCATTGTGATTATACTCTTGATCTAGTCGCTGATACACTTGATTTTTGAGTGTCATTATATGTAGACAAAAGATGTTTATTCACACATTCGTGTGTAATTTTAGTTCATCGTTGACATTATACTCTTGATCTAATCGCTGATACACTTGATTTTTTAGTGTCTTTATTTGTAGAGAAGAGATGTTTTTTCACACCTTCGTGTGTAATTTTAGCTCATCGTTGGCATTGTGCTCTTGTTCTAGTCGCCGATACACTTATTTTTAAGTGTCATTATATATAGACAAGAGATGTTCTTGCACACCTTTGTGTGTGTCTTTGGGTCTTTAGTGACATGATGATTATGCTCTTGTTCTAGTCGGTGATGTAATTGATGTTTGAGGTTTAGAGGCTTAGTGAGTTGATTGCTTGTGGTGGTCAAATTATTGTTGAAATTTGCAAAATATCACTTGATATTTGTGAGAATTTAAATCTATTCGTATTTTTCGTAAATTAGTGTTAATTTGCAAGTATTATTCCCTTTGTTACGAGAGATTTCTTAGAATCTCTCCATGAAATTTCAAAATGTTTTTACTTGCACTTTCTTATATAGGGAAAAATGTTTATTGATAAAAATTTCATGGATTTCGCATACTTGTGATGTTTAATAAAAATCTTATTCTTTA
Organism: Nuphar pumila; assembly: GCF_984573655.1. NCBI lineage: Eukaryota > Viridiplantae > Streptophyta > Magnoliopsida > Nymphaeales > Nymphaeaceae > Nuphar > Nuphar pumila. The sequence continues at coordinate 34,982,347 of NC_143253.1, read as the reverse complement.
TATTGTGATGCTTCTTGTGTGTGCCCCTTTGTAGGTGTTGAGAGTATGTTACTTATGAAAACACTGTGTTGTCCACTTGATATTGATGGACATTTTTGTTCGTAACTGAAGGCTATTTAATTCTTTACATTAAAATCATGCATTTTATTGATAAAAATAGTTATTTTTTATTATCGTTTTATGTGCATTAAATATGCTTTAATTTCATGTTTGATATATGTGTGTTTCATATTGATTATCTTGTTCATATTGTTGCATACATAAATTTATTTAACTCCTCTTTTCTTGTGGGTTCTTTTTTTAGTGTTATACTTTATATTCATGTTTTTTTTAGTATAAATTCATGATTTGTTTTAATTGAAGGGATTTTCTAAAAATTTGGAATATTATTAATACATCATTGTTTATCTCTTTTTGATAATTGATTAAGTTCCCTTTTCGTCAATATTTATGTTTTCTTGAAAAATATGTTGATTTTGAGTTTATGATTGTCTAAATTTGATTTCATGAAAATTTCTCTTTTGAGGTATGCTCCTCTTGTCTTAAAATTTTTTCCTTGAATGCTATTCTGGTTCAATATATATATATATATATATATATTTGTTTTGAAACTTCATAACTATTTTGTTAGAATACCTTCCTTTTGTAGTTGGGACTTGTGTGTTGTTTTCTCTATAGGTTCTTAAAGATGCGATGGACTGAGAAAGGAATATTTTTGATGCATCATGAAGATGGAGATAGCCGATGAAGGTGATTGGGAATGATCACCAATAAAAGACATTTGAAGATTTGTGTTTGCAACACTTTGTAATATGTCCTAAAGATGGAGATTTCTATTGAAGAAACTTGAGACTTGTATCCTTTCCATTAAATTTTTGTTGTATTTCCAAACATTTGGTATATCTCACCGTAAGTTTGAGGGGGAGTGCTAAGTTGTATATATATATATATATACCCTCTAGGGGTATTTTTGTCATTTTACTCATGTAACAATACTGTTTGTTAGGAACAATGTTCTCTTATTTTATTTTTTAATTTTTTTATCTTTTTATTTAATGCCTTTTTTGTAAAGAGCATGGGCTCTATGCCCAACAACTCTATTGGGAGCTCCCCAAGAGAGCACCATGCTCTCTCTTGTGTATAAATAAGGGTTGAACCCATGGTTGCCAGTTGAGGAAGCGGGAGCGGGAAGCGATACGGGAAGCGAGGCACTTTCAAAATTTTAGGAAGCGGAAAGCATGGGACCACATAGGAGCGAGTCGGGAATCATCTCGGAAGCGACCTAGGAAGCGAACCGGAAGCGAAAAAAATAAAAAATAAAAAATACAAAAAAATTGAAAAAATTGGGGAAGCGTGGAGGAAGCATTGATGGGAAGCACACTTCCCATTAAAGGGAAGCACATTTCCCATTAAAGGGAAGCACACTTCCCATTTAAAAGTGGCGCTTCCCCGCACGCTTCGGAAGCGTGACGTTTCGCGCTTCCGAAGCACACTTCCCCTGTTACCTAGGCGCTTCCGGTAACTATGGTTGAACCCCTCCCTTGTAACTAATGCTTTTCTTAAGCATTTATGCTCAATAAAGATAAATATTTTTTACATTTTGTGTTTTTCTATTTAGTTCCTTAATGTTATATGTGCACTTTTGCTTGTGTTGTTGTTCCTTGTTGGCTATTGTTTTGTCCTATAGTTGACATGTGCTTGTGCATATTGTGATTGCGATCTTGTAAACCCTTAGTGGCATTGGTTTGTGCTTATGTAATTTTGTGATCGTAATGTTGTAAAAGCCCTTAGTGGCATTGCTTTTGTATTTTCCGCTATTTCATTACAATTTCAACCTCTTTTTTCTGTTTTTTGCATTGCTGCGACCTTCTTCCAAGGTTGAGCAGAGGTGCAACTCATCGAAAATGATCCTCCGACGAGCTTAACTGATCCCCATTCAATCCAAATAGGGGTTCCTGCCATGGTGCAAACCCTTGTTTCAACCTTTCTTTTCTATTTCTTGGGTTGTGGTAGCTGCAACTGTTGAGAGTGGTTAAGTTGAGGTGGAACTCCTCCGGCGACCCGTTAATTTTTTCTCCTTTTCCTGACACCAACCAAAAAGGGAAATGGAATCATATGATATTCCAAATCATGTGATTTTGAATCTCATGAGATTCCAAATCTCAAGTGATTTATTTTCACTTTTGTAAAATTCAACCAAACATACCTTAATCTTGTAGCCTTCTGCTTGAATGCCACTGCGGTTCTCTTTTATGTTTGTAACTTTCTATATTGTATGATTATTTCTTAGTTTTTTTTCCATATGCTCTCTTGTTGATACCCTAGGTGTTGCTTACAACAGAAAAGGGTCCCCAAGAAAAGGTTAGTGCGGAGGAATTTTTTTTGCCTTCATTACTCTTCATCTTGAAAAAGGAAGGGATGATTCATAGGTTTCAGCATTGTTTGTTGGATTCTTTTGTTATCTATGCAATGCTATTGTTGTGTGATCTATTACTTAGATAATACTTTATCAGTTTAACTGTTCAATGGCAGTTGTTTGATGGAAAATCTCTCTTGTAGTTTTGGTGAATAATTGGTTATTAATGTTGAATAAAGTATGGGGTTTTTTGGTTTCTTAAGTTCTCTGTTCTTGGATGCCGTGATAGTTATGTTCACTGTCAAGGGCTAAGTTATATGAATGTCTTTGTTAAAGTACATTTTATTGTGTCAGGATTATCTCAATTTATTTTGTGGGTATGGATGTTCCTAAAAAGATATAGTAGTCAGTTGATGATTACCTAAAGTTTGATTTACCTTCTATTTTTCTGTTTAGGGGATTGAGAAATTCATGAAGGCTGTTCAGGAAGTCAAGGGGAACAAATTAAGTGGTCAGGCAAGTTAGCATCAATAAACTTTCCATCTCATGTCATTTTGAACTTTTTGGTTTGTAACCAGAAAATCTTGGCATGTTTTCCTCTTGACTTGATTTTTATGTTTTGCAAAGAGCTGTAGAAATTTGTGTTTAACTATTGAGCCAGGGCCTGTGTATTTCCTGCTATATGTGGTTAGTATCATTTATTAAAATGTTTTTTATATTTTACTCTGTGCTCATTAAATCTTTAGTTTTACAGGACAGTTGAATTGTATGTCACATGGACACTTCATTTAGCATATGTCCTGTGTGGACATTATTACACTACATAGGCAGTCACAGGATATGCAACAATATTTCAAGGACACAGTGAAACCTGTATGAGATGTGTTTCATGTTAAGTTGTACATGTATGCATTTTCATATATATATATATATATATCTTAATTGTCAAAGGCGCTAGGCGGAGCCTAGGCGGTGAGACCCTAAAAAGACTAGGCGAAGCCTAGGTGAGGCCTAGGCTGTACTCCAAATAATTTTTTTTTAAAAAAAAATATACAAAATATGTAAACAAAGTACTAAAATTAATAACAAACATGTATACAACATAAAATCAATCAACATTAAGCAATAGACAAATAATATGTTGTCCATGAAAAGAAGTCGTCATTCATTTCTGGGTTTGGATTCGAGATCCAGACCCAACTCAAGTTCATTATGTCATATGTTCATTAATGGCTCAGTTGTATTTTAGTCTGTTGTGTAAAGGGTATTTTAGTACCCTAATATTTGTATTAGAAAATACTTAATGAAAGGCATGATACTCAGATCCCTATGGTGATTTTTCAGCAGCACACGTTCTCTCCTCCATTCTCTCTCTATTCTTGTGGTTGAACATCAAAACCTTCAATCTCTAACATGGTATCAGAGCTACAGATCCAACCTTGAAGATCGTAATCTCCTTGTGTTCATCAAAATCAAGTTTCCCGTCTCCTTCTAAGGTAGCTCTCTATTCAATCTCATATCTCCTTCCTGTATTCTCTCTTATCAATTTTATCAACCCTTTCTTTCATTTCTTGGTTTTCAAATCAAATCTTGGATTTGTTCTCATAGACGTGCTTTCTTTTTCTTTCCTTCGATTCTCTATTATCCTCTTGACTGTCTTTCTGATCTGAACACGATCTCACACAAACAAAACTTTGGATAATCACATAAGATCAGTTTTTTGATCTAGGCGTGATTTCTAATTGAAAGGATCATGTCAAAGCCTTTTTTTTCTGATTTCCAAATCGATGCAGAATCAAACTATGATCTGGGCACGATCTTCTCTCCTCTTTAATTAATTGTTAATTCTCTTTGCTGATCAATTTCTTGAATTTCTCTTTTCTTCCATTTTAATTCAGAAAACACATCATTTTCTAAGTGACGTGCTCAATACTGGTTGAATCTTATTCGAAATAGATTTTACAGCAAAATCTGATTTACTGCTTCTGGTCTGCAAATTGTATGGAATAAAAAAATATCTGAATTTGTTTGGAATCTAATTTTTGTTCTGAATTTCTTTTGAGCCAGGCTTTTACTTGCCACTCTATTCTAAAATCATCTTTCTCCTTTGTTTCTCATTTTTTTTTCGATTTTGATTTCCTTCATCTCTAGAATATGGATTCATTTCCTCCTCAATCTAGTCTTTCTTTGAGCTTTCTCAGTCAACTCGTGTTTGAGAAATTGAACAATTCCAATTTCCTAACCTGGAAGAGACAAATCATTTAGTTCATAAGAAGTCAGGATCTTTTCAGACATCTGGATGACTTTGTCTCAGTTCCTTCAGAGTTCATATCACAAGAAGACAATAATGGTCTGGGAGACTCTTCTATTATATATGTCAGAAATTCAGAATATGTATCCTTGATGAAGCGAGATCAGGCATGGGTGGCCTATATCACTTTTACTCTGTCGCAAGAGGTGCTTGTGGCAATTCCAGATGACTACTCAGCTATGCAGTTATGGCACCGACTGGTTTAGACATATTCTCAAGTTTCTCAGGCTAGAGTACTATTTTTAAAGGAGTTTCAAATGTTGAAAAAGGACTACATGACTATCATGAAATACTTGAATAAAATGAAGACTATTATAGATCAATTAGCCATCGTGGGGTGTGCAGTTAGTGACAAAGATATGGTGCAACAAACTTTACCAGATTTACCTACATTTGAAGATCTTCGTGTCAAGCTTTTTCAGTATAAGATGACTTTGAAGGGATTTTCAGAAGTGTCTCATGTTCCCATTGGAGCACAAAACATGCTTGCCACAGGGGTTGCTTATGGGCGAGGACATGGTAGGTATGATTTTCGAGAGAAGGGTAGTCAAGGAAGGAATGAACAAGGAAGTCGTGGCATATTACCTACACCCAACATTCCTCCCAATCCGTAGAGACAAAAGACAATACCCACTTGTTTTTTATGCAACAAAAAGGGCACATCAAAGCTAATTGCTGGTTCAATTCCAAAATAGAGGAAAGCAATCAGAGACAAGGAAGGGGACAAATAGCTTGAAGAACAGTGGAGAAGTCAATGAGCTGTTATTGTCTGCCTTAGCTGAATTAAACTTAAAACAAAATGATCAGGGCACTTGGTATGTTGATTCCAGTGCAACCACTCATATTACTGGTGATGTTGGTAAGCTCCTAACTCTTGTTCCTTATGTTGGTAGAAATAGTATAGTCACTGGGGATGGATCTCACCACCTCATTTCTCACATTAGAAACTCTGTTATTCCTATGTCAAAATCGTCGCTCACTCTTTTGAATGTCATCCATGCTCCTAACATCAAGAAAAACATTATTTCTATTTCTAAGCTTGTTGATGATATTATTGCTTCAGTTGAGTTTATTCCTTTTTCTGTTCGTGTTAAGGACCTTTACACGAGTGAAACGTTCGCCGAAGGAAAATGACAAGGCAATATGTACGTCTTTCAAGAGAATCCTTCTACTTGTGTTCGGCTTGTTGATTTCACCTTGAAGCTGACCTCACCGTCCTCTTTAGTACTTCCTAAGAGTGTCTTTAGTCTTTTTGAATGTATTGAGCCAAATCTTTGGCATGGTCATTTGGGTCATTATAGTGGTCATTTTATTGAAAAACTTGTTTCAAATAACCTTATTCTCAAGTCAAGTTTACGATTAAGTGTTGATGATAAAAAAATGTTCTAGTTGTTTTCAGTGTAAGAGTCATGTTCTTCCATTTCATTTTATTAATAAAAGAGCTTCAAGATTGTTTGAAATTATCTGTTCTGATGTCTGGGGTCCTGCCTCAGTTTCCTCTGTCTGGAATTAGATATTATCTCATATTTGTTGATAGTTATTCTCGCTACATATGGATCTTCTTTATGAAATGCAAATATGAAACTTTCAAGTTATTTCAGGATTTTCATTCTTTTGTTAAGAATTAATTCTCTAAAAATATTCTCTGTTTACAATGTGATGGAGGGGGTGAATTCTCCTCAAATGATTTTATTAATTTTCTCCAAACTAATGGAATAAGTAGGCTTGTGTCTTGCCCTCATACACCTCAACAAAATGGGATTGCTGAACGGAAGCATCGTCATATTGTCGAGAGTGCAATGAGCATGATGCATGATAGTAGTCTTCCAGTTACCTTCAGGTTAGAAGCTTTCCATTCAGCGGTGTATGTCATAAACCGATTGCTCATGAATATCTTGAAAGATAAATCACCATGTTTTTTTTGTGTGGCGTTCATCCAAATTGTCATGATTTGCGTGTATTCGGCTGTGTATGTTATGTTCATGTTGACAGTTCATTGCGGTACAAGTTTCAGGATAAAGCCTTGAAGTGCAAATTTGTGGAATATGCTGATTATTATAAAGGGTACAAATGCTATGATCCCATGAGTAAGCGCATCAAAATATCCAGGAATGTTGTCTTTGATGAATTAAACTTTAATCATAATGTTAACACTTCTTCTAAAATTGAGGTTTATCACCCTTGGTTGAACTCTGATCTCTTTTCTAGTACTGATGATATTTGTCCCACAAAATGTGATCAAAGGAATGAGGAAAATATCATGTCTGATGCCATACAAAAGATATCAGAACCACTCTTGGCTCCTAAAAGGTATAAAGGCATTGTTTACTCTCGACGAGAGAAGGAGGCTCTCCCTATCTCTAATCAGGAGATGAACTCTTCTTCTGTTTCTGTTCCATCCTCTATTCCCAAGAGATCTGCTCGCTCTCGACATCCGATTGAAAGATGGGTTAGTTATGAGAATTCCACGATGGACTTCCGAATCTTTTTAACCTCTTTAGGTAAGGAAGATCATCCCACAACATTTTATCAAGCAATAAATTCTAAAAGATGGATCGAAGCTATGAATGAAGAAATGGAGGCTCTTCATGAATGTGGTACTTGGGATATTGTTCCTAGACCACAAGATAGAAATGTTGTTGGATCAAAGTGGGTGTATAAAATAAAGTATAAGTCGGCTGGTACTATTGAACGATACAAGGCTATACTGGTTGCAAAGAGCTTCACACAGGAGCAAGAACAAGACTATGATGAGATCTTCTGTTCGATTGTGAAAATGGGTACCATCATAATTATATTATCATTGGCTATTGAGCAACAATAGATTCTTAGTCAATTGGATGTCAAAAATGCGTTTCTACATGAAAATCTAAAAGAGGAAGTGTACATGGAGCAACCCACTGGATATGCAGAAGGTAACTCCAAAAAGTATGTGTGCAACTTAAAAGAGAGCTATATATGGTTTCAATTAGGCGTCTTGATCTTGGTTTGACAGTTTTTCTCTTGAAGTAGAGAAATATGGTTTTAGTTGATCTCTTCTTGATCATTCTCTTTTCATATTCAAATGCAAAGATATAGTTACCCTGCTATTGATATATGTAGATGACATTATCATTACAGGTAACTCTAATGAGCATATTGAGCATGTCAAAGAGCTTTTGAATCACAGGCTTACGATAAAGGATCTTAGTAAACTGCGGTATTTTTTTGGAGTTGAAGTTGACAGAACTACTGAAGGTATGACACTTGCTCAACATGAGTTTACCATTGATATTCTCAGTAAGGCAGGTATGAAAGATTGCAAACCTCTAAGAACACCTAGTGTACTTCATCAGAAACTCAGTTCCCAAGATAAAGAATTGTACGAGGACCTTACAGGATATCGCAGGATAGTAGGGATGCTTCAATATCTCACTTTCACTCGGCCTGATATTGTCTGCTCAGTTAATCAGGTATCCCAGTTCTTGCATGAGCCACATATTGGGCATATGGAAGCTGTTAAACACATTTTTCGATACATTTAGGGAACTATCAGAGCAAGTCTTTTGTATAGAAAGAGTACGAATGAGCATCAAACACATGAACTTCTTGCTTACACAAATGCAGATTGGGCAGGAGATCCAGATGAGCACAGGTCGGTCTCAGGATACTGTGTTTTCATTGGCCTAAATCTACTCTCTTGGAGCAGTAGAAAACAAAAGGACATGACCAGGTCAAGCACAAAAGCCGAATATAGATCAATGGCAGCTGCCACAGTCGAAGTAACTTTGTTCAGACACCTATTGACAGAAGTAGGAGAATCGATATCTTGATGACTTCTCTTATGTGACAATCAAAGTGCCATTAACATGTCCTTTAATCACATCTACCACAGTCGTGCCAAGCATATTGAAATAGATCAACATTTTGTAAGACAAAAAGTTGAAGATAAGGAAATTGAACTTGAATTTGTTCGGACTACTGATCAAGTTGCTGACTTGTTTACAAAAGGGCTCATCAAGGACATTTTTTGGATGTTGAAAGGCAAGTTGTTCATGGTTTGAAACCATGTACAACCTGAGGAAGGGTGAAAAGAAGTCATCATTCATATCTCGGTTTGGATTCGAGATCTAGACCCAACTCAAGTTCATTATGTCATATGTTCATTAATGGCTCACTTGTATTTTAGTCTGTTGTGTAAAGGCTATTTTAGTACCCTAATATTTGTATTACCAAATACTTAATGAAAGGCTTGATACGCAGATCCCTATGGTGGGTTTTCAGCAGCACACGATCTCTCCTCCCTCTCTATTCTTGTGGTTGAACATTTCAATCTCTAACAGTCCAACACTATAAAGCAATTATATTACATAAAAACAGTCAAATAGATAACTCATACGCTTATAGATTATATATGAATTAAGTACACAGATATATGTATATATATAATATAATATAAACACAAAATATTATAAATTTATAATATATGTTTATGATATGTTAATATATATAATTATATATATATATTTACACATAAAACATATATATGTCTTTGCAATTGCACATCCGAGAGACTACCTCGGCTAGGTCGCATAAGCTTCGCCTTTGACAGCTAAGCGGAGGGGTAAAAGGAGGAAGAAGAAAAAAAATAAGGTAAAAAAGAAAAACAAAAGAAGAAAAGGAGAGAATGAAAAGAAAGTTGTGGGGCGGGAGGAAGAAGAAAAAGAAAAAAAGAAAAGCGACAAAATTTTTTAAAAAAACATAACAATTATGTCCTTGCAGCTTAGGCGGGGATAACATAGGTACTGCCTAGGTAGACTAGGTAAAAAAATGGGGCCCTATTGCCTAGACCCATAAGCCTAGGCAGTGGCCCTATGCCTAGCCAGCCTAGGCGGACCCTACACATGACTTTTGACGACTAACATAATGATGTAATAGGTAAATACCCTTTAGGGGTATTTTTGTTATTTTACTTGTGTAATAGTACTGTTCATTAGGAACAATCTTCTCTTTTGGTTAATTTTTTCATCTTTTTATTTAATGTCTTTTTTTGTAAAGTGCATGGGCTCTATGGTCAAAAGACTATAAAGTTGTTGGGGGTTCCTCAACGGTCATCTTTGTGATTGTTGGGAGCTCCCAACGACTCTATTGGGAGCTCCCGAATAGAGCCCCATGCTCTCTCTTTGTGTATAAATAGGGGTTGAACCCCTCTCTTGTAACCAATGCTTTTCTTAAACATTTATGCTCAATAAAAATGAATATTTTTTATGTTTTGTCTTTTTCTATTTAGTGCTTTAATGTTTTATATGCACTTAGTACCTGTGTTGTTGCCCCTTGTTGGCTATTGTTTTGTCCTATAGCGGACTTGTGCTTATGCACATTGTGATTGTGATCTTGTAAGCCCTTAGTGGCATTGGCTTATGCTTATGCACTTTTGTGATCGTGATCTTGTAAAGCCCTTAGTGACATTTTTGTTGTATTTTTCGCTATTTCATTGTATTCTATCAAAACCAAGAATTTCTTCTTGTCATTTTGCCTCTTTTGGGTCTTGAGATTGTTCGGTTCGAGTTTGTGCTTCGTGAAGGATTCATGATCATTGCGTGGCTTGGATTCAAGGAAAAATTAGACCCGATATGTATCTTATATCTTTAAGTTTTTCTTGTGTTACCTTTTTCATGCATTATTCATGAGGAGGCACTTATTTTCTTTAATCTTTATACAACAACAACAACAACAACTGCGCCTTCATCCCAAAACAATTGGGGTCGGCGATATGAACCAACAAAGAAAATCATTCGGGGCCTTCCACATGAATCCTTCTCCTCCAATCATTTCTATCCAATGCCATGTCCTCGGTGAGGTTTAAAGCATTCATATCCTTTCCTATCATCTCCATCCAAGTCTTCCTAGGCCTACCCCGACCTCTTTTAACTAATATATTTTCCTATTTCTCCATCCTTCTAACTGGAGCATCATTAGGCCTTCACCGAATATGTCCAAACCACCGTAAACGATTCTCTCTCATCTTATTTTCAATGGGTGCAACTCCTACCTTCTTACGTATCTCCTCGTTTCGAATCTTATCTTTTATTGTATTTCCACACATCCATCTAAGCATACACATCTCATCTACACTCATTTTTTGAATATGATGTCTCTTGGCAGCCCAACATTCCGTACCATATAGTAAAGTGAGCCTAATAGTCGTCCTATAAAACTTTCCCTTCAACCGCAATGGCATTCTACGATCGCACAACACTCTAGTTGCACTTTTTCATTTCATCCAACCAACCTTTATCCTATGATTTACATCTCCATCAATTTCTCCAGACTTTTGAATGATAGATCCCAAATACTTGAAACAATCATCCACCGATATTTCTTGCTCACCAAGCTTTACTACACTCCCATCACTACTTCGTTGCTTACTAAACCGACATGCCATATATTCTGTCTTACTCTTACTTAACTTAAAACCTCTTGCTTCCAATGTCTCTCTCCATAATTCTAATTTAGCATTAACCCCAGCTCTAGACTCATCAATCAAAACAATATCATCAACAAACAACATACACCACGACACATTTTCTTGAATTGATCTCGTAAGCTCATCCATCACTATAGCAAATAGGAAAGGGCTTAAAGCAGATTCTTGATGTAACCCAACCATTATAGGAAAATTGGTTGTGACCCCTCCACAAGTGCGGACATTGGTTACTACTCCTTCATACATATCCTTAATTATACTAATTTACTTAAGAGAAACACCTTTCTTCATCATTGTCCACCAGAGAACGTCCCTAGGTACTCTATCGTATGCCTTCTCCAAATCAATAAAAACCATATGCAAATTTTTGTTCCTCTTTCTATTTCTCTCAATAAGTTGTCTAAGAAGATGTATAACTTCCATAGTTGATCTTCGAGTTATAAAACCAAATTGATTCTCCGATATCATGACAACCTTCCTCAACGTAGACTCAATCACTCTCTCCCAAAGTTTCATAGTATGACTCATGAGTTTTATACCACGATAGTTTGTGCAATCTTGTATATCACCCTTATTCTTATATAGAGGCACCAAAGTACTCTTCCTCCACTCATTAGGCATTTTATTTGTCCGCCAAATCTTGTTAAAAAGATTTGTCAACCATTCTAAACCTTTCTCTCCCAAGCATTTCCAAGCCTCGATAGGTATACCATCTGGACCAACTGCCCTTTTTGATTTCATTTTATTCAAAGCCTCTGCAATTTCTTTCTTTTGAATCTTGCGCATGAAGTCACGATTCATCTCATGAAAAGGAATGAACTAGTCTCCAAGATCCTGAGCATGACTTCCATTAAATAACTTATCAAAATAATGTTTCCATCTCTCCTTAATCTCTTCATCTTTGACTAAAACCCTTTGTGTTTCATCTTTGATACATCTAACCATACACAGATCCCTCGATTTTCTATCTCTCATCTTTGCAAGCCTATAAATATCCTTCTCGCCCTCTTTGGTATCCAACTTGTCATAAACCTCCTTATATACCTTATCCTTCGTGTTTCGAACTACTTTTTTAGCTTCCTTCTTTGCTATCATATACTTCTCCAAATTTTCATTATCACGACTCTTACTTAGATTTCTATGACACTCTCTTTTAACCTTAATAGCTAATTTGACATCATCGTTCCACCATGATGTATCATTACCTAGCGGTGCACCGCCTTTAGACTCACCCAATACCTCCTTAGCCACCTTTCTCATGCCACCCGATATCTTATTCCACATTGATTATGAATCTTCCTCGAGACACCAATCAGCTTCCTTAACTACCTGCTCTACAAGCATTCCTTGTTTAGCTTCTTTTAGTGCCCTCCACTTAATTATAGGATCTATCCTTTGTCTATCCCTTTTGCAACATTGTCTAATTCTAAGATCTAAAATTAAGACTCTATGTTGTGTAGCTATGCTTTCTCCCGGTATAACCTTACAATCGATGCAACAACCACTATCTCTCTTTGTAAGTAGGAAAAAATCTATCTGACTCGTATTAACCCCACTTTTAAATGTTACTAGGTGAGACTCCCTCTTCCTAAACCAAGTGTTTGCTAAGATCATATCATAGGACAAACAAAAAATCTAAAATCCTTTCTCCACTTTCGTTTCTTTCTCCTATACCATAGCCTCCATGGATACTCTCAAATCTATCCCTACTAATGCCTACATGTCCATTAAGGTCACCGCCGATGAAAAACTTTTCTCCATAAGATATCCTTTGTACTACTCCATCTAAATCTTTTCAAAATTGACACTTAATGGAATCATCTAAACCTACTTGAGGTGCATAAACACTAATAATATTAATAATATCCGTACCTAATACTAATTTAATAAGTAAAATCCTATCACCCTTCCTACGAACCTCAACTACATTATCTATAAACTCACGACTCATAACAATCCCTACTCCATTCCTATTTCTATTTATTCCTTATACCAAATCTTATATCCCCAAGGTTCTATCACTTTTGCCTTCTCACCTACCCATTTGGTCTCTTGTAGACATAAAATATCAATCTTTCTCCTACACATAACATCTACTAACTCTACCAACTTACCAATTAAAGACCCTATGCTCCAAGTGGATAACCTAATTTTATGGTCACAGACTAACTTTTTTACCCCTACTCATCCAACAAAGTGAGGGAACCCTTGCCTATTTGACACCACACTCGGGCGCCGGTGTGACGCGTCGCTTCCGGGCGACGACCTAGCAACCCTTGCCCATTTATCACTGCCTCCGGGCCTATAGAGTACATCACGTCACTCAGTAGGGAACGCCCCAACGAAATTCTCATATTGGTTCATATTCATAGGGTATGACTAAGTTTTTATGCTGGATGTCACTGGCCTACCACAACCCTCCTCCTTTATCCGGGCTTGGGACCGACAGTGTATAACTAAACAGTTATACACAGGCGGAGTTTTTCTTTAATCTTTATATATATATATATAATGTCTGCCTTTTTTTTTGTTAAAACAAAAAAAAACTTTGAATGGTTTTTTTTATTGTTGGATTTGTTCTCATAAGGTTTATTTGTTTAATCTTGTGAAATTAGATATACGTATGTTTTTTGAAATCATGTTTGAATCTTAATTTTTCAAAAACTTGCTTTATTTGATATATATGTATATAATTTTGTATGCTTGAGCATTTGTTGGCTTCTATTCTATTATTGAACTTTATTTTGTTCTTTCTTGAAAAATTGTCATATATTTTAAAATAATTTGTGAAATTTTAAAATAATGGTATTGTGTGTATTTAATAAGTATGATCAAATAAAATTTTGCTTAAACTTGTTTTTAAATTTTCTCTTTACTCTTGCTGTATTAAACATACCATATGAAGTATTACAAATTATGATCGAGTTTATGAAAAATAGTTTTTATATTGATATTTGATCCTTATGCACTTATGATTGTCTTACATGATGAATAAGATTGTTTATTCATGCATAAGGTATTGATCATAATTTCTTATGGGAAGTCATTTACTTTAATAAATGTGTTTTATAGTCCTTTTGTGGAACAATAGTTATGATATTGGGTGTTTCTCTTATTGTTTTTTTTGTGGTTTTGTGGTGTTTATGATTATGTTATTTTCTTAGTCTCAAGCTATGTCACATGGGTGCGGGTGCGGTGCAATTTAAAAAATTTTGGACACGGGGAATCAGCTATATATATAATTTTTTAAAAAAATATTTATAATTATATATAACAATAAATTAATAAGATAGCACTGAGAATGATCAAAGTAATAAGATTGCACTGGCCATGTGACTGTGCACACAGTCTGGCTATATATATATATATATTTTTTAAAAAATATAAAAATTGATTTTTTTAGTTTTTTGCCCTAAAAAGTTGACAAATATAGACTCGATCAAAGTTGACTGAGTCTATAAAGTGGACGGACTCGGCTCAGGTGCGTTGACTGAGTCTGACACCTATTGATTGAGTCTGCCCCGTGTCTGAAGCCGTACCCGTGTCCGCACCCGTGTCGGGGCGTGTCCAAGTGGGTGCGTCGACCCCCAAGCCGAGTCCGTGTGACATAGGTCTCAAGGCTCTTTAAAGAATATTATCTTACATGTTTTGCATGTGATTTAAATATTATGTTTATATTGCATACTTAGTTTTTAATAAAATATTAGGTTGAAAATCATGAGAAACTTTCTTGTGTTTTCCCTTTGTGGGTGTTATTAGTGTCTCTTATAGTTCACTTTAGTACTTGCTCATTATTGATGGACGTGTTTGTCCACTTAGATCTTTGGTGGACATGTATGTTCTTGATTAATAACTCTTGATTTATTGCATACTTGTTATTTATAAAATATAAATTTTTATATTGTACCCTTATTGACTTAAATCTATCACTTATATATATATGTTTAAATTTGTTCCTATGCATGTCTTTTCTATAAAGATATGTGGCTTTAAGTTGTTTAGATTACTCATACATATGAGTTCCTTTAATCTCTTTGTGAGTATCCATGATTAATTGTCCCTGTATATGCATTTGGTTTTCTACATGGTTCTTTGAGAATCTCTCTATATGTTTTGGTCCTCTTTAATGTTATATGACATTGATTGTCTCATAGTAGACTTGTAATTTAGATTTAGATATCTCTCTATATAACTTGCTTATAGTAACGATGCTTATGATTGCATTGCATATGATTGCATCAATTCACATCTTGTTGTATATGTGATTGCATTATATTTAGTCCAAGTTTTCCATCTAACGTTATTGTTTTTGATTTGAAACTTTGTTTTTTTAAATTGATTCTAATTATTTGAACTCACTTATTTGAAAAATGATTTCCGTGAGTATTTATTGCCTTCTTATGACATTTGTTGTGTCCATCACAGAATTTTATATGATGCATCATTTCTCTTGGCCTTATTATTGTTGATTTAATATCGTGTGTTTTTTCATGGGTTTTAAATTCGAAATTTTTTGAAATTTTGGCTAAATACTTTATTAAATATGATAAATATCATGAAAATTATCCTCTAATATAGGTGACGTCAGCTGGGTCTGGGTCTGGGTGTGGGCCAGGGCCCATTGACAAGACCAAAATGAGGCGATTAATATATGTAAAACTTTTTGTTTTTAAGCTTTAAAATAAAGCGAATTCAAGTTAAATTCAGGCAAAATTTGGAGGCAAAAATCAGGTAAGTATATCATTAGATGCCTCTCGTAATTTTGAGAACTTTAGTATTTTGTTTTTCTGAAATTGGGTTACAGTTGGCCCGAAAATTGCGTTTTTAAAAAATGACCCACCTCTATTTTTTACCATTTTTTGGATTGGATCGGATCCGAGTTGATATAGATCTGGACCCAAACCAAGACCCTTATTAAATAGGATCTGGTCCAGGTTGGGATCTATATGGATTTTGGATATGGATTTGGATCTTAGATCCAAATTTGGATTCGAAATCCAAATGTAACCAATTTGAAGCTTTAAATTTAATTTAAAGGTTAAATTAAGAGACAATTATGCTATGAGAGGACTTCCGGAGGGGGGTGACACCGTCTTAAATATTAAAAAAAATTAAGTATTTAATAATTAAATATTAAATAATTAATAAAAATATTAATCAATTAAATTTTAAAATTTTATTTTTTTAGATAAGGTAGAGTTCTACGTGGAGCAAAACTCTACCTAAATAGGTCCTATAGAGGGGATGTCACCCTCTAGATAGATTTCAAATTAGTTAATTAAAAAAATAATAAGATAATAGGAAAATAAATAGGAGAAGTTAGAGAGAGATAGAGTTGGTAGAACTCTATTCTCTAAAGGCTCGGGACTCTAGAGGGGGCATCACCCTCTAGAGGCATCTTTAGAGATTAAACAAAAAAGAAAATATAAGAGAATAAAAAAGAAAAAAAATATCTAGAAAGATTATAAAAGGGCTGGATTTTTCCCCTCTCTAGAATCGATATTCTAGAGAGAGGACATAGTAAACTCGTGGGAGAGAGAGAGAGATAAAGAGGGAAAAGAGAGAAAAAAAGAGGAAGAAAAAGAAGACGAAGGAGGATGAGAAGAAAGGTGGTAGATCCTTTCTTTTCACCCGACATCCGACGATTTTTCAGCTTATTTTCGTTTCTAATCTAATGTATGTGGTTGATTAGCATAGATCGAATCTGCATAAAGTTTAAAATAAATAAATAAATAAATAAATAAATAAATGTAGGTTTAGCTTATGCGTTTCCTTTGGATTTTGTATTAGAATCGATACTTAATAGTTTTTGTTCCATCATGGGTTAATATTTTTTTATTCATATACAAATCGTTGGAGTCTACCTGTGTAGGTTTTCTTTTTGACTCAGGATCAGATTCTTGATATTACGTTTTCTATTAATTCTTGAATGCAAGCATGTGCAGATATCCTTTGAAATCACATTTTATAAATTTCTTGTCTTAACATGATCAGATTAACGTGTTAAACATGATTAGATTTTCGTTTGGCATCACTTTACGGGTAATGTAAAGGCTGGTCTTTCATCTGCGTTTTTGCGGTCTTAACAGCATGGACTGGGTCATGCATTGTGAGGTCTTATTAGTAAGAAACGTTTAATGTTTTTTTTTAGCATGAACAGATTAGGCGTATGAGATTTTTGGGTTTAGCATGATCAGATCTATGCGGTTGAGATTTTATGGCCTGTACAATATTTGTGTAGTTGATTTCATGTCTGATATCTTTTGTTTTACGTGTTTAAGTTAATAATAGGTTGAGATTAGACAGCAAATTAATGTAACTTTATGTTTAGATAAATTGCATGATCAATTTGAAATAATCCTGTTTATGTTGATTTTAGATTTTTGATCTTGAATTTAATTGGGTTATGTGCAGATTTGGTTTAAGTTCTTGTACTTGTTTTTCTTATTTGATCCCCAGGATCTGTCCAAACTCAGATGTACGTTGGGTGTGGATGGATCAATCACAGAAAATCAGCTGTGTTCGATTTTCCCGTGATGGGTTTGGATTAACCCAAAAGTCTGTCCAAACCCAAATTTTAGTTGGGTTTGGACTGATCAAAATCAGTGGATTCGGTTTGTCAGGTTCTCTATGGTTTTTTTTTCTGAACCAGGGTTGGTTTGGGAATGGTTCACATTAGTTCTTGACTGAACCAAGAACTGATTAATTGTTGTGCTTTACGTTGGAGCTTGGACTGATCCTAAACGAAAATCGAGATTTGGATCAATTTTCTGATGGGTTTTGTAGTGAGCCATGGATCTATCCCAAACCCTGTTCACGTTGGGTTTGGACCGGCCAATAAAAAAGAATATTGGGCATTTTCAGCCATGTGTTGGATTTTTTTTAGTGTCTAATTCATACAAAATCTGAATTTTTAGTGATTTATTAAACCCAATTTTCGATTATATTAAAATTGAGTGCTTCCTGATTTATTAAATTAGGTTTTTTATCGAAATTAAATTGGTTCTGAAGATGTAATAAAACCTAAGTCTTTGGAAATAGTTAGATCCGATTTGAAGATTTAATAAAATCTGAGTTTTTGGATTAGTTAAATCTGATTTTTAGATTTAATAAAGATTGAAGTTTTTTTTAATAATTTATTTAAATCTGATTTTAGATTTTAGATTTTGTTTCAATGTGATTAACGTTGTTTCAATTAGGTGAGTAAGCTTAATTTAAAGGTAGGTTTAAATCTGGACCAAATTAATTAAATTTGTGTTTGATCAAGTGTGTTAAGATTAGTTTAAACATGTGTCTAAATCTAGAATTTTATTACTTAGTTCTGGATTTTTTGTTACATGATTTTTTTCCGGGATATTAAAGCTAGATTTTTGTTAAAATCACTAAATTTGGGATCTTCTTTCGATTTTAGCGATTTTCTAAATCTGACTTCTTTTACTATGTTAAGGATCAGATTCTTTTGGTTATGATATGAACCTGGGTTTAGCCAGGGATATGACTTTGTGATTTATCTCGTGAGATCTGATGCGAATATATGTTTGTATATTTTGTTCATGTGAATCAGATATTAATATGAGACTATGTTTTATTTAACAGACACATATTGTGTATTGGCTATGGTTGCGCTATTTGAGGGCTTTTTTTTCGGCTACGTGCTTATGCCTTTTTATTGAGATACTAATTGTGAAATGCATGATTTATATGTGCATTTTTGTTGTGTGTGATCGAATGTGTATTGTGAACATGTTTTAAATAAATATATACATGTTCACTAAGAATTTTGCATAAGATGTATATATCTCTTGAAATGCTTATGTGGTCAGTTGTGAACCACTCTATGCCGTGCAAGCCAGGAGCATGTGTTGCTCCAAAATTGTTTTTATGTATTGCAAAAATTGTTTATAAAATTATTGGCATTTCAAAAATTAATTGCACTGTTAATGTGATGGGCCTGGGCTCGAGTTGGGTTTTGCATGTTGATTTGTAAAACGGTTTTTGTGTTAAGAACTTGAAATTGTTCAAAAAGATAAAAGAGACAAAAGTGTAATTAAATTCTTCCTGGATGTCCCTTCTACAATATGAGAATCTTGGATGTAGTATCGTGTGTTTTTCTATAATATTAAATTATGAAACTTCATAAATTTTGGCTAAGTGTTTCGTAAAGTCGATACAAATCTTCAATTTTAGGTGCAGTCAGCTGAGTCTGGGTTTGGCTCAAGACCTATTGAGAAGACCTAAACGAGCCAATTAAGATTTGGTAAAACTTTTTATTTTTAACCTTTAAAATTGAGCAAAAATTGAGTAAAATTCGGAGGCAAAATTCAGGTAATATATCATTAGATGCGTCTCGGAATTCTAAAAGCACTGATATTTTGTTTTTCTGAATTCAGGCTACCGTTGACCCGAAAATTGCATTTTTTAAAAAATGATTCGCCTCGATATGATCAATTTTGGATCGGATCGGATTGGATCCGATCCGTTTGACCTAAGTTAATATGGATCTGGACCCAGTCCAAAACCTATATTAATTAAGATCTGGTACAGACTGAGATCTATATGGATATTGGATATGGATCTTAGATACAGATCCAAAATCCAAATCCAACAAATTTAATGTTTTTAATTCAATGTAAAGGTTTAATTGAGTGAATTTGCAAGTTAAAAGGACTTCTAGAGGGTGGAGATACTCTCTGAAACTTTTTTGGAAATTTATTATTTAATAAATAATAAATATTAAAAACAATTAATATTAAAAATTAATAATTCCAAAAATTTATTTTTGGTATGGAAGAGTTCTACATTTCTGGAAATCTACTTAATATCTAGAGATTCTAGAAGAGCCCAAATGGGGTTAAAGTAAAATAATAAAACAAAATAAAATACCAAATGAATAAAAAAATTGATAAAAAGGAAAGAGCAGGTTAAAGATAAAGTTCTACATTAGAAGAATTCTATCTCATAGCCAAATGGGTGAGAAACTCGAGAAAGGACGTCAAACTCTCTTTGGAAGACCAAAAATAAAAAATAAAAAAAAATTATAAAACGGTCTAACTCTCCTCTCTCTCTAGATTTCGTTTTCTAGAGAGAGAGGGAGACCGAGACAAGGAAGGAAAGAGGGAAAAGAAAGAAAAGAAAGAAAAAAAAAGAAGAGAGGAAAAGGAAAGGAAAGAAGAAGAAGAAGAAGAAGAAGAAGAAGAAGAAGAAGAAGAAGAAGAAGAAGAAGAAGAAGAAGAAGAAGAAGATCTTTTGTTCCGGGCATTCGACGTTTATTTCCGGTATTTTTTCGTTTCTAATCTAAGGTACCGGTTTCTCTCTTGATTTGAATGAGGAGAAATAGTTTAAATCAGATTTGTGTGGGGATTTTAGTTGGAAAATTACTAAATCTGATTTTATTTACATGTTTGATCACATGCCTCGATGCACGTGGCATGAAACTCAATTTTACGAGCACATGGCTTGTTTCTCCTGTTTTGGATGTTTTAACTATTGATTTTCTTCGCAACAACATGCTGCCTATATATATATATATGTATGCCCAGATTTGCCAAGATATGCCAAGATATGCCCAGATTTGCCAAGATGCTAGCTGGCAGATCGGGTGCAGGTCTGCCGAGTATAGGCATGCTTCTCTGATCAGATTTGTGTTTTTGCACGCAGATCTGATTTAGATCGGCCAAGAATGTGTACATACTGATATGGTTTATATCTGTCGTGTATTTACCCTTTTTTTTTCCCATGTTAGGGGCTGATGTGTAATACCCCGTAAAATTCGAGTGGTTTTATACATATTGGGCCCGAGATCCGTTACCCGGATCCAAAAGAAATATAGGTATGGGTATTAAAAATCGCAATATTTAATAGATAAATAACTTAAATTATTTTAGAGAATAATAATAAGTATAAAAATGGATTATGTGGGGTTGGATCCACGGTTGGACCCAAACGGATCCAACATTTTGGATCCACCATCCCCTTCTGACCCGGATCCACGCTAACGGTGGATCCAGCATCGCGGGACCCGGACCCGGACCCGGACCCGGACCCGGACCCGAGAAAGGTTTTTAAAGACTGTAAACAAGAATCGTGCCATTTTTGCAAAGCAAGAAGGGGGAGGAGGTTACGGAGGTCGTAACCAACTCCCTCCGATTTTCTCGGAAGGGAGGGGGACTTCGGCTCATTAAAGAGGAGATGGATGGGGGGGGGTTCTCACTCTCTCACCTCTCATCTCTTTCCTCTACTCTCTCTCCTTCCCTCTGTATCTCTCTCTCTCGAAGCCCTTCAGAGCGCCAGAGCACAGATGTCGGAAAGCTCCGACCACACCTGCAGCGTTCGTCGCGAGCCACCTCCTCCTCCAGTCGCCGAAAAAGGTAGGATTCTATACCTCTTCTTGCCAGGTTTAGATCGATGTCTAGTGGTGATTGGGTTAGTCATGTGGGGGGGGGGGGTTCCAAGAGCATGTCTAGCTCCAAGATTAGTGTTATGCATTGCAAAATTCATCTCTGAAATTATTGGCTTTCTAAATTAATTGCACTGTTAAATTATAATGGGACAAGGTCCCGTGTTGTGTTTTGCCTGTTGATTTGCAAAACGATTTTTTTTAAAGAATTTGACTTTTGTTAAAAAGATAAAAGAGATAAACAATGTAATTAATGTTTTTCTTTCTATATGTCCCTTTCACAATGTGGTAATCCTGGATGACGGTTTTGGAGAAACCGTGAGAATATTAAAACTCCGTATGTGATTGTGCTCCTGAACCCGATATAGTGGTTCGCCTCTCGACCACGGTTTTAGGGAGTTTTCAGCCACTTTGCCTGGGGGTAGCGTTGTGATACAACTGTTGTTATTGGTATACCAAGAAAGTGACATCAATAGATGTTGATTTTCCTAGTGTCCCAACATTAGATGTTGATCTCTAATGCTCTGATGAATGATGTTGATTCCTAATATTGGTCGAGCAACAAGTGTGAAACTTAGTGATAAAATATAAATTGTGTGTTAAGCTACAATTCAGAACCTATTTTGAATTTTAGGAATTTGTTGTGCCCGTTTTGAGTATCCACGGATTTTAATAAAATGTGGAACTAAACTTGTGTGCATTTATAGGGACATGCATGCAAAAGAGGACTCTGATAATAACTTAATAAATCATTCATGCATGTGCATTAGAATCATGCATATTTGTTGTTCTGCATTAGTTCATGCATTCTTGTTCTGTTTAATGTGAGATATTGTTAATGCATGATAATTGCTTTTGAATGCTTGAATGATAATTTGAATTATGACATTGTTGTAGTTATTTTCCTCTAAAAACCTGCATTAATTTGATTTATGCTTTTTCTTGCATATTTAGATTTTTTAGAGGAATTCGTATATAAAATCTTTGATTCTTACCTAGTACTCCCTATGTCTTTCACAAGATCTGGAACTCAGTGATGAGGGCGACTGCCACAGGGAGTTTGCGAGATTGTGTGACTTACTTCTGTTATTCTTGCATAGTGCGGCTCTATGATTTTATACTTTAATATAATTTTGTTCACAGACTTTGATTTTTGATTAATAAAGTTAGTTATTTTGATTGGATTGTTCAATGTAGAGATCCCTTATGGTTTGGAATTTGGTTAAGTCTGTGAGGCCCCAGATCTTTGGGTTTTGGTTTCCACAATTGTTTTAAAAAAAAAGTTTCACTTTTCAACGAAGATGAGTTATGGTCGTTACATTGGATGACGATTTTGGGGAAACCGTGAAGATACTAAAACTTCGTGTGTGATTGTGACCCTAAACCCGATATAGTGGTTCACTTTTCGATCATAGTTTTAAGGAGATTTCATCCACTTTGCCTGATGGTGGTATTGTGACACATCTATTGTTATTGATATACCAAGAAAGATTGATATAGCAAGAAAGTGACATCAGTGAATGTTGATTTCCTTGATGTCCCGGCCAGAGTTACCGAAAGCGTCTAGGTAGGTGGGGAAGCGCAAAACGTCGCGCTTCCGAAACGTGCGAAGAAGTGCCATTTTTAAATGGGAAGCACACTTCCTTTTAATGGGAAACACGCTTCCCTTTAATGGGAAGTGCGCTTCCCATCTCGCTTCCTCCACGCATCCCTCATTTTTTTTTTATATTTTTTTTGTATTTTTATTTTTTTCACTTCCCTTTCGCTTCCTATGTCGCTTTCGGTTCGCTTCTTAGGTCGCTTCTGAGACGATTCTCGATTCCCTCCTAAGTGGTCCCACGCTTCCCGCTTCTTAAAATTTTGATAGTGCCTCGCTTCCCGCTCTCGCTTCCTCAACTGGCAACCATGGTCCCGACGTTGGATCTTGATTTCTAATGTTCCGATGGATAATGTTGATTCCTGATATCGGTCGACGAACAAGTGTGGAACCTAGTAATAAAATACAAATTGTATGTTAAGATACAACAGGGAACCTAACTTAGACTTCGAGAATTGTTGTGCCCATTTTGAGTATTCACGGGTTTAATAAAAAGTGAAAATTAAAATTGTGTGCATTTAATAGGGACATGTATATAAAAGAAACTCTGATTAATAACTTAATAAGTTATTCATGCATGTGTATTGAATGATGTATCTTTACTGTTTTGCATTAGTTCATGCATTTATATTTATATTGTCCTGTGTAAAAATTATTATTGCATGATATTTTTTTAATGCTTGAATGGTAAATTGATTAAGAAATTGTTGTTATATTTCTCTGAATTTATGTATGAATTTGGTTTATGCTATTTTCTTTCTGTTTGGATTTTTAGAGGAATTTGTACAAAGAACTCTGGTTGTAACGCCCCAAAATTTCAAACTTATAAACCTTTTTTAAAAGTTCAAAAGGCTGGAAAATTCTTTTCTTATCAGAGCTTTTGAAAGAGTTTTATTTAACATATCAGCGAAAACGATTTTCTTTGAATAAGAAAGATGAAAGGCAAGTTGACAACCTTGGACGCGTTAGCGTAAAAATCCACATTTTTACATAGAAGTAACTTGCAAACATTTTAATAAGTCATTGCATTCAAAATAAGATCTGATTGTATAAAATTTGGTTTTCCTGAGGAAAACCCTTGCCCAAAACCTAAAAGTACAGGATGTGAGTTGACAACAAAACTGTGGGATCTCGAACCGTCTCGCAATCACGCCATCGCCTGCCTCACAACCTATTCGTCACATGTGCCTATGAAAGGGGTTAGTCTCACAAAAAATTGGTATATGCACAAATAGGACAATAGAGAACAAAATTAAGTGTATGCGTTTAATTCTATCATGCTCAACAGTTTATATAAGTGAGAAACTCTATAAGCAGTTTATCAACACAAGTAAATGCTACAATTAGCATAAGCAGTTCATCAACACAAGTAAATGCTACAATTAACATAAGAAGTTTATCGGCACAAGTAAATGTTACAAGTAGCATAAGCAACAATTAACAAATAGTACAAAGCAAACAAGAAGTGAACAAGATAACTTTCGTTTTGATATTTAGCTAGCCTGCAGGTACGTGCAAGACACGAATCATAGAAACATCTGAAATTAGTTTGGGAGTCTATTATGTTATGTATTTTCAAATACCCTGAATAGCTAGTTGAATCCGCTCCTAAGGGGATGGTCGGTGACCGAAAGAGGATTCCCTCAAAGGCATACGTAGACAACGGATGCATCCTACTTCTGAAGAAGTCTGTGTGATCTA
The DNA here is from genome assembly GCF_984573655.1 of Nuphar pumila. NCBI lineage: Eukaryota > Viridiplantae > Streptophyta > Magnoliopsida > Nymphaeales > Nymphaeaceae > Nuphar > Nuphar pumila. Next base: position 34,957,520 of record NC_143253.1, on the reverse strand, counting down.
CCACCTAGGATAATCTCTAGTAGTCCCGTCCCCTAACTTCGATGACTGGGGATACCGAGTCATTGCTCGATGGGTGGTTGTTAACAACCTGTCCATCAGAGTTTTTGTACCATCCTATCCCCTCTTTTGACAGGAAACTACATGTCGAATGAGCGTTTTAGGTTTTCTTTAATTGAAGACTCATTTTGCATGTTCTGGTCTGATCGACCCAACTCGAGCATCTTGCCGGTGAAGGCGAGTTATCACTATTTATGTGATTACAACATTGTGCCATTAGCACGATTCGAGGTCACGTGACCGTCTTATCTAACCATCGTGGTACTGCCATGACCCACATGTCTACGAGTACGCTACGACGAAAGGGGTATAAGTTTCACAAAAAGGAAACCCCAACACAAAGTTTCGCAAAGATGCAATGTAATGCAAAAACTCCTTTGACAAGTTTTATCTTTCGAAACTGATGTACAACACTTGTGCTAATTGCACGCTATGAGATTGCCATACAGGTCTGCCCAACACTTTTTTTTTTGAATACCCTGCTGCTCAACAGGTCTGGCAGAATCGACCAACTAGACTCGGTTCTGCCAACTTGGTAGGGCCCAACAGGAGTCAAGACTCAGTCTGGCCCAAGCTGGCCAGACTGCAATCTAGCAAAAAAAAATTCTTTAAAAAAAAAAGACGTAGCCCCAGCCGAGCCCACTCGACTGGGACCTGCGGGCCCAAGTCAGGACGTGGTCAGGTCTGGCCAGGTTTGGCCAGCCGAGTTGGACTCGACTGGTCTGCCGACCAGGCCATAACAACCTCGTCCACCTGCATATGCCTGATCAAATACAAGCTGCATAGATGAACAGAATATTGGTTTTAAAACCTGTAGGCATTCATTTGCCAAAATTACACAATGATATGCAACCATGTGTATCATCAAAACCAACCATACGTGGACAGATTTAATAGTTCAATCTCAGTTCCACAAGCCATCAAATATACGTGGTGTACCAACTGGAGGCATATCCCAAAACGAAACGGTATGCATGCATGAATAGGTTATCCATCCAAACATGCTCAAATCCACAACATGATTATGCAAGCACCATTAAAAAAAAACATGCTGAAAACAGAAATAAACTTCATGCATCCACGATTTTTACATAAATATTGAACTATCTTAAACAAGCACTCCCTGCGCTCTTTTTGTCATGATAAAAATCTGTTTTATCATAAAACAATATGTACAAAAAATTATATTTTGTAAGGCTTGAAAGAATAACAAAATACTTTCAAGGAAATCGTATCCACCAAAAGAAACGTCTAAATAAGCATGTCTACTACCAATAAAAATTCTGTTTTGGTACATACTGAATTTTATTACATGAAAGCATGAAAATACAAAAGGGTACAACCATGGAGTAAGATCCATGCATCCTCCTTCATACATTTTATGAAAACATGGATTTAAACCTTTTTTTGCATGAATTTCTGTCAAATTATTGCATTGAAATCCAATCTATATCAATTTCTCACTTGATTCAAGAGAGAAAACCCATACCATGAATAAAAACTTGAAGAAAAACGATGGTGGAAGTTGAAAAACATGGGTAGATGGTTGGAGAAGTCCAAACTCTTCTTTCTCCTTCCTTTCTTTTCCTCTCTCTCCTCTTTCTTTTTCCCTCTCTCTTTCTCTCTTTTTTTTTTATCTATTTATAGGGATCTAGGTGGGCTGGAGAAGAGAGTGCAACCCGAGCTGGAACTCTCTTCTCTCTTAGTGTTTTTCGAAAAGTTCGGAACTCTTAAGTTTGACTTTTTCAAAGTTTTATTTTATTTGAAACTCCATGCTTCTCCAACCTTCTTAGATGTTTCTAAGTGTGTTTAAGGGCTCTATTAGGAGTCCTAAACAACCCTTAAAATAAATTTTAGGAATTACATTAAATTAATTAATTAACTATTTAATATTAAATAATATATAAATTTTTAGAAGCTTTCAAAAATTGCCAAATTAACCTAGGAGGCTTCTTAACATTAATAAACCCTGATTTAAAGGTTTTTGATGAATTTAAAGTGGGAAAAATCATTGGGCATGGATCTGGATCTAGATCCAAGATCTAAGTCCATCTCAAAAATCCAAATGGGTCTTGAGTTACATCAAATCTAGATTAATATGGGTCTTGGATAGAGTCCAAATTCATGTTAATTTGGATCAAATCCGGTCCGATCCAAGTCCGGATACGAATTGACAAATTGCTCAATTTTTGAAAAAATGCGTTTTTCGGGCAAATTGTAGCCCAAATCAAGGAAAATGAAATATCGTTGAGCTCATAATTTCGAGATGCATCCAACGATATATAACTTGAATTTTGCTTATGAAATTTGCCCAAAAATAACTTGAATTTCGCTCGAATTTTGCTTGAATTTAAATGTTGAAAATAAAACTTTTTCCTACATTTTAAATGGCTCATTTAGACTTAGTATATAAGACCTGGTCCATCGGTCTAATATCGAGGTTCAAATGATTTTTCTTCTATACTTAGCCAAATTTTTGAAAATATCAAATTTAACTAAGTGTGAAAATACACGATATTACAAAAACTGCTTTGCCCTCCTTCCTGTTTTTCAAGTTTCGACGCTGTTGAGTGCTGAGCTGCGACACCCCGACGCTGGCGATGCTTGCTACCGTCCGACGAGCGTGAACTCAGTCTCCATCTCGAAGGTACGTTATTCTCTCTCGTTCTCTCCATCAGTCTATCTCTCAGTCTCTCTCTCCACTAGTCTCAATCTCTCGGTTACCTTTCTCTCTCTCTCTATTTTCCCCCATTTTCATATTGCGTGCCTCTCTCTTTCTTTTGTCAATCTTTTCCCCTTTATTGTGTACCTCAGTCTCTCTCAATCTCGGCTAAACAAGCCCATTTTTGAAAAAAAATTACCTATTTTAGGGAAAACTCAGTTTAGTTGGCTCGTTTTCTTAAAAATCTATCTATTACATAAAACTATGTAATATAAACATTATATTGTTGATATATAGATATATAGTATATTAATGCTGGCTCGTTAAAACTTAAAAATTATATATACTATATATATATATAATTTTTTTTATATTTTTGCCACACCCCCGCACCCAAGTTTTTTGAAATGGCCTCACTCGCACTTGCACCCATGTGACATAGGTGAACGTAGTCTTCTCCTGGTTCTTAGGGTGAACGACCACTTGATTATATCTTAAATTTCCATCCAGGAAACAAAAATAGTGTTGGCCTCTGAGTTGTTCTAATATCTGGTCAACGAACGATAGCGGGAAATGATCTTTCCGCATTGTGTTCAGTTTTTGATAGTCGATGCAAACTCGCCACCCCGTGGTAGACCTCGTGGGGACGTTCTCTCCTTTATCATTGCTGGTGACAGTGATCCCAGATTTCTTGGAGACAACCTGGGCTGGGCTCACCCATTGACTGTCGGAGATGGGATAAATGATCCCTGCGTCCAACCAATTAACTACCTTCTTTTTCACCACCTCTTTCATGTGTGAGGATTCAACCTTCTTTGCATTTCTCTAGAGAGTTTAGCGCTCTCTTCCATGATGATACGATGCATGCAAAAGGAAGGATCTATCTCCTTGAGATCCGCCACAGACCAACCAATCTCCTCTTTATGCTCATGCAAAACCAGCAGAAGCTGGCACTCTTGAGTGCTCGTTAGGTCCGCTGAAATGATAACCGGTAGAGTATGATCCTTTCCTAAGAAAGCGTACTTGAGCGAAGCTGAAAGAGACTTTAGCTCAAGTTCACGCAGGTTCTCAATCAAAGGTTTGGCGGGTTTCTCTGCCAAATCAGGGGGGCTCAAAGTGCCTGGTCCACTGCAGCTCTCCTTACAATCTATCAATCAAACCAAAACTATCTCCCTCGAGTAATTCATCCTCCTCCTCCTGAGGTGGATCACTCAACGTCCATACCGGTTCTGCTTCCACGAGGTCTTGGACTAAGTCAACTTGGAAACAAGCATCCTCGCCTGTAGGGCCCATCACAGTATTGAAAATGTTCAACCACATCTTTTTATTGCCGAATAGTACATCTATCGCTCCTGTGCGGTAGTTAATGCATGCATTGGCAATAGCTAAGAAGGGCCAACCTAAGATAATGGGCGTCTGCCTAATCTGATCAACTCCCTCCATATAAAAAATGATAAAGTCAACAGGGAAGTAGAAATCTTCTACCTTGACCAAAATATCTTTAAGAATCCCTCGCGGGACCTTGATCGATCTGTCTGCCAGCTGCAGGGTCATCAGTGTAGGTTTCATCTCTTTTAGCCTGAATGCGTCATAAAAGAAACCCTACAAGATATTCACACTTGACCCAAGGTCAAGCAATGCCCGCTCAACAGTGATGCCTCTAATGATACATGAAATGATAGGAGCCCTTGGGTTCTTGAGCTTAGGAGGAGTTTGGTGTTGTAACACCACACTAACCTGCTCAGTCAAATAAATCTTTTTTGGCACATTGTACTACAACTTTTTTTTCTGCGTACAAAGTTTTTTCAAGAACTTTGTACATGCAGGGACTTGCTTCACCTCCTTAGCGCCTTGACAAGCTGTAACGACCCCAACTCATACCCTTTGAAAAATGCAATTTTTTTCTAAGAGTTGCGGAAAACTTCCCAGAGACCCGGGGTCCTTACAGTTCCAATTTCAGTCGGATAACCACACCACAAACAAACTTACATTTATCATCCATAACCAACCAACTAAACTCTTTTATTAATGAATCAATAAGAGTCTCATACACAACTCAAAAGTGAAGAAACAACTGCAGAAAATAAAAAGAACTAAATGAAACAAAAGTAGAGCCCACACTGTCCGTAAGTGAAGCAGTTTGAAGCAAAAGTGACCCTCGTATCTCCTTAGAAGCGAGTCGACTTCACTGATCACCTGAGGCTGCGAAAAACCATAAAAGTAGGGTGTCAGAATTCAAAGAATTCTGCGTACATGTCCCTCTAGTGAATCAAATAAAAACAAAGGACTTAAATAAGATCCATGTAATATTTTAGAGGGATACAATTATAACCAATTCATAAGACAATTATAACCATTTATGCAAAAATAGAATAAACATTAAGCATGAGGGAACACGAAGTAAGTAACATGGATCACAATTTAATCAATAAGGGCATTTAAGTGCAAGAGAGAACAACATCATGCATTGATCAACATATAACAACCAAGGGAACAAGTAAACATGCATGATCTAATGCATAACAAGAATATGCATGATTTATGTGGAATACATAAACCCTTTATTATCTTTCATTTAAGCTTCCCTCTTTTCATCTGCATGTCCTATTAAATGCAAACAACTTTAAGTTCCTCTTTTTAATTTACCATTACCCGCAGATACACCAAACGGGTACAGTCCCCGAGGTCAAGTAGGGTTCCCGAGGTAACTTAGCACACAATTTGTATTTTATTACCGGGTTTCAAAATTAGCCCTCAATCGATATCAGGAAACAACACCATCCATCAGAACATTGAAAAACAACATCCAATGTCGGGGACACCAAGGAAAACAGCATCCACTGACGCAACTTTCTTGGTATTCCAAAACAACAACAGCTGTGTCAAAACATACCACCCCTAGACAAAGTGACAGACTCTCCCTAAAACTGTGGTAAGGAGAAGAACCTCAATATCGGGTTCAGGGGCAACAACATGCACACAAAGTTTTTTGTATCCTCACGGTTTCCCTAAACCGTAACATCCAAGATTCCCACACTAAAGCAGAGACATCAAGGAGACATGAGTTACACAGTTCTTTACTTTCTTTTATCTTGTTATTAATTCATCTCTTTTACATTTGCAAATCAGCATGCAGAATGAATAACATAAGCTTGCAAATCAGCATGCAAAAATAAGCTCACAAATCAGCACGCACAGCTCTTCACGGTCTACCACCCGTGGCAACAATAAAACAACGCAATTAAAACCATAATATAAATGTGATTTTTGCGATACATTTAAACAATTAAAGAAGGAGCAACCCAAAGCTCGAGACTGTCCAGACCCGCGGTGATTCACTTGGATCATCGATGCACCATATGTGAAAACCACAACATACTACAACGCATTACTTTTAAATGCTTCAAAATGCACATTCATACCAATTTAACAATGTGCCTCAACTTGCACAATCATATGCATGTGTTCACCAACTATGTGCGAGTGTTCAAGTGTGGTCATTTATGTAATGCTTTTATGCAATTCATCTACTTAGGACAAGCACACATATTCACTAAATGCACATATTCATGTCACCCGTATGCTGCATGTTAGTGCACATATTCCTGTCAATGAAATCTTCCACATGTGAACAACCATGCAAACTCACATAAACACCGAATGTAACCATTCCACCTATGAAGTCTGTGTATGCATGTTAGCCCACTCTTGACACAATCTAAAAGTTAGCATACATGTTTTTTTTTTCCAGAATTGAGCCAATACTGAGTCTGCTAGAAATTTTTATTTTTCTTTTTCTTTTTGACAACTACTAGGCACAACCCCTATTAGTCTCAGGTTTAATTAAATATCCAAAACGATTAAGCTTTAACAGTTTCTAATTAAAAAAAAATTCAAATTTTCAATACATTATTTGGTTAACCAAGACATATCAGATTTAAGAATGGATGCAAGCTCGATTCATTCTAACAAATCAGGTTCAAATAACTGATTCAGATTGACATAATAAATCTGAAGTAAACTTTATTAAACCCCCAAAGCTCCACGTCAATATATATGTACATAACCAGAAGTTCAGAATCAATTTAATTACATGCTTGCGCTAAATAACACCTACTGGACCACTCATGGTTATAATAGAACCCCATATATGAAGATGATAAATAGATCTATATGCATCTTAAGCAATAAAATGAATGTATTAACAAGAAAGCGTAATTTAAATCCTACGGATGCTCATTACGTATGATAAACATGCATATCTAGATGAAATAGTCACAGTAACTTGCTAGGGTAGAGAGCTTATGACAACAATCACTCCATTACCAAAACCACAGATCACCATTCTGGGTAAAGAGCTTTGTACTGAGATACATGCAATAAAAAGAAAATCAGTATGTCCTGACATAACAGGATCCTACCATGCGTGTTAAAATATATGTAATATATATATCTATATATCTATATATATATAAATATATTTGTCATTCACTACCCGATAAGGGGTAGTTCTGTAAACTCGCCCAATAGGGGCATTTTAGTCTTTTTTCTTTTTCTATTTTTTTCCTTTTACCTTTTTCTATTTTTTCCATTTCTTTTTGTCTTTTTTATTTTTCTTTTTGTGCATTTAATGCACAGCCATTGGGGCCCCCAACAAAGAGTCGTTGGGCCCCCAACGGTCACAATTGTGACCGTTGGGAGCCCAACGACTCCTTGTTGGGACTCCCAATGGTCCCTCTCTCTTGCTTTTCTCTAACTCTCCCTCACTCCTCTCTTGCCTATAAATAAGTGGGGTCTCCCCCTTTGTAATGTGTGGCTTCTTCAAGCCCTTTAGTGCATTTATAAGATTTTATGCTTTCTAGCCATTATTGGCTTTTGTGTATGTCCTCTTTTGGACTTGTTCTTTGATTTCTATGTGTGAATGTCCATTGTAGGACATACATTTCTTTTCCGCATATTTCATTACATAGTATCAGAGCCTTGGTTGTGCTCTTGATTCATATAGCTAGTTGTCTAGCTTTCTCTCTCTCTTTGTTTGTCCTCCATTCTTGACTATATAATGGAAGGAGAACAAAAGATTGATCTCTCCTTCAAGCTTAATGGTACGAACTACATGATGTGGGCCGCCGCCATGGAAAACAACCTCAAAGGTAAAAAGCTTTGGGGATATGTGATGGGAACCATTAGGGAACCTCAACTTCAACTTACGAAAATTGATGGTGATCAAGAAAAGGCTCTAGAAGGAAGTGCTCGCATGAAGGCTATTGAAGATCACCAATCCAAGATAGAAGATTGGGAAAGTAAGCATGCAAAAATTCTTGCATGGTTCATGAACAACGTGGAGCTAAAGATTTGCGCCAACATTGCTAAATTCCGCCTAGCAAATGAAGCATGGTTCTTTATGAAAGGTATGTATACCCAAAAAGACCTTGCTCGTCAATTCTTTATCCAAGAAAAAATTCGTACCATTAAGCAAGGTGAAATGAGTGTAAGAGATTACTATAGCACTCTTGGACCTTTATGGGATGAGCTATCCCTTCTTGAACCCAAATGGGTATCAAGTGAAGATGTTGAAATGAGAAGAGAACAAATGGAGAAAGAACACTTTTTCCAATTTTTACATGGGCTTAGGCCCGAATATGAGCAAGTTAGGTCCTCCCTCCTTCATAGATCAAAACCACTTCCATTGGAAGATGCCATAGCCGAAATATGCCAAGAAGAAACACGTCTTGGCATGATTAAAGGAGAAGATGAAGTTCTTGCCGTGTCTAGACCCGGCAATCATATGAAAGCATATAAGCCTCCACACTTTGGGAGGCAAAATAACTATAATGGCAATTATAGGAAAGCTATTTGCCATCATTGTCAAGAACCGGGTCATATAAGACCTAATTGTCCAAAGATAAATGAGCCTCCAAAAGGTAAAGTTGCTACTATTGAAGAAGTTCCCCAAAAGAAGGAGGAGCCAATGAAAGGGAAAGCATCCTTCTCTCTTGCTCAACTATCCGAAGCACTTCAAATTCTACTCAAATCGCCGTCAACTTCGGGAGCCGCCATTGCCTCTTCTTCTCCTCCAGGTACGCCTTCTTGGATTCTTGATTCTGGAGCATCTTTTCATATGACCCCTATCGAAAATGGACTATCCAATGTATGTAGCAACTCCAAAAACTCTTTTGTCTCCACCGCCGATGGTACCTCTTTACAAGTTAAAAGTTTTGGAACCTTATATTTTTCGAAAGATTTTTTTGTGCCAAATGTAAGAGTAGTACCTTAACTTAATTTAAATCTTTTATCTGTCTCTCAAATATGTGATCATGGATGTGAAATCTCCTTCTCAACCAAGGATTTCTTTATACAGGATCTTTAGTCCAGGAAGCGGATTGGGCAAGGCCATAGAGGGGAGATCTCTACTACATGACCAATTTGAAACTTCCCACTAACTCTTTTTGTAATCATGTCCAAGATAAAAATATAGAAACTTGGCATCAAAGACTTGGACATCCAAGCTTCTTAAAAATGTACTCCTTTCCCTTTGGAAAGAAATTTTATAATGAGAAACATTTTGTTTGCAAGAGTTGTATTTTTGGAAAAATGAAATCCACCCCCTTTCCAAAGAGAACATTTGTGTCAAAAAGACCCTTTGAATTAATTCATTCGGATGTTTGGGGTCCTTCTCCGGTCATATCAAAAGGAGGATACTCATATTATGTTACTTTCATTGATGATTTCACTCGATATGTGTGGATCTATTTTCTCAACTTAAAATCCGAAGTTTTTAACTTTTTAAAAAAATTTCATATGATTGTCAAAAATCAATTTTCAACTAATATCTTCATTCTTCGATCCGATTCCGGTGGAGAATATCTATCAAATGAATTTCAAGAATATTTGGAAATCAATGGAATTTGTCATCAAAGGTCATGTCCTAGGACTCCCCAACAAAACGGTTTAGCCGAAAGAAAGCATAGACACATTTTGGAAACCACTAGGACTCTTCTCATTTCCAAAGAAATTCCTAAATGCTATTGGGCCGAAGCCGCCTTAACCTCCACTTATTTGATAAATAGAATGATATCCTCATCCCTTCAAAATATATCTCCATATGAAAAACTTTTTGAAAGAACACCCGATTTTAATAGGTTAAGAATTTTTGGGTGTAAGTGTTTTGTCCTTACACATAAAAGAGATAAGTTATCTCCTAAAGCTATCGAATGTGTATTCTTAGGATACAGAGAAAATCAAAAAGGTTTTAGGTGCTTCGATCCCAAAAGCAACAAACTATATGTATCCAAAGATGTTACCTTTTTGGAAAATGAAAACGGCTTTGAGAAAAATAAAGATATTGATGAAAGCGAATATGCTTTCTTATTTGATCTTCTCTCTCAAGAAGATGTGACTCCTCACCTAGAGGATGTTCCCAATGATTTAGAGGATACTCCTCTTAGTAATGATGAAATTGAAAGTAATGATGTTGAAAATAGGTCAATTCAAACCTATGCTAGGCGTGGTCAAGAAATTCCCATAAGTGCCTTAGAAAAATATTCTCAAAATTCCAACATAGAAGAAACCTCTTTAAGGAGATCTAGCCGAATCTCCAACCCTCCTAGTAGGTTTGTTTCCTATGAATCCCTAACACCTAAATATAGGGCATGTCTAATTGCATTACACTCTTATCATGAACCATCACACTATAATGAAGTCAAAAACATTCCTCAATGGGTTGAAGCCATGAAACTAGAACTTAGTGCCCTTGAAAAAGCTAAAACTTGGGAAATAACTTCATTACCCACTGGAAAGAAGTCTATTGGATGTAGATGTGTCTTCAAAATTAAAACTAAAAGTGATGGGTCATTAGAACGTTATAAAGCTAGGTTGGTAGCCAAAGGATATGCTCAAGAGTACAGAATAGACTATGAGGAAACCTTTGCTCCCGTAGCTAGAATGACTAGTGTTAGGACTCTTATTGCGGTTGCATCCATTAAAAAATGGCCTATCTATCAATTGGATGTTAAGAACACATTTCTTAATGGCGAACTAAGTGAAGAGGTGTATATGGATCCTTCACCAGGAGTATCCATTGGTGAAAACAAAGTTCTTAAACTAAAAAAGGCACTATATGGGTTAAAACAAGCTCCAAAAGCTTGGCATGACAGATTTAGCAATGTGATGACTAGCTTAAATTTTCGTTCATGTTATACTGACACTGCGTTATTTGTGAAAAGTGCAGGGTCCTCTGTAGTTATTTTACTACTATATGTTGATGATATGATCATCACTGGAAGTGATGAGCAAGGAATCCATGATATTAAGAAAATTTTAAAAGAAAATTTTGACATGTCTAACTTTGGTTTCTTAAGATATTTTCTAGGTATTGAAGTTGCATATTCACCCCGAGGGTATATTCTCTCTCAGATGAAACTTGCTGCTGACATTTGTGCCAAGTCTGGAATTTCGGATGATAAAAAGACAGAAACCCCTGAGGTTATCAATGCAAAGCTAAGGCTGGAAGATAGGACACTTCTTGAGAATCCTACTCCCTACCGTCAACTCATTGGGTCTCTGACATACTTATCCATCACTCGGCCAGACATAGCTCATGCAGTTCATTCCGTCAGTCAATTTCAACATGCACCTACAACTGTGCACATGAGTGCAGTCTTAAGGATTGTCAGATATATTAAGAACACCATAACTAAGGGAGTTTTTCTTTCCTCTTCATCATCACTTGATTTAATTGCCTATACAGATGCTGATTGGGGAGGAAATCCCAATGATAGAGTCTCAACCACTGGTTTTTGTGTTTTCTTAGGTGACTCTATGATTTCTTGGAGATGCAAGAAGCAGCATAAAGTATCATTGTCCTCAACTGAAGCGGAATATCGTGCAATGGCCACTACAACCATGGAGCTTGTGTGGCTTAGGAGTCTCCTCTGTGATATGGGCATCGTCATCTCAACTCCTTCGAAGATGTGTTGCGATAACAAGAGTGCTATCTATATTGCAAGCAACTACACCTTCCATGAGCGTACTAAACATATTGAGATGGATTGCCATTATGTTCGAGATGAATACTTAAAAGAAACCATTACACTGCCCTACGTCACATCCGAGTACCAGTTGGCGGACTTCTTCACCAAAGCTCTTGCTGCTCCTCGCTTCATGTTTCTTCTCAACAAGCTTTTCGTTGTATCCCCGTAAAGCTTGAGGGAGGGTGTTAAAATATATGTAATATATATTTATATATATATATATATCTATATGTATATAAATATATTTGTCATTCACTACCCGATAAGGGGTAGTTCTGTAAACTCGCCCAATAGGGGCATTTTAGTCTTTTTTCTTTTTCTATTTTTTCCTTTTACCATTTTCTATTTTTTCCATTTCTTTTTGTCTTTTTTTATTTTTCTTTTTGTGCATTTAATGCACAACCATTGGGGCCCCCAACAAAGAGTCGTTGGGCCCCCAACGGTCACAATTGTGACCGTTGGGAGCCCAACGACTCCTTGTTGGGACTCCCAATGGTCCCTCTCTCTTGCTTTTCTCTAACTCTCCCTCACTCCTCTCTTGCCTATAAATAAGTGGGGTCTCCCCCTTTGTAATGTGTGGCTTCTTCAAGCCCTTTAGTGCATTTATAAGATAGCCCTTTAGTGCATTTATAAGATTTTATGCTTTCTAGCCATTATTGGCTTTTGTGTATGTCCTCTTTTGGACTTGTTCTTTGATTTCTATGTGTGAATGTCCATTGTAGGACATACATTTCTTTTCCGCATATTTCATTACAATGCGTGCATCCAATTACATCACATTCTTGGCAGACCTTACTCATACGTACCATAAATCCCTTATGCAACAGGGGATCCAAAACTAACAGGTGAACAAACGAATAAAAAATTTGGTGTGTTGAACAACATCAAATCGTGAACCCATAAAAATGTATTGAAACATGTTGAATAAAAAAAATAAAAAAAATTCTGAATAACTTTAAATTGGAATCAGGGTTAATCCACAATTTGGACATCATACAACAAGAAGAATCAATGTATCCATATCCTAATCATGAACTCCCAACAAAACAAATGATACCCAAACTCATATTAAATCACCGATCAAACTTAAAATCAGTTTTAAGGTTCTTTATAGGTTCAAAAAGCCATCCTGAAACCTTAAACCCATACGAGATGAAATTTCCCTCGCTTGCTGAAACTAAATCCTTCTCAAGGAACATGTGAAGATATGAGCATGTGAAAAACTCACAATTTAACCCCATGTAATTCGACCCACCGAAAGCCCAAAAGAGAAAAAAGACAGGAATTTCAAGACGAGATTTTCCAAAAAAAATTGCATGGAATCCAGTCCATACCCGCTTTCTCACCCGATTTCAAGAGAGAGAACCCATACCTCAAAATCGACGTTTGAGGGTTGCGGCTATCGCGAGAAGGAGAGCGATTCCACCAGCCTCGACTGCTCCGGCGTCGTGGAGGGGATTTTTGTGCCGGCGTCGGTGATTGTCGCATGCAAGGGAAAGGACTGGAGAAGGGGGGCTGCCGTGAGGGCCTCCTCTTCCTCTATGTTGCTTAAAAGGGAAGGCACAGAGGGGGAGAAGGTCGTGGCTTCGTCGGTTACGGGGAGCCCCTCTCGTGCGAGGCGGCTACAGGGAGGAAAGGGAATCACTCGGGCCCTACCGGGTTATGGATTCGGGTTGGGTCCAACCCGGGTCTATGCGTTCCCCTTTTTTTTTCGTTACTTACCTGCTACGGGGGAGGCGCGGCCCGGGTCCGAGACCGAGACCCGGGATCCAGACACAGTCTGGATCCGCGACACCCCATTGCGGTGTGGATCCGTGTCTTACCAACAATGTGGATCCACAAGTTGGATCCAAATGGATCCAACTGTGGATCCATGCACTAAATTTTTATATTTATTATTTCTTTTTTATATATATGTATATGATATTAACTGTATATGCCCCCTTATGGGTCCTGGATCCGAAATACGGATCCTAGGCCCATTTGCACATTTCGCATTATTTTATAAAGGAAAATACATGAAAAATTTTCGGTTATTACACAAGCTGTCCCATTTGTGTTTCTAACGTTGCTATAGACTGGGTGTGAGAATTCAGGTTTGCCTTGATGTCTGCAAAAGCCTGAAGCATGTTATCCTCAAAGGTCTCGCTAGATGTTGGCTCCTGGGACTGAGGTTGGCTAAATAAGGGTTGAGCCTGAGGAAAACTAGGTCTTTGGTAGCTTGATTGGTAGTCACCTGGTCTGACTTGGGTTTGGGAAGGGGCAGGAGGTTGTTGTGGATTTCTCCATGAGAAGTTAGAATGGTTTCACCAACCCGGGTTATCGGTGTTTGAAAATGGGTTGTTAGCGGGCTTGGCAAAACCTTGCGCCACTTAAACTTGCTCTTGCACAAATTCAGGGTATTGCAGCACCGCGGGGCAATCAAGTACATGGTGTACTAGGCTAGCACACAACACGTACACCTGCATGGCTGAGGAGGGATTTCACAACAACTGATCCAATTTCTAGGTCAGCAGGTCAACCTTGTTTTGCAACTCAAGGTGTGTTTGTATCTTATACATGCCAGCCTTCTTCGCTCCAATAGGGATAGGTGCTGCCCTTTCTGCTTGAGAGGCCGAAGCGTAGTGCATAAATTTTTTACTCAGAGTCTCGAACATGGCCCACGCTTTGTCCTCACTCTTTAGCATGAAGGTGCCCCCACAGGCTGCATCAACCATCTATCGATTTTTCTTGGTCAATCCGTCATAAAAATACTGCACCAGTTGCTATAGGGGCACCTGATGGTGGGGACTCTTCGGAGAAGATTTTTCATCCTCTCTCACGTTTCATGGAATTGTTCTCCTTCAATTTGTGTAAAATTGGTGATAGCCTTACGATATTGGTTCGTCTTACCAATTGGTATGTATTTCTTCAGAAATTTCTTTTGCATTCTGTCCCAAGTGGTAATCTGGACCGTATCCAAAGACTTCAGCCTGTGATTGTCTTTATTTTTGAGGAAGAACGAAAAAAGAGTTAACCTCAATGCGTCATCTCCAAAATTATTGATCTGCACCATAGAGCAGATCTCTAAAAACTCGTCGAGATGATGGTAAGGATCCTCATTGCTAAGGGTATAGAAGGATGGAAGCATCTGGATGACGCTGACCTTAATCTCAAACTGGTTTGCTCCTACATTAGGTCTCACAATGCAGGAGACATGAGTATATTCATTGAGGATGAAATACTCCCTTAGAGGACGAGTAATTTGCTGATCTTCAGCCATGTGGTCGGATCTGCAGGCTCACTTAAGGATGGACTCTAGATCCTCTATAGGTTCAATGAGCTCGAGGTCTAGCGAGCGTTCTAAAAGTTTAGTTTTCTAACTATCGTAGCACGTAATCGCGATCAAACCATACCACGAAAGCAAGCAAAACTAAAATAAAGCTGAAAATAAACAACCACCACTCAGTGCAACCACTCACTGTAGATATAGAACTTCAAAGCAAACTACATGCAGAGTCACCTAGGGTACCCTAATAGGTGGGCGGTGCAGAAAAAGTAAACGGGCTCTATGTTTTGCACTCAGTGTGGTTCTAGCAATCCTAAATACGAAACAAAAGCAAACTAAGCAATCCTAGATATCAGCAGGAAATTGAACTAAACAATCCTAATAAAGTGCAAAAGCAAACTAACAATCCTAAATAAACGCGCAAAAGACAATAAAATGAGTACTTAGTTTTTAAATTGCCATTCCCATTGAAGACACTTGAAGACTTGGATCCTTCCCATTGAATCTTTGTTGTATTTCCAAACTTTCAATATATCCCACCGTAAGTTTGAGGGAGAGTGTTAAGTTGTACATGTATGTATATATGTATATATTTTCCATACATATTTGTTTCATATATATATATATATATATATATATAGGTCAATACCCTTTAGGGGTATTTTCATCATTTTACTTGTGTAATAATACTGCTTATTAAGAAGAGTCTTTTCTCTTGTTTTTTTTATGTCTTTATTTAATGTCTTTTTTGTAAAGAGCATGACCATAGAGTCATTGGGAGCTCCCTTATAGTCATATTTGTGATCGTTGGGAGCTCCCCAATAGAGCCCCATGCTCTCCCTTTGTGTATAAATAGAGGTTGAACCCCTCTTGTAACCAATACTTCTCTTAAGCATTTATTCTAAATAAAGATGAATGCTTTTTATGTTTTATATTTTTGTATTTATTTCGTTAATGTTTTATATGCACTTAGTGCTTGTGTTGTTGCCCCTTGTTGGCCCTTGTTTTGTCTTATAGTGTACTTTTGCTTGTGTACGTTGTGATTGTGATCTTATAAGCCCTTGGTGACATGGTTTGTGCTTATGCACTTTTTGTGATCTTGATCTTGTAAAACCCTTAGTGGCATTGTGTTTGTATTTTCCACTATTTCATTACATTTGACACTGTCCCTATCTTATGTGTTTAGTTTTCAATTTTGATCCTTTATTTTGTATTACTTTCTTTAAATTGTCATTGGTTATTGTTATTTTAAATGATCAACATGGATTTATTGTTAAACATTTGCATAATTTATGCTTTGCTGCTTTATGTAGTGAAATTTTTATACAAAGGCACAATAATATACATGCATAATTATGTACCACGTGCACCCTATGTCCTAGTTATACTCAACTCCCATTCATTCCATCTGTGTTTTATCTCATGTTTGTCTCTCAGACAAACCTTGAATGCTGCTTGAGCTTGTTTCTGCTTCTTTGTCATACTTTTTGAGCAGATATTCTGGAAAATGGTGTAATATTTTCAACTAATTCGTTTCAGGTTGCAGTTTATAGAACTTTTATTGTTTCTATTGTCTTTGTTGTTGAATCATTATGTTAGGGAGACGTCCTTGTCTTCAAGGCATGCCTGTTAAAATATGAAATGGAATGATTGGATCCGTGTTAACATTCCTGTTACTTTTTGCTAATTTTCTGAACCCCTTTAAACTACAGGATGCTTTTGTGTTGTGGTCCACATATGGATTTCCCATGGATCTGACTCAGGTTTGACCTGTTTTTTCCTTTTTTGAGCTTCAAATTACACAGAAATTTGGTATTGAATATAATGGTCAGCTATTTTCTTGTTTTGTTGGATTCCCAATTATCAGTTGATGGCAGAAGAAAGAGGACTAACTGTTGATGTTGACGGCTTTCATGTTGCCATGGAGGAGGACAGGAAAAAGGCCCGAGATGCACGTAACAAGGTACAATTTGTCCACCTTTGTTTCTTGTTTACTAGTAGTGTACTAGGATTGAATTATTTATCAAAACTGAAGCTAATAGTGCATTCTTCTCTGAAGTTCTTGTTTTCTATTGCTTCCAGCTGTTCTTGATTGTTTAAGTTATCATATTAGTTTATCAGCAAACAAGTGCTTTTTGAGTTGATTATTATTAAAAATTTGTTATGCTTATTTGGTTCTATATTTTTGAGCAAAATCGGTTATAGCTAATTTGGCCAACCATGACCATGAGAAGCTATAATTGAACCAGACAATGTAACAAACAAAAAAATCAAGAACCTATTAGGTAAAATCTCCCATTATATCCTTGCATTTGCAATGTTGCTGACTAGGTACCGACTTTAATATTCAATTCTAAGAGCATGATGACCCAGCTGCTTCCTTAAATTGTGAAATAATAGGTTTTGTTCCTAGGGACATGGTATTTTTCTATTTGATATGTATAATGCTGTCGAATATATGTATGGATAGTCTCTTTAGTTTTCTGTTGTATTGTAATGACCCCAACTCATACCCGTGAAAAAGTGACATTCTTTTTTTAACATTTGCGAAAACATTTCCAAAGACTCAAGACCTTTATAGTTATAACACATCTATAACCACAAGGGATCTTATACTACCATCATCCAAACCAAACCAACTTTATTAATTAAATTCATATAGCTTAAAAGCATGTGCAAAAGAATATAAATAAACTATAAAATGGACCCACGCTATAAAAATAAATAAATATCAACTAGTCGTACAACCCTCGTAGCTCCTCGTCATAGCAGTTCCCCTCACTAGCCTTAGAGACTGTGAAAAACACAAAATTAGGGGTGTCAGAATTAAAGATCAATAGAGAACATCAATTAAGCAATAAAGAACATTTATCATGCAGTAAGGAATAAATATTACGCAACCATTAATTTAGCACAAGGTAACAAGTAAATATGCACGATCTAATGCATAACAGAAATATGCATGAATAAATTATTATCTTTTATCAGATTTTTTCTTTTATATGCATGTCCCTATTAAATGTATATAAACTTTAGTTCCTCTTTTTATTACTATTGCCCGCGGATACTCAAAACAGGTAAAAATTTTCAAGGTCTAGTTAGGTCTCTGGTTGTAGCTTAACACACAACTTGTATTTTATTAATAGGTTTCATACTTAGCCCTCGACCGATATCAGGAATCAGAACCATCTATCAGAACATTAGAAATCAACATCTAATGTCGGGACATTATGAAAATCAACATTTACTAATGTATTTTCTTTGGTATACCAAAAACAACAGTTGTGTCTACACACCACCCTAGACAAAGTGACGGAATCTCCCTAAAACCGTGGTCGAGAGGTGAACCACCTAGTTGGGTTCATGGACACAACAACGCACACATAGTTTTAGTATTCTCACGGTCTCCCAAAACCGCAAGTCCATGATGTCCACACTAAAGAAGAGATATCGAGGAAACGTAGATTACACTGTTCTTTTCTTTTATCTTGTTATTAATTCAACCTTTTTATTTTGCAAATCAACATGCAAAATTAATAACACAGGTTCACAAATCAACATGCGAAGCTCATCACGGGACCACAATGCGTGGTAACATGGAACAATGCAATTAGAACAATAATATCATGTTTGATTTTTGCGTTGCATATAAATAACTAAAACAAGGAGCAATATATGCTCAAGGCTCACACGGCCTACGATGATTCGCTTTTGATCATCAATGCATTTAAAAGCAAAAATCGTAAAGAACATGCCACTTATGCATTCTTTTCGTATGCTTTTCAATGCACAATCATATATGCTAATTTAGAGATGTGCATAAACAACAATATCCATATGCACATATTCACATAATCATACCAATTTCATGCTTCCATTCATGAATTTTCTCAAAGTAAACAAGTGAACACTCTTACAATACTGCACGTGCCAAAACACAACAATTTCATGTATGCACATGCACATGAAAGCAACCTTGATCCAATAGAATGTATCAAAGCTAAGCATATGAAAAATTTCATCCTTTTGCATGCATAAGGCTAAGTCTAATACAAATAGCAAATTCTGGAAATTAACATGCATAACTGAATTTTTATCCAGATTTACACAAGCACATAGATTGAGCATAGACTGAAATAAACTGAGCACACAAACACATGGAATCTGAATATTTTTCGCACAAACAACTCAAACATTATGTTAAAAAACACGACAGTGTATATATATATATATATATATATATATATATATTTGTTTGGCCAATCAAATCCGATTGGTTGGGCCTAACATGTTAGATTTTATAAAATCCAGAGGGAGTGAGAAGGAGCTGCAGAGAAACCTTGATTCCCTAATACAGGAATTGGCTGCTAATCTTCTGATTATATGCTGTTACTAATACAAAATTTTGGGGTACTAAAATACCTTTTTATAATAAAGAATAATTACATATGTGCCATTAATAAAAGGAATACATGATTATGGGTCTAGACTCTGACCCGTGACCCGATATGAACAAAAACACGTCTTTTCACCCTCCCTCAAGTTGTGAATGGTTTTGAACCATGAACAACTTGCCTTTTAACATCAAAAACCTGTCTTTGGTCAATCCTTTTGTGAATATATCAACCACTTGATCGGTAGTTCGTATAAATTCAGGCTTAATCTCCTTCTCTTCTACCTTTTGTCTCACAAAATGTTGATCTATTTCGATGTGTTTGGCACGACTGTAAAAAATGGGATTGAAGGACATATTGATGGCACTTTGATTATCACATAAAATAAGTGATCGAGAGATCGATTCTCTCACTTCTGTCTGTAAGTGCCTAATCCATGTAACTTCAGCAGTAGCGGCTGCCATTGACCTATATTAGGCTTTTGTACTTGATCTAGCAACAACCTTTTGTTTCTTACTACTCCAAGATACCAAATTCATCCCAACAAACACACAATATCTTGATACCGATCTGCGTTCGTTTGGATCTCCCGCCCAGTCTGCATCAATATAGACAATAATTTCATGTGCATTTTGCCCATTTGTCCTTTTTCTATACAAAAGACCATCCCCAACAGTTCCCTTCAAGTACCGAAGTATCCGTTTAACCTCTTCCATATGCCCTTCATGCGACTCATGCATGAACTGAGATACCTGATTTACTGAGTAAACAATATCAAGTCGAGTGAAAGTGAAATATTGCAACATGCCGATTATGCTATGATATTTTATAGGATCCTCATATAGATCTCCATCTTGAGAACTGAGTTTTTGATGAAGGACACTAGGAGTTCTCAAGGGTTTGCAATCTTTCATACCTACCTTGTTGAGGACATTAATAGTGTACTTATGTTGGTGAGAGTCATTCCTTTAGAAGTACTGTCAACTTCAACTCCAAGGAAGTATCGTAGTTTCTCAAGATCCTTCATTTTGAATCTTTGATTCAAGAGATGCTTGACCTCCTCCATATGAACTTTGAAGTTACCTGTGATGATAATATCGTTTACATATATCAATAGCATAGTAACTATGTCTTGGTTCTTGAATATAAACAAGGAATGGTCAAGGAGAGATTGCCTAAAACCATATTTTTGTATTTCAAGAGAGAAACTATCAAACCAAGAATGGGATGCTTGCTTCAACCCGTATATCGCCCTTTATAATTTGCATACCTATTTTGTAGGATTGCCTTATGCATATCCAGTGGGTTGTTCCATGTATATTTTCTCCTTCAAATTTTCATGTAGAAAAACATTTTTGACATCAAGCTGACTAATTGTTCCATGATGTTCAATAGCTAAAGATAGTATGACTCTGATTGTCCCCATTTTCACAACTGAATTAAAGGTCTCATCATAATCTTGTCCTTGCTACTGTGTAAATCCTTTGGCTACAAGTCTCGCCTTGTACCGTTCTATAGTGCCATCCGGTTTGTACTTTATTTTGTACACCTATTTCGACCCAACTATATTTCTGTCAGGTGGTTTGGGAACATCCCAGGTACCACATTCACGTAGAGCCTCCATTTTTTTATTCATAGCTTCAATTCATCTTTTAGAATTTGGTGCTTGAGAAAATGTTGTGGGCTCATCTTCCTTGCCCAAAGCAGTTAGAAGAAGTTGAAAGTCTAGTGAAAATTTTTCATAACTGACCCATCTTTCGATCGGATGATGAGAGCGGGTGGATCTTCTAACATCAAAAGTTGAAGTGGATGTTGAGGATGTATCCATTTCTTGATTAAAAATAGTGGGCGCCTCTCTTCATCGTCGAGTATAAACAAAACCTTTATACCTTTCTAGATCCAAAGATGTCTCTCTACTGTCCTGTGCAATCAACCTATCATCAGGCATAGTTCCTTTATCCTTTTGATAACAATATGAAGAACAAATATCATTAGTACTTGAGAAAAGTTCAGAATTCAACCAAGGATGATAGACTTCAACTTCTGAATTTGATTCAGAAGAAGTGATGCGTTGATGATCAAAATTTAATTCATCGAAGATAACATTTCTTGATATTTTGATGCACTTGCTCATGGGATCATAGCACCTGTATCCTTTATAGTTATCTGCATAACCCACAAACCTACACTTCAAAGCCTTGTCCTGAAACTTATGTAAATATGAACATAACATACACAGCCAAACACACGCCAATCATGATAGTTGGGATGAACTTCAAATAGGGAAAAGTAAGGAGACTTGTTCTCCATAATAGTCATGGGCAATCGATTTATCACATGTACTGCTGAATGAAAGGCTTCTGTTCATGGAGTAATCAGAAGATTACTATCATGTATTATACTCATTGCACTCTCAACAATATGGTGATGCTTCTTTTTCAACAATCCCATTCTGCTGAGGTATACGAGGGCAATACGCCCTTCTCCTTATTCCATTACCTTGAAGAAAGTTAATAAAGTCACTTGAAGAGAATTCACCTCCTCTATCACATTGGAAGCAAAGAATGTTTTCAAAAAATTGATTCTTGACAAAAGAGTGAAAATTTTGGAATAACTTGAAGGTCTCAGACTTGTGTTTCATAAAGAAAATCCAAGTATAATGAGAATAACTGTCAACAAATATAAGGTAATATCTAGTTCTAGATACAGAAGCAATTGGGGGCAGGCCCCCAAACATCATAACAGATAATCTCAAAAGGTCTTAAAGCTCTTTTATTGATAGAATGAAAAGGTAAAACATGACTCTTACGTAAGAGACAACTAGAACATTTATTGTCATTGACATTTATTGTCATACCCCTCCTTCCAACATGTTTTCTATGCGTTTTCCACAGGTTTCCCTTGTATTTCTCAAGCATTTCCCTTTTATGGGATACATATTTCTTATGTTTGGTAAGTTTTTTTGTTAAACGTTTCCCATTTGTTTCTTGTTTCCCATTTCATATGCACATGAAAAACCTCATTTTTTGTTTCCGTTTCCCAAGATGTTTCCTATTTTCATTTCCCTTTCTGGCAACCTTGAGTTAAACCCAACTGCTAGCTAGGACTAGTTATTTTACAGAACTACCCTTGTTCAAAAAGGGTACACAAAATAGAAAATAAATACAGAAAAATGCAATAAAATACATATGTATGACCTATGCATATCGCGAACCACAATTACCAAAATACCTCTAAGACCACAATTACCAAAAGAACCATGTAGATTCTAACACAACCATTAGAAAATGATTGAAATTTTGCTTGAAGATGCTATTTTAATTCAATTCTGCATGACTAGTAAGGGGGCTAGGCCTTTTACCTAGCTTATCCCCCTTATCGTGGAGAGTTTACATGCAAGCGGTTTCCAACTTGCTAACCAAAACCCCCTATATCTGAATCACGATGAGACAATTATAACATTTTTGCTGGGTGTTTTTCTCCCTACTGCTTTTTAGTTTGGCCTGCTTGCCTTAGATGAAACCCCTTCAGTGATTTATCATATAGAGAGCTAATCCTTGGAAGGTGGATAGGAAGGAAAGGGAAGTCATAGTATTATGTTTGGAGATGGTAATTGTGGGAGGTTGGAAGGCGGGGTATCTTCATACTTTCAAGGGACAAATACGACTGCAGTACACCATTGTCATTCTTGGGAAATATCGACAAAGGGAAAATCTCGTTATATACTAAAAACCGAGTTTTTGTTAGGAAAATCTTGGGAAAATGTCGGTATATATTAGCATATATAATTTTAGATAACATAAAAAACTATGTAAAAAGTGTTTTTGTTATGTTAATATTAGTGGGGCTGTCCGTGGGCTGGGTTTGTACCAAGTACCTGATCCGAACCGACCAATATGCGAGCCGGATTTGGGTTATGATTTTTGTCTGGTACCCGACCTGACCCAGTTTTTTTGCTGGGTACTGACCCGACTGTATGTATAATGTATTTTAAGTAAAAGTAAACTTTCGAAATTATACGGGTCTGAGTTTGAGATTTCATTTCCATGACTCGGTGAAATCCAAACCCAACACTTTGTTATTTGGGCGGGTCGGGTGTACCCTGATTGATCGGGTACCGACACATTGACAGTCCTAAATATTGGTTAAAATGTGACATTTTCAAAAGAGGTGTTGTTAAGAAAATCTCTGTTTTTTCAGTATAATATTGTCCTTTGAAAATATCGGCGATAAAATCCCAACATTTTCAAAATATTGGCCATATTTATGACCATGTTTTTAAGGATAGTTGCAAGAACATTTTCATTAGTTTTTTCAGAAAATAGTCAGTACAATGTTCATTCTAATAAGTATTTGAGAAGTTGCCATTCAAATCTCCAGTAGACAAATGTGATTAGCAGCATGGATGATATTCGAGGTCAGGTTGTTCTATAAACTTTGGTTCTTTTTTCCTTTTGAGGCTGCACTCAATTCTTGGAAATTTGATTTTCACAATCAGGGAAATGAATAAAATTTCGGAAAGGCTGTCATAGTATCTTTTGATAACTTGCATTTTGTAAAAAAAATGGCTTCCATGCTAGTAATGTTGCAGTGCATGTACGTGCGTTTGGACATGGTTTAATAGGCAGATCGAGTTCTATGGTCAATTAGGATGAGCCTTTGGTTACTTGCCAAGATTAAAGTCTTGATTTGGTTTCAAACATACAGTCTTTTGCTACAAAATATGCACCTTCCTCTTTCATTTACAAGTAAATGTGTATGATCATTAGTGAATCTAGATATGGATAGCTATCAGATCTGAAAGCTATTGAGTTCCCTAATCCAAAAAAAATTGTCACTCCTACCATAGTATCTCCGCTCAAATAAGCTTATGGTAGGTGGGTCGTGGGCTGGGTCCAGTTTTATCAAGTAAGCATCCAACACACTCACATATGCTACCCTATGCTAGTATAAAGGTCTAGTAGGGCTGCTTCACACTCTGCTTTTCTTGGTCTGTTGATTTATTTTATTAAAATAATCTAGAGATAAATTTTCTAACTTGGGTTTACCATGACTTAGGACAGGGTCACCATAAATGCCACCTTCAGTTGAGAAGAGTATGCTTTGAATATACGAAGCACTTGGAAAGTAAACTTCACATCATATTTCTTACACTTCTAATCATGTTTCCAAGTACTGCCCATGCATTTCTCACATCCTTCCTGCTTTATATTCTAGAATTTTGTATGAAGGATGGTGTTTCTTGACCACCTTTTTTGTTTAAGAAGCTTGCTTCTGAATTTGTTTCCAATCAACTTTCAGCTTCCTCCACATGGACATCAAGAAGTCCTGACTTTCCCTTTTTATTTGTCATATTTTTTCTTGACATGATTCATTTCTTGGAAGACTTGGTTTTGAGTTCTTAGATAACACCAAACGCATGAAAATGGGCAGTTATCTCCTTGGACCATACTGGTGTTCCCTCCACCAGCTGTTTTTGGGGAGACCAATCTAAGGAAAATTTTATGATAAGAGAGATGTATAATGATGGTGACAAGCAGTCACTAGAGGTGAAATGAAAACCAAGTGACACCTTATATGACCAGCGCCAACCTTGGAGTCCTTATTCAAAACTCTCTGTCACTAGGTTGGTCGTAGGGTGCACAAGCTCTGGAACATTCAGTTCTGAATTGCACAAAACCATAGTGGAGAGGCTTCAACTACATGCATTGCTTTCATCCCAGAAGTGTCATCAATTATTTTTGCCGCCACCTCATACGTTGACCACTTTTTTCCACGTTTGCTCAGCAGGGAAGATGGTCATGTGGGGACCATTCAAGAACTCGCTTCCCGATATTGTTAGCTTGTTCTTCATTTCTCTTAACATATCTTTCACATGTTGGGTCACCTATATTAAAATTCATGTTGAAGAGCAATTGGGGCACAAGTTCCCTCGGAAAATCATGCCATGCTACTTTATGGATTGTGGCAATGGTTCAAACTTCAAAGGCTATCATTGTTGACCATTTGCCTGTCAAGGGCAAGTTTCAGCATGTTGTCCTTGAGGAAGGATCCTTGTCCAGCCCATGCTAGCCTTCACCTTTCACTGGCTCCTACTAGCTATTCACATGGATACAGATGCGGTGTAACGCCTCGAAATTTTAACCCAAATTTTTTTCTTTTTTTTTAAACAGCGAAAACAAATAAAAATTTTAAGGTTAAGCATTCCGGAACGATACAAGAAAGTAAGAGCAAACCACACAATTTATTTTCATTTCGCTAATAATGGAATTAATCATCAGAGTTTCCACATTATGTGACTCAAACAAAATCAAATCCGAAAGTGAGTAGGACCGCCCAGGAACAAGTAAATCAAGTCTCGATCAATGCCTCATCTCCCATAAACGCTACTCTTCACATAAAAAATGATAAATTTTAGGAATTAGACTACAACTGTCTAAGTAGGAATTCCTGTAACCTTTCTTGCAGATATATCATGTGTCAAGTATGTGATGTGGGTGCCGAGGGTGATTTTCAGCATATACAGGATCAAATAAAGAAGCTATACAATAAAATATCATTTAACCAACAACCACAACATTTACAGGGATACCATTTAGCTACACATCAACATGATTTAAACATCTCACATGTTATAATTTCTAAAGTATGTTGCAGGTAAAGAAATATATTCAGGAAGAAATATTGAACTGTAAACTACAAGTTTCAAACATACTACTCAGTGTGATACCTAAATTGTGCTAATTAATGTTTATCTTTATTTATCCCGCGGGCACACGCAAACCAAATCACCCGTAACGGAAGAGAACATTCGGAGATTTATTATTCATGGGTGTTTTATTAACCCGAACGTTCTAACCGAAACTGTAAATCCTAAGGGAGCGGTCAGTAACTGAGAGAACCTCCCAAATGCCAAAACCAAAACAGGTTGCATCCCTAATTTCTGCAGAAGAACAAAGAGCTACCACCTAGGACATATTGGTAGTCCGGGTCCTTCCCCAACTCCGAGGACTGGGGACCAACGAGTCATTTTATCTTGAACAATTAAACACATGTCCCTGGAGTTTTGTACCACCTACCCTCTCCAAGGTAAGCCCGAATCTGAGTGGGTTGATCTTTTATTTCTTTAATTTACCCAAAGCACAGGGGCATTGCCCCAAACTACATCCTACTATCATATTAGTAGGTCTCAACCTTAGTCATTTTATTAAGACCTACACATCCCAACTTTTTTTCATATTGATTGCACAAACCCACTCAGAGTGCTCTGGTACCTTTAAACCAGCCAAGCACACAAGATTTAAGATTAAATTTTTTATCAGTTTTATTGCCATAGCACACAGGCTAACAGTCCAAGTACCCGCGCTGGGTATCCATTTAGTTATGTTGACCAAACTGATTCAGCTAGGGATCATACCATGAAATCTCAAGCGTGTTATAACCCACTTGTGTATATCAATTTCATATGCAGCTAAATAATAACTTGAATAGCCCCTCATTATGCATAAAAAAGGCATTAAGGATCAGCTTGACATGCAACCTAGTAGGAGGTTGAATCCCTGCTTAATGTACAATTACACAGGCATAAGATAAATATGCAGTTTCCTATGATACAAAATCTCATCATAATAGGCAGCTAACTAGACAGTAAACATCAGATTAAATATGAAATTTCATATAAAACAAAATATCATAGTAACAGGCAATTAACATGACATTTGGAAATAAGGAGTACAGGCAGCTTCATGTGAAATCGAAAATCATTATAATAGTCAGCTAAGTTGTCATTGATTACTCATGTAAAAAAAAAAATATGCACATGTTCTGATCCAGCTGCAGACATCCATTCTTATCATTATGCTAACACAATATACATATATATATATATATATATATATATATATTTCATTAGTACATTTGCAACAATTTAACGATCGATTAAAACACAAGTGATTCCATCTAATAATTCAACGTGCATAGGAATCTATGATGCACTTAACCAAGCATCACTTTTCCCGAGCGTACACATTTTTCAAGTTCATCGCATACTCCTAACCCGCCTTATACAACCGTGCTATCCCTATTACCCTATGTACAGAAAATCATAGTGAATGACCAGAATCGAAACAGTGTGCGGCGTACAGCTTGGGCCCGGAACTTAACTTAGAAACAAAATTTTGCCATGGATTTATGCAACAATTCAATTCCTACTAATAACCTATTTACCAGTTAAGCAAGTTTGATTATGTACTTGAAGCAAAAGACAATTCATTTCAGAACAATGTCAGGAGAGAACAAAAAGGGAAACATGACAGACTACTGATGGGAACGTTGTAAAACTGACTGAACTAAAGCATGAAAAATTACCGAATCCAACTTTAACTAGGATTTCACGAAGCATGCTATCCTTCACAGATAAGTCTTAGAGGCAAGGACAACAATAACGCTTATTCAGATACAATGTGCATGAAAAAATTAAAGCACACGCAACCATCATCAGGCAGCTCAGCTACCCCTCGCCCTATCAATAAAACTTTCGTCGAAGATCACCACTCAGGGAGACCGGGAAATCTCGGTTTCCATGACTTCAAGACATCTACTCTCTTCAGAAATTTGAACTCATCCTGGGAAAACCCCTTCCCCCTTCCATACTTAGCAAAATACCAAAGCCAATTACCTTTTAATGGTGGGAAAAATCCGAAATTTCCTAAATCAGAGGTTTGGGATTTTGGATTCCCAAATTTCCAACTCTTGGGTTTCGCAACTATCGAAACCCCCAACTCCGATTTGGGGTTTCCGTCAGCCATGAGTCAGGGTTCCAGAGCGACCGAAAATCGGAGGAACCCCATACGCTCGAGTGAGGGCTTCCCTGTAACCCACTTCAACATGCTCGACACCCTCAATACCCAAAAGAAAAGCACAGAGATCCTACTTTGACCGGCGTTTGGGTTGCTACTATTGCGAGAAGGAGGTTAGCGGCAGTGTCCTGTTGTCGCACACAAAACGAGAGGATGAAGGCCGAGAGAGAGAGACCAGACGAGAGGCAGAGGAGAGTGAGGGAGGAAGAGGGATTCATGACCCCATTTGTAGGAGGGTGGCCTCCCGAAAAGTGAGATCTCCCCGGCGGCTGCGTAGTGCTCCCTCTCCCCTTTGCATCATTACGGACTCCCGCTAGGGTTCTGAAAGAACCCCAACAGGTTTTATCGAGCAGCCCACTTATCGGGCCTTCCTTTTACTTTTATGTTTTTCAGTTCACGGGGCGCGGCTCGGGTCCGGACCCGAAACCCGGAAGCCCCCTTTGAGTTGGATCCGTGATGACTTACCGAAGTGGGTCCGCCGGTCGGATCCAAATGGATCCAACTGCGAATCCATACGTTAAATTTCATATATGTGGTACACTTTATATGATATTCTATATGGATCCTGGATTAAAACTTGGATCCCAGGCTCCAAATTAATAATTTCTCGTTAAAAATTCAAATGGAATGCAGGAAAAATGCGGGTTTTACATGTGGATAGGGGGATACAACCATTTTTATGAAGTTTCAGTACAGGGGCCAAAATGGAGTATTTGTGTGACGTAGTCTATCAGCGATAATCACAAGGTGGCTTCCATGGATTTTTTTCCTTTGATTTTGATTGTGAAAAGGTAGTTTTTATTCTAATTAAGCATTTCTGTCATGTTTACTGCACAAAATATAATTCATCTACATGAAACAGACTGAGCACTCAATTGTCTCTCTCTCTCTCTCTTTCGTTTTTGGTTGGGCCAGCTTGTTGGAGATGCCATTGTCATGGATGCTGATGCAACC
This sequence comes from Nuphar pumila, assembly GCF_984573655.1. NCBI lineage: Eukaryota > Viridiplantae > Streptophyta > Magnoliopsida > Nymphaeales > Nymphaeaceae > Nuphar > Nuphar pumila. Next base: position 34,928,298 of record NC_143253.1, on the reverse strand, counting down.
TCTGAATTGCACAAGAGGGGGGTTGCTCCAACAGATGATAACAGCAAGTTTATATGGAACCAGGTTAGTATGCACATGTTAATGTGCAGGAGAAATGTGATTTGGTTGTTCTATGAGTTCATCCTGAAGCTTAACCTATTTTTTCAGTAAAGCTAGAACTGGTATATTGATATGAGGCTTCAAATTGAAAATGTACTTAATGTTATGTTGCCAAATTTTGTATATTAAATTCTTTAGTACTTTTCCTGCATGCATAGGCTTCTATTCTTTTTGCTATAATTAATTGCCTTAAATCTGTCTATAACTGTTATAAAAAATACTATTTGAATGGGAAGCTAAAAAAGGTGTATGGTATCATTTGGAGCTGAAGAAGGCATATGAGTAGTTCCTATAGGAAATAAAGGCTGGCAAAAGATAAGTTGGTCTCTAAACCACTCTGGTTCTGACTGCAACAATCTCTTTTGTTCCTGTTCAAATAATCTGGAAGTCATCTGTTAGTCCAGTTTGTCAATGAGTATCTATTTCATCATTAATTGTGTAAACTAATTCTGAAAGGCAGTGTTTCAATAATTAATTAGTTAGATTCATATATCCCACCTATCAACATTGGTCTGCTTCCAATGCCAGTGTATTAAGATTGTACCAGAACTAATGACATCAAATTTGGTGTTTTGATTTTTCATTTCAAGGCACAGGTGGTACTGTTGCGTTTGAAGTGAATATAAGAAACACATACATACACGTGCATGACAAATGCCCATTAACAATTTCCAACTCTTTATAAGAACAATACTCCTACTTTACAGTGCACACACACACATGGCTTATTTAATAGATGGAATTGAAATAGTAAGCCCATATTGGCTTTCTGTGCTTAAATATCAGACTGAAATCTGGTGCATAATGTTGCAGCATGCAAGTTTTTTGTGCTGGGAAAGCCAATTTGCACCAGGCCTCATCAAACCTTCAGCAGTACTTTGTTTCATTCTTGTTCTCTTAAAATTTATGTTCTTTTATATTTATTAATTTCCAGTAGCTGAATCATTGAGACTAGGGTTGTCAACAGGTTGGAGTCAGATATGAGAAGACCCTTACCTGACCAAAAAAATTCCAAACACCAACCTGAATTACCAGAAACTGGATCAGGTTGTCGAGGAAATGTAATATCCATGTATCATGGTTTTGGTGTGCTACCCCCTATTTTATACATATGTTTATTCTAGAGGGGTGATATTGTAACATGGCATTAAAGAGCAGAGTCAACCATTTTTGTCAGCTAGTGTAACTAGAAGGGTCGAGCCCTATATCTGTTGTATTCTATTCTTTCTTTACATGAAATGAAAGCTTTAAGTTTCTCTCTTCTCCCATTGCGTTTTCTTGTGCTCTCTTCATGATTCTTACAGTTTGTAGATGGTATCAGAGTGAGGATTCACATTGAAGAGGCACATCTGATTATTGGGGAGGAGAATTTGGAAGAAGCATTCAATCTCAGTTTTGGTACCTGTGCTGATGTCATTCCTTGAGGAACCACTGGTTCAATATGGTCTGTTTTGATTAATTTGAGTTTGGAACTTGCTAGGGTTTGATTTTAGAAGGTCTATGAATCAAACCCCATTGGATTTGGACTTATATTGGAATTTTGGTGATTTTTTCAAGAATTTCTGAGTTTCTTGAAAATTTCTGCCCAGTTTTAAGAAAACCCTTAAATCTGATCTGGTTTTTGGTTATTAAGGGTTTGGATTGCTTCTGTTCATGTCGTATTTGAGTTGGGAGTGCCTCAGTATTAGTTTTGTGCTCAGTTTTGCGATGTATATTGAATCTTGTTGAAGTTTTGAGGTGTTTACAACTGATTTCATGATATACTTCTGCTGTATCATTCTGGGAGTGAGCAGATCTATTTAGGTGGATAAACTGCAATTTCCTTGGTAGATTGTTTGCATAATTAGTGTTTCTTGTTCTTGTGTTTAGATTTGAGCACTCTTGGGTTGAGTGTTTTAACTAGCACATTGGGATATTGTGCTTGTTTCTTTTGTAGGCTGAGATTTCCATGTTGCTGCATATTTGTAGTTCCTGTTTTGCATCTATTTTAGATTTGTGCAGCTTTTTGAGTATTGTAGTAAGGGGGTTGTGAAGAGTATGGAGAAAGGAGATCCTATACAACTCACACCAGTAAAGCTTGATGGGAACAACTATGCTTTTTGGTCCGATTTCATGGTAGTTGTGGTTAATGGAAAAGGTTTAGGAGAGTATCTTGATGGAACTGTTGTGAGGCCCATGATCGGGGATCTGAATTATGATTCGTCTATGAAGGAATGAAAGATGAATAATGTGAAGGTGAAGTCATGGATTCTTGGTTATGTAAAACAGAGGATTGCTATGAACATTTCTAAGTGTAAAGAATCCATGGATGCATGGGGCTATCTGAAGCAAGCATACATGCAAGAAAACTGGGCAATACACTATTAATTAATGCAAGACTTACAATCCTTGATGCAAGGAAATAAGTCTATTATGAAATTTCACTTGTGGGACTCACTAGATCTAAATGAAAGCAATAAAAAATATGATAAGTGCAAGGACTACATAGCTTGTATGGATGCAAAGACTCAAGCTAAGGAGACGGTGATGATAATAGAGTTTCTCATGGGGTTTTACTCAAAGTATGAGAATGTGAGGAGTGCCATCATTCACAAGACCTTTCTTCCTCCATACACAGGCTTTCTCTGAGCTTATTGCAGAAGGGACTAAGATGAAGTCTCTTCAGACCTACTCTATTGGTGATTTAGTCATGGTTGCATCCAAGCAATTAGGTGGTTTCGGGGGTGCAAAGGCTAGGGCACCCAAATTTGATATGATTGGAGCTAGGTGCCAATATTGCAGAGAGATTGGGCACATAAAAAAGAAATGTGCAATTCTGAATGGGAGGAAGCTCAGTGATAGTGTTGGTGATAAGAGCATTGTGAAGGATGAAGGAGTAGCAGTTGCATCTTCTGACACTCTGCCATCTTTACATTCACAACTTGATCAACTGCAGTAGCATATTCAACAACTCTCTTTATTGGCTTCTTAAGCTGCCACTTCCTCCTTGGGTACCTCTTGTTGTCCTTTTGCAAGTATCCCTATTGATGGTTTTGGTTGGCTAATAGATTCAGGAGCGTCATGTTATATGACTGCAAATGAGCCTATACTAGTCGAGTGTAGATCATGCTGTGGCACCTTTTACATAACAGATTGGTCCCTCATGAATGTCTCTAAAGTTTGTTCAGTTACCTTTGCCTCTAATTCTAGTGAAAAGCTTAATGTACCTAAAGTTTTCTTAGTCTCTTACTGTGAATTTAATTTTTGTTGGCCAAATTACCCAGTACAATTATGTTGTTTACACCCTTGACTGCTACTTTGTGTAGGATCGGTCATTAGGGAGAAAGATTGAGACTAGACATTGGTGAGACCATCTCTACTCCCTTAATCAGTTGGACCATAATTCTAGAGTAGGTCATCATAGTGTTGTGTTGCAGTTTTGGAGTCATCTGTTTTGTGGCATCAACTTTTGGGTTATGTTTCTAGCTCCAGGTTGCAATATGTGTTGTCATCAGGGATCCTAGGTAGTAGTTCATGTGTGTCTGATGAGGTTAGATGTTGTGAGAGTTGTAGGTTATCCAAAGGTCATGCTCTCCCGTTTAGTCCTAGAGAGGTACAATCTTCACCCTTTGATCTTGTTCACTATGATGTTTGGGGTCCATCCCTTTGTGGTGTCCAAAGGCGGGTCCATATATTTTGTGACATTCATTGATGATTTTACCAGATATAAATAAATATATTTTATAAAAAAACAAGAGTGAATTATTTGATATTTTAAAAAGTTTTATGTGTATGTTGAGACTCAATTTGCAACTAAGATAAGGGTTCTTTGCTCACCTACTGATCGGATAAACAAATCCAAGTCTGCGGTCCATAACCGAGAGATTTTTGGCACAAGGGCAAACCAGATTGCAATCCACTACTACTGCTACAACTGAGTTATACCACTTTTGGGCAACCTCGACCTTCTTAACTCTGAGTGACTAGAGGTCAAGGACTTCTTTGCTCCTTAATTCAAGTCGTTACGACATATAATTCAAACCTACATGCAACATCGTCACTTGGGGCTGTACTGTTCCACCCTTTCTAAGGTGGACCATAGTGTGAATGAGTTACATAAGCAGTTTCATCTTTATTAGGGTAGTTAGTATTTCGTGCCCTCGCTTCACGAGGCTCATAGGCTTAATAGCCTTCATACTCTTCTCAGGGTAGTATACATGTCATGACATGGTATTGCCCAACCCAATTCACATGCTTTGGCACCTTTATCACATATGAGCACCTCGTCGGTGAAGACTACAACAAGGATCTTTAGTGTGTGGATGTTTGCATTTCTAAGTGAGATTTCTTCTCACAATGTGGGGTCACAACCCACCCAAGCTCACCATAGAGCATTATCCAGCAATTCATTTCAACAGTTAGTTCATTTTTCAAACAATATCCATGCACAAGTCCAATGATGTTCATACATGCCTCAATATGTCATGTCAGAACATAATAAAGTGTAATATTCAAATGCAAATAGATGTATCTCTACAACATGCTATATATATCATTTATGTGTAGGCTTCATAGCCAATTCGGGATGGGATGTAATCTACAAGAGTTCTTAACGGAGAAAGGAATCGTCACCAAAGATCATGTCCTTACACACCAGAACAAAATGTAGTTGTTTAGAAAAAAAATAAACATATACTTCAAACCACTAGACCCTTATTGTTCAACAAAAATATGCCTAATTTTTTTTGAGAAGAAGCAGTAGGAGTAGCATCACATTTGGTGAATCGGATGCCATCAAGTGTTCTTGTAAAGTCATCTCCATGTAAGAAGTTTGAAAGGGATCCAGATTATGACATGCAGAAGGTATTCAGGAGTACATGCTTTGTATTTATCCCATCAACATAGAGATAAGCTATCTTCTAGGCTTGTCAAGTGTTGCTTTATTGGATATCCTAAAGGGAAAAAGATACAAATGCTTTGATCCCGTGAGTAAGAAAGTTTGGATGTCTAGACATGTAGAGTTCTTAGAGAGTATGCCATATTTTAAGGGTGAGTGTCACACTAAAAATATTGAGTCTACCTTCTTATTTCTACTTCCCTTTCCTGAAGAGTCTGAAAAAGAAAAGGAGAAAGAGTGGGTCAGCTATAGTAGAAGATCATTAGGGGTTCCCAATCAGATATTCAGGGAAATAAAGCACCATCCCAATGTTCCTCAGGTCGATCTTGATGAGCAACCTCCTTCCTTTTTCCAGGTGCATAAAATTACTCATTCTTTTGTTCCTCCTACTCGCTTTGTTTCATACTAGTCTTTCTTTGTTACTCACCAAACCTTCTTAGCCATGATTCAGTCTTACCATGAACCCAAGTCTTATGTTGAAGCTGTGATAGAAAGCCATGTGTGAAGAGTTGGAAGAGCTAGAGAGAATGAGAGCCTGAGAGTTAAAAAAGTTGCTAGATGGAAAAAAATGTAGTAGGATTCAAGTGGGTGTACAAAATCAAGACTAGGTCTGATGGGTCAATAGAGAAGTATAAAGCTCGACTTGTAGCAAAGGGATACAATCAACAATATGAGATAGACTTTTTTGAGACCTTTGCTCTTGTAGCTCATACGACTACCATCACAATATTACTGACATTGACATTTGTTAGAAGGTGTGATCTATGTTAGATGGATGCCAAGAATGTCTTCCTTAATGTAGATTTGAAAGAGGAAGTAGACATGAAATTGCCTTAAGGAGTTGTCGATAAAGAGGACAGAATATGCAAGCTAAGAAGAGTTTTGTACGGTTTGAAGCAAGCTCCAAGAGCTTGGTTTGATAAGTTCAGTAATGCAATCATGAGATTGAGGTTTAAGCAAAGTTTTCATGATCCTGCATTGTTTGTTGCTTCCTCTATCAAAGGGCAGTGGATATTTTTGTTATATGTGGATGATATGATTATTATTGTAGATGACAAGGTCATGATTAACTCGACATGAGTATGCAACATATTTGATTAATAAGAAAAGACTTGCAGATGATAAGAAATATGTGGACACTCCCATGGAAGACAATTGCAAATTAAAGCATTATTACGGCGAAGTATAGGCAATTGGTAGGGAGTTTGATCTACCTAACCTATGTCACACATACTCTTCTAATAGGGCACCGCACCCTCACCCAGGCGAGTGTGACACTTGGACACAACTTCCTTTGTGTTAGGTGAAGTCCTTCACACTGAGGTTCATTTCTATCTAAAAGTAGATTCAGTTAACCCTAATCAAGTCCATTTTTATCTATATTATATATATAAATACATAAATGCACACACATACACGTAGTGTTAACTTAAAACTGTTAATATATATATATATATATATATATATATATATATATATATATATATATATATATATATATATATATATACTCCCCACACCCAATTGCCGCATCTGCATCAGCACCCGCACCTATGTGACATAGTACCTAACCATTTCAAGGTCAGCTATCACTTTCACAGCACATGTGGTGAGCCAATTCTCAGATCCTGTCGTTTGTCAGCAGTTTTGAGGATCATTAGATATATTAGAGACAATGCATTATGCTCTATTCTTCTCAGCTTTGTCTACTTGGGAGTTAAAAGAATATTGTGATTCAGATTTTGAAGGGGTTTCTCATGATAGGCGTACAACTGGCTTTTGTATATTTTTGTGGGAGTCCTTAATATCATGAAAGAGCAAGAAGCAACAAAGAGTTTCTCTATTCACAACTGAAGCAGAATATTGTGCAATAGCTTAGGTTACTGCAGAATTACTTGGTTAAGATGGTTATTACAAGATATGGGGGTCACCAATGAGGATGCTACTACACTATACTGTGAGAGTGCTATTCACATAGCCAAAAATCTAGAGTTCCATGAGAGAACTAAGCACATAAAAGTAGATTGTCATTTCATCAGGTGAGCTTACTTGGATGGACTTGATTCCTAAATGCAGTGGTCAGACCTGAACACATCTAGTTGGGTTTGAAAATGTAACCCCATATCGAGACATATTTTTATTTGGGTTTTCATATTTGTAACCAAACCCTAACATTTTGATATAGGTCAGAAGGTATCTGGTCTGATCTGATGTGTTGACTGTTAAAATACAGTTTGCGTATGGATCTGGATCCAGATCCATACGCATGTTAAATGAAACACATGCTCAATATAACCTCATTAATGACATTCTTGTAATATCATTGTATATGTTTTACTTTATAATGTTTAGGATTTTGAAGCTATTGAGTGCCGCCCCAGCCATTGTGCATCCCTCTCTATCTCTCTCTCTCCTTGTTTCCTGTGGAAGCTGAACCAGATACATACGAAAGCAAATCTGATATGGTATCAGAGCTGGATTAATCCTGTGCGTGAAGAAGTTTTGAAACTTGGCAGATCAAGCCCCTGATCAGCGTGAACAGCAGATCTGAAATCTCATCTTCTGAAACCCCTGATCAGCGTGAACAACACCCTTGATCAGCGTGAACAGGTCCCAGCGTGGACAGTTCCAGCATGAACAACAGATCTGGAATCTCATCTTCTGAAAGTTGGTACCTTTTCTCTTTTCCTTTCAGCGTTAAAAATCTCATCTTCTGAAAGTTGGTACCTTTTCTCTTTTCCTTTCAGTGTGCTCATCGTTACTTTTTTTTCTGTTACTCATTTTTTGTTATTCTCGTTCATTGGTATCTGTTTATCTTCTTCATTCCATCGTCTGTGTTGATTCCATTTTTTCCTCAACATCAACGACTGGTTCTTTAGATCTGTATTGGTTCCATCTTTTCTTAAACATCAACGACTGCATCCTTGAATTGCAGACAAACCGACTGCAGTCCCCTTTTTTATTTCAAACCAGCTTTTTGATTCCACAAGTTTTTCCTTTCCTTTATTGTTGTTTTAGTGTTCTTTGTGCAACACTTTTGGTAGTACATGTATATGCCTTATTAAAGTTTTACTGATTGATTAAGTGATCTCAAATTTGTTTATTTCTTTTCATTCATCTTGTTTGCTTATTCATTGTTCCACTGATATGGATTACTCTTCGTCATCCGGTCCCTCTGCCAATTTCTTGAGTCAGCTCGTTACAGAAAAACTTACTTATTCTAATTTTTTGACCTGGAAGAGGCAAATCCTTCCTTTTATACGGAGTCAGGATCTCGATGAACATTTAGATGGTTTAGTTTCTATACCACCACGACTTATTTTGCAGGAAACCAAGGATGAGAAGGGTGACACAATTACCATTTCTATTAAGAATCCAGAGTATACAGCTTGGAGGAAGCGAGATCAGTCTTTGGTTGCTTATATTACGTCAACACTCCCTCAAGAAGTGTTGGTTACTCTTTCAGATGATTGCACTGCGGCGGATCTGTGGAGTAAGCTGTCTCAGACATACTCTCGGATATCAGAAGCCCGAGTTATGTACTTAAAAAATGAATTTCAAAGTTTGAAGAAAGGCTCCATGTCAGTCATGGAATACATAGGCCGCTTGAAGAGTATTACTGATCAATTGGCTGTTGTTGGAAGTGCTATTGCAGATAAAGATAAAGTTCAACAACTTCTCAATGGATTGGGCCCTGATTTTGACATGTTTACCACAACTTTATCATGCCTTCCTCACTTGCCCACTTTTGACGACCTCCAAGCGAAACTTCTCTAGCATGAGATGATTATGAAGCAAAGGGCAGAAGGAAATGACTCGTCCTCATTCAGTTTTGGCCATGGACACTTCTGTAGGTTTTGGATGAGGGAATGGAGGGCATCAAGGAGGCAGAGGCCACAGACGTTTTGGGCAGGGAGGACGTGGTATCTTGCCTACACCTAATATTTCAGTGGTTTTTAATACAGGGAATCAGAGGAGAGTGCCCATTTGTTTCTTATGTAATAAAAGAGGACATGTGAAAGTTGATTGTTGGTTCAATCTACAGAATAGAGGAAAAATAAACAAAATTGAGAATAAATCAGCTACTGCTGTGGACACAAAAGTGCCATCCACAGATGTGCAACAACTTTTGTTATCAGCATTGTCACAAATGACGATCAAGCAAAATGAACAAGGCGAATGGTATGTTGATTCAGGTGCCGCCACACATGTTACGGGTATTGCGGGTAAGTTATCTCACTTATTGTCTTATTTTGAAAAAGGTAGTATAGTTGCGGGAGATGGAACTTATCACTCCATTAGTCATACTGACAATGCACATATCCCTATGTCAAAGTCCTCACTTCACTTGTCCAATGTCCTTCTTGCTCCTAATATTAAAAAGAACATTGTTTCTGTAGCTAAACTTGTTGACGATATGAATTCTTCCGTCGAATTTACTCTCTCTTCTGTTTATGTTAAGGATCTACGAACGAAGGAGACGTTCGCTAAGGGGGAGCAATAAGGAAACATGTACGTCTTCAAGAAGACTCCTTCAGTGTCTTCGCCCTCAGTCCCAGTCCTCCAGTTGAAGTCGTCTAAGCATTCTTCAGTGTCTTCACCTTCAGAGTCTTTGTTTTTTCCTTCATTGGAAGTTTTTAATTCATCTCATTGTAATAAGCCAGATATTTGGCATAGTCGTTTGGGACATTATAGTTGAGGTTTCGTTGAAAGTCTTGTATCTGATGGTCTCCTTCTAGAGTCTAGTTTATGTTCATTTTTTGATAATACTAATAAATGTTCTTCATGCGAACTCTGCAAAAGCCATGTTCTTCCTTTTCATATTATAAATAAAAGAGCTTCAAAACCATTTGAGATTATTTGTTCCGATGTTTGGGGGCCCGCACCTATTCCTTCTCTTTTTGGCAGTCGTTACTATGTTGTCTTTATTGATTCCTATTCCTGTTATACTTGGATATATTTCTTAAAAAACAAGCATGAAGTTTTTCAAATATTTCGGGAATTCCATTCGATGGTCAAAACAAAGTTTGCTTGTGATATTGTGCATTTACAATGTGATGGTGGAGGAGAGTATTCATCGAACGCGTTTATTGCCTTTCTTCGGGATAGAGGAATAAGTCGACAAGTTTCTTGCTCTCATACTCTTCAACAAAACGGGGTTGCAGAGAGGAAACACATGCATATTGTCGAGAGTGCGATGTGCGTGTTACATGATAGCAATGTGCCCGTTAGTCTCTGGACAGAAGTTTTTCGCACATCTGTTTATATCATAAATCGTCTTCCTATGACACTTTTGGATCAGAAATCTCCTTATTATACTTTATTTGGGCAACATCCCTCTTACGATGAGCTGCGTGTTTTTGGTTGTGTATGTTATGTACATATTGATTCATCTCTGCGAAATAAGTTTCAGGACAAGGCTGTCAAGTGCAGATTTGTTGGGTATGCAGATGAATACAAAGGTTATCGATGCTATGACCCTACTACAAAACGTATTAGGACCTCCAGAAATGTTGTTTTTGACGAACAAAATTTTCAGGCCAATGACTCTGCAGCGTTGCCACCTCGAATATTAGAAGTATATGATCCATGGATGAGCGCAAATCTTTTTGCTAATACAGGAGAAACATGTCAAACAAATTGTCCTTCCTTTGGCTTGAGTAGGGAGTTGAATGACTCACAAATGCATGTTGAATTATCTCCAGTTGAGCCACCCCCAGTAGAACGTTTCTCTGGACAGGTATACACTAGACGGGACAAAAATACAAAGCCGAGGAATGTGGAAAGCATCGCCAATGATTTAGCTCAAAGGCCGTCACGCATTAAGCATCCTATTCAACGATGGGTGAGTTATGAGACCTTCTCCCTTGATTTCCAGTTGGTTATGTCTCAGCTCACAAAACAGAATGAACCCACTTGTTTTAATCAAGCTCTTCAATCCCGTCATTGGACTGAAGCTATGAATGAAGAAATGGAAGCTCTTCATGAATGCCAGACTTGGGAAATAGTCCCTCGGCCAGAAGGAAAGAATGTAGTTGGCTCAAAATGGGTTTATAAAATAAAGTATAAGCCTGAAGGAAGTATTGACAGATATAAGGCACAACTTGTTGCTCGAGGATTCACACAACAATATGGTGAAGACTACGATGAAACTTTTAGTCCGGTAGTCAAAATGGGTACTATTCGCATCATCATATCCCTAGCAGTTGATCAAGGTTGGAGCCTTAGCCAGATGGATGTTAAAAATGCATTTATGCATGGAACTTTAAAGGAAGAAGTGTATATGGAGCAACCACCTGGTTATGCCGAGAAGGATCCTACTGCCTGGGTGTGCAAACTAAGGAAATCTCTGTATGAGTTGAAACAGGCGTCCCGTTCCTGGTTTGAAAGTTTCTCTATGCAAATTCAGAGTTATGGTTTTAGAAGATGCTCTCTGGATCTTTATTTACCAAAAGGCAGACATTGTTATACTTCTTCTTATATATGTTGATGACATTGTGATCACTGGGAGCTCAGATAATCATGTGCAAGACGTGAAACAATTTTTAATGAAAACTTTCAAGATGAAAGATTTAGGGGAGTTGCGGTACTTTCTTGGTGTGGAAGTTAACAGACAACAAGACACATTGACACTCATGCAACAAAAATACACTTTTGACCTTCTGGAAAAAGCCGATATGACGAATTGCAAACCAGTCAGCACTCCTAGTGTATTACATCAAAGGCTGAGCTCTAAAGATGGTCATCTTTGTGTGAACCCTACAACGTATAGAAGTTGTTAAAATGTATCATTCGACAATTGTAATATTATATATATTTTATATATATATAAAGGATAATACATATTCATATATGGTATATATGCATATGTATTATCCTAATTATATATATATAATATATTTATCTATTTATAGGCATAGGGGTAGTTTAGACATTTCACAGTTTTTACGCATATTCCATTTGAAATATGTTTGTAATTTTATTTTTAATTTTATTTTTAATTTTCTTTTTTATTTTTCCCTTTTTTGTGGTTTGCGCCACCTAGGGAGGCTCCCCAAAGAGTCGTTGGGGAGCCCCCAACGGTCACAAATGTGACCGTTGGGGGCTCCCAACGACTCCTTTGGGAGCCCCCTTTTTGGCCCCTCTCTTGTGTTATAAATAGGGGTCTCCCCCTTTGTATTCTTTACTTCTTAGAGGAGCTTATGCTCCATTGTATGGGGTTTATACCCCCTTCTTCCTTCTTCTTCAATAATATTCAACTTATGACTTTATGTCATATTTTTGCCCCTTGTGTGGGTTTATGTGTTAGCACATTATGTGCTTGTGTTGTTCCCTTTAATGGGTTTATTCGCACTTCATGTGCATGTGTATGGGTTCTTTATTGAACCTAATGTATTTAAACCCACTTTCTAACATGGTATCAGAGCAAGGTTGAGATCGAGTTGCTCTTTGGTGCATCGGGAAGCGTGGTATTCAAGAAATTTTTAAAGAAAAATGGTGAAGTATTTATTTCTCTCTCTTTTCTTTCTTAAAGTTATTAGGTATGCATTCTATTTCCTTAAGTATTGTATGAAGAATTTAATATGTTTTTTTTATGTGTACTCTTTGTCATTATGTCTTTTTATAAAAATTTGAGTTACTTGATACTCTATTGAATCTTTTTCGTATGTTTTTCTTTGAAAAATTTGAAAATGATAACTTGTTTGGCGAAAAAATTAGATATATGATTGCTCAAAACTTAATGGGTCGGTAAAGATTTATGACCATTGGAGCCTTGAATTTATATTTTAAATCTAACTTTGTTTATAAGAATACCTTTTATATATTGTAAATCTTTAAAGAAAGGTATGTTAAGATTAAAATGTTTGTGAGATGTAGTTTTTTGAAAAATGCTAAATTCCTTAATAAGTTTTGATTCACTTACCCAATGTGTCCTTTTTATATGAGCAACATTTAATTAAGAAAGTTTTTTTTTTAATCCGGTTGAATTAAGTTTTAAAATAGTCTTATGGAATATGGTGATTTTCTTTGGATCTTTATACTCTTAAAAGATTTTTCAATTTGATTTAAAGAGCTTGTCTCATTATAAAATTTATGGTCTTCACTAATGTTTGTTGCGTACTTATTATATTAGGAGTTCGTAATAATCTATTAAGTCATGTTTTTTGATAAAACTTAAAAGCTTTTGAATTTTTCCTCAATAAATGTTTAATTTTATAGATTTATGCCATAGTACAATCTTACTTTATCATAAGGTTTTTTTAACAAATCTATTATTCTTCTTTGTTGGAATTTCTCTCACTTTAGTGGAGTTTCCCCCTTCTTTGGGAATTTTGTGTGTTTTGAGCTCTCTTTAAGGAGTCTTTCGGTCCTTATAATCTTCTTGTGAGTATATACTCTTTTATGAAGATTTCATGGTTGTTGTGAGAAGATTGTTTGTAAGTATCTTTTTCCTTGCATAATATCCTTCAACGATTCATTAATACTTGTAACCCTTTGTGGATCTTTTGAGATTGGTTGTGAGCATCATTTTTTAAGTTACAATAGTGGATTTCATAAGATTTTTCAAACTTCACCATCTTTATGAATGCCTATATTGGCCTTAGTTTGTTATTTGCTTATTCAAGATTATTGTCATTTAAAAATCTTGCATTGCATAAAAGTGCATCTATTATCATTTGGTGTGCATTTAATTGCACTTTATATCTATCATAGTTGAGGCTTGTTTTTGACTTTTTGATTTTTCCAAATCGGTTCTTACGCATGATGTTGCTTAATATTTCATAATTGTGTTAGTTGCATAATAAGTCTTTTTTGTATAAATGACTTCTTTTGAAGATTAAGCATAATTCATGTTTATGCAAAATTGTTGTTATAAAGCATATTATTGTGATTGATTATATTAGACCTTTGATTCAATTTTTAATCGGTCCTCTTTTCTTTGAAAAATGATTCCTAAAGTGTTTATTGCCTTTTTGTGGCATTTATATGTGTCCATCACATGTTTCTTTAATGCATCATTGTTTTGGCCTTATTATTGTTTTATTAGAGATGTTTGTTGAGGTGAGTTATGGGCCTCGTGTTATATCATTTTAGATTGTCCAAATTGTCATATTATAGATGGTGGTTGAGGTGAGTTATGGGCACCTTGGGACTCTAGAATGATTTGGTATATGATCTCTAATTATGAGTGTGACACTCGTTGTTATGTCTTTTTAGATTGTCCACTTACCATATTATAGATGGGGGTTGAGGTGAGTTATAGGCACCTTGGGACTCTAGAATGATTTGGTATATGAGTGTGTCACTAGTTTGATGTTGGCCATTGATCTTATGGATGCTCTTATTTATATATAAATGTGATGGATATATGATGTTTGAAACCTTAAAATGTTTAAGGCATATTGAAATCAAGGTTTTAGGGATTATTGCTCAACCTTCCATTGTTTATGAAAATTATCAGTGCATTTGCACATTTGTGATTTTGTGCTTTTGTGCACAAGTGTTCCATATGTTCTTGGTGTGCGTATGTTCACACATTTATTTTCAAGAATATTGTTCTATCGGTTGTTGTATCTTGTTGAAGATACTTTTACATAGTTTATTCCAAAATGTTATTTTTATGGGTATTCTTTTTTTTGAAGAATATTGTTTTATTGATTCAAGGTTTGATTTATATATATGTTTGTCATTACAAGTTTGATTACCTCAAAAGTCTTCTCCTTTTATGCCCCTTATCTAAGTGTCATCATATGTAGACAAGAATTTTATTACACCTTCGTGTGTTGGTAGCCCTTTGTTGGCTTTTGCTCTCTTGGTCTAGTAGCTGAACACACTTGTCTTGAGTGTTATTTTATGTAGACAAGGCACGTTGATTCACACCATGGTGTGTGATTTTAGTCCATGTTGACGTTTGTGTCCTTGCTCTAGTCGCTGAGATGTATGCCCATGGTTGGCTTATTTCACTCATTTCAAGTGTCATCTTATGTAGACAAGAAATGTATTGTGTTTTAGCCCATGGTTGGCTTGTTACTCTTGTTATAGTAGCTGAACATACTTGGTTTTGAGTGTATTTTTACGTAGACAAGAGATGCTTTTGGTCCATGTTGGCATGTATTCTCTTGTTCTTGTCGTAGATGCACTCATTTCAAGTATTATTATATGTAGACAAGAAATTCTTTT
This sequence comes from Nuphar pumila, assembly GCF_984573655.1. Classification (NCBI taxonomy): domain Eukaryota; kingdom Viridiplantae; phylum Streptophyta; class Magnoliopsida; order Nymphaeales; family Nymphaeaceae; genus Nuphar; species Nuphar pumila. Next base: position 34,913,141 of record NC_143253.1, on the reverse strand, counting down.
GCACACCTTTGTGTGTGTCTTTGGCCTTTAATGACATTATATTTATATTCTTGATCTAGTAGCTTATACACTTGATTTATGGGTTTTGGAGGACTAATGAGGTAGTTGTTTGTAATGGATGAACTATTGTTGAAATTTGCAAAATTTCATTCATGACTTGTGTTTTAAGATATTCAAGTGAATCATATTTTTGATATGCATATTTTAAAATCAAGTTGATTTTTTGGCATTTAATCTATATATTAAGTGCTTATGGTATTTTGGCCACTTTTGTATGCAAAATGTGTCCTTTTTGTCAATTGAGTGAGATTTTCCTAAAGGGGTAAGATTCTCTACTCAAATAATACTATTCGTTTTGCCTCGTAAATGGATTTAAAACCTTGTGAATTCTTGTGTTTATTTTTTGTCTAAACTATGCTTGTAGACTTCGTTTCTCTTGTTTGACACTTCATTACATGTTTGAAGCATGTTCATTAATGATTCCTTTACGTATTAATTCATTTCATGATAATATATGCATATGCTCTTTATGACCTTTTAGGATCTCATTCAATAAAGTATATGTTGCTTATGCCTCTTCGTAGGATTATTGTGGTGTCCCTTAGTGGACTATTTTGTTATTCTCCCATTATGGGGTTGTGTTTGTCCAATATTGGACTTTATGAATGCATTATGCATTCTTGCAATATGTTTCCGCTCACTCTTTAAACATGATATATGATTTTGAAAACTTTGGTTTTCTAAATTTTCTTTTCATGCTAAAGTAATTATCCTATTATGCATAAATTTTGCACCTTGTTAGGAATGTTCTTTTTTGAGTAAAGTGCAAAGATATTTTTTACTTGTTCTTTGTTGTTGTTCCTCAGGATCTTGAAGATAAGAGGAAAAGAAGTACCTTGGATAGATCATGGAAGGTGCTCATCGTTAAAGACATTAGAGGGAGACATTTACAATGGCATTCGTCCTGAAGGCTCTTGAAGCCTTGAGATTCTTCCTCTTGCTTTCTTCAATCTTTTCGTCCCCCCACGCAAAGCTTGAGGGGGGGGGTGTTAAAATGTATCATTCGACAATTGTAATATTATATATATTTTATATATATAAAGGATAATACATATTCATATATGGTATATATGCATATGTATTATCCTAATTATATATATATATAATATATATTTATCTATTTATAGGCATAGGGGTAGTTTAGACATTTCACAGTTTTTACGCATATTCCATTTGAAATATGTTTGTAATTTTATTTTTAATTTTATTTTTAATTTTATTTTTTATTTTTCCCTTTTTTGTGGTTTGCGCCACCTAGGGAGGCTCCCCAAAGAGTCGTTGGGGAGCCCCCAACGACTCCTTTGGGAGCCCCCTTTTTGGCCCCTCTCTTGTGTTATAAATAGGGGTCTCCCCCTTTGTATTCTTTACTTCTTAGAGGAGCTTATGCTCCATTGTATGGGGTTTATACCCCCTTCTTCCTTCTTCTTCAATAATATTCAACTTATGACTTTATGTCATATTTTTGCCCCTTGTGTGGGTTTATGTGTTAGCACATTATGTGCTTGTGTTGTTCCTTTTAATGGGTTTATTCGCACTTCATGGGCATGTGTATGGGTTCTTTATTGAACCTAATGTATTCAAACCCACTTTCTAACAGAAGTCTCGTGGGGATGTTACAGTACTTGACTTTTACCAGACCTGATATAGTTTATGCTGTCAATCAGGTATCCCAGTTTATGCATGCTCCAACGGAGGGTCATATGGAAGCTGTGAAGCGCATTCTACGCTATTTAAAAGGAACTATAGGAGATGGACTTGTTTATCGCAAGAACGATAACCTGCATAGAGGGCATGGACTCATCACTTATACAGACGCAGTGTAAAACCCGCATTAAAAAAAAAAAAAATTGTTTTGGACCCGTATGATGGACTGGAAGGGAGAGTGGGATTCCCACATCAGTTTGGCGGAGTTCGCGTATAACAACAGCTATCATGCGAGCATCGGGATGGCCCCATACGAAGCTTTGTATGGGAGGCCATGTTGATCACCTGTTTACTGGGACGAGGTTGGCGAGCGAAAATTGGAGGCACCTATAGTCTTGCAACACTATACTCAACAAGTGCAGATGATTCGGGAACGACTCCGTACCGCTCAGAGTCGGCAGAAGAGCTATGCAGATATACGCCGACGAGAGCTTACCTTCGATATTGGTGAGATGGTTTTTGTTAAGGTATCTCCGACGAAGAGCGTATTTCGGTTCGGGAAGAAGGGAAAGCTGAGTCCTATATACGTCGGACCGTTCGAAATCCTGGAGCGAATTGGAGAAGCAGCTTATCGCGTGGCGTTACCTCCGCAGTATGCTCAGATCCATAATGTTTTTCACGTATCCATATTGAGGAAGTATGTTCACGATCCATCGCACATCATTCATTATGATGATGTGGACATTAGAAGGGACTTGACATTCGAAGAAAGACCAGTGGAGATCATCGACCGTCGTGACCAAGTGCTTAGATCAAAGACCATTTCCTTTGTAAAGGTTCGGTGGCAACATCATGGAATTGACGAATGTACTTGGGAACCTGAGAACGATATCAGGGAAAAATATCCTGACCTGTATTTTGATTCTTCAAGGCAATAAATATTTCGCGGACGAAATTCTTTTAAGAGGGGTAGGATGTAAAACCCGCATTAAAAAAAAAAAAAAATTGTTTTGGACCCGGGCCGGGTCGGGTCCGGACCCGACCCGGGACCCTTTTTTTTTTTTAGGGTTTTTATAACCCGACACAGGAGAAAGGGTTTTGTTAAAACCCTTTCCCCTGTGCGCCGCACCCTCCACCCCGCCTGTGACCCGATAAGGGAAACCCATCGGGGTTTCCCCATTTATCGTCCCCCTAGCTCTTTAAGAGCATCGTAGGAGGGCGAGGGGAGGCACGCCTCCCCTCTCGAGCTTCCTCCCCCGCGCCGGTCTCCTTCCCTGCTGCGCCTGCCGCCGACGCCGGGAACCACCCCCCAGGTACGCCGTTCTTCTCTTCTCCTCCCTCTTTTCTTCCTCACCCCCCCTCCTTGTCACCTCGCCGGGAGGCCGACAGGCTCACAGCCGCTGCCGCAGGCCTCCCACTGCCTCCCTGTACCATCGGGGCCCCGATAGGTGGCTTACGCAGCCCCTGTCGTCCCCTTCTCTCGCTGGGGATCGCCGGGGTGCCGGCAGGGGACCTGAGGCCCCTGCGACCCCCCTCCCTGTCACCTCGCCGGGAGGCCGGCAGGTGGCTCACAGCCACTGCCGCGGCCTCCCACCGCCTCTCTGTGTCGCCATGGCCCCGACAGGTGGCCTACGCGACCCCTGTCGTCCCCGTCTCCCTCTGCGAATCGCCGGAGTGCCGGCAGGGGACCGGTGGCCCCTGCGGCACCCCTTTTTGCTGCCACTGCGTGCTGTCGGCAGGGGTTGGCCCCTGCCGACCTGTGCCTTCGGCAGGGGCTGGGCCCCCTGCCGTCTGGTGCTGTCGGCAGGGGTGGCCCTTGCCGACCTGTATTGTCGGCAGGGGCTCAGCCCCTGCCACTTCGTGCTGTCGGCAGGGGTTGGCCCCTGCCGACCTGTGCCTTCGGCAGGGGCTGGACCCCCTGCCGTCTGGTGCTGTCGGCAGGGCTGGCCCTTGCCGACCTGTGTTGTCGGCAGGGGGCTCAGCCCTTGCCACTTCGTGCTGGCGGCAGGGGTTGGCCCCTGCCGACCTGTGCTTTCGGCAGGGGGCTGGCCCCCTGCCATCGTTATGCTTCCGGCAGGGGCTGGCCCCCTGCCATCCCTTGCTGTCGGCAGGGGCTCAGCCCCTGCCACTGTGTGCCGTTGGCAGGGGCTCAGCCCCTGCCACTTGGTGGCCGTCGGCAGGGGTGACCCCCTGCCACTGCGATATGTTTAGGCTGGGGCTTGTTCCCCCACCGCTTGTCTGTTTTCGGCCAGCAGGGGCACACCTCTGCTGCCTCTCTTTTTCCTATAGACAGGATTGTCCTTCTTTTGCTCCGCATTATTATTAACATAGCACTGTTGCAGACCTCGCATCGGACCCTCGCTCTGGCTCCGCGGCCCGAGCCTCGTATCATCTACACGCGTAGACGCACGCAGCTGCAAGACATCCCGAGGTAGGGGAAAGTCGCACGAATAGTGTATATGAACTAAATAAAATAAGACTTCTGAGATAGAATAATTATTTTTGCATATTTGCGTATGTGTTGATTCATGTTTTACTCTGTGTGATTTTTTTTTGAAATTGCATAATGTAAATTCTTTGGGTAGACTCATTCTAGAAAAAAATCAAGTAGTTTACTTGGCATGCCTGTTTACGTGTACAATTACTTAACTCATAATTGTCTATTATGCATGCTCGTTCCTTTGAAACTGCATGCTTAAGATAGATTTTGTGAAGAGACTCAAAACCACTGCAATTGCCATTATAACCAAACCTTAAGGCAGGTACGGTATGAATTTTATGTAAGATCATGGAGGGTAATTGAAGGGTGAAATCTATACTTTGCTGATTTTTGATATGGTAATATCGGCCTCCACAGGCCAATTGCTCAGAAAAGCAAAACATGTCATATAGGAACCAAAAGAATCATATACCATTATGTTGCCCTTCCATCGTAGTTGTACCTCTAGGAAGGTACGATCGTACTTTTGGACAAATATGTCCCATGTGGGTTACGATGGTGGGATGATGAGGTTGTGGCAACCTCGATGAATGCTATTAGAAAAATGCTGAGATCACATAAAATGGTGACCATTTCGCCTTCACAGGCAAGATGCTCGAGTGGGTCTAATGGACCAGAGCATATAGGATGAGACGACGGTTAAGAAACCCCCGTCGTACCCATCCGATCTTCACGGTTCATCAAGGGAGAGGATGGATGGTACAAAGACTCCGATGGACAGGTTGTTAACAACCACCCCACGAGCAAAAGACTCGGCTTTCCCCAGTCATCGGAGTTAGGGGAATTGGGATTACCATAAATTATCCTAGGTGGTAACTCCCAGGCACTTCTGCAGAAGTTGGATGCATCCATGGGCCACGAATGCCTTTGGGGATTTACTCTCTTGGTCACTGACCGTCCCCTTAGGAGCGGACTCAGTCAGCCATCCGGGTTAATGAAAACACCTGACATAATAAACCCCCGGATTGGTCTCGGTTGTTTCTACGTTTCGCGTCTGTGCGTACCCACAGGCCAGTTAATATCAGAACTTGAATAAGATGTTGTACATGTGAATGATGGTTTTTCAGCTAACGTACCCAGGATTGTTGACTTGTGTCCCTTTCTAAATGTCTTCCGCTGTTGTTTTTAAATATTAAACTTTAAATCGTTGAAAGGTTTTTCGATAAGGTTTTCGAAATCACAAGTCAAAAATTTTGGGGCGTTACACGCAGATTGGGCAAGGGATCCAGATGAGAGACTATCTGTCTCTGGATATTGTGTATATATTGGACAAAATTTAGTGTCCTGGAGCAGCAGAAAACAAAAGGCAGTGGCACGATCGAGTACAGAGGCTGAATACAGATCGATGGCTGCAGGCACGACAGAAGCCACATGGATTAAACACTTATTGAGTGATCTTGGGGAGACAATTATTCAATCATTTCTTTTATGTGACAATCAAAACGCAATAAACATTGCATGTAATCCTATCCAGCATAGCAGAACGAAGCACATTGAGATTGATCAACATTTTATACTGCAGAAAGTCGAGATAAAGGAGATAGAACTACGTCATGTTCGAACAAAAGATCAAGTGGCAGACCTGTTTACCAAGGGATTAACAGGACGTCAATTTTGGCTATTGAAGAGCAAGTTGTACATGCTCCAAAATCACGTACAACTTGAGGGAGGGTGTTAAAATACAGTTTGCGTATGGATCTGGATCCAGATCCATACGCATGTTAAATGAAACACATGCTCAATATAACCTCATTAATGGCATTCTTGTAATATCATTGTATATGTTTTACTTTATAATGTTTAGGGTTTTGGAGGTCGAGCTATTGAGTGCCGCCCCAACCATTGTGCATCCCTCTCTCTCATTCTCTCTCTCCTTGTTTCCTGTGGAAGCTGAACCAGATACATACGAAAGCAAATCTGATATTGACAGCCCCAATTGAGTCATTGCCTTGGCCACTTTCTATATTGGCTTTCATGTGCATCCTTATTTTTCTCTTATTTAGGATCTGGCAAATTTATTAGTCTTATCAATAGTAACCAATTTCCATGAGCTGATTTTCACCGAGGTGCATTCTCAAAACTAATGGTTTCTTCTCAGCAAAAATCTGAGGAAAAATCTTAAAATTTTTTAGAAAGAGGAAATTTCATTAATGTTTCAAATAAATGTAAAAAGCATAAATAGAAGATCTAAGAAAATGTCTATAAGTTGTACACAATTGTCAACTTAGATTTATATTTAAATTGCATAAAGGAGATTCCATGTGGTATGGCAGCAGCAGTTACTTTTTAAGCTCTTCAATTTCCAAAATGGTATATTTTGCTTGCCTCTAATTCCTCTTGAATTTATTTGTGCGACTTTTATTTTTCTGTTTGCAGATGTGCTGCTAAAATCTTTTTCATTTTTCTTTTTATGATTTAATTGCATTATTTCTTCTGTAGTAGGGCAAGTTCATACTAAAACTGATATGCAAAGTTGTGCTTCTAATTCTGGTGGTCTACTTTTGCAATAATTTTGCAGAGCCATCAGAGTATGATCAGAGCAATCTACAATGGCAAGGAGTTTTTGGAGAGCATCCCTGCAGGTGTTGAAGTCGGTATTGTTCTTGAGAGTACCAACTTCTATGCTGAACAAGGTGGCCAAGTAATATATCATTCCTTGGAAAGAAATAGCTGAATGAAGCTTGTAAAATTGAAATTTGTTTCTCTTGAATTATCTCAATTTTAGCAGAAACTATAAGGGAAGATATCTTTAATGTTTGTGTTAGCAGTAAATGAATAATTTCATGTTGATAATACTGCATGTTGGGAAGCATTTGTGCGAATGTTTGTGACAGGTGCATGGATTGAATGTTGAAAAATAATGCACATCTGGATCCTAATTTAGGGCAAGGAAGATGTTAGAGACCCTAGAATCCTTCTGGGTTAGTCTGGAGAATTTTAGCTTTTATGTTTTGAAGTTTAGGACAAAGAAGAGGTCAGAGACCCTAGAATCCTTCAGGGTTTGTTTGGGAAAATTTTGCTTATTTTTTTGAGCTTTATGATAAATTTTAGGTTAATGGTTCATAATTAAGTGAAATGAGGACAGAATTCTATTTTTGGCAAGTGTATGGTAGATTTTCTCAGCTAAACTTGGCTAAGTAAACCACTTCATCCTTAAAGTAAGGAAGGTATATATTGTAGCTCTAATCCCAACTGATTTACCTTGTACTTTTTCATACTTCCATTCCAAATCTTTTATATTCTGCATTAGATCTTGTTGTTAAATATTTGTGTAATTATATATATATATGTATGCATGTATGTAAGTATATACACTTATACATGGTTATGTATGTAAGTATATACACTTATACATGGTTATGTATGTGTTTGCATATATATATGTATATACTTTGTATACATTTATAAATATATATATATTTTTATCTCTTTATGTATTTTTTTTTACATTCCTTGTATTTTATATTTTTTATTGTTTTTTTGAACTAGCTGTCGAGCTGGCCGTTAGGCATGTCTAATGACTAGTCTAACAGCTAGTTAGACTAGCTGTTGTGAATGCCTAACGACTAGCTCACTTTGTGTATTTATATGGGCCTCTTTCCCATTATGTCATATGCCTGTTAAGAGCCTATGTCACATGGGTGCGGGAGCTGGTGCTGGTGCAGCACTTTAAAAAAACTTGGGTGTGGGAGTGCGGGAGGGCAAATATATATATATATATATATATATATATATATATATATATATATATATATATATATAATTTTTAAGTTTTAACATCATCATGCATGCAATAAACTGAGTTCGGCTTGGCTGAGCTTGTGAAAACTGAGTTCGGGCTTGGCTGGGCTTGTAAAAACTGAGTTCGGCTTGGCTGGGCTTGTGAAAACTCAGTTCGGCCAGCATGTTTTGCAAAACGGCTGCTTAAAGCAGCAATTTTTTTTGACAGACCCCCATACGGGCCATACGATTAGGATTCGAACTTGCAACGTCCCAACAAACATATTAATATAATATATCGATGTATAAACAATATAATGTTTATATTACATAGTTTTCACATGTAAAAACTATGTAATAGATAGATTTTTAAGAAAACGAGCCAGCCGAACTGAGTTTCTCCTAAAATGGGTAATTTTTTTTTTCAAAAATGGGCTTGTTTAGCCGAGATTGACAGAGACTGAGGTACACAGTAAGGGGAAAAGATTGACTACAGAGAGAGAGAGGCACGCAGTATGAAAATGGGGAAACAAAGAGAGAGAGAGAGCGGTGGCCGAGAGATTGAGACGAGTGGAGAGAGAGAGATTGAAGGAGAGAACGAGAGAGAATAACGTACCTTGGAGATGGAGACTGAGTTTGTGCTCACCGGACGGTAGCAGGTGTCGCCGGTGTCGGGGTGTCGCAACTCAGCAGCATCGAAACTCAGAAGACAGGAAAGAGGGAAAAACAGTTTTCCCTAATCCTTAGGCTCAAGCCCATTTCATCAGACGATATTATTTTTAAGTCTAAAATTTGGATGAATATGACCCTAGGTGCGTTGACTGCACTCAGGGTCGGGTTGACCGCACCGGGTGCCGCATGCGCACCCGCATCGCGTCACGTCGACACGGATGCGGCACTTGGTTGGCCGAATCCCTGTGACATAGTTAAGAGAATTTTATTAATAAAAGTATTGTTTTTTATGTGTTCTCTTGTGATTGTGAGATTATGCTTTTGTATTAGCCCTTGGTGGTGTAAGCTTTGTTCTTTGAGACTTGTATTCGGCCTTAGTGCCTATTGAGATATCTTGTACCTTGTGAAGGTTGCTTCATTACACTTGTATCCTTTTATCTCCATCTTCGGGTAACTACTTGGTCATTTCTTTTTTCTCCATTTTGTTTCTTGGCTGCAAACACATGCTCTCTCTCTCTCTCTCAATTTCCTTTTCTCCTCATAAAATCCTTATGATGGTCTGGGGGAAACAGGGATTAAAGGGGATAGGATTGATGTAGGAACCTATTCTGCATTTGGTTCTTTAATGTTATAGTGAGACCCATCAAAACCGAATCATTGATTGCCTAACCAATTCCTTATCTAGGGACACATGCATGCCATTAAATTTTTTTGTTTAGGGCTCATATGAGTAAGATGATCAGCTATGTAAGCAAATAGTTTGTCTACTATTGAAATGGGAGGGGGAAGCTGAAGCTTGAAAATTTGAATGACAAGGGAGCTTATTAATGTGTGCTTTCAAAAATTTTCCTGTTGTCAATTAGTTCTACCTTATTGAGGCAAACTTGCACTGCAGTCTCTCTCTCTTTCTTTCTGTGTGTGTGTGTGTAAACGTGCAACTTTTTATTTCTTTATGCCTCATTCAGATATATGATACTGGATCTCTCAAAGGACCATCTGGTTCATTCCAAGTTAGCAATGTTCAAATCTCTGGAGGCTTTGTCCTTCACATTGGTTTGATTGTCGAGGAGACTGGCTCATTCTCTATAGGGGACAAAGTGAATTGTATGGTATGTAAAGCACATGCTCTCTGCTTCTTTTTATTCTATGTTTTATATTTAGTAACATTACCGCCCTTGGTGATATAAGCAGGTTGACTATGGAAGACGCACTCTTATTGCCCCTAACCATACCTGCACCCACATGTTAAATTTTGCTCTTAGGGTATACAGATCCTGCCTGAAAATTCCTCATTTAGAACTTTGAGTTTAACGGTCATTGCTCTTTTTGGATGGTGTTTGCTGGTTTATGTTTTTCAGTATATCTGTTTGTCGGGCTTTTCATGTCCAGGCTGTACTTGGTGATCATGTTGATCAGAAGGGATCTATTGTCCTACCTGAAAAATTACGATTTGATTTCTCCCATGGTAAAATTTTGTGTTTTTATCTTGTATTGGTTGCTTAGTGCATTATTTGATCAGGAGTTTTCGGTTCTTTTGAGCAGTAAAGCCTATTTCTCCAGAGGATTTGAGAAAGATTGAGATGATTGTAAACGATCAGATAAAAGATGAGTTGGATGTATTTGCAAGTGAGACAAAACTTGTTGATGTTAAGCGAATAGCTGGTCTACGTGCTGTCTTTGGAGAGGTAAAATTTTTGCGCATAGACGGTATGAACATGCAAGTTTCAACTAAATACTGTTCTGCTAATAATGTTACTATTATTTTGTAATATTCACACATTTGAGTGAAACACAGGTATACCCTGATCCAGTTCGGGTTGTCTCAATTGGCCGTAAAGTTGAAGATATCCTGCTTGATCCAGAGAACAGGGAATGGCTCTCAATTTCTACAGAACTTTGTGGTGGTAAGTGTTCTTATTGCCTTCTACAGACAATTTATGAAGGTTGTCTTATTTCACTAAATCAAGAAATTGACTCTTTTTACACTAGGAACCCATATATCGAATACACGAGAAGCCAAAGCATTTGCCTTATTGTCTGAGGAGGGTATTGCCAAGGGTGTACGAAGGATAACTGCTGTTACAACTGAATGTGCCTTAAAGGCGATGGAGATGGCTCGCCTTCTTGATCAGGAAATAGATGAGGCATCCCAGGCAGAACGAACTTTGCTAGAGAAGGTACTATGTGTTTTCTATTCTCAAGGCTATAGTTTGTGGTGTTACAAAATCCTCTGGAATGGAAGTTCAACAATTTATGCTGGTGATCTTTGTGTGGCCCTAGATGTTGAATTCTTTTGCATTTCTTTTTTATCTTGACACTTTGTGTTTTAATTCTAGAGAAGATGCTTGTGTAGTGGCCATATTTCATATTCAGGAAAATTCTGTGTGCACCAAGAGAGATATTGGGGAATTTCATTGAGACCCATCTATTGCCTGATATTCCAAAAACAGTCTGAAGGAGATTTCCGGACCCACCTGCCTGAAATCTCAAAAATAGCCCCAGGGAGGCAGGAACTGTCCAATAAGGACCTAGTCTATAAGTCAGAAAATAAAAAAAGACTTGGATTATTTCTGCCTCCAATTCTCCTTCATAGTTTTGATTATTTTCAACCCCACCCTGCTCATCTTTATTTCCATTCCCTTCTTTGTCACACAATCCCAACACTAACACCACCTGCCCCACCTCCTCTTCCTCTATCTCTTTGTTGTACTTCAAGGATAATTTTCTTTTTGAATTTATTTTTGTTTAAGTATTTGTTGTATATGCAGAGTTAAACTTTGCTATCAGATCTATTTGAAATACTTTTTGTTCAGATTCCTGGTTTGAAAGGTCTCCTTTTTGTCTCCCTCCCCCCTCAACCATTATGTTTCGAGTCTTGAGATATTTTACCATATAGACTTCAGCATACATTTCCTGTATTAAAGGTTGGAACATGGGTTATATAGGTGAGTTTATATTAGATAAAGGGATCATTTATAGGTTTCCTATTGCAGAGTTTCATTAGCTTCCATGTATCATTCATATGATGGTGTTATAAGTTAAATCCAAGGTAGGGTTACTTGTGACAAATTTCAATTTAGGATAAAGTTTACATAAGGGTTTTTATCTACTGGATTTCTAAAGTCTAAAATGAGTAAACAATTATTATTATTTTTATTTTTGTGTTGTTTGTCCAATGATTCTCAAAAAATAACAAACACTTACTACAAGTGCTTAATAATGTGAAGGTTTATTCAAGAATTTTTGTTTTAGATAGTTTATGAGTATAGCTTCTGAATAGACAAGATGATGCTGATTGGCTTCCCAACAGCTATAAATTCTATCTTATATGTAATCCTGGAAATGGGTTAGCTCTGGCCCAGCGGAGAACTGTTTGGGATTCATGTCGGTCTTGGTCTAACGATATAAAGTCGCATATCTAGACTTGGATATCTGGACACAAAATCAGATATGTGTTTACATGAACAGATAGTATCTATTAACAGATCTCATACCCAATTTTTTCCACAAGAAATGGAAAATTTCCCAACAATGCAATATTATAAAAATGCTAACAAACGATGACTTATAATGAGCAGTACCATGACTCAAATGCACGGTTAACCTCTTGTGCCTGTTATAGTTTAGTCTATTATACTATAGTTTATATTTTTTCTTTTAACATAAGCAGAAAAGGTTGGTGCTAAGGCTATCATGTTTGCTAATTTTGTAGCATTCTCCAAGATTTTTGTACTTTGCTTGTTGTTGACGTGCTGGTTAGGCTTGATGGGAATGCTCTACAAGTCCTTCATAATCAGCTGCAAACATTCACTAACATCTAGCCCTCCCGAGTTTGTTTATTGGATAATCATGATTTCTCCAACACCTCGTATGGCACCCAAGATTCTTACCCATTGAAAATTAACCTAGAAGTTCTGATGTGTATGAGTTTTAATATATGGTAGAAGTTTCTCAAGTATATTTGGTGCACCTTTATTTGGTTTTTGAAATGATTTTCGTTCCACTACTTGGTATTGGTAGGCCTGAGCCTGATACGTGATGCACAAGTACATGGTTCATACAAGGCAGGTATATTTCAGATACAGGTGTAATCAGTTCATGAGAATATGACAATTATCCAGCCAAACCTGAAAAAATTTAATTCCTGGCGGGTATACGTCCAGTTTATCTACCATACTGGACACATGTTTACCCCAAGGTTGTAAGTATTGTATAGTTACCCATATCGGCCGGGCACAAAGTATCACCGTATTGTACCGTAAAAATTTAATAAAAAAATTTCAAAAAACCTAAAAATAATTAAGAAAATCAGAAAAAATAGCAATTTTTTTTAAAAAATCACATCACATGGAACAATGATGAATTATACAAAATACAACCACAAAATCACATATGAAGCATTTATGTCTATGATCTGCATAAAACATCATCAAATATAAACTATATCACAAGAACAATTCAAAATATTAAATATCTTGCAATTAAGAACATGCCACAAGACTCATACTTTATTATTATATAAAAAAATTATTATGACAATAGTTGCACTTGATTTTCAAACGGTTTTCACTCATTACTTGAGTATCCCATTGCCATGTCGGATCATCTTATGCCATCTTTGTTGGATGAGTATAAGGCCTAAGTTGGCGGGGGGTTGTAAGGGGGAAGCACCCCTCGATGTGAATTTTTTTTAGAGAGTAGCTTTGTAATTTTACTCATAATAAAGATTTTTTATCTTAACTAATTTTCTTGAGTGAAAAATGGTGGAAATGCACTTTTTTTACCTTAACTCACTTCTTTATGTAAAAAATGGTGGAAATGCACTTTTAATGACCTCTAAACAAATGGAGAAGTCGGTCCTTAAAATGTATTTAAAACCCAAATGAAAAAAGTAACTTGTGGCCTTTTTAAAGTGCGCCGAAGGTGTATCGCACGATATGACAGGATACAAGAGTGTATCGTACGATACACCCGATACGGGTACAATACACACTCATAGTACGATACGAGTGTGTATCGTATCGCAAAATCCAAAAGTAAACCCTATTCATGACAGCGTCACTGGAGAGGTGCATACCATTGTACTCATTTTCTAATATGCCTGCTTGTTTATAGCATTAAAGAACCTGTGCTGCTTCTGAAAATCATCCTGAGTTTGCTGGAAACTTTCAACTCTGTTAGCTCTGCTGGAAAAATCTGACAGATCTTTCAGTTATGTTCTTCCTACATTATTCTGATTCATCTCTTCTGTCTATTGGATGTTACATATTGATACTTGTTAAAAGATTTAGATGTTACATATTGGTATTAAAATATTTAAGTTCATTTTTCATATCAGAGAGTAGCCTCTTTGAAGAGCCGGTTGGATGCAGTAACTATTCCTGCTGCTATGAAAGCGGACTTTAGAGCCAAGATCTCCCTTCTGGAGGTGAGTAGAACTGTGTTTTTAGAGGATGCCATTTTCATTCATTGTCAGGTGGCTTCAAATTGATTAAATTTTCTTTTATCAGGATCGGATCAGAAAGGCACAAAAACAGATTGGTCAAGAAAATATACAGAAAGCTATTGCAAAGGCCACTGAGATTGCAGAGGCCGCTGCATCAGAAGGAAAAGCTTTCTGTGTAGTCCGTGTTGAAGTCGGCAAGGACACTACTGCTGTCCGTGAGGCAGTTAATAAAGTCTTGGAAAAACAGAAGGTTGTTACCTCTCTCTTTGAGCTCCTGTCCATGGGTTTCAAACTCTTGCTTGGTTAAGTTGATACAGTTGCATTGTGATTGTTCAGCGATCTTGTTTGACCTCTTGAATGGATATGTCAATGGTCAGATAGGGTCCTGCAGCTGGCCCAGATATTATGGGTGGAGCTTGGGCTGAAAATTTGACCCTAGGCCAGTCCGTTGTCCCCTACAACCGTGCAGGTTTGGCTTGGACCCTACTGACACCTTTAGTTGTCATAAGCACTAGTTGAAACTTAGTCGGGACCTAAGTGGGACTAGTCAGTCTAAGCAGGATAAAAAAACTAAAACATCAAGAAAAACACAAATATTACAATAAATGGTGAAATTAGTAATAAATGTATGATTGTAACTATGAATGAAGTGTACAATTCAATGTAATATATCACAAAATTCATAAATTTGCATAACATTGAACATAAAACATTATATATATATATATATATATATATATATATATATATATATATATATATATATATATATATATATATATATATATGTGTGTGTGTGTGTGTGTGTGAAAAACACAGACATACACGTAAAAAGCAAAAATAAAAGAGAAGGAAAAAGAAACAATGGATAAAAAGGAAGAAAAAGTAAGAGTGGAGGGTGAGAGGAGGAAGAAGAAAAAAGGGAAAAAATATTAGGAAAAAAGAAATGAGAAAATGATGGAAGAAAGGAAAAAAGAAAAGAGAAAAAGGTAAGGTGGAAGGGTGAAAGGAGGAGAAAGAAAAAAAGGAGAAGAAAAAAAAGAAGGTAAAAAAGAAAAGGAAAAAAAGATGAATAAAAGGAAAGAGGGAAAAAGAAAGGGTTTGGGGCGGGTGCAAGAAGAAGAAAATGAAAGAAAGGAAGAACAAACAAGATAAAAAAAGAAAAAATAACAACTATGCCCCTACAGCTTAGGCAGGCCTAAGCGGGAAAACAGGGCCCTACCGCCTATAAGCTTAAGCGGTGGCCCTGCGCCTAGGTGCTGCTTTTGACAACTAAGCTGGCACCAAACCTGATTAAAAAAGATAATATGACCGAATTGTCATGGCGGTCAAAATTGTGGGACCTGGACTCAATTTATATAGTCCACATAAATTCTCATAGGGTCAAAGGTGAATCATTGAGCTTTGAATATGGCACGTGGGCACAATGAAGTAACTTGCAAAATGTCTAACAGCTACACCCATGTTAAAGTTTGTGATTGGATGTGTATGATTCTACTTAAATACCAGAAATAAAAGCAAAACACATATGGCTTTTCATATATATATATATATATATATATATGTGTGTGTGTGTGTGTTGTCCAGGCTCATGATGGAGTAATCTTGGATGGGCTTGAGTGTGTGTGTGTGTGTGTGTTGTCCAGGCTCATGATGGAGTAATCTTGGATGGGCTTGAGCTCGCTTTGAACCAAAGAACACAAGCTTGAGTCCTTTACCAGCCCTATATTTGATTATGTCAGATTGGCAATATCTATGTCCAATCAGTTGCATCCTTGCTCTTTGTGCAGACTTCTTTTGTTATATGCCGCCTTTTGCTTACAAGATCCCAGTATATTTCAAACAGTATTTCATGTGTGATTAACAGGGTGTGTCAATTATGGTATTCAGTACGGATGAGAGTTCTAACAAGGCTGTGGTATGTGCGGGGGTGCCCGAATGTGAAGAAACAAAAGGTCTTGCAGTAGACTGGCTGAAGGCAGCTCTGGAGCCACTTCAAGGAAAGGGTGGAGGCAAAAGCGAAGGCAAGGGTGGAGTCAAAGTTGGACTTGCGCAAGGCCAGGTGAGAATTTTCTCCTGATGCAGTTGCCTGTCCTTTAAACGCCAATAATTCTCAGTGAGCAAGCTAGGATTATGCATCATTCACAAAGATAGATGGCTTCCTGACTATGGGCCCTAATGATTTTGCCTTATTAATCGTGTTATGATTGTATGGCAGGGCACTGATACATCACGTGTTGAAGAGGCTATGGATATTGCGACAAACTTCGCGGCAATAAGGTTGAGATGAGGGAGAAGCAAAGGTATCAACCGTGGAGATCAATTTAACTCGGGCAGCCATAGAATTGCATGGCAAGGGAAACTGTCCATCTATATGGGCACTAATTCTTTGTTATTACAAATGGGTAACAGATTTTTTCTTTTCTGTATGCATGTACCGTGATTAGGTTCATATGCATATCGATGTAAATGAAGAGTGGTGATTTCCTGACCTAATAGAAAATAAGTCTTTAGATCTTGCTGCCTCCATATGCAACGTGAAGTGTTCCCCAAAAGCACACCCATAATTTCCCTGAATTTTCCTCTACTTACAGTATGCACATGATGGAGGCTAGCTTTTGTTTGTTCTATTGTTTTTTGACAGTATCATTACTCTTTAAATGAACTGCTCATGTCAATATTGCAAATGAGCATGAAAGTGCTGTCCTTTGAGCTGCATATGTTTTTTTGATGAAGAGGAACACTTGCCAAAGCAAGGGAAAACCCTGGGTGGGCCCCCACAACTACCCTGCCTTATGTGGCCCACCTACGAACACAACCGCCAGCAGGATTTGATCCAGGGTCTTCAACTCAACACTTTTACAACCGCATATGTTACTGTACGTGTTGGGGCCGTTTTTTGTTTGTTTGTTTCTTCAAGTGCTTTCCAATAAGAATCTTTTGGCATATTTTGGTAACCAAAGAATGCCAGAATTGCAGTCAAATGCAAGAAAAAGGTGACTTACATATAGCTAGGGGTGTCAATGGGTTAGGTTTGGTTCGAACTCAGGTGAAACCAGACCTAAACCTCATTCGAGAACCAGACCCAGACTATACCTGGGTTTAATTGGACCTGCCATAAAAAAACTATACCCGGATCCTATAAGGAATACATGAACCAGACTAAATTTTATCATTTTTACAGCCGTTTTATCATTTTTACAGCCGATAATTAAGTTGAGGTCCGTAGGAAGGGTGATAGGATTTTACTTATTAAATTAGTATTAGGTACGGATATTATTAATATTATTAGTGTTTATGCATCTCAAGTAGGTTTAAATGATTTCATTAAGTGTCATTTTTTGAGAAGATTTAGATGTAGTACAAGGTAGGGGTGGCAAAACCTGACATGACCAGCCAACTCGCCTCTTAGGCGGGTTTGGGTTGGGCAAAAGCGTACCCATTTAATAAACGGGTTGATCCGCCTAACCTGTTTTTTAAACGGGTCAGGTTCGTGTTAGGGGTATGCCAACCCGGCTGACCTGTTTAATAAACGGGTTAGGCGGGTGGGTCAACCCGCCAACCTGCCAACCCATTTACCCAACCCAATCAGTTTATTAAGCGGGTTGGCGGGTCGTGTCGGGTTACCTGTTTAATAAACGGGTTGGGTTCATGTTTGCCATAGTCGACCCATTTAATGAACGGGTCGGGTTCGAATTGAGGTATGCTGACCCGCCAACCCGACCCGATTGCCACCCCTAGTACAAGGGATATCTTATGGAGAAAAGCTTTTCATTGGCGGTGACCTTAATGGACATGTAGGCATTAGTAGGGATGGATTTGAGAGTATCCATGGAGGCTATGGTATAAGAGAAAAAAATGAAATTGGAGAAAGGATTTTATATTTTGATTTGTCCTATGGTATGATCTTAGCAAACACTTGGTTTAGGAAGAGGGAGTCTCACCTAGTAACATTTAAAAGTGAGGTTAATACGAGTCAGATAGATTTTTTCCTACTTAGAAAGAGAGATAGGAGTTGTTGCATCGATTATAAGGTTATACCGAGAGAAAGTGTAGCTACACAACATAAAGTCTTAATTTTAGATCTTAGAATTAGACAATGTTGCAAAATGGATAGACATAGGATAGATCCTAGAATTAAGTGGTGGGCACTGAAAGAAGCTAAACAAGGAATGCTTGTAGAGCAGGTAGTTAAGGAAGCTGATTGGTGTCTCGAGGAAGATTCAGAATCAATGTGGAATAAGATATCGGGTGGCATGAGAAAGGTGGCTAAGGAGGTATTGGGTGAGTCTAAAGGCGGTGCACCGCTAGGTAATGATACATCATGGTGGAACAAGGATGTCAAATTAGCTATTAAGGTTAAAAGAGAGTGTCATAGAAATCTAAGTAAGAGTCGTGATAATGAGAATTTGGAGAAGTATATGATAGAAAAGAAGGAAGCTAAAAAAGTAGTTCGAAATGCGATGGATAAGGTATATAAGGAGGTTTATGACAAGTTGGATACCAAAGAGGGCGAGAAGGATATTTATAGGCTTGCAAAGATGAGAGATAGAAAATCGAGGGATCTGAGTATGGTTAGATGTATCAAAGATGAAACACAAAGGGTTTTAGTCAAAGATGAGAAGATTAATGAGAGATAAAAAGATTATTTTGATAAGCTATTTAATAGAGTTATGCTCAGGATCTTGGAGACTTCTCCATTCCTTTTCATGAGATGAATCGTGACTTCATGCACAAGATTCAAAAGAAAGAAATTGCAGAGGCTTTGAAGAAAATGAAATCTAGAAGGGCAGTTGGCCCAGATGGTGTACCTATCGAAGCTTGAAAATGCTTGGAAGAGAAAGGTTTAGAATGGTTGACAAATCTTTTTACCAAGATTTGGCGGACAAATAAGATGCCTAATGAGTGGAGGAAGAGTACTTTGGTGCCTCTATATAAGAATAAGGGTGATATACAAGATTGCACAAACTATCGTGGTATAAAATTCACAAGTCATACTATGAAACTTTAAGAGAGGGTGATTGAGTCTAGGTTGAGGAAGGTTGTCATGATATCAGAGAATCAATTTTGTTTTATGCCTGGAAGATCAACTATGAAAGCTATACATATTCTTAGACAACTTATTGAGAGAAATAGAGAGAGGAACAAAGATTTGCATATGGTTTTTATTGATTTGGAGAAGACATACGATAGAGTACCTAAGGACGTTCTCTGGTAGACAATGATGAAGAAATGTATTTTTCTCAAGTATATTAGTATAATTAAAGATATGTATGAAGGGGTGGTAACCAATGTCCGCACTTGTGGAGGGGTCACAACCAATTTTCCTATAACGGTTGGGTTACATCAAGGATCTGCTTTAAGCCCTTTCCTTTTTGCTATAGTGATGAATGAGCTTACGAGATCAATTCAAGAAAATATGCCGTGGTGTATGTTGTTTGCTGATGATATTGTTTTGATTGATGAGTCTAGAGCTGGGGTTAATGCTAAGTTAGAATTATGGAGACAGACATTGAAAGCAAGAGGTTTTAAGTTGAGTAAGAGTAAGACAAAATATATGGAATGTCAGTTTAGTAAGCAACGAAGTAGTGATGGGAGTGTAGTGAAGCTTGGTGAGCAAGAAATACCGGTGGATGAATGTTTCAAATATTTGGGATTTATCATTCAAAAGTCTGGAGAAATTGATGGAGATGTAAATCATAGGATAAAGGTTGGGTGGATGAAATGGAAAAGTGCAACTAGAGTGTTGTGCGATCGTAGAATGCCATTGCGGTTTAAGGGAAAGTTTTATAGGACGACTATTAGGCCCGCTTTATTATATGGTACGGAATGTTGGGCTGCCAAGAGACATCATATTCAAAAAATGAGTGTAGCTGAGATGCGTATGCTTAGATGGATGTGTGGAAATACAATAGAAGATAAGATTCGGAACGAGGAGATACATAAAAAGGTAGGCATTGCACCCATTGAAAATAAGATGAGAGAGAATCGTTTACGGTGGTTTGGACATATTCGGTGAAGGCCTAATGATGCTCCAGTTAGAAGGATGGAGAAATGGGAAAATATATTAGTTAAAAGAGGTCAGAGTAGGCTTAGGAAAACATGGATGGAGATGATAGAAAATGATATGAATGGTTTGAACCTCACCGAGGACATGGCATTGGACAAAAATGATTGGAGGAGAAGAATTCATGTGGACGACCCAAAATGATTTTCTTTTTTGGTTCATATCGCCGACCCCAATTATTTTGGGATGAAGGCGTAGTTGTTGTTGTTTGTATCTTTAATCGAAACTCGGGTTGGGCTTGGGTTTGACATAAAATTTCACAAACCATACTTGGATCCATATAATTGTAAAAACCTTGATTTTTAAGCAATTACCTTTATAAAAGAAATTTGGACTTTTTGGGCCAGTAAACCCTATTTTTGGGGCCAGGAATGAATTCATAACGAAATTTGGATGATTTTTTGAATTTTGTTTTATCAAATTTAGGCTTGAATTGGCTTTTGAATACTCTTAAACAATTTGAGTAAATTCAAAGTGTTGTAGGGGTATTTGTGGTCCTGAGGGGGCATAGTCATCTCAACTTGGGTTGGCCAGCCACATCAATTGTGTAGGACTTATAGTGGTCTCATTCACTTTGATTAGGTTTTGAATAAAGAGGTTTTTTGAAATTTTATTTTTGAGAGTTGTTTTGAAAAGTAGAAAGAGGTTTTTAGAGAGGGGAGAGGCATTCAAAACCACCTCACTTAGGACCAATGAATTAGAGCTTGGTTTGCATGCATTGGTAGTCCCTAAATTCGTGCAGTGGGCTCATTATGAGCTCCACTTAAAGGAAAATGACTCCCTTTGCTGCTCATTATGGCATTAACAACAGGTTGTTACTCTTATTAGTGAATAGAGGTATGCTCAAGCTAACCAACCAATTCCATGTATTAAAAATAATAATAATAAAGAATAAAATTAAAAATTCAAAAATATAAAAAAGAGTCGAGGGGGGGGGGTCTTTGGCTTAGAGATCGAGATAAGTAAGAGAGGGGGACATCTCTCTCTCTCTCTCACTCTTCTTCTCATTCTCTCTCTACATAATCGCAATTTTTGGTTTTTGCTTTCGAGCTTCAAATATTAGACCGTACCACACTCTAACCAATCATTGTTGGTGCAGCTGAGCAGACCAGACCAGCTAATTGAGGATTTTGAAGTCTTTGGAGAACACCTAGTCTAGGGGAGAAGGCCAAGTTGATCCTAGCTAGGTTGACCTTCCTGTCTCTTTTCCTTTGATATTTTTCTCATTTTTATACGATTAAGTTTTTTTATTTCTTTTTGGTTTTTGTTGTTTTGTATTTGAGATAGTTTTAAGGAGGAGAATCATCGAGAAAAACCAAGTTAGAGGTTGCGTACAAAGGTGGGTGCCATTTTTTTCTTTGCAATAGTGGCATGCGTTAGGCCCGATTTGAGTTAAGTTTTGTAAAAAAAAATTAGTGGGTGCAGACCCTTGTTAAGTTTGGATGTTTTGTGTGGTTTTTAGTGATATTACATGCTAAATATAATCTGAAAAAAGTGAGAAAAGTGTTAAAAGAATATATATATATATATATATATATATATATATATATATATATATATATATATATATATATATATATTGCCTAGCATGATTTGAGTTTTTTTATTTATTTTAGATCGGTTTTGAGTTTAGATTCTTGAAATTGCGCCTATTCGATTTTAAGTTTGATTGTTGAAACCGAGTTTGCACAATTTGTGTTCTCTTTAGAAAAGAAAACACATTGAGCATTGAAATCTAATATATATATATATATATATATATATATATATATATATATATATATATATAGGTTACCTTATAGAAACCGATCTACTCCATTTTGAGTTCTTGGAAACCAAGTCGGTTACCTTATGGAAACTAAGCTACTCGGTTTTGAGTTCTTAGAAATCGAGTTGCACGGTTTGATACTAGATTTTAGAAATATAGTTTGCACAATTTTGGGTTATATTTTTTTGAAATCGATTTTTGAATTTTTATTATTTTAGAAACCAATTTTGGGTTTAGAATTAAGAAACTGAGACTACTCGGTTATGAGTGTTGATTTTAGAAAATCAATTTTAGTCTTGATTTTATAAACCATTTTTTTGTTTTGATTTTAGAAATTAGTTTCAACTTTTATTTTTGAAACCTAGCATGCACAATTTGGGTTTAGAATATTGGAAACCGATTTTGAGTTTTGATTATTGAAACCGGTCTGAGTTTAGGTTTTTTTTTTTGAGAAAACAATTTGGGTTAAGCCATGAAAAAAATAAATAAATATATAGATATGCATATTAAGAATTTGCATTTTTTTATTGTTAAGAGAAAAGAAAAAAATTTGTGTGGTGAATATGTCATGTAGTTATTCTTATTGTGCTTGAACCATTGAAAATAATTTATATATACATGAATGTGTATATGCTATAAATCTATATTTTTTCTCATGCTAGAAAAAAATAAAAATGTGGGCATATTGTTTTCTTTGAATCTGGGTTATTTTTCTTGGTATTAACAAATTTGAACCATTGTTGATAGTTGCTCACTTGTCTTTAGATTAAAAAAAAAAGAATGTTGTTATAGACATTATTGCTCACTTGCATGTAGGTTTAAAATTTTTGTTATGTATTAGATGCTTTTATAATATGAACAACCTTATATGATATGCATTTTTCATTAGACTGCTATCATATTATGACAATAATGCACATAGATGTTAAATTAAAGATGTCATAATATGAACATGTTCATATGCAATCTGATAATTGTGAATTGTGTCATATTATGACAACAATGCATATGAATTTTAATCATATGAGTTGCTGTCATAGTATGGACAATACTTGTTCAGATATGGATTTTATAAATTGCTGTCATTTTATGAATACTTGCATATGCATTTTTATTTTTGACTGACTATCAAATGCAAACAACCCTGTTCATTTGCATACCAAATTTGTATGAACAACCTGCTATATGCATTCTTATTCAATAAATAATGATGTTCATATATATATATATATATATATATATATGTGTGTGTGTGTGTGTGTATTTAAAATGAATTTATGTCATATATGAACAACCCTTACTCAAATGCATTTGACATAAAATTTTCTGTATATTTAGTTTGCCACCTTGCTCATGTGTATTATAAGAAATAAAAAATTTTATTGGCCTATTCAAATTGAATACTAGTTTTGTGAAAACAAAATTCTGTTTTGGTCTCTCAATGGAGTATTGTGAATACTCTCAAGAAAAAATCTTATTTGACATTTAATGGATATGTTTTGAAATCTGATTGTATATATAATGCGTTGGATAATACAAAGATTTATGAGGAGAAAAAAAATTAGTTTGAAAAAAAAATATCTATATTTGAAATAATTTATTTCATATCCATATTAAGTAAATTTTGAAATGAGAATGTATGCAGTCCCTTAAGGTTTTTGAAAAAAAGAAGAGAAAATAAACACTTAAACTAAAATGTGTTTGGGGTGTATCTCGCAAGCTTGGTATGAGAGCAAAGTTTCCTAGAATGGTCCAAGATCAAATCTAGAAGCTCAAGTTTTGCATCTTGCTGATTGCCTAACCCTGTAGAGTGGGTAAAAGTGGTAAATTATGATGTGATTACATTGATTATTTTTCTCTTGTGACAACTAGTTATTTAATTGTGCTTACGAGTATAGCCAAGGGTTTTACTCTAATTCTTTTATTTGGTTATACCCAGAGCATACACAGTTTTGGCTTCAAGAGATCAGTGCAATTTTTAGCATCTTGAGTATACCGGATGAGAATAAGACCCTTTTTGTATCTTACTAACTTGTGGACGATGAAGCAAAGTGGTGGAAGACCACTAAGGACATCAAGTTTAGAGGAGTTGTCATCATCTTGTGGGAGGAGTTTAGAGCAATTTTTCTAGAGATGGATTGTATCTTACTGACTTGAGTTTTTTTTAGATCGGTTTTGAGTTTAGATTCTTGAAGCCATGCCTATTCGGTTTTAAGTTTGATTATTGAAACCGAGTTTGCACAATTTGTGTTCTCTTTAGAAAGGAAAACACATTGAGCATTGAATTCTAATTTTTCTCTTATATATATATATATATATATATATATATATATATATATATATATATATATATATATATAATAGGTTACCTTATAGAAACTGAGCTACTCAGTTTTGAGTTCTTGAAAACCGAGTAGGTTACCTTATGGAAACTAAGCTACTCAATTTTGAGTTCTTAGAAACCGAGTTGCACGCTTTGATACTAGATTTTAAAAATATAGTTTGCACGATTTTGGGTTATATTTTTTCGAAACCGATTTTTGAGTTTTGATTATTTTAGAAACCAGTTTTGGGTTTTGAATTTAGAAACCGAGACTACTCGGTTTTGAGTGTTGATTTTAGAAAATCAATTTTAGTCTTGATTTTATAAACCATTTTTTTTGTTTTGATTTTAGAAATTGGTTTGAACTTTTATTTTCAAAACCCAGCATGCATAGTTTGGGTTTGGAATATTGGAAACCAATTTTGATTTTTGATTGTTGAAACCGGTCTGAGTTTAGTTTTTTTTTTTTTGAGAAAACGGTTTGGGTTAAGCCATGAAGAAAAAGATAAATATATAGATATGCATATTAAGAATCTGCATTTTTTTATTGTTAAGAGAAAAAAAATTGTGTGGTGAATATGTCATGTAGTTATTCTTATTGTGCTTGAACCATTGAAAATAATTTATATATACATAAATGTGTATATGCTATAAATATATATATTTTATTCATGCTAGAAAAAAATAAAAATGTGGGTATATTTTTTATTTTGAATCTGCATTTTTTTTCTTGGTATTAACAAATCTGAACCATTGTTGATAGTTGCTCACTTGCCTTTCGATTTAAAAAAAAGAATTTTGTTATAGACATTATTGCTCACTTGCATGTAGGTTTAAAAATTCTGTTATGTATTAGATGCTATCATAATATGAACAACCTTGTATGATATACATTTTTCATTAGACTACTATCATATTATGACAACAGTGCACATAGATGTTAAATTAAAGATGTCATAATATGAATATATTCATATGCAGTCTGATTTTTGTGAATTGTGTCATATTATGACAACAATGCACATGAATTTTAATCTTATGAGTTGCTGTCATAGTATGGACAACACTTGTTCAAATATGCATTTTATAAATTGTTGTCATTTTATGAACATTTGCATATGCATTTTTATTTTCAAGTGACTATCAAATGCAAACAACCCTGTTCATCTGCATACCAAATTCTTATGAACAACTTGCTATATGCATTCTTATTCAATAAATACTCACGTTCATCTATCTATCTATCTATCTATATATATGTGTGTGTGTGTGTGTGTGTGTGTGTGTTTAAAATGAATTTATGTCATATATGAACAACCCTTACTCAATCATTTGAGATAAAATTTTCTGTATATTTAGTTTGCCACCTTGCTCATGTGCATTATAAGAAAATAAAAAATTTATTGGCCTATTCAAATTGAATATTAGTTTTGTGATTTTTTTTAGCCTCTCAATAGAGTATTGTGAATACTCTCAAGAAAAATTTCTTATTTGACATTTAATGGATATGTTTTGAAATCTGGTTATATATATAATGCATTGGATGATACGAGGATTTATGAGGATAAAAAAAATAGTTTGAAAAAAAAATATGTATATTTGAAATAATTTATTTCATATGCATATTAAGTAAATTTTGAAATGAGAATGTATGCAACCCCTTAAGGTATTTGAAAAAAGGAGAGGAGAAAATAAACACTTAAACTGAAATGAGTTTGGGGTGGGTCTCACAAGCTTTGTATCAGGGCAAAGTTTCCTGGAATGGTCCAAGATCAGATCCAAAAGCTTAAGTTTTGCATCTTGCTGATTGCCTAACCCTGTAGGGTGGGTAAAAGTGGTAAATTATGATGTGATTAAATTGATTATTTTTCTCTTGTGACAACTAGTTGTTTAATTGTGCTTACGAGTATAGCCAGGGGCTTTACTATAATTTATTTATTTGGTTATTTCTTTGTTAGATGTTGTGATATCTGAGAGATTGAATGAGCCAGAGGAACTTTGTCCTAGAGGCCTTCACTACACTCACTGAGATACTTCAGACTCAGACTCAGGTGTAGCCGCACACAGTATAGGCGGTGTCATATAAGAAATTTATGGACCTCAATCCCCCTTCCTTCATAGGAAAGTCAAACCCAGAGCGTGCAGAGTTTTGGGTTCAGAAGATTGGGGCAATTTTTAAGATCCTGAGTATACCAGATGAGAATAAGACCCTTTTTGTATCTTATTGACTTGTGGACGATAAAGCAAAGTGGTGAAAGACCAATAAGGCGATCAATTTTAGAGGAGTTGTCATCATCCTGTGGGAGGAGTTCAGAGCAATTTTTTTGGAGACGTATTTCTCTGACTTTGCTAGTGAAAAGAAGGCCCAAGAACTTTTGGAGCTGAAACATGGTAGCTCAACCTTGTTAAAGTGCACGAGCAGGTTTTGACACTTAGAGGGATATTGCCCCACCACTTTTATGACTGACATGGCATGAGCACTGAAGTTCACACAAGGACTTTTTGATGTACTACATAGCAGGGTTCTAGTTGGGCACCCTGAGTTACTATTGGAGGCGATTAATATGGCCAACATCATAGATAAGGACTGACGGTCTTCTGAGAATAATTCGAGCAAAGTAGATCCACCTCCATCATCATTAGGGGCGAAGAAGGATTCACAGAAATCCTTCAAAAAGACATTTCAAGAATCATAAGCCAACCCTATATCAGAAGCAACAAAAATATAGGGGAAAACAACAACAACATCAACTGAGACAGTCTGTTGCGAGGTGCTAGAGATACCCTTAGAGACCATGTAGGACAACCTTGTCCCAGAGAGACTGGTACTTGTTTGCATTGTGGTCAGAATTGCCACTTTATTAGATTTTATCCTCAACGAGTGGCTGCTCCACAACCTTTACAACAACGATTGATGTTATAGCAGATTTAGCATCAGTAGACTCCACAATAACAACAACCTCAACCAACCCAACAACAATAAAGGAAGACAACGGGTCGTGTGTACGTGGTTGTCGCAGACTAGGCATGACTGAGCTATCAAGTCATATAAGGTACCCCAGACATCGCTGACTTCTCAACTTGAGTATTATTCGATTCTTGTGCAACACATTCTTTTATGTCAAAGGATTTCACTCAGTTGCTTGATATTCTGATAGTCGAGATAAATCATTGTATGGAGATAACCACACCCTTAGGAGCTAAGGCATGTTGTGGATTGCATCTCTCCATAGTTGTAGTGTCGATTGATGGTTGTGTGTTCCTTGCGAACTTCATCCTTCTCGAGATGACATGCTTTGATATCATTTTCAGAATGGACTGGCTTTTTGAGTACTTCGTTAGTTTGGAATGTTGTGGGCACAGGTCTTGTTGAAGAGACTTGGTTAGTCCCTAGTCGAGTTTTGTGTTGTTCGACCCTCTTGTGATGGGAGGGTGATATCTTAATTGAGAGCCTCAAAGTTTGTGTATTTCGGAGGTTAGTCGTTCCTTACTAGTGTGATCGTATTGAATCATGAGAAAGCATCGATTTATGACATAGAGGTTATTTGAGAGTTCATGGATGCCTTTCTTGAAGATTTTCCTGGTTTACCGTCACCAAGAGATGTGGAGTTCTCGATAGATTTGGTGCCTGGTACAACTTCTATATCTAAAGCACCATATCGTATGGCACTAGTCGAGCTAGTAGAGTTAAAGAAATAGTTAGAAGAACTTTTGGAGCAAGGTTTCATCCGGCCGAGTGTTTCATCGTGGGGTGCTCCTATTTTTTTTGTTAAGGATAGATCTTTGCGATTGTGCATAGACTATAGGATGCTCAATCAAGTGATGATTAAGGATAAGTACCCATTGTTGAGAATTGAAGATCTGTTCAATTAGCTTAATATGGCCAAGGTGTTCTGGAAGATAGACTTGTAGATGAGATATCCCAACTGAGGATTAAGGAAGAGGAAGTGTTGAAGACAACATATCATACTCGATATGGGCATTACGAGTTCTTGGTGATGCCATTCAAGTTGATGAATGCTCTTACAGTTTTTATGGATCTAATGAATTGAGTTTTTTGTCAGTACTTGGATTAGTTCGTGATCGTATTCATTAACGATATCTTAGTGTACTCTAAGCATGCAAAACAACACTGAGTTCATCTTCATATCATTTTGGAGATACGAGAATATATCTTTTATGCTAAGTTCTTGAAATGTGAGTTTTGGCTTGATAGAGTGATGTTTTTGGGCGAGGTGATTTCTGACCATGGTATTGAAGTTGATCCAGCGAAGGTGAAAACAGTGATGGCGTGGGAACCACCAAAGAGTGTCACGAAAGTCCATAGCGGGCTTAGCTGAATTATACATTGATGAAGTCATTTGCTTGCATGGTGTTCCATGATCTATTGTATCAGATCGTGACCCTCATTTTACCTCGCGATTTTGGAAGCAGTTGCAGAGTGCACTTGGCACAAAGTTGAAGTTTAGTACAACTTTTTATCCTCAGACAGATGGTCAATCAGAGAGGACTATTCAGACTTTGGAGGATATGCTACATGCTTGTGTTTTAGAGTGATCTGGAGAGTGTGATGAGCATGTTGCACTGGTATAGTTTGCATATAATAACAACTACCATACATGCATTCAGATGGCTCTGTATGAGGCTTTGTACGAGAGGCCTTATTGTTCTCCGAGTTATTGGAGTGAAGTTCGTGAATGAGCCTTAGAGTCACTAGATATTATTCAGCATTACTCAGATTAGGTGCAGATGATTCGTCAGAAATTGCTTACAATGCAGAGTAGGCAAAAGAGTTATGCTGACAGAAAGTGTTGCTCTTTAACTTTTGAACTGGGAGACCATGTTTTTGTGAAGATTTTGCCCTCCCGCAACATCTTTCGGTTCAAGAAAAAGGGAAAGTTGAGTCCAAGGTTTGTTGGATCGTTTGAGATTCTAGAGCAGATTAGTATTTCTGCATATCGAGTAGCTTTGCTACTACAGTTTGCACAAATTTATAACATATTTTATGTATCGATGTTGCAAAAATACGTTGGTGACCCTCGCACATGATCGATTATGCAAATCTAGAGGTACAAGAGGACATGACAGTTGAGAAAAGCCCAGTTGAGATTGTTGATCAACAGGAAAAAGTCCTATGAAACAAGGTGATTCTTTTAGTAAAGGTGTGATGGCAACATCATGGCTTGGAAGATTGAACCTGAGAACCCGAGGAGGACATGTGAGTTCGATATCCTCCATTGTTAAGGTAAAATTTTGAGTACAAATTTTTTTTTAGGAGGGTATAATGTAAAAGCTCTGATTTTTGAGTAATTATCTTTCTAAAAGAAATTCGGACTTTTAGGGACAGTAAACCCTAATTTTGAGGCTGGGAATGGATTCTTAATAAAATTTTGATGAGTTTTTTACTTTTATTTCATCAAATTCGGGCTTGAATTGGCTTCGTAACACCCTCGACAAGTTCAAAGTCTTGTAGGGGTAATTTTCACCCCGAGGGACATAGTCATCCCAACATGGGTTGACCAACAAGGTCAACTGCATGAGACCTATATTATTCTCATGTACTTTGACTAGGTTTTGACTAAGGAGGTTTTTTGAAATTTTTTTTTGATAGATGTTTTGAAAAGTAAAAAAAGAGGTTTTTAGAGAGGGGAGAGGCATTTAAAACCACCTCACCTGGGACCAATGCATGTAGAGCTTAGTCTGCATGCATTGGCAATCCCTAAACTCGTGCAATGAGCTTATTATGAGCCCACTTAAAGGAAAAAAGCCCCATTTACCACCAACTATGGTCATTCAATAAAATAAAGTAGAAAAAAAATATAAGAAAAAAGTAGGTTATCTCACATTTTCTTGGGCCAATGCATGCAAAGCTTGGTCTACATGCATTGGCAGCTGCTACTCCTACTTGAGAGTAGAGGCCTTGCCGCCCAAGTTGATCAACTAATTTGACGTATTAAAAAAAACAAAACAATAATGAAATTGAAAATTGAAAAATGAAAAATGGAAAAAAGGGTCAAAGAGAGAAAGATTGTATAAAACCTGTAAATTCCTAAGAAGAAAATAAATAAAGGAATTGCCTTATTTCAAGTTAAAAATGTGTTTATATCAGTTATGGTAAGTTTGATGTGTTTTATAAGCTTAATTCCATTATTCTAACAAAGAAGGGTAAAATGGTTATTTTAACCATTACAGTAAATAAACTATTATTAAAACATTCAGTTTAATCATTTTAACGAGTCCTAAAACCATTTGGACATTTTTATAGGGGTTTCAAACTTAACAAGACCCATTTTAATGATTTTTTGGAATAATTTCTTAAAAAGCGTAATTTGGTAATAAAAGTTCTTACAAAAAATATTTTAACGGGATGAATTATTGTTTTAGAACACAATTTTTGTAAAAAAATAGATTATTAATTTCTAAATAATTTTAGCTATATTTTTCTTCTATTTTTGGTTTTGAGTTTTGTTATTTTATTTTATTTTATATTTTTTTGGATGCCATTTTGGGGCGGGCCGAACCAGACCCAAACCGGGTCCAATACAGACCCGATAAACCCCTCTCACCCGATAAAACCTTAAACCACTGGTTGGTATTTTTGGAATGCATATTTTTAAAACAATATTTTCAATAAAAACTTGGGAAAATCGTCAACCAAAGACATAAAAATCAGACTTTCCACCGAAGTGGCGAGTACGGGTCGAATCCACAGAGAACGGGATATATTCTGAAATAATTCTAAAATAATTCTAAAATAACACTTTATTAATAAAACAAAGGTTACAACTATGTCAATATTACAAATTACATTTAATAACAATTTGAACTAAGAAAATAAACTAAAATAGGAAGCTAAGTCTTCTGCAGGTCTCTAGGGGCAAAACTGTCTTTTCACAACATGTGCAGTTGCACTTCATAATTGAATTACACCTGTGAACCTGTTCTAACTTATCAACCTACACAATAAAAACACAAAGTCAGTACAGAATTAAAAATTAAAATTAACTTACAAACTACAACTAATTCTAAACTATTTCTATAATTAAACTATAATTAAATAAACATAGAAAACTACAAATACATTAACTGACTAAACTAACTAAACAAAACAACTCTAATTAATCTAACTGACTCTAATTCAATCACTACAAGACTAGAAAACACGAAAACTACACTAAATCAAACAAATAGCTAAAAGACTGTTTTGTCCCTAAAGAATGCAAA
The DNA here is from genome assembly GCF_984573655.1 of Nuphar pumila. Lineage (NCBI taxonomy): Eukaryota > Viridiplantae > Streptophyta > Magnoliopsida > Nymphaeales > Nymphaeaceae > Nuphar > Nuphar pumila. The sequence continues at coordinate 34,881,717 of NC_143253.1, read as the reverse complement.
AATGGACTCTGATAGCTTTTCGTAAAACACAGATTTGAGGGGCAAACAAAATCCAATTTTTCCTAAATCATTTCTGTTATGTAAATGACAGATCCAAAAATCTTACACATTTTACAGAATTGAAAAATACATTCTGGATCTCCAGATATAAGCGTTTCAAAATCAGAATAATCTTGGAAATCGCAGGACCCGAAATTTTAAAATCCGAAAAAGCTGTTTTCATAAAACGCTTAAAACACAAACCAAATCAACTCGGATCGAGCTGAATTTTGGTTTGTAGATAGTTAACATACAGATGTGGAGAACAGAAAAATAATTTTCAGGAAACTCGCGAAAAATCTACATAGAATAACGAGTGCACGATCGGGTAAAAATTAGGGTTTTGATTCAGTGCACTATTCCTTTATTGGAATCCACTAATGACATTTTAATTTGAAATCACAGACAAATACAGTTTTAACTAAACCTAAGCTACTGCTAAACTACATAAAGGACAACAATTAATCTAATTAATAAAAATAAAAAAAAATTACAAAAGAAACAAGCAACTAATGTTAACCCTAATCGAAACCTAAACTAAGTACATGATACTTCTGTTCTAACCTAATTTAAGATCTTATTCTAATTAAACTACCTAAATACATGAATCAAACTAACCTAATATATTCTAACTAATATAATTACCTCACTAATTAATTAATCTATGGTTAGTTCTAAAACCTAATTAAAACCACTAACAACCGACGGTTAGATTAACTATAGTTAGTAACTAACTAATAACTAGAGTTTAATTATCTACTAGGGTTACATGGTAATGTTAGAGTTAAGAGGGTTTAACTAAGGGTACGGTTAGTTCTTAACTAAGGTCGACTAGGGTTTGGCTAGAGGACTAGAGTTAACTAATTAGGCTAGCTAATCAACTAAGGGTAAGACTAACCAAGGTTCTAGGATCGGTTGGGATTAGGTAGGGTTAACTAAGGTTCAATATGGTTGACAAGGGATTGGTTAGGGTTATTAATTAGAACTACTAACTAAGGTTAAACCTAACTATCTAGGGGTTAATCTAATTAGGAATAATTAATTACTAAGGTTAGCTACTAACTATTATTGACCTAATAACTACACGGTTTCTAAAACCTACACTAAGATACATCTTACTAAATTAATTAACATGCAATTAATTCTAAATCTAACTTAGGCAAGTAGAAAGTAGGGCTTTAAAAATATGAATCCACGAAATTGGTAGGAACCTTACTCTCCCATTCTTGTCTTAGTAACACATTAGGAAAGCTTTTGATTTCAAAAACCGTCCAAGCCATTAGGCCATGCGTTTTTCCATTTTTTCATTAAAAGCAATAAAGCTCATGTGAAAACCTTTCCTTAAAACACACTACACAATTTTGGCTTGCTTTAAAAGAACATGTCAACACTTACCAAAATCGTGTAACCAAATTTTAGAGAAACTCCTTTGAAATTCAAATGGAAAAATCTTTGAAAATGTAATTCATGGCAAATTGGCTGGATAACATTTAAAACTTTCTTAAATTGAAATTTTTAAATTTGGAAGAGTTGATCTTCTACCAAAACGTTTCTCCAACTACAAAGACCCAAATGCCCTTCTTCTAATCTAACTAAGTAATTACTCTACCCTAATATTATCCTAACTAATTTGTTCTAACTACCAAGAACTCAAGGGATAAAAGTGTGAAACCAAATATAAATGAGAGCTGGATAAATACGTTACTTGCTATATGAACTCGACCTACCTAATGTAAATATAATATGACTAAAATGAATTTATCTAAATCTAAATGTCCTACATAAGCTATAATGATAATTAAGTTATATAAATTAAACCTTACACGTTAGGATATACAGAAAATATACAAACTAAGAAATAAACAACATATTACATGAATCTACGAAACTGAATTAGACTTAAAATGAAGTATAACTAACCTTATGACACTAATTAAAAATTATATTCTGCACTACACTAACACATATTCAGAACTGGAAGTTAAACTCTGAAACACACCCATTAATCGAATTAACATGATGTAAACTAATTGAATCAAACAGAAAATGATCTAACTATTCACACTCCAATCAACTATCCTAAAAACACAAAATATAAATTCTTAAACACTAAATCAATTCTAAGATTATAACTACATGAATCTACACAACAACTTGAATCAATTAACTACTAAATCAACGAAAATTATGTAGAACACGCTACAGCTAGAATGAAATTAATCAAATAGTACAAACTATAGAACTCGCTATTCCCTAAAACTCAATCAAATGACCAAGAATTCAAAAACGACACTAACTATAACTAGATCTACATAATCTACTACTAATAAAATGGATTCAAACCTAACTAATGCTGGGACAATACGAGAAACATGCAGACATACAGATCTGAAACTCAAAGTACACACACCTTCAAATAACACCCAACGATAGATTGAAAATACTATTAAATCAAAGAAACACCTAAACACACCCACGTGCTAGTTTATGCACGAACAAAAGCTATACTAAGGCTGACAAAATACAGAAAATACAACACACAAAACTCACACACAATATGGATTCTATCTAGAAGAAAGGGATGAGAGAACCAACCTCCAAGGCGATCCGACGACTGAGGGGGAGAAGAGAGCGGACTTTGCTTGGCTTCGCACCGCGAGGGACCTCGTCGATGCTGGAAATACACCATGGAACCATGTCGTACAGCTGCAACATGTTGGAAATCCACCGAAGATGGAGGATGAACCGATTCTCGATCGGGGGCTTAGAAGACCGGATGGAGGTAGAGCCAGCCCTTCTCGTTGGAGTGTTTCACACTTCCACATGAGAAAAGTGTTTCACACCTCTGCTGCACCTGCAAAACACAGCCACAATGATGATTAGCCAATAGGGAAGATTAAAAAATGGAGAGAGTTGAAAGGGAGGCAATAACGAAAGCTTGGATCTCAAGCTTTTCTTCATGTCTTCAATGGAGCTGGCGTGAGGTGAGGGTTGAGAAGGAGGCTGGAGTAAGATTCGTGCCCCTAGGGAACGAAAACCAAAGCAAAGACAAGAGAATGGCTGAACGTCCCTCTCCCCTATACACGATTTTGCCTATTTTAGGCATTTTACAAAAATAGTGTTAAAATATAACTTATACCTGGGTGCCTCTTTCTACAGGGTTTTTTTAGAAAAGTATTTATGAAAAAGGTGAATGGGTATGCTGGAGTGGATCTACATCAATATTGGCCCAGATCCAAGGCCTAGATGGGCGGTTTGGATCCTGAATATCCGATTCAACTCTGAGGTTTGACCCACAACACTAGAAATGCATTAATTCCCTCAAATTAAGTCCGATTTCGATGAAATTCGAACCAAAGCTCTATAATATCATTATGCACCTAAATGTATGCTTTAAACCTATAGATGATGCATTTATGTAGTGAAAATGTGTTAATAAAATATATAATTTATGCATCATCAAATACCCCCATGCTAGAGTAATTGCTAGTCCCTAGCAATACACTCTATCATGCAATGAACATATGGACTACCCAATAACATGAAAGCTCTTATTAAATAAATAAAAAAAAATAAAACTAACTAACTCACTTTCGTAGGAATCACGGTTGCATTTAGCTTATGCTACAAGCCCTTTAAACCCCTGGGTTACCTCAGTGGATGAGTAAGGTCTTGTGAGGGTTTGCAGAGATGCTACCCACAAACATCAATATCATGCATGAATAATTTTTCAGAAAGACTAGGCAATTAAGAACTCATTGTAAACAAATATTTCATGTAATCTACATTATCAAAACAAATTCAGAAATTTTTATGCCACCACAATAAAAATCATTTTTCTTTCACTTCTCTAAAATTGTAATTATTTATGAATTTTCTCAGAAAGTCAAGTACTATCATGTTTTACTCATTTATCCTCACCTGTATATTTTCTGCACAGTAATTCACAATTATTCTTAAGCACTGGAATTTTTCTCATTAAGCTCATTCTTTTTCTTTTGATATTCAATTTTCTACTCTTTTTCATTCTTCTAATTTGAGCACTATTTCGAATATCAAGTCTTGTGACCCGTGTAACGAGCTTTAGGTCAGTGACTCTCAGGTAAGACAACCTTAGGACACCAGATACAAAGTATCCCTCCGACTTAATTGCTCGAGTCACTAAACTTTCTATTCTAATAGTTTACGTATAGTTTTCCTCTCATCATGTGCAATGTCTCTATCTCTTAGGCTTTCTATGCAGTCCATGTAACAAGTTTTCGAATCGGTGGCTCCCAAACCAGATGGCTTTAGGGCACCAGGTGTAAACACCCTTTAGATTCTACTTACTCGAACTACAAAGGCCACAAATATCGACTAGATAAGAAGATTATCTCCTTCGTTATCCTTTTCGTAAAGAGACTCAAACATTTCAACTCGTGTCTGAATTCCACTACTAGAATTCACGAATAAATCAACAACTAAACGTAGCTCTATTCAATTAAGCTCATTTTTCAAAACATCATTCAATTGCTTCATTTTTCCACAAAACACACTGTGCATACTTATACTAAAGTGATTCAAAACTTTCTAACAATCAAATATTATCTTTCCTTTGAATTATTTCATAAACAACTACTCTATTCAAGTCAGATCAGAAAAAAAATTCACATGGGGCTTATACAATTCTAAATTGTCAGATCATGCAGATTAACAGTCATATATGCTACGACTTCTTCTTAAAAGACCTATTCTTATGAGTTTTAAGCTATCAGACATAAAGATTTTTTTTTTTTTAAATTTTGTGCATCTAAACCATCTCCCCATGCTTGAATGACACTGTCCCTAGTGGCATACAAAATAATGCAATCATGCAATGCAGATGCACACTACAGAACAATAAAATGATTCAGGAGAAAGGATTGATATAACCTGGTATGCTCGATCCTCTGAAGCTATCGATTGACTGGACTTTGCACCACCACTATGCATGTACAAATGCATAGTTTTCTGCTCATCTGGTCAATGTTCTTCTTCTGAAGGCTTCTTCATGTCTTGTAACTTTGACTCATCCATTGATGGATCGGATGTTCATACATGTAAACAATGAAATTCAAAATGAAATTAAAACCTAATTCAGAATAAAACAAATAAACACTAACTACTTTATTTTAATGTACATATGATACATCCTAATTAACAATTAATAAAATAAAAACTTTAACACATAAATCAACTATACTATGTTAGAATTAAACTAAGATAATCAATCTAATCTAAATCACCAAGTTAGCAATTACTCTGTGTTAGACTATGTCAGAATAATCTAATTACTTTACGAAATAAAAAGACAATTCTACTCTAAATCAGAAAGTTAAACAACTAAACTATTTTAAACTATGTTAAAACAATCTAATTACTCTATGAAAACAATTCTAATCTAAAACACAATATTAGTAAATACAGGAAAATACTACTATTTTATCTAAGACTCACCTGTTTAAATAATCATTAAAGCATGGAATTCGGTGAATCCTAAGAAAAACAACATGTGCATCCTATATTTTTCTAACTATGTTAATTCTACAAACTAAAACAATTAAATAAACTAAACTAAACTAAACACATATATTAATAAAATGCTATCTCAGAAATAATCAGGATATATCGCCGTTCCCCGCCAACGACGCCAAAATTTGGTTGGTATTTTTGGAATGCATATTTTTAAAACAATATTTTCAATAAAAACTTGGGAAAATCGTCAACCAAAGATATAAAAATTCGACTTTCCACCGAAGTGGCGAGTACGGGTTGAATCCACAAAGAACGGGATATATTCTGAAATAATTCTAAAATAACACTTTATTAATAAAACAAAGGTTACAACTATATCAATATTATAAATTACATTTAATAACAATCTGAACTACAAAAATAAACTAAAATAGGAAGCTAAGTCTTCTGCAGGTCTCCAGGGGCAAAACTGTCTTTTCACAACATGTGCAGTTGCACTTCATAATTGAATTACACCTGTGAACCTGTTCTAACTTATCAACCTACACAATAAAAACACAAAGTCAGTACATAATTAAAAATTAAAATTAACTTACAAACTACAACTAATTCTAAACTATTTCTACAATTAAACTATAATTAAATAAACATAGAAACTATAAATACATTAACTGACTAAACTAACTAAACAAAACAACTCTAATTAATCTAACTGACTCTAATTCAATCACTACAAGACTAGAAAATACGAAAACTACAATAAATCAAACAAATAGCTAAAAGACTGTTTTCTCCCTAAAGAATGCAAAAATGGACTCTGAAAGCTTTTTGCAAAACACATATTTTAAGGGTCAAACGAAATCCATTTTTTCCGAAATCACTTCTGTTCTATAAATGACAGATCCAAAAAACTGACACATTTTACAGAATTGAAAAATATGTTTTGGATCTCCAGATATAAGCGTTTCAAAATCAGGATAATCTTGGAAATCACAAGACCCAAAATTTTAAAATCCGAAAAAGCTATTTTCATAAAACGCTTAAAACACAGACCAAATCAACTTGGATTGAGCTGAAATTTGGTTTGTAGACAGTTAACATACAGATGTGGAGAACAGAAAAATAATTTTCAGGAAACTCACGAAAAATCCACATAAAATAATGAGTGCACGATCAGGTAAAAATTAGGGTTTTGATTCAGTGCACTATTCCTTTATTGGAATCCACTAATGACATTTTAATTTGAAATCACAGACAAATACAGTCCTAACTAAACCTAAGCTACTGCTAAACTACAGGAAGGACAACAATTAAGCTAATTAATAAAAAAAAATAACAAAAGAAACATGCAACTAATGTTAACCCTAATCGAAACCTAAACTAAGTACATGATACTTCTGTTCTAACCTAATTTAAGATCTTATTCTAATTAAACTACCTAAATACATGAATCAAACTAACCTAATATATTCTAACTAATATAATTACCTCACTAATTAATTAATCTATGGTTAGTTCTAAAACCTAATTAAAACCACTAACAACCTTCGGTTAGATTAACTATAGTTAGTAACTAACTAATAACTAGAGTTTAATTATCTACTAGGGTTACATGGTATGGTTAGAGTTAAGAGGGTTTAACTAAGGCTAGGGTTAGTTCCTAACTAAGGTCGACTAGGGTTTGTCTAGAGGACTAGAGTTAACTAATTAGGCTAGCTAATCAACTAAGGGTAAGACTAACCAAAGTTCTAGGATCGGTTGGGATTAGGTAGGGTTAACTAAGGTTCAATATGGTTGACAAGGGATTGGTTAGGGTTATTAATTAGAACTACTAACTAAGGTTAAACCTAACTATCTAGGGGTTAATCTAATTAGGAATAATTAATTACTAAGGTTAGCTACTAACTATTATTGACCTAATAACTATGGTTAGCTAAAGGTTAAGCATCTAACTAAGGTTACTAACATTAATTAGGGTTAGGGGTTAGCTAGATGACGGTTTAGGATAACACTTTTGAATTGCACGCCACCTTAGGTTAGTGAATTATACTAATAATTAATGATTATTTCCTAAAATACTAATGTAATCTAAATGAATTCCTACATTAAATGTAAACTAATATTAACACCTAAGCCTACACGATTTCTAAAACCTACACTAAGACACATCTTACTAAATTAATTAACATGCAATTAATTCTAAATCTAACTTAGGCAAGTAGAAAGTAGGGCTTTAAAAATATGAATCCACGAAATTGGTAGGAACCTTCCTCTCCCATTCTTGTCTTAGTAACACATTAGGAAAGCTTTTGATTTCAAAAACCGTCCAAGCCATTAGGCCATGCGTTTTTCCATTTTTTCATTAAAAGCAATAAAGCTCATGTGAAAACCTTTCATTAAAACACACTACACGATTTTGGCTTGCTTTAAAAGAACATGTCAACGCTTACCAAAATCGTGTAACCAAATTTTAGAGAAACTCCTTTGAAATTCAAATGGAAAAATATTTGAAAATGTAACTCATGGCAAATGGGCTGGATAACATTTAAAACTTTCTTAAATTGAAATTTTCGAATTTGGAAAAGTTGATCTTCTACCAAAACGTTTCTCCAACTACAAAGACCCAAATGCCCTTCTTCTAATCTAACTAAGTAATTAATCTACCCTAATATTATCCTAGCTAATTTGTTCTAACTACCAAGAACTCAAGGGATAAAAGTGTGAAATCAAATATAAATGAGAGCTGGATAAATATGTTACTTGCTACATGAACTCGACCTACCTAATGTAAATATAATATGACTAAAATGAATTTATCTAAATCTAAATGTCCTACATAAGCTATAATGATAATTAACCTATATAAATTAAATCTTACACGTTAGGATATACAGAAAATATACAAACTAAGAAATACACAACATATTACATGAATCTACGAAACTGAATTAGACTTAAAATGAAGTATAACTAACCTTATGACACTAATTAAAAATTATATTCTGCACTACACTAACACATATTCAGAACTGGAAGTTAAACTCTGAAACACACCCATTAATCGAATTAACATGATGTAAACTAATTGAATCAAACAGAAAATGATCTAACTATTCACACTCCAATCAACTATCCTAAAAACACAAAATATAAATTCTTAAACACTAAATCAATTCTAAGATTATAACTACATGAATCTACACAGCAACTTGAATCAATTAACTACTAAATCAACGAAAATTATGTAGAACACGCTACAGCTAGAATGAAAATAATCAAATAGTACAAACTATAGAACTCACTATTCCCTAAAACTCAATCAAACGACCAAGAATTCAAAAATGACACTAACTATAACTAGATCTACATAATCTACTACTAATAAAACGGATTCAAACCTAACTAATGCTGGGACAATACGAGAAACATGCAGACATACAGATCTGAAACTCAAAGTACACGCACCTTCAAATAACACCCAACGATAGATTGAAAATACTATTAAATCAAAGAAACACCTAAACACACCCACGTGCTAGTTTATGCATGAACAAAAGCTATACTAAGACTAACGAAATACAGAAAATACAGCACACAAAACTCACACACAATATGGATTCTATCTAGAAGAAAGGGATGAGAGAACCAACCTCCAAGGCGATCTGACGAGTGAGGGGGAGAAGAGAGTGGACTTTGCTTGGCTTTGCACCGCGAGGGACCTTGTTGATGCTGGAAATACACTATAGAACCATGTCGCATAGCTGCAACACGTTGAAAATCCACCAAAGATGGAGGATGAACCGATTCTCGATCGGGGGCTTAGAAGACCGAATGGAGGTAGAGCCGGCCCTTCTCGTTGGAGTGTTTCACACTTCCACACGAGAAAAGTATTTCCCACCTCTATTGCACCTGCAAAACACAGCCACAATGATGATTAGCCAACAGGGAAGATTAAGAAATGGAGAGAGTTGAAAGGGAGGCAAGAACGAAAGCTTGGATCTCATGCTTTTCTTCATGTCTTCAATAGAGCTGGCGTGAGGTGAGGGTTGAGAAGGGGGCTGGAGTAAGATTCATTTCCCTAGGGCACAAAAACCAAAGCAAAGACAAGAGAATGGCTGAACGTCCCTCACCCTTATACACGATTTTGCCTATTTTAGGCATTTTACAAAAACAATGTTAAAATATAACTTATACCTGGGCGCCTCTTTCTACAGGGTTTTTTTAGAAAAGTATTTATGAAAAACGTGAATGGGTATGCTGGAGTGGATCTACATCAATATTGGCCCAGATCCAAGGCCCAGATGGGCGGTTTGGATCCTGAATATCCGATTCAACTCTGAGGTTTGACCCGCAACACTAGAAATGCATTAATTTCCTCAAATTAAGTCTGATTTCAATGAAATTCGAACCAAAGCTCTATAATATCATTATGCACCTAAATGTATTCTTTAAACCTATAGATGATGCATTTATGCAGTAAAAATGTGTTAATAAAATGTATAATTTATGCAACATCAACCACTCCCACCATAAAACCCTAATCGACTTTGAAAATTTTTTATACGCCTTCTCATTTTTTCCCCTTTCACTGCTCACAACCGCCCTCCCCGAGCCTTCCGCTTCTCCTCCTTCCTTCACTGTTTGTCGATCGGCCAGAGCCGCAACGCCACCGTGACCACCACCACCTCTTCCTCTATTTCCTTTCCCCCTTTCTTCCCCTCCCCTTCTCCTCTTTCCTTCCCCGTTCGGAGACCATCGGAGTTGCACCATTGCCATGAGCCCCATCTCCTTCGCCTGAGCAACCTCGTGGCTGAGAGATCCTCTCTTGTCTGCAGACCATTGGAGCAGTGCCATCTCCGGCACCATCTCTTCCTTCCTTCCTCTCTTCTTCCTTTCTCCTTCCCTCTTCCCTCATTTCTCTCTGCGCCACCGTCGTAACCCTCATTGCCTTCCCTGCTTATGGTGTGTGACGATGGTTTCATGTCATCGCTGACCACTCTTGCCATCAATTCCTCTACTTGTTGGACATCAGTGCGACACCATCGAGAGTCCCAACTTTTGTCGGGTAACTCGTTCTCTCTCTATGCATTGTAGATGGAGTTCCTTAAACTTCTGATAGGGTTTACACATTGGGGATATGGAGCTCTTTTTTCCTTTCGATTTCTGAGAATTAGGGTGGTTCTCTACAAGCAGCTTACGAAATCCATCTTGTTGTGCATTCCATCCATGATTATAAGCATGTCTGTTAATCGTAATTTTTATTTTCTGGGGGTGATTTCACTAGCCTGGGTAGACCACGAGCCACCGTAGGTGGCTTGACTTTTGTTTTTGCTGGAAGAATGGCCCCAACTAGGGGTTTCATTGCTTCACAAAATTTCATTGGATTGCCTTTTTGTTTCTTAGCCGCATTAGGGTTTTCTCAAATCTCATTTTCTCACGTTGATAATGGGGTGAGCTGCATTTGTGCATTAGAGTTGCTTAGTCACTGATTTTTTTTATTATGCTTGCCGAATTCTGATTTATTACTTTCTCGATTTGAGTGCTCGATTCCTAACATTGGGAATTATGCAGGGCTGCCCTGCTAGATAGCAAGGGTATCCCTTGCATTGTCGGTGTCCCTTTTGTTCTTCTGGTTTGGTTTTGATTCTAATGAGTGTATATATATATATATATATATATATATATATATATATATATATATATATATATATATATATATTGTTGGAATCGGGTGCCTCAATATGTGTGCCATCACTGGGTTGATGCGCGGGCAGTGTGCGACCTTAGGGTGTTGTCCAAACTTACTTTGGGACTTGTTTGGGTATCGCTTCATGGTTTTTGCATTGGGATTACTGGAGTTCATTTTTGTTTTATCACTCATGTTCGAGATCGTATTTAGATAAGTTGGTCGTTGTGTGTGTGCAGTTGTAGCATTCTCTCCTTGTGAGAGGGACGAGTAGATCATGTCGTGTAGCACTTACACTGGACTTTTAGGACCCCGAGCTTTGTTTTACTTTTCATCGCATCGAAAAGGTAGGATTCCTAAACTAAAATTTTAAAATGTAATTCATGCTGTATGATAAAAATATAAAAGTTAGTTTGCATATACACTTAGTCTGTAGCACAAGCACATTATAGAAATGTTAGAATTATATTGTATTGCCTATATATTTGTGCATTGCAGGTGTGTACCTGAGCATATGCGCGATGCTTTTAACACTAAGCATCGCATGCGGCCAAAAAGGCCATGCAACAAGAAAGCAAAAGAAAATGAAAGATGTAAATGCAAAAGCATGCAAATCGGGTAAATACCCATGATGAGTAAGTGATGCAAGCACATCACATGTTATTTACTTTCTTGGATGCAATACTTTCTTGCTCACACACTTATTTAGTTGTGGATATCTAGGACTGTTTTGTTGAAGTTTAGAGATCATGCTGAGCATGATTTGAATGCATGAGAATAAAATTGCTATTATTTTTATAGTTTGGAGACCATACTAGTCACAGTTGTAGTTAGCAGGATATTAGAGTGTATTTGTTGTAGATACATGTTTGACATTGTTGTGATATGAATAATTGAATGTATTATAATGTTTGACGTGATTGTATCCATGCTTGCATGTAGTTACTTTCGAATTGATTATGCCTCCCATGTGAAATTATATCATGAAAATATGCTTAAAATGAATGTGTCGTGTTTATGAATGTGATTTCATCTTTCTAAATATTCTTATAATAGGTGCAAATATGATGTGATGGTTTTGCACATAAAAATATTGAGTTATCAATGCATGCATAATAGTTCATGTGATTGCATTTGATGTTAATTATGATTGGGATTAAACCATGCATGCAATCATGTTGAAAATTGAATCATGCATGTGAGTATGTATAGTAAATCATGACATGATAGGGTCATGCATGAAAGTGAATACAAATTTGTTATGAACATTCATGAGAGCATATAAATTTGAATTATACAAATGACATAGATTTTTGATATCATGCATGAGAGCATGTAAATTTGAATTATGCAAGTGACAAATTTTTGATATCATGCATGAGAGCATGTAAATTTGAATTATGCAAGTGACATAGTTTTTGATATCATGCATGAGAGCATGTAAATTTGAATTATGCAAGTGGTATAGACTTTTGAATTCACGCGTGAGGGCATGAGAGAGTTATCTTGTGAGTATATAATACTTGGCTTTGACCTATGACTTAATAATGAAGATAACCCTGAACCATCAGTCCATTTGAGGTGCTAGCAAGGCTAGGCTCTCTAAGATGACTGGATCCTTTCCGATCTTGTGTCCTCCTGGGAGAGGGAACAGTGGTACAAGCCTCGTGAGACATGTGTTTCGAGGGATGAATGTGCCTCTCGTCCCTGTCCCACGAAGGTTAGGGGACATGTCTACCAATGAGTCTTAGGTGGTAGTACCACAACTCTAAAGGGTTAGGGATGAATGCCCTATTTTTTGCTGGTGATTTTGGTTTGGCATAGGCAAAGACCTGAGACCATGGGTCCGTTTTCTCAATCGCTGCACTGCAGAGTTGAATCGCTCGAGAAAGACCCAGTTTAGCCATAAGAGGGCAATAAAAAATATATAGAATAATGAATACTCCTATGGTTGTTTCTGGATGTCTATACCCTCTTTTGTACCAGATGGTTTTGAATAACAAGAGAAACAATTAATTAGATTTTTAGTATAACTACTTTCATATGCATACTCATATATTATGAATATATAAAGATTTTTAAGTTTGCATGATTATTGCATATGAATTTTGTCACATGTGAATGAAAAAGACATGTTTATGCTTGGTCATATGATTTGACCTGTTGTTACAAGCCAAGGGCTTGATTGATGCATGTGAGGTGCTTGTGTGTGCGAGGCATACGAGAAGGGTCAAGATAGAACCTGTTCTATTAGGATATTTGAATTGCAAAGTGCATAAATATTCTCATAAATGACATGTGAATATGTTTTTGAGTTAAAGCGTGCCTTAGTCATAAGTTTGACATGAGCATTTTTTTTTTAGCATAAAGAAAGTGAATGATGACATTATATGATATATTGCACTTCTACTTCAATTTAGAGTATGTTATAAACTGTTAGTTTCATTCATTTATGCAAATGATTATCATGTATATGAATGAATATGAAATTGAATGCCATGAATTAAAATGAGAAAGACTTTGATGTTTTCATGCATACGAGTTATGTGATTATGAACGCCATGCAATGAATGATGGTTTATGTGATTGAATATCATGTTCTTATTATGATGTGTATTCCTTTGACTCTCATTTCTAATGATGAGAATTTTACTTGATTGCATCATTTTAATTTGAATTGCATTCTTCAAGTTTAGTTTTGGTTTCCTACGGGCATGTGGTTGATGCTCTATAATATTTACAGATAATCTCATGGAGGATTGAAGCAAAGCACGGGTTGCTACATGGCTGAAGGCTCCACTCTTACCTAATACAATTCTTGGAGGGATCAGGCAAACGTTTTGAGAGAGTTAAAAACTTGTATAAATCTTACTTTTTGTCTGAATCCTTACATTTAAAGAAGTATAATATTTTAGAATGAGAACATTTTTAAATTATGTCATTTCATTCCTATTATATTCTTGCATATGGTTTAGAACTTTAAATTTTAATGTAACTCCTCAATTATCTTAAATCTTGATACATTTGGTCTTTCACATTTCCTTTTTCTCATGTGAGAAGCCCTTAGAGTAATAGTTCCAATCAAGTTGTGTCTATAAATGATTCTGTACTAGATCTAATACTGAGTGGCTAATATACACTCGTGCTTGCACTCAGGCGGACCGTCTAGTATTTGGAACGATTGGAATGTGACCATAGACAAACTTGTTGTCATATTACTTTCAAGAACTATGTGAATTATTTATATAAATAAAAAGTTTTAAATTTTTCTCAAAATTTAGGGTGTGATAAAGTTTTAAAAGATTGGTTTTTTGAGGAACGTTACAGATTGAGAGGGGGGGGGGGTCGTCTTTGGCTTAGAGAGAAGGAAGAAAGGGGGGGCATCCATTTCTCTCTCACTCTTCCTCTCCTTCTCCTTCTCTATCTCCCTCACATCTCTCTCTCTCTTTCTCCTACACAACCATGATTTTTAATTTTTGCTTTGGAGCTTTGAATATTGAATGGTACCACACTTCAACAAATCATGTCATTGTTGGTGTAGCTGAGGAGGCTAGACTAGCTGATTGAGGATTTTGAAGTCTTTGGAGAACACCTAGCCTAGGGGAGAAGGCCAAGTCGACCCTGGGTAGGTCAACCTTCTTGTCTTCTTTCCTTCACTGTTTTTCTCATTTTTATGAGATTGAGTTTCTGATTTCTTTTTGGTTTTTATTGTTTTGTGTTTGGGATGGTTTTAAGGAGGAGAACCACCAAGGAAACCAAGCTAGAGGTCGAGTTTTGTAGTGCCTAGGGATTGCGCTTGTTGAAATTTTGCATACAATGGTTGGTGTTGACCCCTTCATTGCGGTAGTGGCATGCGTTAGGACTGATTTGAGTTAGGCTTTGTAAAAAAAAATTTAGTGGCTACAAACCCTTGTTAAGTGTGGACGTTTCATGCTGTTTTTATTAATATTACATACTAAATATAATCTGGAAAAAAAAGAGAGAAAAGTGTTAAAGGTATAATATATATATATATATATGCCTTGCACAATTTGAGTTTTTTTTTATTAT
Organism: Nuphar pumila; assembly: GCF_984573655.1. Lineage (NCBI taxonomy): Eukaryota > Viridiplantae > Streptophyta > Magnoliopsida > Nymphaeales > Nymphaeaceae > Nuphar > Nuphar pumila. The sequence continues at coordinate 34,866,449 of NC_143253.1, read as the reverse complement.
TTCAGATTGGTTTTGAGTTTAGATTCTTGAAACTGAGCCTACTCGGTTTTAAGTTTGATTGTTGAAACTAAGTTTGTACAGTTTGTGTTCTCTTTAGAAAACAACACATGTTGAGCATTGAAATCTAATTTTTCTCTTTTTCGTAAAAAAAAAAGGTTACCTTATAGAAACCGAGCTACTCGGTTTGGAGTTTTTAGAAACCGAGTTGCACGGTTTGAGACTAGATTTTAGAAATAAAGTTTGCACGATTTTGGGTTATATTTTTTTGAAATTGATTTTTGAGTTTTGATTATTTTAGAACCAATTTTGGGTTTAGAATTTACAAACCGAGCCTACTCAGTTTTGAGTGTTGATATTAGAAAATCGAATTTAGTTATTATTTTATAAATCAATTTTTTTTTGGGTTTTGATTTTGACAAATCGGCTTGAACTTTTATTTTTGAAACCCAACTTGCATGGTTTGGGTTTAGAATATTGGAAACTGATTTTGAGTTTTGATTGTTGAAACCGGTTTGATTTTATGTTTTTTTTTAGACAATGGTTTGGTTGTAAGCCACGAAAAAAATAAATAAATATATAGATATACAAATTAAGAATCTATATATCATTTTTATTGTTAAGAGAAAAAAAAATTATGTGGTGAATGTCATGTAGTTGTTCTTACTGTGCTTAAAGCATTGAAAAAAATTTATATATACATGAATTTGTATATGCAACAAATCTGTATTTTTTTTCATGCTAGAAAAAAATAAAAATGTGGGTATATTGTCTTCTTTAAATATGCATTTTTTCTTGGTATTAACAAATCTGAACCATTGTTGATAGTTGCTCACTTGCCTTTAGATTTAAAAAAAAAATTGTTATAGACATTATTTCTCACTTGCACATAGGTTTAAAATTTTTGTTGTGTATTATATGTTGTCATAATATGAACAACCTTGTATGATATATATATTTTCATTAGATTGTTGTTATATTATGGCAGCTATGTATATGGATGTTAAATTAAAGATATTGTCATAATATAAACATTGTTCGTTTGGAGTCTGATTTTAGTGAATTGTTGTCATATTATGACAACAATGCACATGAATTTTAATCATATGAGTTATTAAAGCAATGCATGTGAATTTTAATCATATGAGTTGTTGTTCATAGTATGAACAACACTTGTTCAGACGAATCACTCATTTTATGACAACAATTCTAATGAGTTTTTATTTATAAGATGCTGTCACAAATATGATAAGCACTTGCATATGCATTTTTATTTTTGAGTGACTTTCAAATGCGAACAACCCTATTCATATGCATAACAAATTTGTATGAACAACCTGCTATGTGCAATTTTATTTAATGAATACTCATGTTCATATATACATATGTTTAAAATAAATTTGTCATATATGAACAACCCGTACTCATGTGCCTTTGAGATAATTTTTTTTGTATATTTAGTTTGCCGCCCTGCTAGTGTGCATTATAAAAAAATAAAAAATTTATTGGCCTATTCAAATTGAATGTTAGTTTTGTAAAAAAAAAAAAAAAAACCTGTTTTGGCCTCTCACTAGAGTATTGTGAATACTCTCAAGAGAAAGTTCTTATTTGATATTCAATAAATATGTTTTAAAATTTGGTTATATATATATATATATATATATATATATATATATATGTGTGTGTGTGTGTGTGTGTGTGTGTGTGTGTGTGTGTGTGTGTGTGTGTGTGTGTTGGATGATATGAGGATTTATGAGGAGAAAAAAAAATTAGTTTGAAAAAAAAACTATGTATACTTGAAATAATTTATTTCATATGCATATTAAGTAAATTTTGAAATGATAATGTATGCAGCCCCTTAAGGCTTTTGAAAAAAAAGAGAAGAAAAAATTAACACTTACCAATATATATATATATATATATATATATATATATATATATATATATATATATATATATATATATACACAAGAATCAAACCTAGTTTATAGAATGTGAGTGAATGTGGTTGCTTGTGGAAATTGGGCGGAACCTTGCATACGTGGGCCTTAGTAGGTCATGTGTATATTTATAAACCTCACGTAGGTTGTTGAAAAAAAAATATAATAAAAGAGAGAACTAAAAACTACATTTTTTGTTTCTCTAGAACCATGAAAGATGAATTTAACATAGAAAAAAATAGATGATGAAGAAAAAAAATGAAATAATACCAGTTAATTTAATAAACTAGTGGTTTAGCTTATACATAGGCCCTAGTGGTCATGTATGAGGTTAGAGATTTGTAAACTTGAGATTTACGAATGTTCTCAATTTTATTTCTCATAATGTGGACCTTTGGAAATGATTTTTCTAAGAGCCTACTCCTGGGCACAGTAAAGGCTCGTTAAGAGTGCAATGAGATATTTGCACTAGTTCGAGAAATGATTTTTTTTTTAAATAAAAATTTTAGTGTGTCTTGTTGGGCAAGGCCATGTGTACCTCAAGGGTATATTAGAAAATTTAAAATTTGACAATGAATACAAATTTAACATAAAAAAAATACACAAATTTTGATTATGCCCTGAAAGATGGGGTAACTTGTCACCTTGAGTAACTCTTTACTCACCTTTATAGCGAGCTTGCACCAACCCCGTGGGATTTTGTTGAGTTGCCGATGAACTCCTTCTCAGCTGGTGGTGGCGTATTACTATTGTGGGCCCCGCTTTGGTCAGTAGGGTGAACCAGTCCTCAACCACGGTGGCTTAGGAGACACATACTCTTTTTTGTTGTTGAAGGTCTAGGTACGTACACTAGTGGTAGTGCACTATGACTTTTTTTAAAGAAAATAACTTCTCAACGAAGGATTATGTACCTTGGTGTTGGTGAACCGAGTTCTTATGAGGTTTAACAAAAAATATTTAAATCACTCAAGCCTATAACAACCCGAGGCAGTGGTGCCCTCGTAGAGATAATAATAAAAGTGAGAACTCAAGTAAATTGTGATGTGCATTGGTAGAGAGCAAAATATGAACCTAAATGAAAGAGAAAAAAATATATACATGAGTGCATTTGGGTTCTACACACTTGTTTGAGTCACTTCTTGAGTTAAAGGTCTTGTTGAGTCAAATCCCGTAGGGAGTCGGGGTTTGAGACTCATTGTTTGCCTTGGACTTAGTTGAAGTCCAATTTGGCTTGGTGACCTAATCATGTTCACTATTGCATAGTGGGTGGTCGTGTTTCCTACTGAGACTTGTGGTTTGTCTCACCCTTTCTTATTTTTTCCTTTTTCAGATACCCACAAGTAGATGGACTTGGCGGCAAAAGATGCGCTTAATTGGAGTATTTTTGGAACTGGATCATAGACCTTTCTTTTCCTGGGTGTACTCTGTGTTTTGGGTTTTCATCTGAATTGTACTTGGATGTAATTTTGTAGAGATTCAGTAAAAATTCATCTATTAATTTTGTAATCATTCAATGTATACATCAATAAAATAAATATTTTGTTAAAAAGGTTTTTCTTTCTATAGTGCTAGAAAAAATTTGCAAAAGATTTTAGAAAATATTTAAGAAGAAATAAATGTTGGATTTTTTGTTGTGTGCTCTATTTTAAAAAAAACTGGCTCAATTTTTTGTGGGTTTAGGGTGGGCGTCATGTATTAATCGGACCCTTTGGGTCTGACCCGGATTCTAATTCGGCCTTTTTATTTATCACTGAACCCACCCTATAGGGTTTGGTAAGGGTTGGGTCTGGGTCAAACCTGACCCATTGACACCCCTACATATATGGGTGTTAAAGTAGTTTATGTTTAATCGCTTCCTACCAAAGTCACCCCCTTCTCCCTAAGGGTGTCAACAGGTCGGGTTTGGATTGGACCTAGGTGAAACCAGACTCAAACCAGATTTGAGATTATGGTACCGGGTTTAATTGTACCCACCATAAGAGAAACCATACCCAGATTCTGCAAGGATTAAATGAACCAGACCCGGTAAAATAATATTTTTTATCATTTTTACATTGAAAAATTACGGATCTTAATCAAAACTTGGGTCACGCCTTGGTCTGGTATAAAATTTCACAAACCATACCCAGCTCCATGTATTAATTGGACCCTTCAGGTTTGACCCAGACTTTAATCGGGTCTTCTTATTTATCACCAAACCCTGAACCTATATGGATTAGTCCGGATCAAACCCGACCAGTTAACACCCCTAATCATACGTCCCAGAAAAAGAACACGATCAACATGCCCAGAGAAAGCCTAAGTCGAGAAGCGCAGCAGTGGGCACAATGCTTGGTGAATGAGCCAAACGAACTGAGTTTGGCATGTTCGAGCTCAGCTTATTCATAGTGAGCTGAACCTGAACTGGGTGACACAAACTCAAACTTATTTCTTAAAAGAATTTTTTTTGAAAAACGATAACCTCTTTTTCAGTGACACATTCCAACTATTCTACACTATTGTATATAACACGATTTAAGAGCAGATCTGGAGCATGTAGAACATATTTGTGAGGTCGATTGTAAAGCATGCCTTCTCATATTGAAAATCACCAGCTTTTGAATGTAATCATTATGAAGAACCCCTCTCTCACTCTCATTCTTTAAATTTCTATGCACCTGACCTTCAAGCTGTGATATCATATTATTTAGTAGAAACCAGCCTTTAGATAATGTTTGTTCGATGTGTGCGTTAGCTTTTACAGAGTTAAAAACTTTATTGTTTAATTATGACCATGCAGAACAAATCCATGAAGTCAGATTTAGTCAAAATGACTTCTTATGGTTACTTATCTACAAGGGTAGCAAATATTATATATAAGAATTGAGATTATCCTGCCCCCTTTTTCACTAGGCCACAATTAGAACCATCCAAAATTCATAGTTCTAGCAGTTTTATGCTCTCTCTGAACCGTTAGTAGTGTTTATCATTGTTTACTCGATGAAGATGTAATTGATTAAACATCTTTATGCTCAGTTCTATATTTTAAAGAGGTTAAAAAATCAGCGGTTGATATTATACTAAAAATTTATGATAAATATTCATATTATTACATCAAATCAATTTGAAACAAAGCTTGTTACTTAATAAGTAATGATAAACATATCTAAGGGTTCAGATCAAACATAAAACACTTAAAACTATCATTTTTTGAGAGTCCTAATAGTGACCTAATGAAAAAGGAGGTACGATGGTCACCGATATATATATGAAAAATGACCATACTGTATGACAAATTCGATATGCTTTCCCAAATGCCCCATAAATTTCAAAATCTGCTCGATGTCCATTTTAAACATTTTTGGACTATTTTACCCTTAGCATGAGCGGATCTCCCAATTTTTGTGCGTTACGTCGCAATACTCTCTTGTTCTAGCTAAATCTCTCAAAATGAAATTCACATGTATTTATGTAGAAATCATGAATTTTGCACACATAATATGAATATCACGACACTGTTTGTGAAAATCTGTTGCAAATTGCGTCAAGAATTTTGCATTGGTGGTTGCAAAAGTCTGTCTTTAGATGCAAAATTTATAAAAAGTTTGCATAATTTGTGGACTTTTGCATGATGTCAACCTATAGCGATGCAAAAGTTTGCATAATTTGTGGACTTTTGCATGATGTCAACCTATAGCGATGCAAAATTTAGTTTTAGTGTGCGAATTTGTGTATATATACAGACGATAAAAGTGTGAATTTTGTCAAGAGTTTTACATTGGTTGTTAATTATGATGCAAAATTCATAAAAGGTTTCCTATATTAATGAACTTTCGCATGCTGCCAACTTTAAGCGATGCAAGATTTTGTTTTAGCGTGTGAATTTAATTGTATATAGGTGTTTGTGTTCATTTTTTTTGTTTGTATATTTAAAGAGCTGTAACCCTTTTTTTCTCTAGAACCCTAACATTTTTTTCTTGTACCCTTGCAGTGTTTCCTATGAAAGTTTTTTTTGCTCTATTTTGATGCTTATTGACTTCCTTGGTTAGTTTTCTTTGCTCCATTTTGATGATTACTGTTGTTTTTAAACTTTTTTCTTTTTCTGTAAATACGAGCAATTAATAGCCTTGTAGTGTTTTTGTTTGGTTGTTGTGGATATATTATATATGTTTTATTTAATATTTGGCACCAGATTTACTGTTTAGGATTTTATATATATATAGTCAAGTTGGGGTAAGGTAGACCTCTAATTGTTGATTGATCCAATACTTGTGATTTATATAAAAAAAATCACCTTCTTTAGTTTGGGGGTTGATCTTTTCAATTCTTGGTCATTCTCTCTCTGGTAGATGTGGTTGGAGTTGACTGTGCACAAGCATTGAATAGGGGTTGCGAAGTTTATTATAGGTTTTTGGTTATTTGAGTGGTTGTTGATAACTGAATAATACATTATGTAGTTGGTAATGGTACAAGTAGTTATGGTGGTTTCTAAAAGGGTAGGGGCATTTTACTATATCACTGATCAACCTATCTAGAAACAATAACTATAAGGAATTTTTAGCATTGATGTATCATAAAATCGGATATACAGATGGATCAATGATTCTTTGGTATAAGTGTTCTTCAAAATTAAATAACCAACATATATGGATACATGTCTTAGACGATGATGATGTAAAATAAATGTTATATAGTGGTGATATTTACTTTATATAGTAGTGATATTTACTTAGTTGCTAATAGAGTTATAGGTGCTAGTAAAAATAATCGAGAAACCATTGTTTGCGAAGTTAAACAAAAAATTGTTGGTTGCAATTACACAAGTAGTCGGAAGTGATGTACAAGAAGCAGTCAAAAGTGATATACCAGTTGATGAATGAAATGGTGGGAATATTGTGGATAATGTACATTTATCTCAGACACATTTATGTATTGAGCTTAGTCCTTTAGAGAACATCTCACTATCCCAAATAGTTAACAATGAGAGGATCACTACAAAGGATGTTGAACTATGAGGACAAACAAGTGCTGGTGATCTTCATCGCAATAAGTTGGATGACACACTAGTGAAATCCAATTTGAATTTAGTTTCATGAGTTTGAAATCTAATTTACAAAAAAATAAAAATGACTAAGTGTCCTGCCGACCCTAGCAAAAACCGTACTCAAAATTAATCTCAGTAAAAATAGCATTTCTGAAAAGGGAATTTAGATAATTAAGATAAATTAGCATTTGAAAGAATTTAATGTGCATTTGAAAATAATTTAGTTTGTAATTGGAGTCATTTTATTTAAACTTAAATTATAGTTTTGAAAGAATTGAAATTCAAAATACTAAATAAAGTTAATTAGGAAAATAATTAAAATAGAATGAAAAATTTAGTTTAACTAAATTATATTAAATGGTAGAGGTCCATAGGTGGGGCCCATCCTATATGGCACCTATTTGTTTACCTAAGAAAAAAAAAGTTAATTTAAAGCTTTAAATTAAAAACTTTTAAAAGTTACAAAAAAATATAATATATGTTAAGTAGCAAGTCAAAACTTGCTATATTTATAGATATTAGAGGGAAGACCTCCCAAGGGGGGAGGACGTCCCATCCTAGATATTTCTAGGATGGGTTGAATGTTTAAAAGAAAGGAAAAAAAAAGAAACAAGGAAAGTACAAAAAGGAAAGAAAGAGTTAAAAAAAGAATACTTAAGAAAATAAAATAAAATAACTTAAGTCAAACTTGCTTGCCAAGCAAGCAAGTTTCACAACCTTGTAATATGAAAAGGTTGAAACCCCAAGGGGGGGTGTCAATCAGCCCATATACTTTAATAATGGATAGCATGTCATATAGAGTATATGTTATATATATGTACTATACATTAATCAAGTTTATGTAATAGAGGAAAAGAGAGAGAAGTAAACAAGAGAAAAGAAAACTTAGAGAGGGAAAGAAAAAAGAAAATTTAGAAGAGGATTAGATCAATGGCTGAGATTTGCCCAGCCCCTTGATTTAATCCCTAAGCATTATAAAAATAGAGGAGGGGCTCACACACACCCTATTTGCCAATCTATTCTTGCCTTATGCTTTCTCTCATCTTCTTCCCCCTCTTGCTTCCTCTTGCTTTTTCTTTCTTTTTCCTCAATTTTCTTGTGGGTTTTCTCTTGTGCAAACCAAGGCGTGAACCTACGTATATGAGTGGAGCGAGTAGATCATCTCAACGTAGCCACCATACGAAGTGGACGGCTGGTTTGATTGTGGAGTTCATTTTCACAATCGAAATAAGTATTTTTGCATGAAAGGTAGGGGGTTCTATTCTCTATACGTAAATCAAAACTCATAGGCATGAGTTCTTTTGATTTTTCATAAGAACGGACCCTATACCATGCCTCCCACACGTGGGTTTGGTGTAGGGTTGTCGAAATATAAGATAGAGAAGATTTTCGAAAGAAAACCCCCTCTAAAAACTGATTTCTTTATAATCGAGTTTGATGACCCGATTCAAACTTTTGATAAAAGAATAAAAAGGGGATTCATGTAAGAATTTATGTTAGACTTAATAAAATGGGGTTAATTTTGATTTCTCCTAGAAGAAATTGATTCAACCCTTTACTTGACAAATTTTTGAATTAAAATAAAAGAAAACTTTGTCAAAAATAAAATCTATAATTTTTAAAAAATACGTGTAATATCAAATTATTTTTCTGCAATTTTGAGTTAGAAATTATAGTCAATATTCATGTGAATCTACTATAGTGATTAGCATAATTTTCTTTATGTTTGTCAAAGAAAAATATGTGTTTTTATGTGTCTTGTTGCAAAAACTACCAAAACTTTTTATGAGGAAATAGGCTTCAGAAAGACAAGTTTGTTTTTCGGCCTAAAAGTTGTGAAAATGAGATTTTCCCATGGTAGATTAGTTAAAAGTAGTGTAGTTATATTTTTATGATTTTACTTAACACATTCATATAAAAAAATTGAAAATATGAATTTGAGTGGCCTATTTTGGCCCACTTGAATGCATATTCCCTTTTTTACATATTTCCGTCCTTACACCAGATCGATAAATTGCTTGTATCTCCCTCATCGAGAGGAGTTTTTATGAGCGGTTTGTTGCGTTGGAAATCTAACAAAATTTTACAGAAATTTTGGGCTCTATTGATAGACTGAGAAGTGAACTATGATAGTCAGAACATAAAGGTATAGGTCTGCACTAAAGTGTTCATAACTCCCACATCTAGATGAATTTTTATGAACGGATTATGGCATAAAAAAGATAACAAATTTTTCTCTAAACTATAAAAATTTCATCTCTGTCTGACGACTGCAGAGTTTTTTGTAACCTTTGTAACAATCGAACAAAATGGAGCTTTTGTGAGTTTGAAAGTAGTTTAAGTCTCAGCTATCGAATGCTTGCGAATTCTATGTCGTTTCGTGTATGCCCTTGCGAATGAATGTTGTACTGTCGATGGACTGCTAAAAGTATTTTTTTTGCACGAAATTAAGTGCCCAATTATAAGGCACAAACTGATTAGTGTGCTAAGGCCCATGCACGCCTTTATGGCCTCTCGCTAGCTAATGGCCTGAAGTGCCCGTCTTGTGAGTTAAATGCGAATTTTTAATGAACTTATCATGCTGTAATTTTTTTTATATGACTGTCATGTACATGAAGATGATGATGGGAATGATTGGATGCATTTAGTGTAACAAAAATATCATTGCTTTGTTTATGCATTTGTGTATCAGTTTGAAAAGAGTGAGGCATGTGCAATGATATCAAACTAAATATTTCAAATATGCATCCATAGGCCCCAAAGTAGCCAAACCCCTTAAGTGGGACTGTTTATGTAAATATTGCATGCAAAATAAATAATTTAAAAGTTTAAACATGTAACATTAAAAGATCAATATTTACTAAGAGAAGGTAAGTGGTACTAATCTAGCTTTGTGGGTATCAAATTGAGTACAAAAGGTTTCTCCTCCCCAACCATGAAGATTGGAGAACCCTCCAATGTAGACTACAACGTGGAGGTAAAATATTTCATGAGTAAAGTTTGATGCATCAGGATGGTAGTGTAAAAACTTTTCTTGCTTTTGATATCCCTCACCTGGCACTGGCGAATGGTGCCCGACCAGGCCAAAGCCACCCTTTGATTGAAAACACCGCCTGCGTTGTGACCCTTTGTAAAACCCGAGATTTTTCTTTGGCAATCAAAGTGAATAAATGATAAGCTTTATGTGTATCTATGACATGAGGCTCAGGGTGGTGTCAAGAGGATCATATTCCTTTAGTCTTGTTAGATGAACTAAATGATTTTAGTTAATTATTTTTCTTTAATCTTGTAAACTCTGATATTAAAAGACTAGTATTTGATTTTTTATAATTTAATTAATGATTTGATTCAATTATTCTAGTCTTTCAAGTGTGTGTTGGTAATTGTAACCCGTCCAAGGTTTGAACCAAATAAAAAAATAATAAAGAGTTTCTGTTGTGTTCTTAAAAATCATGTAAATGGATTTAAAAAAAATTCTAAAATTTTTATTTTAAAAAATTAGGGCATTATAGGTTTGGTATCAAAGCTTTGGGGATAAGATTCTTTGGGATACCAAACTGTCTTTGGGAAATATATGTTTGGTATTAGAGCCTAAGTTAAAGGATTTGTGACTCTTAGCCCGTCGAGCATTCAGTCATCATTATAAGTATGATTCAACTTAATTGTGATTATTTGATGTTATTGTTGCCTGAAAACTATTGTGTGATGTGTAAAACTAAAAACATGTTAGGAACCTCACATGATAGACCGGACTGTAGGATCTTGAAACTTAAATAAACACTTTTTTAAAGAGATAAGTATTAATCTTTACGAGAAAATATTTTATCAGAGTGCGCAGTGAAAGCGTGCTGAATTATATTTTGATAATTCTTTTGTTTGATGATTATATCGAATTTTGAGAACAATTTTCTTTTTAAGGAGGGTAGTATATAAAACCCAAGATTTTTCTTTGGCAATTAAAATGAATAAATGCTATTAACATCTTATATTAGAGATGGGGGGTAGGACACAAAATTTATTTTTTTATTTTATTAATAAAAAAATTAATAGATATTAACATCTTATATTAGAGATGAGACTCTTGCCTAAGCCCATCTATAAATAGAGACCCTCATAAGGAGGATTAACAATGTTAGTTCTTTTTTCCTCTCTTATTCTCATTATAATTCTTCTTCTTCTTCTTTTTTAGAGCTTTTACAACCGTCATTGAAGTCGCTCCAAGGTGCTAAGATAGGAAACAAAGGCATTGGTATATCCAAAAACACGTTTCAGATAGGATTTATCCTACGTGTAGCATAGATCGAATGAAAATGCATAAATCATACATCTTGCCGATTCTACATGCTTATTCATGGTGGATCAGATCTGAAATAGGTTTGAAAATGGTTTTGAAAGTGTTTTCAATTCAATATCATGCTTTAAAACAAATCTAAAAAATTATTTTTGGTAAACCTATTCCCGAATGGCTAAAATGGAAAATCTGGAAACCCAAAACCCACAGTTTCATGTTCCTACATAATTTTTTATGGTTAAATTTTTGTTTCTAGCATGAATGAATGTATATTTGCTTTCTTGCATGTATTTACAAGATGAATCATGTCTTTGAAAATTTATTTTATGCATTTTTTGGTGTTCTCGCACGCTAGCATCTTAAACTAGTTATTTTGTGCAAAAATCATGATCTATTTTGATAGTTTAGATTTTGAATCATGTATCATGATCATATGACATATCTTTATGACTGTAGATAATGTTTAGATACTGCATATGGATTGATGTATGATTAAAAAATGATACTTCACGTTTATGCTTGAGTTTGCTAGCTTTTCTCATGATTTATATTTTATTTTTTATGGTGTCTCTTGACCAATCCATCATGGTAAAATAAATATACCTCTAAAATCGGATAACTAATGGCCTAACCCTTTTATGGAGACCTTACAAACATCTGAGAGGTGTCACAAAAAAATATTGGGCCTTATGGCTGTTGCAACCCAAGACAAAAATTTTGTCGTGCGTGTAAAGTGATTCTTGATAGATGATTTTATACAAAATCAATATGGCTGGTTTTTGGATATGTCATTCACATCATATGAATAAATTTGAGAAAAATAAAATAAAAATACGTTTCATTTTCTGTAAATTTTGAAGGCTCACACAAATCATAAAAAATTCAAGATTCTGCAGAAAACCTGAATCTTGAACTGTCTCAGGTAGGGTCCAGTCTAGAAAATCTAAAAAATTCATATGATGGTGTTTTTTGACAAACTTGGATGATTCTGAAATCTAACAAACATACCTTTCACCAACAAAATTGGAAAAACAAAATGCCACTCGGATTCGGTCTGGTGACTGCTTCTTTAAGAAGCAAGATTCTGACAGGTTATATCAAGAACAAAAAAATAGTTTCGGGTCCATGAATTTTCACGGGCAAACGAAATTGTTTGTCTGAGATTTACTACTTGGAATTAAAAGTTAATATTCTCTAATATGATTGTGAATATTTATAAAAATATATTGGTTCATTTTGATGATTTGTTAGACCCATGAACAACATACAAATTCTGAGGTTATATAGTTCTTGATTTTGGATAATAACTTGACTCGTGAAATTATTTTTCTAAAATCATGTGCTTGATTATGATATGAGTTGTTAATCATGTATATGTTAATTTAAAATTTATTATGGATATGCTATATGTATGCATGTGGATTATTTGGGCATGATGGCATATAAGACTACATGTTAAACATAAGAATTAAACCAAGTGGTATGCATGTGTTATTCTATGAAATTTGGGGTTCATGCTAAATTGAAATTGAGTTTCATGCATCATGGAGTGTGGTATGTGGCATGTGATATGTTGTAAGTCATGTGAGGCCTGCATACATGGAGCTCGAATGCTAGTCTGGTTCGGTGGAACCAATGGGGTGCTTATGAGTAACTCGTTTGGCAATGTTAAATATGCTCATATACACATACACACTCTTTAACTTGACTCTTGGTTGCTCCTTATTAGAGAGCATGTGCCTTGAGTTGGGTTCAAATGAGCTATGCTAGGACACCTCAGTGACTATAGGGGGTGTTGGTTCTTGCCTTGTGAGGTCATAATTTGAACTGCCCTTATTGAGCCTGGTGTAGAGTGCACCTAATGTGTACTTGATCCTATTGTAAATAGCACCTAATAACTCATTTGTTTCAGTGGCCTACTGTAACGGCCAAAACGAATTTAAACTAAAAATACTTATTTTATATATATATATAAGGTTGAATCTATTGTTTTTTTTCCTAAAATATAATAATGCAATGATCTTATAAACAGACTCGCTCTAACTGTACCAAGTACTACACAACTCGCCTGAGTGCAAGCGCAAGCGTATCTTAGCCTCCTAGTACCAGATCTAGTACAAAACCATCCATTAACAAATCCAATTGAACTATTACATAAAAAGATTTTTATATATATATATATATATCAATTTTTTCATCATTGACTTCGCCTTAATCGAATCAAGGTCTAGGGAGTCAGCCTGCACATGCACTGACATTTAGTAGCTCCGTAGAACAAGGTTCGAGGTTAAAGCATCTAAATAATAAAATCCTTATGTTATTATTAGGTGAGTAAACATAAAAAAAAATAATTTTTTAAATCAATTTTATAAATTGATTTCTTGGTTAAATCTTCAGACATATTACATTAAGAGACTACTACCATCACATATCCGAATAGACATTGACTATGCACAAAGTAACTAAAATTCAAAATTTAACTAATAATCAGATGTTCAATTAAATAGTACTTTAGCAATTCAAAAAATATTAAAGTTCAAATAAAACAAGAAGCCCTTGGGATCATCGAAAACATCAGTGTGCACAACCCCCTTCAGCTTCCTGCACTTGCTTTGGCCATCACATATCTTCTAAAAAATATTTTATTTTAAAAGAATGAGACTTTGAAAAGTCTCAGTAAAACTCACATAGCTAATGCAATGTACAACACATAAAGCTTGCATGATATAAGTATCTCAAAATTTGCATCAACTATCAACAAGGCAGATATAAAGTTTTTACCAGCTATTCATGAATTCCATATTCATAAGCAAGTATAAAATAATAATATTAAATATGCTAACCTCAAACTCCAAATAAGAACAATACATATATCAATGAGCATGAATTCACCAACTTTTAGGTACAAGAATAATTTGCAGTAATATAAAGTAAAGTAAAATAAAGTGCAATAAAGTAATGTGAGCAAGTAAGTTATGTTTCATCTTGATTTTTTGGTCTACTTGGATATGACGTAGACCAACCCGAAACAGGTTGACTAGCTTGGGTGTTTATTATGCCTGAGTAGCCTCGTGAGTCATATCTCCCAAGGCTGAATCTCAAAACAGTGAGAGGAAACAACCACTCTAAGAGAACTCTACTCGGAAGGGTGACACCAACGTCACAACGATGATCATGATCACTCACTTTTGCAGAAGTACCCGAGAATTGTCACCTAGGACAAATTGACAGTCTTGGTCTCCCTAATTTCTCTGGCTGGATGACCTAGCGAGGAAATGCCTCTCGCGAGTCAAACTGAAGAGTCTAAAGAATTTCATACCATCTACCCTCTCTAAGGTAGATCGTTGCCAAACAACCAGTTAAGCATACATCGACAAAACAAGGCATACCCATAAGGGCTATCATAGGGTATCTTTAACTTAGGCCATAGGTAATATGCAACTACCATTTAGGCTAGTGCATTTTCCATCTCATTGCTCCCTCTTATGAAACTATTAATATCTTAATTTCATTAAGCACACCAAGTGCCCATCAAATCCTGTGGGATATCACATTTTCTGCATGTATTTACAAATGCAACATACCAAAATCACAACATGCATTCTCAAAACTCTGAAATCATGTTAACATGCCATTTAGCAATCCACTCATGCAGTATCATATTATTTCCAATATTCTAGGATAAACACACAATAATATCATATATACATTATTATGCATATGCATCTATGGCCAATATGAAACAACATTAACATGCTCACTATTCATTTTTCACATGCTTTGCAATTACAATCATGCTCATAATCGATTTATCATAAAAATCACATAATCAAACTGCTATAATTGAATAGGTCCACAAATCTCACTTGCAACATGTATAAAAATAATAAATCTTACCATTAACTCTATCACAAATATTTATCTCAGTTCAAATATGATTCAAGCACTGAATTTATGAAAAGTTTAAAGAAACATCAAAACATAATCGAAGTCATTAACTCAACCTTCTCGATAAGAGCTCTCATAAACCCTTACCAATCAAATCGATATGACTACAATTAATATTTTGAACTTTCAGTCTTCAAATCATATTAAACCTAATTAAAATATCTATGGTAGCATACACATTAAAGAACTTATTACAACTAGCCCGTAACTAAAAACACATAAGTCTCTTTCTGCGATCCAAGCCCCCATAAGTCTGAATCGAAAAGACATACATATTTCTAATTACATTCAATTGTAATAATGCTTAAATAAGCTGAATTCACATTACTTAAACTCAGTTCATGCCATACAAACTACCCACAATTCATATCTCAATGGAATATGCCTTTTAAAATCGATCAGAATAATATATTTGCAAAACAATATGAAAAGAGTCATCTATTACACATATGATTCACATAAACATCCCAATCAGATCTTCTCACATGGCTAGCTCATTAATCTTGATGCAATATGACATAAACTCACTAATAATATGCAATACATGTCAGAAATATATCAAAATCATAAGTCTATAAAACATTGCTAATTTAAAACAAGTATAAGTTGTTGAAACAAATTCAGATATCTGGTAACCCAACTTTATAAAATCTGTTGAGAATAGTAGAACAATGATAAAATCGTAGTATTTTTACCGTGGTTACCTGTGCCTACCAAGAATACAACTCAATAAATTGTGTTCAAAATAAATCAATATACAAATAATTAAAAGTCATTTATGAAACTCTGTTCTGACAAAGTTTTGATCCAAAATCTATAATCTACAGGATTTCAATCAGATTAAGGTATTTCTTGAATTTTTTTTAGAATGTTTTTGAAAAAACCATTTTTACACAGTCTAATATGGGGTATTAAGATTCATAAAAAAAATATATAACATATTTGAAATCATTTTTCATAGGTGTTTACAATGTTAATCAAAGATGGATCAAAATTATCTTATAAACAGAGCTAGAAATTGAGGCTCTATTAAAATAGGCATATCTGCATCAATACAGATCCAAAAAGAGTGAAAAAAGATTTTAAATTCAAGATCAAGATGTGTAGATAATCATATTAATTTTATTTAGATTTTTTGGATAGGTATTCATAGAGTTATCAATTTTTTTCTGAAATGGGTCAGGAAACATTTATCAGACATCATAGCTTTAGGTTTCTAAGAAAACCATTTTGTAAAAACCCTTTTTAAGATTATAAAACCTTTAGAATCTGATTATTTTTTGTTTAATCTAACTTAATATAGGTTAATACATAAATAACACCATAAAGAATCATATTAGGATTAAATCTAATACGAAGTAATAATAAAGCCCTAGTTTTGCATGTTTCTCAAAATATTTTTTTAAAAAAGTACAATATTTGTATTTTTTGATTCAAGAAATTATTTTTTTAACCAAGAAAACATGTAGAACAGATCAAGAACATATTAAGAGTTGCTAAAAATCAAAATACTTCAATCATACATACTTCAAGGGTGTAAAAATATCAGCTATATAAATCTTACTTGCCTATGATCAATTTTTATGGTTAGAAAAAAAAAAAGTGGCTGATCTGATTCCTATCCCACCACCGCCAATTGAATAAATGCCGGTTTAATGGTTGTACAAGGGTTCTCCAAGCCTCCTACATGTTTTGAAGGAGAAAAAAAAAACCAAAAACAAAAAGGAAAACAAAGAAGAGAGAAAAAAAGAGAGAAAGATATGACTAACCTTATTAATCCTTCTCATAAATGCCTCTATTTATAGATGGGCTTAAACAAGAGCCTTATCTCTAATATAAGAAGTTAATATTTATTAAATTTTTTATTAATAAAATAGAAAAATAAATTATAAAACTTAATTCATTAAATTTTAAAATTACTTAAGCTATAAAAAAAAAGTTGGGACTTCTTACCCTAGCTTGGGCTCTAGTGATATGGTAACCTTCTGAGAGGCGTACATACCCAAAGACTCATCAAAATTAGATGTTAAAATAATCGATTTAATAGCCCTCAAAGCATAGATCATTGTTGGTGGTCTTAGACTTAATCACATATACGCGGATTGACAACAAAATTTAGTCGATGTTGAAAAATATTAAATTTTGACTTATTTAGGCATAAATTTTGGTCGATCATAAAATGCTTAAATCAATACCAATTTGGTCATGTAGATAGTCAATTTCAATGCCCTTGAAATGAGGAATATCAAGGTCAACTCTGATTTAATAAATGATTCACTGATCAGCCAAAATTTTTGTTGAAACAATAATGATATTATTCAGAGCGTCCAATCCAATGAGACTAGATCCAAATCCAAAATTCATAACCTAAAAATATATAAATAATTTATTTTATTTTTTAGTCCATATATTTTAGATTTTTCAATTATTCTTGAAATAATCTTCATAACTTGAGACAAAGGTTTGTAATTAATCAAAATCAAGAATTCACGATTATATTCATGAATGCACCTATAATTCATCATTTATTCATTTTAAGTATCAAGGAAAAATCTTGGGTTTTACATTCTACCCCTCTTAAAAAAAATTTGTCCCTGAAATTCGATATAAGTATAAAACAAAAGAACTACCCAAATATATTTCATTACACTTTTACTGCGCACTCTGATTAAATAATTTAACTTCAAAAATAGAATTTGTATAAGTTTCCAAGCCCTACACTGAAGACTGTTGTGTGATGTACCTAACTCTTTATTTCTAAGTTCTCAATTCTCATAATATAATTCAATTGTTTTTTTTTCAATGCAACCATCGAAAGTAAATAATTTAATCATTTTTCATTTTATTTTATTCTCATAATAACTAAAGATTTAAATATATCTTTATGCAAACATTCAATCTTAAAGAAACATACTTATAGCGAGATGCTGGATTGGTGGATGGTTGTGAACTGATGATTTTTTTATCCCAAGCTCCGATATCAACTGTAATGACTTGAACGATTTTAAATAAAAAATACCAGAAAATTTTATATATATATATATATATATATAAGGGAGAAATGTCCAGAGTTACCAGGGATTTGGTTTGAACCACAAGCTCTTATTTAGTTTGTATCTACCTTAATTGGGTTCAAACCAAATCAGAGCTTAGAAAAATTGGGAAGGTGTAATTCAATTTCTATGTTTTTTGGTGGGTTTTTCAAAAATGGGTTACTTAAGATCCGAATTTACACATTAAGACATGTATGGATGCTAAGGTGTATTTTATATTATGCAGGGTTGTGAATGTTTATCTTGATATTTGAGCTTGTATGCACGCAAACTGAATGTATTCCATGTTATTCTTGATTTGTAACCGTTCATATGACATGCATTGTTAATGAATATTGAGTATTATAAGTCATGATCAGTATAAAGTGAATTGCTACACATGTTGTTGCTTGTTTAAGTATGATCATGAATTTCATGTAGTTGCAACCTTTATGTATACATGTGGACATATGACATAGTAATAATGATGTGTGATATGAGCATGTGTGTGGCTTGAGTGCGAGCTAGAGTTCAGTGGAACCTATGGGTGCCTATGGTGCACCAGAGACAAAAAAGATATCCATGCACATAATCACATAGTCGCCTCATGGAGGTTGTACCCACTTATCATGCATATATTTTATATTTTATTCATCTTTATTTATGCATGATCCATGATAAAATCGTATTAGAAACCTATCTTTATCCAACTGGGAATAACTATATTTTCTTCTCATCCAATCTGTCGAAAGTGATCCGTGAGGTGGTCTTCTTTCTCCCCCATTTCACCGTAGTTTTAGGTTTTGCATAGCATAAAGCATATCATCGCATGTAGTTTTATTAGATCATCACATCATCTGCATATTCATATGATTTAATCTAGTTAGTTTAGTTTTCTTGCATCTGAAAAAAAAAAGAAAAAAGAAAAAAGAAAACAAATACAGATTTTGTTTTAAGTAGTTTAGCCATTTTCGTGATTTATGAATAGAAAAATCTTGATTCAGGTAGATCGTAGTTTGAATATAGGTTTTATACTTTGTTTTCTCATTTTCTTGATTAGTTTTAGATTAGTTTAAGGTTATATTTAGTTTAGAGTAGCTTGCATCACGTTTTTCCCATTCAATTTTTTTTATCAAATAATTTAATTTTCTTTTAGCCGATTTAGCCTTTTCATTGTTTTTTTTGTGTCTTTTGCTGAAATTTGTTTGTGACGTCAAGGACGTCTGAACCTTGCTATTTATTGTCAAGATTAGGATAGTTAGTACTGCTAATTCAAGTTTTTAATATTTTAGATAGTTAGTTTATTTGTTTTAGCCCATTTGCTATTTCCTGTTTATCAACCATCGTTTAGCATGATTAATAATAATGTTTTTATGTTTACGTGGTGCTATAGCACACTAACAGTTACTTCAATTAGTAATATTTAATGTGAGTTAACATATTCAGTAGTGTAGTTTGTTTGCAATTTTTTTTATAAGTAGTTAGCATAATTTTGATTTTTAGAATAGGTAAATGTTGTACCGTAGTGAGTAAAACTATTTCACGTTCAGTTATTATCAGCTGGTAGCGTAAAGGATTTTTTTTGTTAGCTGGTTTCATGTCATGAATTAGGAAGATTGACTTATGTTAATAGTTTAATTTTGTCAATAGTGCAGCAACGTTTTAGTCTTTCTTTTATTAGTTATTTTAATCAACGTTTTAGCTTTAGTTGTAATCTCTTTTTTTAGTTAAATATTTTCATTAGAACTGCATGTTAGTTAGTTTTTCTATCAACCGAGTCATTGCTTTTGATTGTTAACAGATTTTTTTAATAGTTTAGGTTAGTTATTGTTGTACGTTGGTTAGCTTTATTAGTTTAATTTGTGTTTTAACAATCTGTGTAGCATCCTCTATTATGTGTCATGCATTAGTTAGTTAATTTTTATCTTGCACATAGTAATAAGTTGGATTATTTGGTTCTGGTTAGCCGATTAGCATAGGATATCATTAGCCGATTTTTAGTTCTTGTTTATTGTTATTAACGTGTGATGTTAGATTAGAGTAATTTAATTAGTTTGTTAGGTTCAGCTGATTGTGTTTTTTGATCTTTTGGTTTAGGTAGTTCTTGATTGCTTGAATTAATTTATAGTTAGTTTGTTTAGCAACTAGTTCTTGTTAGTTAGGTTGTTTTGCTATTTTGTCATTTAGTGCTCTAGGTTGTTATAAGGTTAATAGTTAGTTCATGTTATTTAGTTCATGTTAATTAGTTCATGTTTTTGTGATTTTTCTCATATTTACCTTTGTATTTCTTATAGTTCCTTTCTTCTATTTTGTGTTTTATTTTTTTTGTTTTGCAGGGAAGCATTTGAACGTATGATAGACCCTTTTTCGTACCCCAGAAGTTCCCTCTGAGGTCCCCTCAAACCCTCAAAAGTGCCCTCAAGGTGCTCTTAGAGAGCAAAAGAAAACAGGATTACATGTTCTATTGAGGGAACAAAGAGGGAAGGACACAAGAGAACAAAAGACTCAAGCACTGAAGACCTTTTTTCTTTATTTTTAGATTAGGATTTTATTTCTTTCATTTATTTAATTCATTTAGGTTTGTAATAAGGCACTTTAATTATTTGTTTAAGCCCTCTATAGGGGCAGCACTCTTGTTTATTTTATTTAATTAATTTTTTTATTTTGGCAATAGAGAGTAGTTAGATTGTGTGATTGAATACAAAGTGTTTCCCGTTTCCTAAGTTTAACCCAGACTCCACCACTGGTGCGAGCCGATTTTTATATTTTTGGCATCTGGCTTTCACTTGATTTTGATTAAAAATATTATTTTAAAAAGTATTTTCATAAAACTCACACCACCCACAGTGTTGACTGTGGGATCTGATGGGTCAAAGAAGACTTGCGTATAAAATCTCTGGTGGGAACATGAGGCTGGTGAGCTTGGGTGTGTGTGCGATGTGCACATGTAATTTAAATTATGTGACTAATAATTAAATAACACTCATGACCCATTCAGATATAATCCTTTGGACTGTGACCCGCTTTGGAGAGAGTGGGGGTACACACGACTGAGAGATCGACATGTTTTGGACAGCGACGACATTTCCTGGTCCTCTGTCTCCTATCAGAGGGGAACTGGACTACCATGTGTCTTAGGTGGTATGTTCAAAATCTTTGCAGAGTAGGAATCGATTCTGCACTGGACCACTGAGAGTTTCTCTCAGTTTTTATTGATTCTACAGGTTCTTTCAGTTAAATAATGTTAATAAAATACATATCATAATATATATAACACCTCGGATTTCTAAAACAAAGCTAAGTTAAAAAAATTCATGAATTTCTTTTTTTTTTCTTTGCAGTGGAACTTAGAAAATGTTTTAGTAGCGAAAATGGATGATAATGAGTTATCGATTTTAGAAAACTTCGGGCAAGTCACAGGTATGTGGTCAAACACACATTAACCATCAAGGTGTTCTATTTATCAAAACCACTTGTTTATTACAAACATCACTGTTTGGAAAAGCAGTATTTAGTTTTATAAAGAAAGCAATACAACACTATCTAAAGAAACCCTGAAACTCGATGCAGCCTTGCTCCGCATATCGCATTGCAGGTTCAACACCTGAAATCCCTATTAAACAGAGTCAGAACCACTGCTAATTTGGTAAGCAAGCATTCATCCACACATTCAATCAAGCATATGAAAACGTATAGACCACTCAGGGTCATAGTTTGCAACAACGATGCTCAAGTCTCTACAAGTTAGCGTATATCACAAGAGCCTTCTTAGGGTTACGATTGAACATTTCGCTCAAGTTTCTACGACTTAGTGTAGACCTCTTCAGGGCCTTATTTGGGATGTCAAACTCAAGTCACCATGACATGGCATATCTGTATCCCACGTATCCAAGCATGAGCTCCTCGAGCTTAGCTTAGTCGTGTGGATACAACATGGGTCTTTGCCCTATCGATCCAGTAGTATATAAATCATGACACCTTTCTCAAGGTTATGCAGCACTTGACAGAACAACGTCCATTCACTCATATATTCATACATCGTTGAACCTAGAACTAATGCATTGTTTCGATATTAGCAGCTCACCCCGTGGTACATATGAGAAGTTTTATCTAGGCATCAACATGTCGTTCTGGAGGTTGATTATTGCATGTATTTTAGATACCCCAGAGGCATGTTGACCCTATCCATGGTAGGGTGGTAGAGCTCATACCGGAATAACCCTACCATGTCAGTTTAGATGCATCATCTACTGTAGTAGTTGGGTTCAATCCTTAGATATTTAAGGATAACCACAACCTCCATGCCTCCTGAGACAAAAGGCCTTTTGAACTCTATCAGGTTCATAATCAAATACATGTCACTCACGGCTGTACCATCACCATCTTCCACGATGAGCAATAGTCTTGAAGGGGTCTGCCAGTCTAACTGTTACTTTGGCGGATATTTGCATACCATTCGGGCAAGCCAGTGTATACCACACTGAGGAAATATATACCCGACACTATTCAATATTCCCCTAACATGTTAAAAAATCATGAGGTTCTGCGACCTTAAGTCTTGTTCATATGCATGCTTGACTCTGTTCTCGGTATCTGCAGCCATCACGAGCACCTCACCTCTTTCGGGTGGACAACGTACTCTGGCTCTCTAGCACTTACAAGTCTAGTTGTGTAACAATATCTCAATGAGCATACATATGACACTATCTTAACAGATCGACTGATTGGCGTATATCATCTCAACGAGCACTTGGCCTAGTCAAGGTGTAATAACTACTCTGGCTCTTCGACCCTTACGAGTAAAGTGCTCTCACAAATGAACATGGGAACGAGCCATTCTGGCAACATTCTGACAACAGCGCATCCTCGTACCATTCAACCGGTTCAGGGATTTTTTTTTTTCAACCATTTTGAAAGCACTTCCCCTACTTTGACGGCAGAAGTGTGATGACCCTTTATACGTTGTAGAAAGTACTTAACAAAATTTGGGTAGCACTTTCTCTGTATGATGGAGTAACATGCTACACTCTTTTTTAGCTGATTGAGCTCCTTCAAAAATTTTAGCAGCACTTCCTCTTTTTGATGAAGGAAGCGCACATTTCTTTTAAGCTCGGTGAGCATCTTTTCAGAAATTTCAGCAACATTTCTCCTCTTTAATGGAGAAATTGCTATGCTTAACTCGGAGATGGATACACATCGTTATGCATACTTTGCATCCATCGAGGTTCGTTGAAACCTTGGGCTATAGCCAAGCCATGCGCAAGTGACTTAAATTTTTATGAAAGAGCGATTTTGCGCAAAAGCAAAGCCTTTCCAATAAAGGCTTCATTCGTCAAGCAGAATCTTGATCGAGGATCGGAAAATGAATTGCATTGGTGATTTGGAGTTTGATCTTCATTTGAACGCTCATTTATGTGCACTATATGTAATATACGCAGAAGCTTGTGCTTTATAATACAATGACATAAATGAGTGCATATTTAATGTTCGGTGAGGAAAACTGAACTAAATAACTTGCAGAAAGCAAATACATATATATTTGCAGAAAGAAGGAGCCTTGGCATCGTTCAACGTGATAACAATCTTAAATGCATAATTTAAATTACAGGAAGTAGGATTTTGGGCATCGTTTGACGCGATGATAATCTTAAAAGCATAATGTAAATTATGGAAAGTAGGAGCCTTGGCATCGTTCGATGCGACAACAATCTTAAAAGCATACGCAAATACATATATATGTAATATGTAGAAAATAGGGGTCTTGGCATCGTTTGATACGATGACAATCTCAAATACATATATATTACAATACGCTAGAGCTTTTATCATAAAATATCCAACGATAATCGCAAGGCATGAGCGTGATCACTAAACTGTCCTAGAGGTCATAAACCAAAGAACTAGGGTCAGATACTACTTCAAAACATATATGATATATAGCACAACATAAATCATCAAATACTTGAGATACAGTGACTGACGAATCAAACTTACCCTCTGATCGGTGAAGAACGACTTCGATGCACTGGGTCAGCTTCTAACTGGGTTCAAACCTTCCTTTGAGAGGTCAAACTAGGTTAAATGAGTTTGACCTAGGTGAGAAAGAGGAAGAGCAGATCAAGTCAAGTGGTTTGAACTAAACTGGGTTCAGTCCAAGTCAACTGGCTCAGGCAGGTTCAGACTTAGCCCAAGTAGACTAAGTCTAGGTCAAGTGAATCAAACCTGAGTTTGGGACCAAAAGAGACTTTGACTTTGACTAGACCCAACTGGGTTCAAGCCAAGTCAACTAGGTTTGGACTAGGTCAGGTAAGTTTAGACCAGGTTAGGTAGGCTCAGACCAGGTTAGGCAGACTCAAACCAAGTAGGCTAGGTAGGGGAGGTTCTAGAGAGAGAGAGAAGAGGAGAGAGGAAGGGGCGATTTTATAAGAAGAGAGAGATGGGGGCTATTTATAGGCAAGGAAACTTAGCTTCTAAGTTATTTTTCCATTTTGCCCCTGGCTTTCTAGATAAAGACTGAAGGTTCCTTTTGTGTGGGGCCCACATAAAATATTATGTGGGTCCCACCAACATTTCTGTGGGTTTCACAAAAATTTTGGGTTTTCGATGATTTTTTTCAAAAAATTCTAAGTACGCCATTCTCTTCATATTGACGTAACTAAGAAAGTTGGCTCATACAAATCTCCTAATTTTACTGAGGGAGGAAGTTATGGCTCCCTTATTGTTTGAGCATAAATTTATGAAGATACAAATATCCTAAGTATAACTGGCTCATTAAAATTGATTTGATTCACACTTCGGGTTCATATGCTATTTTCACTTAAAAATGTCTCGTAAATTTATTCAGAATTTTTGCTGAAAAATTGCGGGTCTTACATCATTACCCCTTTAAAAGAATTTCGTCCACAA
The DNA here is from genome assembly GCF_984573655.1 of Nuphar pumila. Lineage (NCBI taxonomy): Eukaryota > Viridiplantae > Streptophyta > Magnoliopsida > Nymphaeales > Nymphaeaceae > Nuphar > Nuphar pumila. The sequence continues at coordinate 34,841,312 of NC_143253.1, read as the reverse complement.
AATTTTGTTAAGAGTACTATGTGAATAACTTGGAATATTTCTCCCATTTATTGGATTTAAAATGTTATTAACAAATACTAAGTAGGCGTGACATTTCTCTTACTAGGATGTCATTCACCTATTTTGATATTATTTTTATTTCAATCACAACCTCATATCATGATTCATGATCGATAAGGGTATGCTTCTCGTATTTGAGTTCAAATGATGTTGCAACAATGATAGTTTTGTTGAATCGATGTTCTTTCAACTGGCTTATTAATCATAGCCATTCTGTGTAACTATTTCATACACCCAGATCATTCTTAAAAGGATTAACCATATTGGAACAAGTCCCCTATCAGATTGCTTGATCTTGGAAACATACTTCTTCACAGGTTTGACTTCGTCAGACTTACCTGATATTGGATCAGTACACCCTCACAGAATCATACTAGCCAAACTACTGGTTTTGAAACATGTACACTCATGCAGAACTGTATATCCTCGCAGGCTCGTCCTGGCTAGACTAGCCGATCTTGAATATGTAAAACCTTACATGACTCTTTTCTTGGAAATAATTTCTTAATGGTTTATTTTATTAAGTGATTTTTAGCGTTCTAATTACACAAACTCAATTATCCACTCATAGGGTCGATAGCCACCAATTTGGGTATAAGCACTTAAAATTCAATTTGACAAGTCCAAGATTACTTTGGAGAACAAAATATATATCGATTTAGATGACCGTACACAAGGTTATGAGTCACTTGTCTAGGCTCAAGCATTTTGATATATCTTTTGATTACTTTTTACCCAACATAACTTTATCTATCAAGGTATTCTGATTCCTTGATACAGTCATTATCCGTGAGTTGTTCAGTTGACACCGAATAAACACGACCTGCCATGAGTTTCTGCTCTGCCATAGGTAGTGGCAACCGTTGGGATAGGGAACATTGTTGTGCTTGTTGGGAGGGTCCTCCAGATCTCATATTTCTTCATTGAAAATCTAAGGTCATTTTGTGACATTCTCTTATATTATGCCTTGATTTACCGTAATATAAGCAACTGCCAGTATCACGAGGATAAACCCCTCTGGGGTGATCTAAGCTATACCTCGGGCAATAAAAATTAGACTGTTGGTAGGGATGATTGGCTTCTACCATCTACGATGGCCACTCGGCCGGTGGAGTGAAGTTCTTTACTTGGAAATCCCCCTTATGGGAAGGTGGTCATGATTCATGGCCACCCGAGAACGTCCTCTTGTTGTTTTCATTGCTCGCTACAGGTCTTTTTCCTACGATTCCTTTGAATCGCTTCCAATCTGTGTTAATCTTTGAAGTTGTCGCCATGACAACTTGAAATATCTGGGGCATGCTGGTTATGACATGAGACCACAACCCTTTTCGTAGTCCATTTATGTATTTATCGACCCTCTTCTGGTTAGTGTCGAATAACCTAGAGCAATACCATTTAAGGTTCTAAAACTTAGTAGTATAGTTGATGAGACTCATACCACCCTTCTCTAGTTCCATAAACTCCATCTTCTTCTTGTTTCAGGAGTGTATCGGGAAGTAGTTATCCAAAAATGCTCTCCGAAAATCATTCCAAGGGCTAACTTCAAGCTGTGAGAACTAGATGAGCTTAGTGGTATTCCACCACTTCTGTGCATTATCCTTCAGCATATATGTGCCAAAGTTAGTCTTTTTATCCTCTGGTACTCTCAATACCAGGAATGCATGTTGTGTCCTCGATCCAGCTTTCTGCAAGCTCTAGATCAGCTCTATCGGTGATGATTAGTGGATCAAGTTTGAGAAACTTCTCATAGATAATTTCTCTTGAACTCTCATTGTAAGATGGGGTCGGTTCTTACCTCGTTTCACAAATGACAGACACTAGGTTGTTGAGAGTCTCTAGTAGAAATCCCTGCGTATGAGACTCCTCGCTAGGTGTGGTCTTCCTCATCTTAGGAGTCATTTATCTAATCACATACAAACAACGTGGTTCAGTTTCTTGATACATATCAGAAAGTAAAATTTCTTTACTTATATATATGCATTGTACCATAACAAGCATACTTTGCCTTTAATTATAAGTACCACACCACACTGGTGAATATTGGCGGCAAAAACCATACACATGAGTCTATTAACTCAAACATAACCAGTTCCTAAGAACTGAATTTCCTTATTGACGTAAACAACCATAGATAGGTCCATCGATCGTCACTAGTAGTCTTAAAGTATGAAATTATACTTATAATGTGATACCGCAAACATGATGGATCTTGAACCAGGTTTTTCAGACACAGGCTCTGATACCATTTCTGTAATGCCCCAAATTTCCAAAACAAAGCTAAGTTGAAAATCTTATGATTTTTTTCTTTATAGTGGAACTTTAAAAAGGTTTTAGCAACGGAAATGGATGATAATGAGTTATCAATTTTCAAAAACTCCAGGCAAGTCACAGGTATGTGGCTAAGCACTCATTGACTACGAAAGTGTTCCATTTATCAAAACCACTTATTTATTATAAACATCACTGTTTGGAAAAGCAGTACATCACTATCTAGAAAAACCCTAGAACTCGATGTCGCCTTGCTCCGCATATCGCATCACAGGTTCAACACCTGAAATCCCCATTAAACAGGGTCAGAACCACTGCTGGTTTGGTAAGCAAGCATTCATCCACACATTCAAACTAGCATATGAAAATGTATAGACCACTCATGGTCACAGTTCACAACAACGATGCTCAAGTCTCCACTGCTTAGTGTATATCGTAAGAGCCTCATCAAGGTTAAGATTGAACATCTCGCTAAAGTCTTCACGACTTAGCATAGACCTCTTCAGGGCCTCATTTGGGATGTCAAACTCAAGTCACTATGACTTGCAAATCCATATCTCATGTATCTAAGCGCGATCTCCTCGAGTTTAGCTTAGTCGTACAGATACAACATATGTCTTGGCCCTATCGGTCTAGTAGTATATCAATCATGACACCTTTCTCAAGGTTATGCAAAACTTGATAGAACAATGTCCATTTACTCATACATTCATACATTGCTGAACCTAGAACTAATGCATTATTTCAATGTTAGCAGTTCACCCCCTAGAACACAAAAGAAGTTTTGTCCAGGCATCAACGCGATGTTTCAGGGGTTGATTATTCCATGTATTTTAGATACCTCAGAGACCTGTTGACCCTATCCATGGTAGGGTGGTAGAACTCATATCGGGATAACCCTACTAGGCCGGTTCGGATGCATCCTCTACTACAATAGTCAGGTTCAATCCTTAGATATTTAAGGATAACTACAACCTCTATACCTCCTGAGTGACGGGAGGTCCCTTGAACTCTACCAGGTTCATAATCAAATACATATCACTTGCGGCTTTATCATCACCATCTTCCACGATGAGCAATAGTTCTGAAGGGATCTACTGGTCTAATCGTTACTTTTGAATATTCACATGCCATTCGGGCAAGCCAGTGCATACCGCACTGAGAAAATATGTACCCGACCCCATTCAATATTTTCCTAACATGATAAAAAACTGTGGGGTTCTCCAACCTTAAGTCATGTTCATATGCATGCTTGATTCTGCTCTCGGCATATGCAGTCATCACGAGCACCTCACCTCTTTCGGGTGGACAACGTACTCCAGCTCTCCGGCCCTTATGAGTCTAGTTGTATAACAGTATCTTAATGAGCATGCATATGAAACGATCTTAATGGATCGACTGCTCGGCGTATATCATCGCAATGAACACTTGGCCTAGTCAAGGCGCAACAACTACTCTCACTCTTCAGCCCTTACGAGTAAAGTGCCCTCATAGGCGAATATGGGAATGAGCCATTCTAGCAGCGTTCTGACAACAGTGCATCCTCGTGCCATTCAATCGATTCAAGCAAATCTTTTTCAAACCATTTCGACAACACTTCCCCTGCTTTGATGGCATAAGTGTGATGACCCTTTCTACGTTATAGAAAGTACTTGATAGAATTTGGGCAACACCTCCTCTATATGACGAAGTAACATGCTACGCTCTTTTCGAGCTTGTTGAGCTCATTAAAAAGTTTCAGCAGCACTTCCTCTCTTTGACAAAGAAAACATGCATTTCTTTTAAGCTCAGTGAGCATCTTTTTAGAAATTTCAACAACATTTTTCCTTTTTGATGAATAAATCCCTATGCTTAACTCAAAGATGGATGCACATCGTTGTACGTACTTCGTATCCATCAAGGTTCATTAGAACCTTGGGTCATAGCCAGGACATGTGCAAGTGACTTAAGTTTTTACAAAAAAGTGGTTTTATGCAAAAGCAAAGCCTTTCCAATAGGGGCTTCATTCGTCAAGCATAATCTTGATCAAAGAGCAGCAATGAAATTGTATTGGCGATTTAGAGTTTGATCTTCATTTAAATGCTCATTTATGCGCACTATATGTAATATAAGTAGAAGTATGTGCTTTATAATGTGGCAGCGTAAATGAGTGCATATTTAATGTTCGGCAGAGAAAACTGAACTAAATAACTTACAGAAAGAAAATATATATATATTTGCAAAAAGCAGGAGCTTTGGCATCGTTTAACATGATGACAATCTTAAATGCATAATTTAAATTACCGAAAGTAGGAGCCTTAGCATCGTTTGACGCGATGATAATCTTAAAAGCATAATGTAAATTACAACAAGCAGGAGCCTTGGCATCGTTCGATGCTATGATAATCTTAAAAGCATAAGCAAATACATATGTATGTAATATGCAGAAAGCAAGAGCCTTGACATCATTTGACATGACAGCAATCTTAAATACATATATACCGCAAGACGTATGAGCTTTTATTATAAAATATTTAACGATAGTCGTAAGGCATGCACATGAACACCGAACTGTCCTAGAGGGCATAAAGCAAGGACTAGGGTCAGATACTACTTCAGAACATATACGATATATAGCATAATACAAATCATCAAATACTTGAGAGAGAGTGATCGGTGAATCAAACTTACCATCCGATCGATGAAGAACGGCTCTGGTGCGCTCTATCTGCTTCGAACTGGGTTCAAACCTTTCTTTAAGAGGTCAAACTAGGTCAGATGAGTTCGACCTAGTTGAGAAAGAGAAAGAGTAGGTCAAGCTGCTAAACCCAAGTAGTTTGAACCAAACTAGGTTCAATTCAAGTCAACTAGGTCAGGCATGTTCAAACTTAGCTCAAGTAGGCTAGGTCTAGATCAAGTGAATCAAACTTGAGTTTGGGACCAAAAAGGACTTTGACTAAACCCAACTGGGTTCAAGCCAAGTCAACTAAGTTCAGACTAGGTCAGGTAGGCTCAAATTAGGTCAGGTAGGCTCAGACCAAGTAGGGGAAGTTCTAGAGAGAGAGAGAGAGAGAGAGAGAGGAGAGAGAAGGATGAACAATTTTATGAGAAGAGAGAGAGGAGGGCTATTTATAGCTAAGAAAATTTAGCTTCTAAGTTTCCTTTTTCCTATTTTGCCCCTGACTTTCTAGATAAAGACTGGAGGTTCCTTTTATGTGGGGCCCATATAAAATATTCCATGGAATATTTTATAGATCCCACAAGATATTTTTTGAGAAATATTTTGGTGGGTCCTACCAATATTTTTGTGGGTCCCATAAAAATTTTGAGTTTTCGGTGATTTTTTTAAAAAAAATTTGAGTACGCCATTCTCTTCGTATTGACGTAACTTAGAAAGTTGGCTCATACAAATCTCTTAATTTTGCTTAGGAAGGAAGTTATGTCTTTTTGACTGTTTGAGCATATATTCATGAAGATATGAATATCCTAAGTATAACTGGTTTGTTGAAATCTATTTGATTTGCATTTCGGGTTCATATTCTATCTTCACTTGAAAATGCCTCATGAATTTATTTAGAACTTTTGCTAAAAAATTATGGGTCTTACAATATACCGCTTATTGGATTGGTTGAATCAATGTTAGGAACCTGAATGTGTACCATCGGGTGCGAGGACAAGTAGCACATAAGAAATCAGAACGGAATCATTAAAATATTTCAGTTATACATAAATTGTTATTTCATTGGCATGATACATTCTAGCTTGTTTATTTCTGAAATATGAATGCAATTATGATTAGTTATGTAAATATGAGTTATACTTAATTCTGATATTATGATGTTGCATGACTTAGATGTTATCTGAAAATGTGCCAATATTTATTTTTGTGATTGGAATAATTGTGTTCACGTTATTTGGTGATTATCTATTGAGGTTGTGGACTTAGGGCTCTACTTATAATATTTCAAGTAATGAGTAGGCTGATGGGAGATGACCGTAGGCTTGGGGTGGCGCAAAGAGGGTCACAATTCTTTACAGTTTCGAGAGGAGTTGATATTTTATTATTTTGTTATTTGATTAAATCATGTTAACTTTGATAAATTTTGAGAGTAGTATTTGATTTATTTAAATGTAAATTATAGTTTGATTTAATTACTCTAGTCTTATGCATGTGTGTTGTATCTGTAACCCACCCAAGGCTTAAACTGCATTTAAAAAGAGTTTCCGCTATGTTTCTTAAAAATCGCGTAAAGGGAATTAAAAAAAAAATCCTAAATTTTTTGTTTCTAAAATTGGGGCATTACACAAGCTCTTATTTCCTAAAAATATTGGATCCTATTTGGATCTCATTATATTTGGATCTCTAAGAATCCAACTCCAATTTCCAACTGGATTTCAAATCTGTCCAAAATCCGAACTCAATTACCACATCCAAAACCGTATACTAGATCCATATTATTTTATTCAGATCCCAGACCCAGTTGAATCAATTTTATTCTATTTAATAGCATATCTGATAGGAAAAGAATTAATTTTTATTTATTTTAATAAATGTCAAAATTTTATAAGGTTTATATTGGGAGAGGCACATAGTTGTAAGTACAACATCCACCCAAGCAGTACAAAAATGTTTAAAGACTTACAACAAGGATACTGGTGGAATGGCATGAAGCGGGATGTCGCTAGGTATGTCTCGAAATACTTGACCTATCAACAAATCAAGATCGAGCACCAGAGGCCTGGGGGAACAATGCAGTTGATGGAGATTCACTAGTGGAAATCAAAAGATATTATGATGGATTTTATTATGGGTTTACCACGAACCCATAGAAACCATGATGCCATCTGGGTTGCGGTATACTGGCTTACCAAATTATCCCACTTTTTGCCTATTCAAAAAGGACAGTCCCTTGAAAGTCTGGTAGACTTGTACATAAAAGTGATAGTGAGACTACATGTAGTTCCTATCTCTATTATATCTAACTATGACCCACGATTTACATCTCAATTTTGGGGTCAGTTGCAAAAGGTTTTGGGCTCCAAACTAAAGTTTATCACGACTTTTCACCCTCAAACTAATAGTCAGTCGAAAAGAACGATACAAACCTTGGTGAATATGTTATGTGCTTGTATGCTGAACTGGAAGGGTGAGTGGGATACTCACATGGTACTAGCTGAGTTTTCATATAATAACAACTACCATGCAAGTATCAAAATGCCTCCTTTCGAAGCCTTGTACAGACAACCATGCAGATCATTGATATATTGGGATGAGGTTGGAGAGCGAACTGTGGAATCACCAATGGTACTCCAACATTATATTCAGCAGATACAAATGATACAAGACCGATTGCACACTGCTCAGAGTTGACAAAAGAGTTATGCTGATCAACGACGTAGAAAACTCACATTTCATGTGGGAGATTCGGTCTTCGTGAAGGTGTTGCCAACCAAAAGTGTGTTTAAATTTAGCAAAAATGGTAAATTCAGCACCAGATACATTGGTCCCTTTGTAATCTTGAAGTAAATCAGTGAAATAGTGTACCGAATGGAGTTGTCTCCCTAGTTTGTACATATTCATAATGTAACACCTCCAAAATTTTAACCTTAATTATTGTTCAAATATTGAAATTTTGAGACCATTTTTTTATAAGTAAAAGTAAATCAGATATTATAATACAAAAATGATTTTAAAAAATGGTTAAGACTTTGGGCGGGGTTACACTAAAGATAATAATCAAATCAAAATATATAGGATATACACATTTCAAACCACTTATAATATAAGACTGAAATATGAAGAGTTTTAATTTCATTTCAAATCAGAGTATAAAAACAATAGTTCAATCTCTACATGATCAAGTACTAAAAATGAAAATATCATGTCTACCAAGATCGCATGGTAAGAGTGGACCCTTGAGGATGCAGCATGAAAAGTCCTTCGATCCAACTACTCATCATACTTTACCTGCATTACCTATCCTCCATAAAATGAGGTCAAACTCGCTAAAGTCTTATAAAGCAACCTAAACTCAAACTCAAAGAAAATATATCAATCATTTAAAGGTAAATACATGATATATTATTCATCAATCGTCAAGTGATAGATAAGGTAATAACATTCTATGAGTCATTCATTTCATGCATTCGAACATAAAGCATTTAAAAGCATTGCATCACTAATATTTTATTTGACCTTAACTCACATAATAAAGCATAATCTATATGAATTCAAGTCATATAAGTCATCGCATAAATATATATATATATATGCATCTAAGACATTCAGATCATTGCATCATTTTCATATGCATTTATAATTCTTATAAACAATAAGTCAAATTATATTTTACCATTCCAGCGTGAAACACACGTACATACCTTCTAAGTAATTTAGTTAGATATTCATGATACACCTCAATCATGATACATAGGTGTGATATATTCACTCAGACAATCATTTGCAATGAAACTATGTAGGCGTGATATATCATTCAACTAATAAGTCAAAACTAGTCATGTGTAAGCGATGTATCATTCACCAATACGCTAACATAAGCGTCACAATCATAACCTCATATCAAGATCTAAAATCAATAAAGATATGATTCTCATATTTGAGTTCAGTATATAATCATGCTATAATAGAAAAGCCAAATTTATAGATTCATAATTGGTTGTCTTAATCAACTCAGAAGATCATCACAATCCATCATAACATTTTATTTAATCATATAAATATTCATAAGATCTATGTCAGATCACCTAGTCTAGGAAATATACAACCTTACAATCTAGATGGATGGTTTGCCTGGTCCTGGACAATGCACTTCCTCATAAGAATATACTATCTTTGTGGGCTACCCGCTCTTGAACAATACACTTCCTCATAGAGACTTACCGCTCTAGCTGGATTACCTGATCTGGTCATGCACACCGGGAACAAGGCCTTGGCTAAGGAGTTGAGCATAAAAGGGCAACTACATAATATGCATATGAAGCACACAGATGATAATGTTGCAAAACTACCAAGTGATATACTTGTGAAAAATATGCGGGAACAAGGCCTTGGCTAAGGAGTTGAGCATAAAAGGGCAACTACATAATATGCATATGAAGCACACAGATGATAATGTTGCAAAACTACCAAGTGATATACTTGTGAAAAATATGAAAGGTAGATGACAAATATGCTGGCGAGTATAGGTAATATATAGATATGCAGGGAATGGAGTGGATACAGGTGATATGATAATAATCGCACATGGAGAAGCTAAATGCAAAAATATGCAAATTGTAAATGCTAATGAAAATGTGAAAAATCAAATGCACATGAAATATACTAAATGCAGCGAATAAAAGGTAAAGGTGAAATGATAGATAACGGAAATAAAAATAACAAAAAGTGGGAAAATAACAACCAAATTATGAATCAGCCTCAAACAAGAAACTAGAATGTAATTCCAACCATTTTCTTCAACAGAGGATTTCGAAATAGCAAATGCCAAATCAGGAGATACATTTCCAGACTAGATCATGCAAATGCAGTGAAGTATGAGAAAGTAAATGCAACAGATGTCGTGATGTGCAGGTGATTACAGAAATAGTAGAAAGTAAGAATGTGGCTGAGGGAAATGAATGCCGAAACTGGAAAAGGGAGATGCAGATGGATGTTGTGGCAATTGAGCCAATGCAAATGCCGTGAGATGTGGGATGATATTATACTGAATTAAAACACACGAATGCTAAGAAAATGAATGCAAAAATGCACAGATGATGACGATGATGTTGTAATGAATCAAACACACACGACTGTTGTAATGTAAATGAAACTACTGTGCTGAATGTTGGATACGAACCAGATGATGAAAGAGTGAGATGGATACTGCTACAGGGGAATACCAAATTTAGTAGCATAAACAAATATTCAAATGTAAACCAAAAAAATTCAGTAACAAATTGGAAAAAATGTTGGAATGTAAGCATTCCAATGATATTGCAACATGTAGATCGATGTTGCTATATGCAGATCGACACTACATGGATGCTTGCCATTAAACAGTGAAGAATAAATCAGAGACTCGTGAAAAACAGAAAGAAGAAAAGAAAGAGAATAAGAGGAGAAGAATATACAGAGAATGTGGTAAAAGAAAAGAAACAAGGTAAACAAATACCAGTCAATCTAAAGAAAAAGAAAATGCTAATGAGATACCTGGACAAAACAATCGAACTAACCCCTAAAAATGAAAAGAATTAAAGGGGGAGAGAGAGCATCTTACCGTAGATCGGTTCAAATTAAGAGGAGAGAAGGGATCCTTCTGAGTGCTTATTGTTGCCGGACTGACCTCTCTCAGTCAAAAAAGCCAGAGGGAAAGGGAAGAAGGAGAGGAAGAGAGAAAAGGGAAGAAGGGGAGAAGAGAGATGTGAGAGAGGAATCATGAGATGAGATAGGGGTTGCGAGATGGAAGGGAGATGGATGAGAGATGGGGGCTACGAGATGATGAAAAATGGATGAGAGACAGTCTCCCCCTCTGTTGGTTTATAACGGGGGAGATCATTATAAAAATTTCAATAGCGGTCCATTTTTTTGAAAATTTTCAAAAAGGTGGTTTCTTTTACAAAGATTTCTCAAAAGGAGGGTGAAGCTATTTTCTGAAATTTTTCTTTTATGTTTTTGAAAGAAAAACCTAAAAAAATATGAAATGTGAGGGATTTAAGAGATGGGATCCAAATGAGGTTTTTGAAAGCTTTATGCAAAAATATTAAATTTGAAATTTTGAGGATTTTACAAAAAGAAGGATTTTGTGAAATAGCATAATTGATTTTAAAAATTGGGATTCAAAATGGATCTAGATCCGAGATTTTGAGAAAAATATCGAGTTTGGATCTCGAACTAAGAAAACGAAATGCGATTGGATCTGGACAAAAATACCTGAGCCAATACAGAGAATTTATTTTTGAAAAATAGAAGATCCAGACTCAGAACTGGATCTGAGATTGGGTCAAATATGGAAAATAAAATTGGATTTCGGATCTTCAATAAGAAAATGAATCCAAGAAATTATCAAAAATTGACCCAGTTGCTCAGAAGGTGGGTGCCAGGGGCAAAAAAGAAAATTTTTAAAATTTTGAAAAATTTGGGGTGTTCACAAGGGGACAAGGTCTCCACCCCCGCCGTGTCTCAAAATCCAAACCTCCATCCCCGCCTTCATCCCCGCACAGGGATGGATTTTAACCTCCACCCCCGCCATCATACCCGTTTCATGTCCTCCATCCGATCCAAATGGGAGCGAGGCGGGGTGGGGCCCCGTTTTCCCTTTGTCTTTAGTCATTTCCTGAAGGTTTGGGGATGGAGCGGGATGGGGCAAGACAAGGATTGGGATGAGGAAGGGGTAGTGCAGAGGAAAGCGTAAGTTCATCCCCGCCTCTATCCCCGCACGTGGATAGATTTTAACCTTCATCCCTGCCTCCATCTCCATTCCATGCCCTCATCCCCAGTGAAAACAGGGCAAGGCAGAGTGGGATCCTGTTATCATTGCAAAATTTTACTTTTGCAAGTCAAACTGACATTTTAAAAAAGTTTTTGAAAATAACTCACCTCCGTTTTAAAATATGAGAAAATTTCGTAGAATGGGACTCACCTGTCGATAAGAAGTTCAACTGTTCCTGACGCCATAACCAGGGGTAATCGAACAATGGATCAATTTTGTGCTTTGCTTTACTCAACTGTCTAAATCGTTATTCTATTCTTAAAGGCACACAAAATCAGGCATGTGCTATGACTTAGAAAATGCAGATTGAAAACATGATGTATGCTTTGAATATTTGGAAAATACATAGAAGAAGGAGATGATTGAAAAATCGTGAGCCACACTTGAAAAACATTTTTGAAGAAAAGGAAAACCTAGAAAATCGTGAATTGGACTTAGAGAATTAAAAATTTCTTGAAAATCAAAGATTTTGAGAAAAATGACTCAAAAATTTATGTTGACTAGATTATATGATGAATGAAATGTGGTTTTGTAAAAATCATATTTGGAAAAAGGAAACTTGAAACATCTTTAAGGAATCATTTTTATTCTCAGAAATCGAATTTGTATAAAAGGGTTTTATATTTCTTATAAAATTTAAACGAAATAAATTTGCTAAATATCACTGACTATGGCCACGAATATGTATTAAATATATCTCATTTGATTTTAAAATAGAAAATACTTGGAAAAACTTTTGAATATATGCAATATTTTCTGAAGATAGTTTAAGAGTGTAGGTCATTTGTAACTTAAAAGAAGATGATAAATCGTAGTATCGCTCGTATTCTGACTATGGCCACAAATACAAAATCCACTGAGTTTATCAACTCCCTAGAAGCATGTGCATGTGTCATTCGTGTCATTCGTGTCAACCATTGTGAATTTAAAATATGCATGAATGACAAGCAATAGTAGATATATATCAAAATCAAACTATATGCAAATGTATCTTAAGCTAAGCAGAAAAGTAAATGTTCTTATTCTAATATTACAATTATAATTTATATCGATAATTGAATAATAAACTGAAGAAAGAAAGAGGGAAATAAAGAAAAATACAATCTTGAACTTTCCTACAAAATTAACAAATTTGTTAGTAGACAAATGGCGACTTTTCAGGATTTATCCAACAATATCTAGAAATTGAGAGATTTATCCAGATATAAGCCTTTTTTCATGCTTTCCTAGAATAAAACCAAATAAATAACATAATGAATGATGCATAACTAAATGAATAATAAAAATAAATACATTAAAAACTCAGAATTGGGGGAAATGACTAAAATACCCTTAAATTGATGTTATTTACAAAACAAGGTTTTTCAGAAAAGATTTTTGTAATACGCTTAATCTGAGAATCAAAAGAATTCAAAATGATGCCAAATCGGGTGGAGAGCACCCTGATATGATTATGAACATGATCAAAGTCAAAAATCATGAAAACAATGTATGAAAATAATAAAATATGTAAAAAAGATAAAATTTGCCCGTATTTCGGTTGAATCAAAACTCCGTGGGCATTTTTGTTTTTATGATATAACTAAATAAAATATCAAATGAATTCTAAAAATCATAAAAATCAACATGAACACTTTTAATAACCCTAAAAATAATATTCAATAAAAAAATATTTTTTGGGGATTATTTTGGATATAAATATTAAAAAAAGGGGGCAAATATGCTATTTTACTTGTAATTCTATACCTTCACGATGTCAGACTAGAACGATACATCAAACAACAATGAGAATTTATAAAATTTAACAAAGAGAAATTACACAAATTAATGAAAATAACCCTTTTTACAAATAGGAAATACAATCTTCGGTTAGGGAGAAATTGTTCCGTCAAGACGTGCTTGATTCTGGCCAACATATAACGATGCTAGAAAGATAGACCCTGATTTTGGTTTAAAGAAAAACAACAAATAGACTTTAAAAATCACCAAAATCATACTAGAGAAACTAGACATGCAGACAAATATGGCACTTTTTACAGATTGGAGAGATCATCTCCGGTTAGGGAGAAATTATGCCAGCAAAATGACCCAGGGTTAAACAATGCTTAACGGTTTACGAAAAATAGGATTTGGTTTTGGGCAAAAACAGGATGGTAAACGACCATAAAAAATTATAAAAATTTCACAAAATAAATTAAACATGCATACAAGGATGCTGCCTTTTACGGATCAGAAAAGAGATCTCTAGTGAGGGAGATATGACCTTGGAAAGATGCTTTTGCTCAGCGTTTTCACAGTTCAAAAAATAGGCTTCGGTTTTGATTTTTGAAAATAGGCTTACGAAGGTTAAAAAAATATGATTTTTTTTTAACTATGGAAAGATGCATGATTCTACCATAAAATATTTAGATTTAAACAACGAATATAAACTGGTAAAATAATAACATTAACAGGCGGCCCGAAATCAAAATTGTAAAACCTAAACCCTACAACAAAATAAAACCTAGCTAAGCATGATAAAACTATAAAATGTGTAACTAATGCCATGAATCATGATTAAATGCATGAATAAATGAAAATAAACATAAACCTGATGACATAAAAAAATCAAGAAAGCCTAACCACAAATTTGATTTAGCCATTAAAAGAGGGATTCAACCTATAGAAAGGTCGAATCTCAATCTTTTTAGGCGTTTATGAAATAAACATGATCCTAAGCACTATTAACGGATCAAAAATATGTAAAGAACCTTAGATAATCAATAGATCACATTCTTGAACCATATACATGATTTCTTGAATGAAAAGAAAGAGAAAGATCCAATAAGAAGGGGTGGTAATGGGGTATTCAATGGAAAAAAACATGAAATAAAGTAAATAAAACAATAGAAATTAAAAAGAAAGAGATGCTCACCTTGGGATTAATGGAGGATGCTAGGATTTGGAGCTTGAGAAGGAAGAAGGCAATGAGAGAGGGTTGAGTGAGATGGCTTAGTCGACCCCTAGAGTCCCCTATTTATAGAATTTTTAGGATTTAGGTTAGAGAGTTTCGATTTTGTCGAAACTCTCTCTTAATTACTTAGGAGATAAGCAGGGGGGGCGATTTTCCTTGGAGTGTTCCAACCTAAAAGAACTCTAATTAATTAAACCTAATTGACTTCTAAATAAACTCTGAAAATTCTTAAATGTGGCATCACCTATGTGGGCCCACATTTGGTTTTTAAAACCCTAAATAAAGGTTAAAAACAAGGTTAAAATGCTAAAATAAAAATAGAGTTTTTAAATCAATTAGACTTTGACTTTTCAAACTTAAACTTAATTAAAACACTAACTAAACCTAAATAGACTTAAATACCTTCAAATGTGGCACCACCTAATGTGGGCCCCATTTGGTTTTTCAAAAATGATTTTAAAAGTGCAAAAATGAAGGGGTTAAAAACAAGATTTTCAAAAGCTTTAAAAAGAAACACCTATACCTATAAAAAAATTTGTATTTTGGAATTAAGCAAAACATAGAAATGAGATGAAATTGAATAAAGATGGAAAAATTAGGGTTTGGTGCCCCCTGCTGGGTGGGCCCCACTTGAAGAAAATTGGTAAAAATTGGAAATTGATTTTGGAATCAAGTTTAAAAAAAATCTAGATCATTTTTCTAAGGGAAATGCTTTTGAAATCAGGAATGTAAAGCCCTTGGGGTTGGCCAAATGGCAAAAACTGGTTTTAAAACCCAGGTTTTTTAAATTGATTTTGAAAGAAAGGTTTTAGAATCGAGTCTGGATTTGGTATTTTGAAAAAAAGAGTGTTGGATCTTGAAAATGACATGCTATGACATGAAATACAATGAAATGATATGAAATGACACGAGATGGCATGTAAAATGTGAACCCTGGATAAGGGATTTGAAGTCTCAAACCCCTGGCGAAGATAAGAAATTGAAAATTCTTGTCTAAAGAGTAAATTTGAGTATTGGATATCAGATCTGATGTTGGATCCGATCCAAATATGAATTGGATCTTGGATATAGCTAAAATTTCAGAAAAAGAATTGATTCGAGCCCAGATTGGCACTTGTACCAGCTTGGGAAAATAATAGAATTGATGTTTTGGCTGAAATGATCGAGAAATGATTTTGCCCCTGCAGGGCAAAGAGTGACACTAAAAAATGAGGTTTGAACTGATTTAAACTAAATTGAACTGGTTTCTAGGGTTCCTAAACTCAGATGAACGAAAATGACACTGACTCATCTAAACTCCTAGACTGGATGATCGAGAAATGACACAATTCTCAGAGAAATGGTGAGAAATAAACATTAGAGTGAGGAAAGTTACAAAAATATATTAGGTTTGAGCTGGAATGAAGGTCAGTTATACTGAGATAAACTAAATCTGGAGCTCAAACACTAGTTGGGCTGACTGAAATTAGCTCAATTTCAACTGAAATGAGTCGAAGTGAGCTAAAATGGACTCCAATAGTATGAGAAACGAATTTGAATTGGAACCAAGCCAATTGAACTTCTGATGAGCTTAAATTAGACTCAGGGGAACAAGCTTGATTAGAATTGATTGACTCAATAACAATTGACTGGTATTCGAGTTGGAAATGAGCTCATTTCTCAAGAAATAAACCAATTTTTGCGCTCATCATGAGCTTAGAGAAGCTAAAAATGACTAACATTCTAACTGTTTTGAGCTTTAAAATGAGCTTGATTGGGTCTAACTGATAGGAATCTAGAGTGACCTAGGGGTAAAATGGTAACTTTACTGACAAAAAAGGGTGAAGTGACATCTAAACTAGACTGGACCTAGAGCATACTGACCTAAGGGGATTGGCATATGTTGAAAGGGGGTATTTGAAAATGAATGAGGAAAATTTAAGGTGTTTAAAGACTCGTTGTCCCTCGATCCACTGTCATCTCTACCCATGATCGTGTGCGTGTAGGGGTATAATTTGTGTGCCTGTGCATGTACACTTGACACATGATGCACACCTGACACTTGATTCATCCCGAAAATGCAAAGGGGACTTGAGGCACATTATAGGGGTATAATTGTATTTTGAGACTTATTGAATGTTAACACTCTAGGATGAGTTGCGTGTGGGCAATGGACCCACCTCGTGAGTCAAGCTCACCTTGTTAAGAATGTCATACACCCCTGAATGATGATTGATTGATGTCGCCTCCACCGGTGAAGTGCTGCTCTTAGATTGTTGCGCTAGAGCACGTGATGTATGAGCATGACCTCGTCGAGTTGTTCGTGTTGCCCTGTGGGGAACACAAGGCCAGATGGGCATAAGTACTTCAGAAGGAGAGAATGTTGCTATATAAGCATAATCATGATACATCGTCTGGTTGCACTATCACATAAGTCAAAATAACAGACGTCGGTGATACTTTTTGCAAAATGCGAAGTTCCTTCGCATCCCCGCAACGGTAATCAAGATAGAGCAATTAAACTAATGCGGTAATCGCTGACTTATGAATTTGGTGATTTCTACCATAGTTAATTGCTTAAATTGCTACTTGACCAATTGCTTACTTATTTAATTGTTTAATGGCTAAATTGTTTAATTTCTTAAATGCTCAAGTACACTAGGTTATATATCTAGATGCATACTTGTTACATGATGATGTCACTCACTGCTTAGTATTAACTCTAGGATTAAAGTTGTATTTCTCTACTCATAGTTATAATTGCTGAAATGTTCACTATTGTAATTGGATGTTAATTATCAAATCACATAATTATGCTAGTCGCTTGACAATGTTCTTACAGTTATCTTTGATCATGTAGCTAGAGTGGTGTGTCTTTTACTTATTGTTTTTGGCTTATAGTTTCACTTGTTAACTTCTGCAAATGTTTCTAATTGTTCTATCATACTTAAGTTAAGTATGTATAGCCTTGTTAATAATTGCATACCATGTTATTGTTGTTTATGTTTTTCATAAAATGGATAGTTATAGATATTATTTCACCAACTCGCAAGAGTATTGACCCCATTTTATGGGGATACAGGTGATGACTACTAGTGATGTGATGGCGATCGATGTACGATGGAAAATTGAATCCATACTCTAGAACTTAGTGATCTTGGCAGTTGGTTTTGGGAAGTCTCCTATTTTGGGGAGACAATTTGTAAAGGGAAATGATGTATATTTCTCCTGTATCATTTTGTAAAACTATGGTAATGAAAATTTATTTTTGTTGATCATTTTGTAACTCGCTAAGAATTTCCAATTGTTTTTTCCTTATGGTTTTTCACTTGCCCAATGGTTTAAAAAAATTTTACTCTAAAAATCTAAGGATTTTCCAAGTTGGGATTTTAGAGCGTTACACTTCTGCTTCAGGTTGCATAGGTGATTCAAGGTTGGCAATGCTTCGGTGTTGAACATGAACCGCTCGATAAATAAATTGACCACTTTGTCGAATTCTCGATGCTCAATTGGATTAATATGTTTCAAGTACCATTTGGCTGTCATTCCCTCCAGACTACAAGGGAAGAAAAGGAATAAAGCTTGATTATCTCTTCTGAACTTGGCACACTCAGCGAAAAACATGGCAAGGTGCGCTTTAGGATCATCAAAACCATTGAACTTGATGAATTTTCTGGGGATATTTTTGAGATTGTCATCCCCTTCCAAGCCATTGTAAAAGTTCTCACTCTTGTAGACCTTCTTGCCCTTATCGCGGGCATGCAGGTCTTTGACCATCCTGGTCATTTTTTTGAGTTGCGCCTGAATTGGGTCTTCCACAGACTGATCTTTTAACTTATTGGCCGACCTGTGCCCCTAAGTCAAGTTCTGAAATGCCTGCTGAGTCTGGATGAAGGCTTCCCATTCTTCCTCGGTGTCACCCACTGATTCAGCTTCATCAGAGGTATCCTCGTACTGAAGTCGCTTCTTTGAGATCTTCAAATGCTTTTTCATGGTGCGACCTTTGACCTTCGTCTTAGTGAGAATCTTACCTGAATTGGCCTTTGCCTGCTCAATCATCATGTTACTCATCATTTTCTGAAACAATGAGTACATGTGCGGGTCAATGTCATCATTAGCTTGCTGACTTTGGTTCCTGGCAGATCGCGGAGAACCCATTGCTTGCTCGGATGCAGAAGAGTAATTGATATGCTAGGTGAGTGCGGTCTTCTTGCCGGACCTTATCTAAACCATATAAAACTGTGAGTTGCTCTCTACAGAATGAGGTAGATGGTTAGAATCTGAGAATGACGATTTTGGATGAAAATGAATAGAGGAAAAATATTTGGTGAGAATCAGGTCAACAATTTGAAGGATCCCATTACCAAAGATTGGGTCATCGTTGAAATTGCAACAATTGTGTTGTCATTCTGAAAGAAGTGAGCAACTAAGATATGCCTTGTTACCTAGGTGAGGTCATTAACCCATGATAAGATAAGAATTATTGAAAGGAAATGATTTTATTCATAATAAACTTGACAAAGAGGGGGTGGACAAACAATCTGCCACCACTCAAGATAATCAGAGGACACTCAAGAACTATGAAAAATAGTAAGGACAACAAAAGAACCCCAACTATATTTAGCAGAGTGGTATATTCTGGACCACAAAGGAGCTAAACAAGGAATGTTTGTAGAGCAGGTAGTTAAGGAAGTTGATTGGTGTCTCGAGGAGGATTCAGAATCAATGTGGAATAAGATAGCGGGTGGTATGAGAAAAGTAGCTAAGGAGGTATTGGGTGAGTCTAAAGGCGGTGCACCACTAGGTAAGGATACATCATGGTGGAACGAGGATGTCAAATTAGCTATTAAGGTTAAAAGAGAGTGTTATAGAAATCTAAGTAAGAGTCGTGATAATGAGAATTTGGAGAAGTATATGATAGCAAAGAAGGAAGCTAAAAAAGTTGTTCGAAACGCGAGGGCTAAGGTATATAAGGAGGTTTATGACAAGTTGGATACCAAAGAAGGCGAGAAGGATATTTATAGGCTTGCAAAGATGAGAGATAGGAAATCGAAGGATTTGGGTATGGTTAGATGTATCAAAGATGAAACGCAAAGGGTTTTAGTCAAAGATGAGGAGATTAAGGAGAGATGGAAAGATTATTTTGATAAGCTATTTAATGATAGTCATGCTCAAGATCTTGGAGACTTCTCCATTCCTTTTCATGAGATAAATCGTGACTTCATGCGCAAGATTCAAAAGAAAGAAATTGCAGAGGCTTTGAAGAAAATGAAATCAAGAAGGGCAGTTGGCCCAGATGGTATACCTATCGAGGCTTGGAAATGCTTGGGAGAGAAAGGTTTAGAATGGTTGACAAATCTTTTTAACTTGATTTGGCGAACAAATAAGATGCCTAATGAGTGGAGGAAGAGTACTTTGGTGCCTTTATATAAGAATAAGGGTGATATACAAGATTGCACAAACTATCGTGGTATAAAACTCATGAGTCATACTATGAAACTTTGGGAGAGGGTGATTGAGTCTAGGTTGAGGAAGGTTGTCATGATATCGGAGAATCAATTTGGTTTTATGCCTGGAAGATCAACTATGGAAGCTATACATCTTCTTAGACAACTTATTGAAAGATATAGAGAGAGGAACAAAGATTTGCATATGGTTTTTATTGATTTAGAGAAGGCATACGATAGAGTACCTAGGGACGTTCTCTGGTGGACAATGATGAAGAAAGGTGTTTCTCTCAAGTACATTAGTATAATTAAAGATATGTATGAAGGAGTAGTAACCAATGTCCGCACTTGTGGAGGGGTGACAACCAATTTCCCGATAATGGTTGGGTTACATCAAGGATCTGCTTTAAGCCCTTTCCTATTTGCAATAGTGATGGATGAGCTTACGAGATCAATTCAAGAAAATGTACCGTGGTGTATGTTGTTTGTTGATGATATTGTTTTGATTGATGAGTCTAGAGCTGGGGTTAATGCTAAGTTAGAATTATGGAGACAGACATTGGAAGCTAGAGGTTTTAAGTTGATTAAGAGTAAGACTGAATATATGGAATGTCGGTTTAGTAAGCAACGAAGTAGTGATGGGAGTGTAGTGAAGCTTGGTGAGCAAGATATACCGGTGAATGATTATTTCAAATATTTGGGATCCATCATTCAAAAGTATGGAGAAATTGATGGAGATGTAAATCATAGGATAAAGGTTGGGTGGATGAAATGGAAAAGTGCTACTGGAGTGTTGTGCGATCGTAGAATGCCATTGCGGTTGAAGGGAAAGTTTTATAGGACGACTATTAGACCCGCTTTACTATATGGTACGGAATGTTGGGCTGCCAAGAGACATCATATTCAAAAAATGAGTGTAGCTGAGATGCGGATGCTTAGATGGATGTGTGGAAATACAATAAAAGATAAGATTCGGAACGAAGAGATATGTAAGAAGGTAGGTGTTGCACCCATTGAAAATAAGATGCGAGAGAATCGTTTACGGTGGTTTGGACATATTCGGCGAAGGCCTAATGATGCTCCAGTTAGAAGGTTGGAGAAATGGGAAAATATATTAGTTAAAAGAGGTCGTGGTAGGCCTAGGAAGACTTGGATGGAGATGATAGGAAAGGATATGAATGCTTTGAACCTCACCGAGGACATGGCGTTGGATAGAAATGATTGGAGGAAAATGATTCATGTGGAAGACCCAAAATGAATTTCTTTTTTGGTTCATATCGCTGACCCCAATTGTTTTGGGATGAAGGCGTAGTTGTTGTTGTTGTTGTTTGGTATATTCTGGACCACTGAGCAGACTTTAGATCAAATTCTGACACAATGCCTAATAACATTCGAGTATCAATACACTTCTGCCTTTGTGAGAACTGCCTGACGCATCACTTTGGCTGGTAATAGATGGAGAAGAACGGTTTAAGTAACTTGAGTCACTTGCCATGCGCATAAGTGTATCAAGGGGGTGACTCTCGACGGTCGAAGTAGTCCCACACGATTTCTTCTTCATGGAGGTTCTCGATAAAAAATCTGCACCGAGGAGTGGGTAGTGGCTCCTTTTCATTATATATGAAATAACTTGCTCAAGTTGGCATGTGTCGAAAGAACCAAGACTGCAATGCGTAGATGCACCCTTCTATTAAGATCGAATCTTTGAGCGTGAAGCAAGTCAATCCATGGTACAAGAAGGCAAGTGCGGCCATGGTGATTGAGAGACGGTTGGTCTGCCAATTTCCCCATCTTCGTAAAAGCTACACTATTTTGATGCTGACGTAGTTTTGTCCGTCCTAGAAGAAGGCTAGTCCTACTGTGCACAAGACCATTGCACATTGTATCCTTTCTCACGCTGCTCGGGATAAGGAATCGACTTCTTTAAATGCCCCATATTGTCGGTATAGCTCAAACAAGTCAACATACTGACTCTCATATGCTTCTATCAGTGGCCAGGATCTACGTCCAGTCATCCGGGCTAAAGCATTTTGGGGGTCGAGTCCCTTGACGTTGATAAGAAACTGCTACTCTAATGGATCTTCTGGCTTACTAGCTGGCTCAAGTAGTCCCATAATCTATGAAAATTCTTCCAATAGTAGAGTCATCTCTCCCCATGGAAACTAGAAGTTTCAAGTGCGCAAATTTTACCACTCTGCCAGTGCTTGAATCAAATTGCCATTGACGAACTGTTTTTCCACTAATGATGTCAATTCCAAGCCGCAGTCAGTCAGATGGTTCGGGAACTTACAGGAGAAGTTTTTGAGCCAAGAATAGTACCACCGGGGAAGGAAAGGTCCGATGTTCAGAGTTCGATGTTCATGGAGACCTTGTTGCACCTCATAAGAGATATAGCCCTCAGGAAAGACAAAATCAAGGTGACTGGATGCCATCAGAATAGACTAGAAAATAGAGAAGAAATAAAGGCAAGACAATACACGATTTTTTGAAAATTTGTAGGCAAGATCAAAATAAGGTTGTAAATTCGAGATTCAGAGGAAAGGAAGGAAAAGAAAAATTGCCTGGAGTTTTAAAGAAATATAAAGTATTTTTTTAAAATTCGTTCAGGGTTTTATAAAATTATTAAAAAATAAAAGAAAAACAATAAAAAAAGGCTAAGACACAATCATATCACATCCTACACAAACAAGTATGCACATACAACATTCCCTAAAAGGCTGACTCTAAATGCATAAATTTTGAAATAGTTGTAGGACCCTAATCCTAACTCTAAGGCTCAGATCATTTGTGTCCAATCATGTTATGTTGATATACTCGAGTCGAAATCCGATGCATGAGGCATAAAAACAATTTTCTCTATTTCTAGGCTCATATTTTCCAATATCCTTGAGCGCCTGCTGATATACTTTGGACTATGGCCCTCGGTACATGACAGGGGGGTTCAACCCAAATAGGTGGCTCAATTGTGAGGCTTTGTCTTGAACTATGGTTCTGGAAGAAAGCCCAACAACGTGGTGGCCAGGTAAAAATAAGTAGAGTTGTTTTAGAAAAATGAGCAACATGCAGAAAAATAGAAGGCTCTAATGACCCAAAGAAGTAGAACTTTTAAAAATTATAAGAAGCAAACAATGTTTTCAATCAGATCATACATTGAGGAGGATTGTATGAGACCTAAGTCTATGTGAACATGAATAATGCCTCCTCAATTGGTCTTACCAAACCATGCCTAAGTCTATATGCGATCATATTAGCTGGGTTTGATTCTAGGTTTCTAGGTTCACATGAAATATAGTTGATATTGTAGTACATGATTTTGACGAGTTGAATAGAGCAAGGCCCAAGATTGATCAGGCGAAGATAGGTCTCATCACGATCTCCAAACCTGTTATCAGTGCAAAATTTTACTTTTGCAAATCAAACTGACCTTTTGAAAATTTTTTGAAAATAACTCGCCTCCATTTTAAAATATGAGAAAATTTTGTAGAACGGGACTCGCCTGTTGGTACGAGGTTCAACCGTTTCTGGCGCCATAACCAGGGGTAATCAAACCAAGGATCAATTTTGTGCTTTGCTTTACTCAACTATCTAAATCGTTATTATATTCCTAATTGCACAAAGAATCAGGCATGTGCTATGACTTAGAAAATGCAGATTGAAAACATGATGTATGCTTTGAATATTTAGAAAATACTTGGAAGAAGGAGATGATTGGAAAATCGTGAGCCACACTTGGGAAATATTTTTGAAGAAAAGGAAAACCTGAAAAATCATGAATTGGACTTAGAGAATTGAAAATTTCTTGAAAACCAAAGATTTTGAGAAAAAAGATTCAGAAAATGATGCTGACTAACTTATATGATGAATGAAATATGGTTTTATAAAAATCATATTTGGAAAAAGGAAATTCGAAACATCTTTAAGGAATCCTCTTTCTTCTCAGAAATCAAATTTGTATAAAAGGATTTTCATGTGCCTTATAGAATTTGAACAAAATAAATTCGCTACATATCCCTGGCTATGACCACGAATATGTATTGAATATATCTCATTAGATTCTAAAAAGGAAAATACTTGGAAAAACTTTTAAAATTATGCAATATTTTCTAAAGATAGCCTATGAGTGTAAGTCGTTTATAACTTAAAAGAAGATGATAAATTTGAGTATCATTTGTATTTTGACTATGGCCATAAATACAAAATCCACTTAGTTTATCAACTCTCTAGAAGCATGTGCACATGCTATTTATGTCAACCATTGCGAATTTGAAATATGCATGAATGACAAGTAATAGCAGTTATATATCAAAATCAAACTATATGCAAATGCATCCTAAGCTAAGCAGAAAAGTAAATGTTCTTATTCCAATAGTATAATTATAAATTACATCGATAATTGAATAATAAACTGAAAAAAGAAAAAGAAAAATAAAGAAAAATATAATCTTGAGCTTTCCTGCAAAATTAGCAAACTTGTTAGTAGACAAATGTCGGCTTTTGGGGATTTATCCGGATATAAGCCTTTTCCCATGCTTTCCTGGAATAAAACCAACTAAATAACATAATGGATGATGTATAACTAAATGAATAATAAAAATAAATAAATTGAAAATTTAGATTTGGGAGGAAATAACTAAAATACCCTTGAAAATTGATGTTATTTGTAAAATAGGGTTAAAAATAGTTTTTTTCAAAAAAGATTTTTGTAATACACTTAATCCAGGGATCAAACGAATTCAAAATGATGCCAAATCAGGTTGAGAGAACCCTGATATGATTATAAACATGATCAAACTCAAAATCATGAAAACAATGTATGAAAATAATAAAATATACAAAAAAATAAAATTTGCTCGTGTTTCGGTTGAATCGGAACTCTACGGGCATCCTGTTTTTATGATATAACTAAATAACACATCAAATGAATTTCAAAAATCATAAAAATTAACATGGACACTTCTAATAACTCAAAAAATAATACGCAATCAAAAAATAAATTTTTGGAACTATTTTGGATATAAATATTAAATAAAAAAGAGGAAAATATGTTATTTTACTTGCGGTTCTGTACTTGTCACAGTGTCAGACCAAAATGACATATCAAACAACAATGCAAATTTATAAAATTTAACAGGAAAAAATTAGACAAATTAATAAAAATAACCCTTTTTACAGAACAAGAATACAATATCCGGTTAGGGAGAAATTATTCTGGCGAGACGCGCTTGATTCTGACCAACATATAACGATGCTAGAAATATCAACCCAGGATTTGGTTTAAAGAAAAACAACAAACAAGCTTTAAAAATCACCAAAATCATACTGGTTAGGGAGAAATCATGCTGGCAAAATGATAGAGTTAAACAAGGCTTAACGGTTCAGAAAAAATAGGATTTGGTTTCGGGCTAAAATAAGATGGTAAACGATCGTGAAAAATTCTAAAAAATTTACAAAACAAACTAAACATGCATACGAGGATGTTGTCTTTTATAGATCAGAAAAGCGATCTTCGGTGAGGGAGATATGACCTCTGAAAGATGCTACTGAATTTGCACAGCGTTTTCACGGTTCAGAAAATAGGCTTTAGTTATGATTTTTGAAAATAGGCTTACAAAAATTAAAAAAATCTGATTTTTTTATTAGAAACCGTAGCCAGATGCATGATTCTATCATAAAATATTTATATTTAAAGTACAAAAATAAACTGTAAAATAATAACATTAACAGGCGGCCAGAAATCAAAATTATAAAACCTAAAACCCTAGAACAAAATAAAACCTAGCTAAGCATGATAAAACTATAAAACGTGTAACTAATGCCATGAATCATAATTAAATGCATGAATAACTGAAAATAAACATGAACATGATGAAATAAAAACAAATCATGGAATCATGACCACGAATTTGATTTAGCCATTAAAAGAGAGATTCAACCTAAAAAAAGGTCGAATCTCAATCTTTTTTAGGCGTTTATGAAATAAACATGATCCTAAGCACTATTAACAGATCAAAAACGCGTAAACAACCTTAGATAATCAGTAGATCACATTCTTGAACCATATACATGATTTCTTGAATGAAAAGAAAGAGAAAGATCCAATAAGAAGGGGCGGCAATGGGGTATTCAATGAAAACAAACATGAAATAAAGTAAATAAAACAATAAATTTTAAAAAAAAAGAGATGCTCACCTTGGGATTAATGGAGATTGCTAGGGTTTGGAGCTTGAGGAGGAAGAAGGCAATGAAAGAGGGTTGAGAGAGATGTCTTGGTCGACCCCTAGAGTCCCCTTTTTATAGAATTTTTAGGCTTTAGATTAGAGAGTTTCAATTTTGTCGAAACTCTCTTAATTACTTAAGAGATAAGCAAAGGGGGGGGGGGGATTTCCTTGGAGATCTCCAACCTAAAAGAACTATAATTAATTAAACCTAATTGACTTCTAAATAAACTCTGTAAAATCTCAAATGTGGCGCCACCTATGTGAGCCCACATTTGGTTTTTAAAACCCAAAATAAAGGTTAAAAATAAGGTTAAAATGCTAAAATAAAAATGGAGTTTTTAAATCAATTAGACTTTGACTTTTCAAACTTCAACTTAAATTAAAATACTAACTAAACCTAAATGGACTTAAATACCCTCAAATGTGGCGCAACCTAATGTGGAGCCCATTTTTTTTTTCAAAAATGATTTTAAAAGTGTAAAAATAAAAAAGTTAAAAACAAGATTTTCAAAAGCTTTAAAAAGAAACACTTATACCTATAAATTTTTTTATATTTTTGAAATAAGCAAAACATGGAAATGAGATGAAATTGAATAAAGATGGAAAAATTAGAGTTAGGCGCCCCCTTTTGGGTGGGCCCCACTTGAAGAAAATTGGTAAAAATTAGAAATTGATTTTGGAATCAAGTTTAAAACAAATCCAGATCATTTTTATAAGGAAAATGCTTTTGAAATCAGAAATGTAAAGCCTTGAGGGTTGGCCAAATGACGAAAACTGGTTTTAAAACCCAGGTTTTTGAAATTGATTTCGAAAGAAAGGTTTTAGAATCGAGTTTGGATTTGATATTTTAAAAACAAGAGTGTTGAATCTCGAAAATGACATGCAATTACATAAAATACAATGAAATGATATAAAATGACACAAAATGACATGCGAAATGTGAACCCTAGATGAAGGATTCGAAGTCCCAGACCCCTGGCGAAGATAAGGAATTGAAAATTCTTGTCTAAAGAGGAAATTTGAGTATTGGATATCATATCCGATATTGGATCTGATCCAAATATGAATTGGATCTTGGATATGGCTAAAATTTTAGAAAAAGAATTGATCCGAGCTCAGATTGGAACTTGTACCAGCTTGGAAAAATGATAGAATTGATGTTTTGGATGAAATGACCGAGAAATAATTTTGCTCCTGCAAGGCAAAAAGTGACACTGAAAAATGAGGTTTGAACTGACTTAAACTAAATTGAACTGGTTTCTAGGGTTCCTAAACTCAGATGAACTAAAATGGCATTGACTCAACTAAACTCCTAGACTGGATGATCGAGAAATGACACAATTCTCAGAGAAATTATGAGAAATGACACAATTCTCAGAGAAATTATGAGAAATGACATTAGAGTGAGGTGAGTTACAAAAATATACTGGGTTTGAGCTGAAATGAAGATCAGTTATACTGAGATGAACTAAATTTGAAGTTCAAACACTAACTGGGCAGACTGAACTTAGCTCAATTTCAACTGAAATGAGCCGAAGTGAGCTAAAATGGACTTCAATAATTTGGAAAATGAATTTGAACTGGAACCAAGCTAATTGAACTCTTGGTGAGCTCAAATTAGACTCAGGAGAACAAGATTGATTAGAATTGACTGACTCGAGAATAATTGACTGAGATTCAAGCTGGAAATGAACTTATTTATTAAGAAATGAACCAATTTTAACCGAAATGATCAGAAATGAATATGATTCGCTCATCGTGAGCTCATAAAAGCTAAAAATGACTAACATTCTAACTGTTATGAGCTTTAAAATGAGCTTGACTGAGTCTAACTGACAGGGATCTAGAGTGACCTAGGGGTAAAATTGTAATTTTATTAACAAAAAAAGGGCAAAGTGACACCTAAACTAGACTGGACCTAGGGTAGACTGACCTAAGGGGATTGTCATCTGTTGAAATGAGGTATTTGAAATTGAACGAGAAAAATTTGAGCAGACCTGTTGTCCCCCAATCCACTCTCATCCCTACCCATGATCGATTAAGATCATCTGAAGCTCGTCGGATACCATAAGCAGTAGATCTGACATATTCCCAGCTTTGGTCTGAAGATGCATCTTAATCTACATCACCATCAGGCTTTGCATGCCGATAGTGTGCTGGTTAAATTGTCTGAGGTTTCTAGTGGAAAATCAAATTAACTGCTGATCTTTTAACTGTCTTGCCACAAACACTGAAATCCATATCATGATTTTCTTAATTACCCACGGGCCACGGATATTCTCAGCCACCAATCAAATTACAGAAAATTCAGGATTTTCTTTACTCTCAAAATAGTACCAAATCCTAAATCCAGAAAATTATAGATTTTTTTTGTGGTGATTAAATCTGGAATTTGACACCTATTTAAGACATTGGGGATGAGAACAAAGTTAGGTCTTGCGCCCTTGCTCCATTTGGAGATCTGAAAAGGTATTTCAATGGGACAATGGCCCATGGACGCATTGAGGTGAAAAGCAAACCGCGTAATGAGAAGTGGTTAGGGTGTTGTCATCTAGTGAAACAAAAGAATGTTTTTTTTATGTATTTTCTTTGCATAAAATGGAACTCTTTGGTCATCGTCCGTTAAGATTTTTTGAACTGAGATCGACGGTGAAGAATGGTCGGTGCAACGGGTTGAATGACTTCTTCCAGTTGCATCGTCTCTCTCTACCCTGGTTTCTTCTCTCACTCACACTCGATCCAGATCTCGATCTCTCGGTGCCCATCAGTATCTCCTCGATGGAAGCCCTTGCCGACTAGTCCAGGTACTCTCTCTCTCAATGGGGTGTGCTGGAAAACCATATTCATGGGTTTCTGAATGCCTGAAAACCCAGATTTTTTTTTGGGTTTTCCTGGTAAGAAAAGAGGTGTGTATTTCTTTGCTATGAAATCCCGATTTTGAACTCCATTTGGGGAATCTTAACTTTTCCAGAAGACCCATTTTTTCCGGTGGGTTCTCCTGCACCGACAGCTCGAAAATCCAATGTTTTCTTTGAAAACCCAATTCAAATGGGTTATTTGATTGTCTGTAGTGGCTGGAAAATCGTCATCAAACCTGCATGAATTTCTGCATTACTCGTTTGGAGAACCCGAATGATTTTCCTGCATTCGTTGTCACAACACTGGTCTGAGTTTTCCAGCGAGCCGCAGATTTGCACGGGATGCCCGATCTGTAGTGGATCGATTTGCATCACCTTAGATCTCTCATTTTGAGTAATTCCTTGATCGATTTATTGAAGTTGTATCGTGCGATCTAAACACGATTTCTTTCTATCACTTATCTTTCAGAAATCACGCAAACGGGAAAAAAAAGAGAATGGCGAGTTTTGGGGTGATTCGCGTTGGTAGCCGATCGATGGAGAGAGGTGGTGGCCATGGCTTCTTTCGCACTCTCTTCTCTTACAGAGTCTTTGTCACGGCCATGTTTTCTCTCCTCTTTCTCGCTTCCCTCTCCCTTTTTACCACCACCACCACGAACACCATGCCGGATCCCGTTGGCCTTCTAAAGAATCCAAACCACCAGCACCATCTTCACGCCTATGTCAGTAGGACCTTCCTCGCCCTCAAATCCGATCCCCTCAAGACCCGCGTCGACCTGATCGTAAAACAGGCGAACGATCATGTTGCCCTTGTTAACGCCTATGCTGCCTATGCTCGCAAGCTCAAGCTGGAGAATACCAAGCAGGTAAGAGTCTTCGTTGAGCTTACACGGAATTACTCGGATCTGCTCTCAAGACCGGCTTACCGGGCACTTCTTCAATCCGATAACCCCATTGAAGAAGAGACTCTGCGTCAGTTTGAGAGAGAGGTGAAGGAGCGGATCAAGACTACCAGGCAATTGATTGCTGATGCAAAGGAGTCGTTCGATAACCAGCTCAAGATCCAAAAGCTTAAGGACACTATATTTGCTGTCAATGAACAGCTCACCCGTGCCAAGAAACAGGGGACATTCTCGAGCCTAATCGCTGCCAAGTCAATACCCAAGAGCCTGCATTGCCTCGCAATGAGATTGATGGAGGAACGGATATCAAATCCAGATAAATATATTGATTCTGGCACCCCACCTTCTGAATTGGAAAACCCCAATTTGTATCATTATGCCATTTTCTCTGATAACGTGATAGCAGCTTCTGTTGTTGTGAATTCAGCAGTGAAGAATGCAAAGGATCCACGGAAACATGTCTTTCATGTTGTGACCGACAAGATGAACCTGCCTGCAATGCAGGTCTGGTTCAAGATGAGGCCCTTGAGTGGTGCCCATGTTGAGGTTAAGGCAGTGGAGGATTACAAGTTTCTCAACTCATCTTATGTTCCGGTTCTGCACCAACTTGAGTCTGCTAATCTGCAAAAGTTTTACTTTGAGAACAAGTTAGAGAATGCAACCAAGGACACAGCAAATATGAAGTTCAGGAACCCAAAGTACCTTTCAATGTTGAATCATCTGCGGTTTTATCTGCCGGAAATGTATCCAAAGTTGCATAGGATCCTATTTTTGGATGATGATGTGGTGGTGCAGAAGGACTTGACAGGTTTGTGGAAAATTGACATGGAGGGGAAGGTGAATGGGGCAGTGGAGACGTGTTTTGGATCATTTCATAGGTATGACAAATACATGAACTTTTCTCATCCACTGATCAAGGAGAGGTTTAATCCGAAGGCCTGTGCGTGGGCATATGGGATGAATTTCTTTGATCTTGATGCTTGGAGGAGGGAGAAGTGTACAGAACAGTATCATTACTGGCAGAATCTGGTAAGAATTTGACTTGTTCATCTTTATTTTTTATTTTTTGGCATTTTTCCTACTAGGAAGGTGATAGAGGAACTACTAAGGCGAATTTCTAAATTATTATATCATATATTAATTATGGATTGTTGACATGCAGAATGAGAACCGAACACTTTGGAAGTTAGGAACTCTGCCACCAGGATTGATCACTTTCTATTCCACAACAAAGCCATTAGACAAGTCCTGGCATGTTCTTGGACTTGGCTACAATCCCAACATAGGCATGGATGAGATAAATAATGCTGCAGTAATACATTTCAATGGAAACATGAAACCATGGCTTGACATTGGCATGGAACAATTCCAGAAAATTTGGAAAAACTATGTCGACTATGATATGGAGTTTGTGCAGATGTGCAATTTTGGCCTCTAGAGTTGTTTGTGAAATGTTAAGGCCTCTTTCTTTTGGGAGAAACAAGCCGGGGAATAGAGGATACCTTGGTACTTTTAGTTTTCTACCAGATAAGTGGTCAGTCTACTATTATAATCGTTTAATTATGTAGAGTGTATTTATTCATTCTAATGAAGTTGTTACTTGCTTTATTGAGGATACCTTGGTACTTTTGGTTTTCTACCAGATAAGTGTAGTCAGTCTACTATTATAATTGTTTAATTATGTAGTGTATTTATTCATTCTAATGAAGTTGTTGCTTTTATATCTCCTATATTTTATTTCATTCCTGATATACTTTTGATCCCATTTGTATTGGTGAATCAAGTATGTATGTTTGGTTTTGCTTGGCTACACTATATAGCTAACTCATATATTAACTAATATATTTTCCCATTTCTCCAACCTTCTAACTGGAGCATCATTAGGCCTTCGCCGAATATGTCCAAACCACCGTAAACGATTCTCTCGCATCTTATTTTCAATGGGTGAAACACCTACCTTCTTACGTATCTCCTCGTTCTGAATCCTTTTATTGTATTTCCACACATCCATCTAAGCATCTGCATCTCAGCTACACTCATTTTTTGAATATGATGTCTCTTGGCAGCCCAACATTCCGTACCATATAGTAAAGTGGGTCTAATAGTCGTCCTATAAAACTTTCCCTTCAACCACAATGGCATTCTACGATCGCACAGCACTCCAGTTGCACTTTTCCATTTCATCCATCCAACCTTTATCCTATGATTTACATCTCCATCAATTTCTCCATACTTTTGAATGATGGATCCCAAATATTTGAAATAATCATTCACCGGTATTTCTTGCTCACCAAGCTTCACTAGACTCCCATCACTACTTCGTTGCTTACTAAACCGACATTCCATATATTCAGTCTTACTCTTACTCAACTTAAAACCTCTAGCTTCCAATGTCTATCTCCATAATTCTAACTTAGCATTAACCCCAACTCTAGACTCATCAATCAAAACAATATCATCAACAAACAACATACACCACGGTACATTTTCTTGAATTGGTCTCGTAAGCTCATCCATCACTATCGCAAATAGGAAAGGACTTAAAGCAGATCCTTGATGTAACCCAACCATTATCGGAAAATTGGTTGTCACCCCTCCACAAGTGCGGACATTGGTTACTACTCCTTCATACATATCTTTAATTATACTAATGTACTTGAGAGAAATACCTTTCTTCATCATTGTCCACCAGAGAACGTCCCTAGGTACTCTATCGTATGCCTTCTCTAAATCAATAAAAACCATATGCAAATCTTTGTTCCTCTCTCTATATCTTTCAATAAGTTGTCTAAGAAGATGTATAGCTTCCATAGTTGATCTTCCAGGCATAAAACCAAATTGATTATCCGATATCATGACAACCTTCCTCAACCTAGACTCAATCACCCTCTCCCAAAGTTTCATAGTATGACTCATGAGTTTTATACCACGATAGTTTGTGCAATCTTGTGTATCACCCTTATTCTTATATAAAGGCACCAAAGTACTCTTCCTCCACTCATTAGGCATCTTATTTGTTCGCCAAATCAAGTTCAAAAGATTTGTCAACCATTCTAAACCTTTATCTCCCAAGCATTTCCAAGCCTCGATAGGTATACCATCTGGGCCAACTGCCCTACTTGATTTCATTTTCTTCAAAGCCTCTGCAATTTCTTTCTTTTGAATCTTGCGCATGAAGTCACGATTTATCTCATGAAAAGGAATGGAGAAGTCTCCAAGATCTTGAGCATGACTATCATTAAATAGCTTATCAAAATAATCTTTCCATCTCTCCTTAATCTCCTCATCTTTGACTAAAACCCTTTGCGTTTCATCTTTGATACATCTAACCATACCCAAATCCCTCGATTTCCTATCTCTCATCTTTGCAAGCCTATAAATATCCTTCTCGCCTTCTTTGGTATCCAACTTGTCATAAACCTCCTTATATACCTTAGCCCTCGCGTTTCAAACTACTTTTATAGCTTCCTTCTTTGCTATCATATACTTCTCCAAATTCTCATTATCACGACTCTTACTTAGATTTCTATAACACTCTCTTTTAACCTTAATAGCTAATTTGACATCCTCGTTCCACCATGATGTATCCTTACCTATTGGTGCACCGCCTTTAGACTCACCCAATACCTCCTTAGCCACTTTTCTCATGCCACCCGCTATCTTATTCCACATTGATTCTGAATCCTCCTCGAGACACCAATCAGCTTCCTTAACTACCTGCTCTACAAACATTCCTTGTTTAGCTCCTTTCAGTGCCCACCACTTAATTCTAGGATCTATCCTATGTCTATCCCTTTTGCGGCATTGTCTAATTCTAAGATCTAAAATTAAGACTCTATGTTGTGTAGCTACACTTTCTCCCGATATAACCTTGCAATCGATGCAACAACCCCTATCTCTCTTTCTAAGTAGGAAAAAATCTATCTGACTCGTATTAACCCCACTTTTAAATGTTACTAGGTGAGACTCCCTCTTCCTAAACCAAGTGTTTGCTAAGATCATATCATAGGACAAACAAAAATCTAAAATCCTTTCTCCACTTTCATTTCTTTCTCTTATACCATAGCCTCCATGGATACTCTCAAATTCATCCCTACTAACGCCTACATGTCCATTAAGGTCACCGCCGATGAAAAACTTTTCTCCATAAGATATCCCTTGTACTACTCCATCTAAATCTTCCCAAAATTGACGCTTAATGGAATCATCTAAACCTACTTGAGGTGCATAAACACTAATAATATTAATAATATGTGTACCTAATACTAATTTAATAAGTAAAATTCTATCACCCTGCCTATGGACCTCAACTACATTATCTATAAACTGACGACTTATAACAATCCATACTTCATTCCTATTCCTATTTATTCCTGTATACCAAATCTTATATCCCCAAGGTTCTATCACTTTTGTTTTCTCACCTACCCATTTGGTCTCTTGTAGACATAAAATATCAATCTTTCTCCTACACATAACATCTACTAACTCTACCAACTTACCAGTTAAAGACCCTATGTTCCAAGTGGCTAATCTAATTTTATGGTCTTGGACTAACTTCTTTACCCCCACCCGTCCAACAAAGTGAGAGAACCCTTGCCTATTTGACACCACACTCGGGCGCTGGTGTGACGCGTCGCTTCTGGGCGACGACCTAGCAACCCTTGCCCATTTATCACTGCCTCCGGGCCTAGAGAGTACAGCGCGTCGCTTAGTAGGGAACGCCCCAACGAAATTCTCAAATTGGTTCATTTTCACAGGGTATGACTAAGTTTTTATGCTGGCTGTCACAGGCCTACCGCAACCCTCCTCCTTTATCCGGGCTTGGGACCGGCAGTGTATAACTAAACAGTTATACACAGGCGGAGTTAGCCCATTATCTGTGAGGTTGATAATATTTCCTCTATGAAGTCTGCTCCAGCTTTTTTTTTTCTTCATGATATTGGTGCTTTTTGATGTGTACCTATACCGCTGCTTCAACTTTTTTTTGGACTATTTAGGAAGATTGACTAATGAGCAATGATCCTCCTTTTTTTCATTTTTAAATTATAGGTCTCTTCTTTGAATCAGATTTATATGATTCTAATCTATTGTTTTTCCGATACAAATTATTCAAAGTGCTGCTTTATAACAATATGCATTGACAGAACCCTGTTTTCAATATGTTTTTTCATATGATGTGTATCCATGGATCTATTCCTGTAGTTTTTTTAACTAACGGGGCATAAGTTACATTTCTTGGTTAGATTGACTGGACAAATAATTCAGTTGACTACAGACTAGATCTAATTGCTTGGATCTTTTGAGAGAGAGAGAGAGAGAGAGAGAGAGAGAGAGAGAGAGATTTACCAACATATAACTCACTTGTCAAGTTTATCTCAACTGAGTGAAGATGTCATTTTTCCTTTGAGAAACATAATTTAATGCTTGAGTATTTATTTTTTTCTTAATATCTGATCTTTCTCGTGTTATGTAAAGAATAAATTTAATGGCTCATTTGCATGGGTCTAGATGGTTGGTCACAATGGTGGATTTCTTTATATTTGTCTAACCATCAATTGGTGTAAATAAAGTGGCATTTTACATTGTCAGAGCTTCCTATTTGGCTTTATTTTCTGCATGTTTAAAAAATTTAGTGGTTAACCTTATGGTTTCGAAAGGAAAAAGTTATATTCGTGCCCTCAGTAGAAGCTTTTCTATTGTGCCTTCCCGTGCTCAACCTGAACTTAACTAGAGATTTACATGCTTAGCTATCTACTTTTATCTGTTGGCTTCAACTATAGGCTTTCCATTTTTTTCAAATCAGGCACTCTCAAAGCACCAATATATGTTGGAATTCGCCATGCATTTTTTTTAATGGTTGTGGAATTGAGTTGTCTATGCAAAAGATTGATTATTAGGCTATAATAACCTTGATGTATATCTGATCGCTTTGTCGCACCGATAATCCATTTTATCCACTTTACAGTCTGATCGTTTCTGTGGTGGAAAGTTTGCTTTGGACAAGAGTTGGCATGGGAGCTGCAGTTAGAGCAGTATCCTGTTTGACCTGCTAAAAGAATGAAAGGAAACAAAAGTGTTGCAAAATCATGTTTTCAACATAATTTATATCCAACGAAGTTGCTTATTTTCTTAATTCTAGCTCAGTGCTTTGCTGCAGCGAAGTTACTTGTTTTCTTGATTCTAGCTCCCAGTGCTTTGCTTGGCAATTAGAGAATCCCATGATTTCTAGTGCAATTTTCCGTTTTGAGTAATATTTTGGGGTTTTCGTAATAATTTTCATTTTTTTTTGTGAGAAATACACATCTCAGCGGATGAAAGCCACCCGTCAAATCATGTTTTCTAGGGTAGGTATCCGGTACAAAAACGATCTTTGAAGTGCTGTCTAGTCATGAGCCATGGATTGTATACACTGAAAACATGAAGCATATATAGAGTAAGAACTATCGTCAACATTTAGTGCCATATGAAAATATTGCATTTCATAGTTATTGAAAGTTGGAAATCAGAGGTAATTTGATTTGGTGATGTAGACTTTTCCATGCTTCCTGTTAACTTTAGTTCTGTCTTGTTGTGAATTGATCTTCCTGGTCAATAAGTTTCCCGCTGTGGAGGTTGTTGGAACTTGATCATTGGAAGCCAATGGGAGTTTATGGGTCTTAGCTCAGTTCTTTCTGCTAATCAATTCAACTATTAGAGTGCTGATCTTGAGAACAGTGCCCTAAGTATTTTCTCGAAAACCATGAAGGGATTGGGCCCTCGTTGATGCACTTGTGACGTAGAAGAAATTGTGGATGTAGCGATCGAAGGGAGAAACATGTTTTCGATGATCGGTAGTGGGTTCAATCAAGGGGAGATCCTCAATCCCGATAATTGTACCCTTGAAAAGCATGAAGAAAGGAGAAAGAAGATCTCATAGAGGGGAGTTCTCTAAAAACATCCAAGTGAGATTCATTATGGGGTTAAGTCCTTAAATAGTTCAATGACAAATTGGGTCCAGTGTAGATCCGATTCAGTACAAATAGATCCAAACCAAAGCAAATGTGATTCGGTCTAAGATGGATCCAAAATAGAAAAGGAATGGATCCAGGTCGGTCCATAGCAATTCTTCACCCCTGAAAAATCGTCTTTGTCCTTAAGGCGGAAAGTCAGGGTAATGTTATCATAATTCGTCCTCAACCTCTTAAGTCATCTTGTCCACTTTTTGCACTTGGGGTGAATCACCTTGGGCCATAGCATCTCTCATTTTTTCACTTTGGCATATCGGTACGATCTCACATTAGCCGGTTTGATTCTCAGTTCTATTGGTATCGTGTGTTTGTGACTCTTCATGAGTGGCAATCCATGTGGCTCACTGAATACTAATATATACTTTGTCAGGACTTGCTCCAACCATGGGTGTATCTCTGTCTGGCCTTCTACTGTTAGTACATACTGTTGACCACCATAAAATATAACTATGCATCTTCTTGCCTGAAGACTAGGGTCATCTGGTCTGCTTTAGTTTCGGTGAGAGGTGCTTAGAGTGCAACAAATATATTTGTAACGCTCCAAAATTTTAACCCAAAAATCAAATTTTTTTTACATAGTCTAGAAATCACAACAGAAATTGTTTACAAACAAAGCTAGATAAAGAGATTGGGTGAGTTACAAATCTATCAAACCATTTATCGTATTAAATTGAATTTAACAATCACATAATTAATTTAGTCCCATAGTTTGAAAATAGCATCAGTGTCACGAATATTCAAATGACAAATAAATGTCTAATTTCAAAATTCTGCAGGAAAGAAAAGACTTGGCTTTGGTCCATCCGCAACGTCTCGCCATCACAAGGGTCCTATACTTAGTACACATATTGGGGTTAGACTCATCAAGTCTGCAGTAGGAGATATTATTCAATACAGGTAAATCAAAACTAGTACACATGAATATATTTTGATAAATTCACATAATTATTTAGGAAATTATC
Organism: Nuphar pumila; assembly: GCF_984573655.1. Lineage (NCBI taxonomy): Eukaryota > Viridiplantae > Streptophyta > Magnoliopsida > Nymphaeales > Nymphaeaceae > Nuphar > Nuphar pumila. The sequence continues at coordinate 34,803,185 of NC_143253.1, read as the reverse complement.
CATTTCAAGCGTGCATAACATTGCAGTACATAACATGACTTTCATTCATAAAAAATATATAATTTTTTGTATGAGCAGGTAAATAATGTATGCACTTACCGATGTAGAATGGATAACCCTTTTTCATGCATGAGTGACTTGTAATTGCTTTTATTTATTTTTCTTTTCTTTTTAAATGGTGCATGCCATAATTAAATAAATGCACAAACAATTATGGTTTTTACTTTTCATCCCTTTGGGTGCAACATGGGCTTAACCTGGATTAGGACTATAGCTCAAGAAGGTAATTTCAAATAATTTGTAGCTTTACGTTAGCCGAACACCTTTCACCAGGATCGAAGTGAGGGACGACTTAGTCGAGAGAGAGTTTCCAACACTACCATCCTGATGTATCAGACTTATAAGTTTCATGACCTACTACCCTACGGTTAGTGTGGAGGCTTCTCCTATCTTTGTGTTGGGGATGATCAACCTTCCGTGTTCAAAACATATTCCACGAAACCTAGAATACCGCTTACCCTCTCATTGTAAGCCTAATAAAATTAATATTCACATGATCTTTCTTTTAATATATTAATTATATTACTTATTCATGTACATACAAAATAAATTTAATCTAAGATTCAGACCTACAGTTGTACACATGAATGTAGAATTCAATGTCAAGGATGTTATCATGCCACATATGTAATTTGTTACACATCAGCTGCATTTATGCATTCATTCATAGGCATTGATCATGATTAATTATATGCATCCATACAAAATCACATGAAACAATATAATACACAACATACAAAATTTGATAGTAATGTGCATTCAATCACAAGCATGCAGTAATAATGTTGTCATGCTCGTTAGAAACTTAAAACTTGTGTATACATAGTACCACATGTCACATCTTCATACTAATTTAACATTTAAAAACCTAGATTCATATTAGACATTCACTCTATGCATTGATTAACTGGTCCATAGCCGGTTTGGAACTCATTTAAGCCCATAGCTACTCTATTGTTTTGACAATCACTGCTCTGTGCACAGACTGAGAACAAAGCTCAAACTTGTACAAAATATGTGAAATTTTTTCATCTTTCTAATGCCACAAATCGTTCATAAAAACTCTTTTGAATGAGAGAGATACGAACGATTTACCAGACAAAGGTCTGATCTTATATATGTAGATGGAAATGACTTAAGGGCTAGCTAACACAAACGTTATATATAATTTTCTTTTTATACTCACAACAAAAAAATTAATGACTTAAATCAATATATATATATATATATGTATGTATATATATAAATTTTTTTTTTTTGAAGTTGGGACCACAACTGAACTGCGGCAACTGTAGGGCAGCCCTGCAACTTGCTGTTGTTTGACCAAGGTGTGCCAGCAAGGTCACACCTTGATGGTCACCCAAGCTAGCCGATGGGCTGGGGTTAGGCTGACCCCAGTTTGCTACACCCTAACCGGTGCAGTTGGGGCTTGCACCCTGACCAACACAGTAGCTTTGAGTGTTGTGTCAGTCAGGATCCGTGTGGTCTGCAAGGCACAGGCACAACCGGTTGGGCATTGGGGAAAACCCTAGTCGGTTTGCTTATATATGTTATAAATATATATTTTATCTCTCTTTTTTTTAGTCTCACAACTCAGTACATAACAAGGATGAATCATATATGCATAAGAAATTAAGATATGCAAAATACATAGGTTATCTTAAAATATTTTTTTAAAAATACCTTATTAACCTCACATCTCAGCCATGGCTTAAATCCATGGTTGATTGCATACATCCTTATATATTTTTTATTTTCTTAGCATCCACATAAAACGAAAAATCCTAACAATCACAAATATTCATGCAGTTAAGCATGTAAAGCAAAAAAGAACAACGTTTTTTCTCAAAAACATTTTTAGAGTAATCAAACTACATGTATCTTATTACGTTCATATTTTTTTCTAGAAACTGAACCGACCCAGCCCACTAAAGAACTGATCAGGTGCATTCCCAAGTTGTTCATGGTCACTACGCAAGACAGTTTCATAAAACTGGCCATGCCAGATTACTCAACTCTTATATTTATTTATTTAAACGACATACATCAATCAGAGGTTTGTCTGGACCTTAATCATCAGTTTTCGAAAACACCCATTTTTGGTCTTTATCAAATATATATAGCGTAGTCGATCAGTTTCTCATTATCAGTGCTCATGATTGATCCATACTTGGGTCAGCCCATGAAATCGAATATCAATTTTGAGACCAATCTGATGCTCAATAGGTCTGAACCAACATCGACCTTCATGTATATAATGATCGATGTTTGGGTTCAATCCTATTAAGCCTTAGAGTATGCTTGTGCATACGAGCCTTGATTTACGAGTATCAGATAGAACCCTTACCTTGATCATAGCCACTACGAACATTGTACCAACACACTGTAGGCATAAACCACACAACTGTGAATTGTGGTTGTTCCTCCACCACTACTCCAATGAGATATGTGTGGGGGGTGGGGAGATGAGCAAGGAGGAGAAGCTAGAGAGTGAGGGAGAATAAGAGAGAGAAAAGAAAGGAATAAGGTGGGGGTCTGAGCTCCTCTCTTGGCTATTTCTTTAACCTTCTCAACCTACCAACCTTGTAAAAATCTCCACTCAATCCCAGCTCATAGTTTCCTAAAACATTATGCCACATTTCACAAAAATAATTTCCTTGCCTATATCATATTCTACTAGATATGTATATATCTATTTGTTTCTAAGTTTTAAAACCTATATAATGTATATTACATAATGTAACTATATAATATATAAATACATCTACATATGATAGCTTATCTCTCAAAGAAGGTCACAACCAAGCATAAGAGGGCCCACCAAGAGGGGTCTCCTTGTTCATAACTTTAAAAAAAAATGTTGTTAGAAGCTCATATTTTCAACCCTTTATTTTCTTTTAAATTATATAGAAAGTTTTGACTTTTTAATTTACTTGTTTTCTTTAATTTTTTAAAATAGGGTTCAGCCCAAAATAGGAGGGCCCACTAAGATGGGGGCGTCCCCTCCTAGAGAGTGTTCTATTACCAAATTAAGGAAAAAGTTTGCTCTTTACTACATTAGACATTTTATTTAGTTTAGGAATTATTTAAATTTCCCTTTGACTTGAATTTAGAGAGATTTTATTAGGATTTTTTTCTAAGTTATTACTTTATTATTTTTCATGTAGGATGTCCATTAGATGGGGCCCGTCCATCTCATTGTACTCAAAAGCAATTTAGGGTTTAGTTTAATTAAAAAAATTTCCATAAAGTTTCTATCTAGATTTCCCATGAATTTTCATCTTGGATTTTTAAATCCAATTGATCAGTTTAGGTAAATTCAAACCTCATCCATATCCTTAATAATTTAACAAAAATTCATATCAAAATAAAATTCTAAATTCACCTCTTATTGCATTTGAATTAATCTAAATTATAATTCTAAATTAATTCTAATTAAGCTCTAAAAATTTGAATTCACTGTCGGATATAATTCATCTATGTTTCTAATTGACATGTAAATTGAATCTCAGACTAACCTAAATTTAATATACAAAATTTCACTTAATTTAAATTTAAAATCCATATTTTTAACATTTATTGATTTTTGAAAAATCGCAAGTACTACATCCAACCCCCTTAAAGAAATTTCATCTGCGATTGTTCTCATCGATTAAAAATCTCTATCGGATGTTCCTCGACTGTAAGATCTTTTTGTATCTCAACCTTCTCGTACTGAATGATATGTGTTGGGTCTGGCACATATTTTCTCAATATCAACACGCGAAACACATCGTGGATATTCAAAAATTGAAGAGAAAGAGTTAATTTGTACAATGCTCTTCCCATCTTCTCGAGAATGAAAAAAGGTCCTACATACCTCGGACTAAGCTTGACCTTCTTACCAAATCCAAACATGTTCTTGGTCGGCTAAACCTTGACAAATACATGATCTCCAATTTTAAAAGCAAGCTCGTGATGTTTTGGATCTGCGTAGCTTTTTTTATGACTATGTGCAGTCAAAAGCCTCTTCCAAATCAACTGCACTTGATCGGTATTGTGCTATAGTACTATAGGTGACTCGATAGATTGATTACCAACCTCACTCCAACAAACAGGAGATTTATAGAGTCGCCTATATAATTCCTTGTATGAAATCATACCGATGCTCGAATGGTAACTATTATTATAGGCAAACTCTACTAACTTCATATACTTACTCCAATCACCCTTCCAATCCAGTGCGCAAGTGAACAACCTGTCTTATAGTGTCTGGATCGTCCTCTCTAATTGTTCGTCTGTCTAAGGGTGAAATGTTATGCTAAACTTAAGCATTTTTTTCAAAGCCTTCTGTAACTATCCCTAAAACTTTAACGTGAGCCGTGAATCTCTATCCGAAATAATTGAGACAAATACTCCATGTAACCTGACAATCTCATCTATGTACAAGTTTGCTAAGCTCTCTAAGGTCTGATTTACTCTGGTCAGCAGAAAGTGTGTTGACTTCGTAAGGCGATTTATAATTACCCAGATAGAATTATACTGGTGTCTTATCTTGGGCAGACCTACCACGAAGTCCATAGTAATGTCCTCTTATTTCCACTGGGGTATTTCTATCTTCTGTAGTGTTCCTCTAGGTCTATGATGTTCTATTTTAACCAACTAATAAATTAAGCATCTTGAAATATATTCTGCAATCTCTTTTTTCATTTCGTGCCTCTAGTAAGTTTGTTGTAGATCCTTGTACATCTTGGTACTATCCAGATGTATGAAATTCCACTAGAGGGGGGGGAGGGGGTGAATAGTGAAATTCGTTTCAGATCGATAATATAAAAAATAAGACAATTACGCACAACACAATAAACACGTGATTTATACTGGTTCGGCCGAGTTACTGACCTACATCCAGTCCCCAAGTAAAACACTTGAGCCTTTCACTATAAAATCTGTGTTACGTGATAAATAGTACAAAACCCTCTTCCTCAGAGGTCTACTTCTCTCAACAGAGAAGGAAAACACCATCTTCCTTAGAGGTCTACTTCTCTCAACAAAGAAGGGAAACACCTTCTTCCTCAGAGGTCTACTTCTCTCAACAGAGAAGGGATACATCAGTAAACAGAAAGTTACAACACTTTCCTATAGAACCTTCAAAATGATATACAGAGTATGAATACACGTATGAAGATTCTCTCAGAATGTTCTCTTTTTTGAAAATAGGCAGAATAATCTTTCAGGAAAACAAAATGTTCTTTTTCTTCAGACACACACTTGATTCTTTTGTCAGAGAGCTTTTCTCTTTCTTTTTCTAAGCTCTTTTTCAGTGTGTCGAGTAGAAATGTTTCTCTTTTGAAAGCTCACATATATGTTGAAATATTATTTTGTCTGTATATATATATATATATATAGACCTTGAAAAAGTAGTCGTTTCTTTTTGAAATGGTTTGAAATAATTGTCCTTTTGTGATATGAGATGTCAAGACATCTCAAAAACAACTTTTGTAAGAAAGGTGTGAAATAATGTGTACTATATTGCTTTTTCAAAAAATCGTCATTCCATAAATTAAATAACGGTTAAGTAATAAATTTTTGGTGTATTTAAATAATGACAGTTTCTTCAAGTCGTCATTTCAAAATTAAATATTTTGAGGTATAATATACGTTGGTGTAATTTAAAAATGAGATTTAATTTGTAATGGGTCTTTTCTCAAATAAATGTTTTGTAGTATATTGAACGTTGAAGTATTTAGAAATATAATTTATATTGTAATTTGTCTTTACTCAATTAAATAATTTGTAGTACATTAATTGCTTTATTACAAATCGTCACTTCTTTGTTTAAATGTATGTGAGTACAATAAATGTTTGTTTAGTACTTTATTTTACAAATGGTCATTTCTTAAGTAAATTCTTTTGAAGTACCATTTAATGCTTACTAAAAGAATGATGACTTCAAATATAAGTCGTCACTTTTTGAGTGAGTGTTTTTGAAATTATATTTATGCTTAAAGAAATAAATGGTCATTTCTTAATTTAATAAAATAATATTTATTTTCTCAAATCGTCATTTCTAAAATGAATGACTTGAAACTCAATAAATGCTTGAGTAATAAATAGTCATTTCTTAAATAAATGATTGTATGCTATGAACCAATACATCTTTTCGCAATTTGTCTTTTCTTATATAAATGTTTATGTATTATGAACCAAAATTTCTTACGTAAATGTTTGTGTATTATGAACCAATGCATTTTGTCTTTTCTTACATAAATACTTTTGAAATCATGAGCTTTTATATCTTGTCAAATTGTCTTTTTCATAAATATTTGTAAGAAGTACAATTAATGTTTTTGAAATCATGAGCTATTATATCTTGTCAATTTGTCTTTTTCATAAATGCTTTTAGGAAGTACAATGATTTGTTTCAAAAAGGTGTTTTTGAAATACTATAATATACATAACGTATCTTTTTATGAAAGCTTGACTTTTTGTAAATGAATGGCTTGTATGATTTCAAAGTATATAGTCTAATATGAAATATGCATGCTTCTGAAGGTTCTGTTACATATGACTCTAAAGAAGAAAAAATCTCCATCTTGAAGTAGCCGATCTTCTTGGATAATCTTTAATGCATCTCTTTGGCTCATCAAGCTTTTTCTTCAGAGTAGTATGATTGCATCAAATTGTTGCACTTGATCAAGTTGTCTTCACTCTTCTTAAGTGAAATAACCTTGCATCAAATACACGTCAAATACATAGCAGATCATATCTAGTCATAATATAACATATTCAGTTTCAAATATGAAAGCATTTCATATTTATCATATCTCATAAAAGCATATCATATATTTATCATGTATCATATATATGCATCATGAAAGCATATCATATTTATCATGTATCATCAAAACATAGTTTCTCAACATTCTCCCCATTTTTAATGATGACAATATATGCTCCCCCTGTCAATAATCCATATATATATAATGTTTTAAATATGATATCAAAACACGAAAATTGCATTTTATGAAAAAAATAACAGTCATAAAGAAAACAATAAACAGTGTGTGTCGTTTTTCTCCTACATAGGAGAGGTGGTAGGTTTTCTCTCCCCCTTTGTCATTGACAAAAAGGAGGGATCAAAGTAGGTGAGTTAAATATTACAGACCAATGAATAACAGAAACTCATTCGGAAGAGGTCGCAGAATGCAGTTGCTTGAGGATGAGGTCTTGTCCTAACTTCAACAATTGAAATGCCTCTATCAATGAAGCTTGATTCTACATGAGAAGATCATGTGAGGTTTCGACATCCACGAGAGCAGAGAATATATCAGATTGCGATGTCTGAGCAGGATCTACATCATCATAGCCTTCATCGTCAATGTATTATGGTAGTGACCCTTATCTGGAGAAATAGGAAGCATTAAAGATATTGGTAGAATAACAGATGACTTCATTATGAAGTGACACATTCAAGTAATTGAGAATGAAAGTTATAAAACACCCAAAAGGAAGTAGACTAAAAACTCAAAAGTTTATCATATTGTTAAAGATGATGACCGACCAGTTGATAGAAAAAGAACAAAAAATCGCATATATCAAGAGAGAGATCTTGTTTGGCACGAATCCCTTGGAAGATTGCTTGAGAAAGACATTATGAGAAAGGATTTGTGATAACAGTTGAGCATGTGATTTCAGATTACTCGTGTGTCATGGAAAGTTGGTAGATCTTATCGAGTGAAGCACCTTTTTAAACACAGTATGATCGATAGGTACTATGTTGGGTAGATCAATGTCATTGGAAGAAAGGTTCATAATGCGTCCTAAAGTATGAGCATCAAAAGAGATGATTTTTCCACGAATCATGATAGTGAGAGTAGTTTGGTCGTGATCAACAATTAGGTTGGTATAGAATAGTTTAATGAGATCGGGGTAGAATGAAGCATTGTTTGATATTTCTGTGACATGGACGAAGTCTTGTAGAGAGGTTTCTAGATCAAATAAAGAAAAATCTTCAAAGGAAATTAACCTTCCTGGTTGAAGTTTGAGGGAACTTACGTAGTTGTAATGTTGAATGAGATCCGGATATCATAGTTCGGAAGAATCAATGATGTCGAATTCGTTGAGGTAAGGTTTTGATGAAGAGGAGGTCATTTGAAAATTGAAGAAGTGGATAACGAAGAATAAGTGTGATAGATAGGGAATGCAAGCAATACGAAGGATTTTTCAAGTGATATAGGTACGAATGCATGAGTTCATTAAATAGAGAAGGTTGGGTTATTTCTTTAATGAAAAGAAATAAAGGCTAGTATATGTATGGTCAGATCAAAGTTTGGAAGGTAGTTTATTGAGTATATGTGGGGTGATCCACAAGATAGAGGCAAACAAGAAGACATAAGAGTGGTTTGAATTCTTGTGTGAGAATATAAAAAAAAAACGTAGTTTCTGACATAAAGGAAATTTGATATGGGAGAGTCCATTGTTTTTAGAGAGAAGACATGGTTTGAGATAAAGTGGCAACAACAATACTTTTTACGTTTGAGAATAGGGTCCAATTTAGGACAAGCTTTCTATGAGTGATTGATAAGTATAGACAAGATATAAAGGAAGGATGAATAGAGACAAAAAAATGTATAGCATGATGTTACAAAACAATGAACCAAATGTTGAGACATAATAAGTTTTGAAATCAGGAAGAACAAAAAAAAATGGCGTGAAAAGGTGTTTTGAACTAAAGTATTATTTGAATGTACGAGTGATATAGAGTGAGTGACATGGGTGACAAGATAGAATATAATAAAAATGTAAACACAAGAGTATAAATTATGATTTAAATGTATGATAGTCTAAAATACAATTCGTTAATAAGGTGATTTGACATAAAGTGTTTTGACATGCTTATGTGTCAAACTTCAATTATTATTTACTAGAGAGACAAAAGAAATTTCGTAAAGGAAGGTTTATAGTAAAATTATAGTTTAATATTTGAAAAAGTGAACTCGTGTAGAATGATTTTACTATATCCCAATTAGTCATATGTTAGATTAGATAATTTTTAATTAAATTAATGATACTTTATAAATCACTTAATTTACATATTCCTAATTCTCTTCTAATTCGTATAAAGTCTTCATGTTTTAAAGGTTTAGTGAAAATGTCTACTAATTGTAGATTAGTGGGTATGAATTCAAGTTTAATTATGTTGTTTAAAACATGTTCTCTTAAAAAGTGATGTCGAATTTGTATGTGCTTTGTACGTGAGTGAAGAATAGGATTTTTAGATAAATTAATTGCACTTGTATTATCACAGAAAATAGTTGTATTTTTGAATTTTAAACCAAAATCATTTAAGGTTTGTTTTATTCAGATGACTTGTGTACATGTCAGGCTTGCAACAATGTATTCAGCTTCAGTAGTTGATAATGATACACAGTTTTGTTTCTTACTGAACCATGAAACTAGTGAGTGCCCTAGTATATGACATGTTCCACTTGTGTTTTTTCTATCAAATTTACTACCAGCAAAATCAGCATCATTGTATAAGATTAAATCAAATATAGATGATTTTGAATAAAATAACTCAAAATCAACAGTTCCTTTTAGATATCTCATTATTATTTTTACAGCTTTAAGATGTGATTCTTTTAGATTTGATTGAAATCTAGCACACAAGCAAACATTGAACATAATATCTGAACAACTAACAGTTAAATATAGTAGTGATCCTATCATACATCTGAATAATTTTGTATCAACAGTCTTACCATCTTCATCTCTGTCCAATGCAGTGGTTGTGCTCATAGGTGTATTCTTTGAAGCAGTTGAGTTCATGTTGAACCTCTTTAGAAGTTCATGAGCTTATTTTGACTGATTTATGAAGACTTCATCCTTGCTTTGCTTAATATGCAACACAAGAAAGTAGGTGAGTTCTCCCATCATACGCATTTCAAATTCTTTCTGCATAGACTTAGAAAAATCTTGACAAAGACCATTGTTAGTAGATTCAAAGATGATATCGTCCACATATATTTGAACGATTAAGGTATGAACATCCACTATTTTTATAAATAAAGTTGAGTCTGCTTTGCCTACAAAAAATCTAGATTTTAATAAAAAAGTTTTAAGTCTATCGTACCAAGCATGAGGTGCTTGTTTTAATCCATATAAAGCACGTTTTAGTTTAAAAACATGATCAGGAAATTGTTTATTTTTAAAACCTGGAGGTTGTTTTACATATACTTCTTCATTTATAAAACCATTTAGAAAAATACTTTTAACATCCATTTGATATAGTTTAAAATCCATATAGCTTGCATATGTCAAAAACATTCTAATGGATTCAAGTCTAGCAACATGAACAAATGTTTCATCAAAGTCAATACCTTCCTTCTGATTGTATCCTTGAGCCACTAGCCTTGCCTTGTTTCTTACAACATTACCTGATTCATCCAGCTTGTTTCTGAAGATCCATCTTGTCCCAATGATTTGATGATCTTTTGGTTTTGGTACAAGATCTCACACATCATTTCTTTGGAACTGGTTAAGTTCTTCAATCATTGCTAGCATCCAGAACTCGTCTATGATGACTTCATCAATCTTTTTAGGTTCAAGTTGAGAAATGAAAGTCATATTTGCAATACGTTCCAACTGAGCTCTTGTTTGAACCCCCTTGGTCAGGTCTCCCAAAATCTGCTTTTGAGGATGATCTCTGATTTCAGCAAATGTTCTTTGATGATCATCTTCATTAGATTCAGTTGTATTATCTAAAGAAAAATATGTACTTTCAAGATCATCACCATTAGTCTTATTATAAATAGATTGATCAATAGATTCATTAAAACTGACATGCATAGATTCTTCAATAGTATTAGTACTTTGATTGAAAACTCTGTATGCTTTACCATGACTTGAATATTCTAGGAATATGCCTTCAACAGATTTAACATCAAATTTATCAAGGCTATCTTTTGTGTTCAGGATAAAGCATTTACACCCAAAGACTTTAAAGTTGTCTATTCTTGGAGTTATGTCATAGAATAATTCATAGAGAGTTTTATTCAACAAATGTCTAATAAGTATTCTATTTGAAATATAGCATGCAGTATTGACAGCTTCAACCCAAAAATATTTAGCAAGATTGTTATGTTGAAGCATAGTTCTGGCAGATTCTTGAAGGGTTCTATTATTTCTTTCTACTACACCATTTTGAGATGCAGCTCTAGGAAAGGCAAAGTTATGTGAAATACCATGCAAGTTACAAAAAATTTCAAAAAGATCATTATCGAATTCTCCTCCATGGTCACTACGAATTTTAACAAGTAGGACTTTACAGGCAGTTGATGGCGCGATGCAACATGGCTCAAGATTTTCCTTCTTTTTGTTGGCGTCTTGGCTCTGAGTTTTGAGTTTTTCTTTAGATTATTGGATTGTGGAAAAAATATTCATTTTGTAATAAACCACAAATTCTATTAATAATTTATATATTTGTTCTACATTTACTCTATTTTATGAATAATGATGATTTTATAGCAAACGTGCCCATAATTTGTTAACTTGTGCTCCTTTCTAAATTGATTCTGCTGTCGATTTTAAAAGTAAAAATTTTAATCTTTGAAAGGTTTTTTATCAATATTTTCGAAATCACAAGTTGAAATTTTGGGGTGTTACACAAACACTACTCCAAACCTCCTAGAGATTTTTTAGGAGAAGAGAAAAAAGAAAAGCAAATGAAAAAAGAAGAGAGAGAGAGAGAGAGATTTTCTAAAAAATGAGAGGGGCGTGTGAGAGAGGGTATATATAGTCTCTCCACAATCCCTAGCCTAGTTAAGAAAGGGCTGTCTCTCTCCAAAATCATGTGGAGGGAAAGAGGAATCCTTTCTAGAAAACAAACTACCTTCTAGACTCCTACTTCTCTAGTTATTTATTTTGTTTTTTCAAATTTATTTTAGTAGGATTATTTGGTTCGACTATTCAACAACTAATCATTACCAATTCTAAATATTATTACTCTCCAAGAGGTGTGGGATGTCCCACCCTCTTAAATCTCTTAATTAATGATTTAATTAAATTTTTTAATTAAAAATCTTAATTTTTACTTTTAAATGTTTATTTAATTATTTATATAAATTAAAACTAGATAATATTTTAATTCATATGGAATCCTGGATTCAAATGGGGGTCCACATAAGATGTCCCCCATGAGGGTCCAATCCGTAACCTTTGGATCCAATTAATACTTAAAATTAGATCCAATCCAAATAACACCTCAGATCCATATTGGATCCAAATGTTGATTTTAGATCTAGAACCAAAGTCTAAGATCTAAAACCATACAAACTCATTTAGTCTTCATACTTTAGCATTTTTTAATTATTCTTGAAATATTTTTCATAACTTAAAATAAAAGTTCATAATTAATCAAAATCAAGAAAATTGAGATTTCACAATAATAGTCATAAATGCACCAATAATTCATCATTTATTCATTTTAGATATCAAGAAAAAAATAATGTAGAGCATCCGGATCATCAATTCAGTAAAGATAAGTGGGATCCAAATCCAACTCACCAGACCCGATCTGAGATGTGATACCTTGCAGATTTAATGACATGCAAGACTATCTGAGTCCAATTGGATCTTTGAGAAATAAAATCTATTTTGATTATCGTATTTCAATTTCTGAGATATTTTCTTTTATCTTCTCAGAAATTGCATTTTTATTTTTTATTTTATTTTGTCAAGTTAAGGAATATTTTTTGGTATTTTTTTCCTTTATTTGTTTTATTTTTATAGGTGCCAGATTCTATGGATCCAGATAGTTCTAGTGTCATGTAGGATCTCTTTTGTGATACTAGAGGGTGTACAAGGTTATCAGGTAGATTTTTATTTTTCGTAATTTTATTTTAATCTAAAAATTATTTAGATTTCTTTTTGTGATCCATTTGAGGCATTGGATCTTTTTCAAGATCCAATACCTCAAATCTAGGTCCATATTGGTACCCTCACAGCTAGTCCAATGTGGACCTGATCAATTGACTTTTGAATGGGTTTTGACCAGCCATGTCATTCAACATTCATTGGGCATGATTTAGGTGCCGCCCAGCTGGTCCAATTGATTCAAAGGGATGTTGTGCCATTGGGCCAACTTGATGTACAATGAGAGGTAATTTTTGTTTAAAATAAGCTCTCGCATTAGCCTCAAGAGAGGTTGCCTCTCACATGGCCAATGAGAGAGCCTTGCTTCTTTTTTTTAGCTCCATAAATCCCAACAGAAAAATTGGTGAGTGGTCTGTTTGCTAATCTTTTGTGGGGAAAAAAATTCTGAAAAAAATATGGAAATGGTGTAGAGAGGTGTTTGAGCTGGACTTGGAGCAGTCGAATCTTGGTGGAGTTGAGTAGAATAACCTCCATCCTTGTGACACCGTGCTGGGCGTGAAGGACGTCCACCATTGTTGTACAAAGTTCCACCACGTTGTGGTTCACGACACAAAGGGACTACGTGAAAACAACTCTAGACGACATTGTTTGTCTTGAGACCATTGGGGTTGCCGAAAGTGCTTATAGTTTGAACCAGACCATTTCGTCTCCATTGGTTTGGCTAAATCCAAGTGTCTATTTAATTTATGTTATGGTTGTGTTCATATTTCTTGAATCTATCATCTAAATACTGAAGTTGGATTATTCTTGCATCTTGTTTGAAACTTGTTTGCCTTTCAAAAAAAGTCGGTTTTAAGAAATCATTCTTTGAAAAGCTTGTGTGGTGGAATATCTTTTATGTTATAGCTGAGTATTTTCTAATCGAAGTTGGGTTTGGAGGAAGGGTTGTTAAAATTGGAGAAAACACCATTAGAAGTGCATCTTTCTTGTAGGTTGAACTCTTAATCACCCAAAGTAAAAATCAAACATAAACTTGTGCCTTTGTGTTGGTTGCTCGTTTCTGCATTCTGGACTATCTGACCTAGTCCCAGTAATGGGACTGTATCTCTCAAGATACAAGTCCATTTGGTGCGTGCTTAAGCTTGTTGGAAAGCTAAGACCCACTGTTATCATTGCAAAATTTTATTTTTGCAAGTCAAACTGACCTTTGAAAAAGTTTTGAAAATAACTCGCCTTCATTTTAAAAATGCAGGAAAATTCTGAGGAATGGAACTCGCCTGTCAGTATGAGGTTTAACCATTCCTGGCACCATAACCAGAGGTAATTGAACCAAGGATCAATCTTATGTTTTGCTTTACTTAACTTGTCTAAATCGACGTTCTATTTCTAAATGCACAAAGAATCAGACATGTGATATGAACTTTAGAAAAATACAGATTAAAAATATGATGCATGCTTCAAATATTGGAAAATGCTTGGAGAAAGGATACCTTGAAAATCGTGAATGGCATTTGGAAAATATTTCTAAAGAAAAGGAAATTTGATTTCTGAGAAATTTTGATGTTTTGAGAAAATCAATTTCTGAGAAAATTCAAATAACTTTGAGAAAACTGATTTTTCTGAGATAGGATTTTGAGTTGATCAAAAGAATGGGTGTGTGGCCCTGTGAAATCTTTTCATGATGCAATCTGAACCTAGATGATGTATGAATGCAATTTGAGAAAATATTTTCTGAGGAATTTTGAGAAATCATTAATAAAAGAAGTTTTTGTGCCTTATAGAACTTAGATGAAATAGATCCAGCACATATCCCTGACTATGGCCACGAATATGCATTGAATTATATCTCATTTGGTTCTAAAATGGGAAAATACTTGGAAAACTTGAAAACATGCAATGGTTTTTTAAGATAGCTTAAGAGTGTAGGTTGTTTGTGGCTTAAAAGAAGATGATAAATCTGGATATTGTTCGTATTCTGACTATGGTCACAAATATGAACTCAACCGAGTTTATTAACTCTTTAGAAGTGAGTGCACGTTCCATTCATGTGGACCATTGTGAGTTTGAATATGCATGAATCATCATCCATCACACATTGACATTATTTAAAAAAAATAAATTATATGCAATACAACCCTATTCTAAGCAGAAAATTAAATTCTTATTCTAATGTTTTTATAATTTACATCAATAATAAATTGAAATAATAAAAAAGAAAATAAAAAAAATACAGTCTTGAATGTCCCTGCAAAACTAGCAAACTTGTTAGTGGACAAATGTCGGTTTTTCTGGATTTATCCAACAATATTTGGAAATTGCTGGATTTATCCGGATATAAGCCTTTTTCCATGCTTTCCTGAGATAAACATAATGAAGGACAATGTAAAGTTGAATAAATAATAAAAAGAAAAACTTTGAAATTCATAATTTTAGAAAAAATGATCAAAATGCCCTTGAAAACAAGACTATGGCCTTGAAATCAGGGTTTTCAGAAAAGATTTTTGTAAAACTTTTAATTTAGGGATCAAACGGATTTAAATCAATACCAAATCGGGTGTGGAGCACCCTAGCATGGTTATGAACATGACCAAACCCTAAAAATATAAAACTTTTGTTGAGAAACTCTGTTTTGATGTTACATAATATGATACACTATCTTATTTGATTTCATATGATATGATAATATGTCTTCTTGAAAAATGTTATATAATGACTGGATATGTTTTGCCATATATCTAACGAGTATTTGATGCAAGGATATCTCACTCAAAAAGGATGGAGACCTCTTGTTCAAGTACAACTATGATGCAATCATACTCCTTGAAGAAAAAGCTTGTTGAGCCATGCACTCCTAAAAACCATCTAAAGAGATCGGCTTCCACAAGTTGAAGATTTTTTCTTTAGAGTCATTTGTAACAGAACCTTCAGAAAGATGCATATTGCATATTACATACTCACTCATAAAAGCTATTTCATAAAAGTATACGATAGTTTCAAAAAGCTCCTTTTTTAAAACAAATAATTGTACCTTCTTACAACCCTTTATGAAAAAGGTATTTTGACATGATTTCAAAATGTAATAATTGTACCTTATATCATATACAAGACAACATGAAAAAAAATGATTTCAAATATAGGAAAAAGACAAAACATAAAATCGGCTACACAAAGAAAACAAATATAATATTGGTTTTGAAAAGACTCTAGTTACCTTCTTTAAAGAAATGATTTCAAATATAGGAAAAAGACAAAACATGAAATCGGCTACACAAAGAAAACAAATATAATATTGGTTTTGAAAAGACTCTAGTTACCTTCTTTAAAGAAAGGATTTCAAAGATAGGAAAAAGACAAAACATGAAATCGGCTACACAAAGAAAACAAATATAATATTGGTTTTGAAAAGACTCTAGTTACCTTTTTACAAACTCATAGAATGTCGACTTACTTGAAGTCATCATTCTCTTTGTATAGCATTAAATACCTTCTGTAAAGAATCCTTGTTAAATATCCTTCTCAAGAATGTCGACTTACTTATAGTCTTCATTTTCTCTGTAGACTTTGAAAAACACAACATAAAGAAAACTCTTGACATGACTATGTACAAATAAATATCTCAAAGCATTTATTGTACTTACACTCATTTAAAGTAAAGAAGTACCTATGTACCACAAATCATTAATTAGGATAAAGACAAAACCACATGACAACCTACAATCCAACGTTCAATGTACTATTGTAAGAAATAGACTTTTTACATAAAATATGTATTACCTAAAATATTACAACGACTAGTGTACCCTATATTTTACTTTTATGGAAAAAAGACTTTCTCGAATTTCTCTAAAGATGTTTTTTGAAATGACATGACATTTCACATCTCAAAAAGGCTACGATTTCAAAAAGCCAACGATTATTTTTTTAAAGCTATAAAAACACACTCAAATGAACTATTCAAGACAGAAGGAAATGGAATAGACAAGTGAGCTTACAACGAGAAAAATACATATTCGATATTTGAAAGAGAGCCTAGAAAAAGAAAGAGAAAAGAAAGAGAAAAAGTCAAAAATAACTCTTTGACAAAGAGTATCTTCTGAGTGACAAACAGAACATTCTGAGAATCCTTCATTCGTGCATTCATATCATCCTGAAGGTTCTATAGGAAGTATTGTAACTTTCTGTTATTCACTGTATTTCTTCTTTATTGAAAGAAGTAGACCTCTGAGAAAGAGGGTGTTGTCCTTCTCTGTTGAGAGAAGAAGACCTCTGTGTAAGAGGGTGTTGTCCTTCTCTGTTGAGAGAAGAAGACCTATGTGGAAGAGGGTGTGCCCCTTCTCTGTTGAGAGAAGAAGACCTCTGAGGAAGAGGGTGTTGTACCATTTATCCGGTGACTCGGATGTTATAGTGGAAAGCTCAAGTGGTTTGCTTGGGGACTGGATGTAGGTCAGGGTTTTGACCGAACCAGTATAAATCCTGTGTTTATTGTGTTGTGCCTTATTGCCTTATCTTTTATTTTATCAATTTGCATCGTATTTCACTATTCACCCCCCCTCTAGTGGAATTTCATTTGGTATCAGAGCAGGTTTGCTGGTTTCGACGTAACAAGTCTTCCAGCACATATGGCATCTACCTCTTATGCTCGTGATATTGAAGGTCAACACGTATCTCGTCCTCCTTTCTTCAACGGCTCCAACTATGGATACTGGAAGTGCAGAATGGCTATATTTCTCAAATTCATAGATTTTGCTGTATGGAAAATTATAGAGCATCCATACACATCTCCTTCCGCAGACTATAACTTATGGTTTGATGAAGAAAAGAAAATGGCAAACCTAAATGCAAAGGCTATGAATGCCTTATATTGTGCCATCGATCAGAATGAATTCAATAGAATATCTATATGTGAATCTGCATATGATATTTGGCATTCTTTGGAGGTTATTCATGAAGGAACCAACAAAGTGAAAGAAGCCAAAATCTCATCTATTGTCAGAAAATATGAGTTGTTCAAAATGAACAAAGATGAACCCATCACAGAGATGTTCACCAGATTCACCAACATCACCAACGATCTGAAATCTCTGGGTGTAACCCACTCTCAGACAGAAAAGGTGAAGAAAATCTTGAGATCTCTCACAACTGATTGGGAGAAAAAGACTATTGCTATTGAAGAAGCTCAAGATTTGTCCAAACTTTCCCTGGACGATTTAATAGGCAATCGTATGGCCTATGAAGTCCATATGAAGGAAAGAAGGGAAGAAGAACAATCTTTGAAGAAAACTCTAGCCTTCCCAGCACTTTCTGAGGATGATGACTCATAAAAAGAAACTGAAATTGCGCTACTCACCAGAAAATTCCAGCGCTTTATGAGAAGGAACCGGCTTCCAAATAAGCACAAAGAAAGAAAAGACCCAAAAGAAGATTCTATGCGCTACCAGTGTAATAAGCCAGGTCACCTGAGACGTGACTGTCCTCTTCTCAAAAGAAAATCCAAGACTGAGGAATCAAAGAAAAGGTTCTTCAAGAAAAAGGCTCTGCATGCTCAATGGGATGATTCAGAATCATCCACCAGTGAAGAGTCAAATGATGATGAAGCAGAAATCGCCAACATGTGCTTCATGGCAGAAAGCTCTGTAAGTGAATCTCTTGATTTCTCCTTTGAAGAACTTCAAAATGCCTTTCAGGAACTTTTTGAAGAATCAAGGAAAACGATTCTAAAAAATAAACATTTGAAATCTGAGAATCTAGAGCTCATTTTGAAAAATGAAAAACTCAGTATTGAAAACTCTGAGTTACAAAAGAAAAATCTTCTTATTACTTCTGAAATCTTTTCTACCCGCTCCAAGACTAAAAATCTGCAAGTAGAAATTTTAGAATTAAAAAGTAAAACTGAGAACCTTATGATAACGGTTTTCAAGTTTACAAAAGGAAAAGAGAACTTGGATAAACTCCTATCCTCTCAAAAAGTGTCTTTTTACAAGAATGGTATTGGCTACTCTCATTTCAACAAGCCTTCTTGTATGAATCAAAAGACCACATTTGTGAAAAGTTCTTCTGAACCTAAAAAGGAGCATTATAATTTTAACTTCTTGAACTCCTCCAAGGCTGTAGACAAACCCAAATCTAAATGAATATGGGTTCCAAAGTCTAACAAAAAGGGACCCGACTGGGTACCAAAAAGAAATTTTACTTAATGTTTTGCAGGCTCCAAACAAGAAGAACAGATGAATACTAGACTGTGGATGTTCAAAACACATGACTGGACATTCAGACCTCTTTGTTGTTCTTCATAAAAAAGGAGGAACCGTCACCTTTGGAGATAACAACAAAGGTTTGATAATAGGTATTGGTAATATTGGAAATATAGATAAACCTCTTATCAAAGACGTTCTTCTGGTTAAAGGCTTAAAACATAACCTTCTAAGTATTAGTCAAATGTGTGATACAGGTTATAATGTTAGCTTTAATCATAATGCTTGTCTTATAGCAGACACCAACGAAAATATTATCTTAAAAGGTATAAGAAAAAATAATATATATGAACTATACCTAGAAAACATCACAGAACATTGCCTCATAGCTAATAATGACTCTCAACATTTATGGCACATGAGAATGGGTCATGTCAATTCTAAGTACATGTCTAAATTAGCTAAAGATAAGTTAGTACGTGGGTTACCCAAAATATCTTTTAAAAAGGATTATTTTTGTGATGCATGTCAATTAGGAAAACTATCTAAATCATCTTTTAAATAAAAAATTATCATTTCAAGCAAAAGACCTCTAGAGCTTCTCCACCTGGATCTCTTTGGTCCTTCTAGAGTAGCTAGTCATAATCACAATAAATACATTTTTGTCATTGTAGATGACTACTCAAGATTTACTTGGGTAATATTTTTGAAAAACAAAAGTGATACGTTTTGTCAATTTGAAATTTTATGTAAAAAATTACAAAATGAAAAATCTTGTTCTATTGTTAAAATCCGTAGTGACCATGGAGGAGAATTTGAAAATGAACTTTTTGAAAATTTTTGTAACTTGCATGGTATTTCTCATAACTTTGCCTTTCCTAGAGCTGCACCTCAAAATGGTGTAATAGAAAGAAAGAATAGAACCCTTCAGGAATCTGCTAGAACTATGCTCCAACACAATAATCTTGCTAAATCTTTTTGGGCAGAAGCTGTTAATACTGCATGCTACATAACAAATAGAGTTCTCATTAGACCCTTATTAAATAAAAGTCCCTATGAACTATTCTATGACAGAACTCCAAGAATAGACTATTTCAAAGTCTTTGGTTGTAAATGCTTTATCCTAAACACAAAAGATAGCCTAGATAAATTTGATGCTAAATCTATTGAAGGCATATTTTTAGGATATTCAAGTCATAGTAAAGCATACAGGGTTTTCAATAAGAGTTCTAAGTCTATTGAAGAATCTATGCATGTTAGTTTCTGTGAATCTATTGATCAATCTGTTCATAAGCAAACTAACGATGATGATGTTGAAAGTACAAATTTATTTTTAGATAACACAGCTAAGTCTAATGAAGATGATCATCAAAGAACATTTGTCGATATCAAAGATCATCCTCAAAAGCAGATTTTGGGAGAACTGACGAAGGGAGTTCAGACTAAAGCTCAGCTAGAACGGATTGCAAATATGGCATTCATTTCTCAACTTGAACCAAAGAAGATTGATGAAGCCATTATCGATGAGTTCTGGATGCTAGCCATGACTGAAGAACTGAATCAATTCCAACGGAATGAAGTTTGGGATCTTGTACCAAGACCAAAGGATCATCCGATCATTGGGACAAGATGGATATTCAAAAACAAGCTAGATGAAACAGGTAATGTTATAAGAAACAAGGCTAGACTAGTAGCTCAAGGTTACAACCAGGAGGAAGGTATTGATTTTGATGAAACATTTGCTCCTGTTGCTAGACTTGAATCTATTAGAATGTTTTTAGCATATGCAAGCTATATGGATTTCAAATTATATCAAATGGATGTTAAAAGTGCTTTTTTAAATGGTTTTATAAATGAAGAAGTTTATGTAAAACAACCTTCAGGATTTGAAAATGAACAATATCCAGATCATGTTTTCAAACTAAAACGTGCTTTATATGGCCTAAAACAAGCACCTCGTGCTTGGTATGATAGACTCAAAACCTTTCTATTAAAAACTGGTTTTTCTGTAGGCAAAGCAGACTCGACATTATTTGTGAAAATAGTGAATAATCATACCCTAATTGTTCAAATATATGTAGACGATATCATCTTTGGATCTACTAACAGCACTCTCTGTGAAGAATTTTCTAAGTCCATGCAGAAGGAATTCGAAATGAGTATGATGGGAGAACTCAACTACTTTCTTGGACTGCATATTAAGCAAACCAAGGATGGAGTTTTCATCAATCAATCTAAGTATGCTTGTGAACTTCTGAAGAGGTTCAACATGAACTCAACTGCTTCAAAAACCACTCCTATGAGCACTACTACTGTTTTGGACAAAGATGAAGATGGTAAGTCTGTGGATACAAAGGTATACCGAGGTATGATAGGATCACTAATATATTTAACTGCTAGCCGTCCAGATATTATGTTCAGTGTTTGCTTGTGTGCTAGATTTCAGTCAAATCCAAAAGAATCACATCTTAAAGCTGTAAAAAGAATAATGAGATATTTAAAAGACACAATTGATTTTGGATTATTCTATTCAAAATCCTTTATATTTGATTTAATCTCATACAACGATGCTGACTTTGCTGAAAGTAAATCTGACAGAAAAAGCACAAGTGGAACATGTCATATGCTAGGGCACTCTCTTGTATCATGGTTCAGTAAGAAACAAAACTGTGTATCCTTATCAACTACTGAAGCCGAATACATTGCTGCTAGCCTTGCCTGTACACAAGTTATCTGGATGAAACAAACCTTAAAAGATTTTGGTTTAAATTTTGAAAATACAATTATTTTCTATGATAATACTAGTGCTATAAACTTATCTAAGAATCCTATTTTACACTCACGAACTAAGCACATTCAAATAAGACACCACTTCTTAAGAGAACAAGTCTTAAACAACATAATTAAACTCGAATTCATACCCACTAATCAACAGTTAACAGACATATTCACTAAACCATTGAAACATGAAGACTTTACACGAATTAGAAGAGAACTAGGAATATGCAAACTAAGTGACTTATAAATTAATCACACTTATTATAATACTTCTTATAAGTTTTATTAAAATCTTATTTTAAAAGTTTTTTTTTCTTCTTATCGATTTTTGTTAGTCAAACTAGGTTTCCATATTCACGTATACTCTAAACTCTTATAAGTCACATTCTTTATGTCTTTCAACTTGTCATCTTTCAAGTACACATCCATAATGACTCCTTGTCCTATCTCCTTTCACTCATATCCATAAGAACTAATTATATTAAAAGCTATCATGACATTGTTCACATCACTCATCTCATAACTCCTTTATTATTTTTCGTCCTTTTGTGAAAACTTCTCTTACGATAAGTTGATTCACCTTCAACATGATAACATATTAGTTTATGAGAAATCTTGCTTTTCAAATTTTAGTCAAAATCGAATGATTATTTTTTGGTTCTTTTACCTTCTTCTAAAGATCTAGTTGCTATGTTTTTACGTAAAATTTTTACTATATCATTTGTTATATCATATATTATGTACGCTCTATCTCTATCATGTCTTCCTTTTCTTCCTATAGAGACACTTCACTAAAATATTAATGCCTTTCATGAAAAATTCAATTGATTATCCTCTCGTACCACTTTTTAAGTTGTTATATTTCACGTAAAATTTTTACTATATCATCTATTATATCATAGCCTAAGAACAATCTATTATCATCTCTTCATGCTTTACATCTTTTACGAAAAAGTGTTGTAAAATTCTCTTTTCAAAAACTTGTACTCCACTCATAAGTACGATTTGTATCACCTTTTTATCTCTCTCTTTCTCTCTCTACATTATACGAAGTTCCTTTTCATCCGTGACCATGACTCTCTCATATTTTTTTATATCTCTCTCCAATCGAGATTCATTAAAACCTTGTCCTTCACTCCACTTTATGTCATACATCTCCTATCCAACTTCAATTGATTGGTGTCCTTTATGACCACTCTCATTTTTTTACATATCCGTATCACCCTCCTTTATATCTATTCACACTCCTTTCACATATATCAAAATATACACTTCTTAAATAAGAAATTATTGCATTTCCTCATACTCTCATGTTTGTCCTATTCCAAACTCCCTCTTCACGATTTTGGAATGCTTTCACATAAAGTAAATTCGTGAAAAAGTTGTTTGTTCTTATTAGGCCATTATTCACTCTCTATTCTTCATGATCTTCACGAAAATCTTTAAAAACTCTTGAATCATTCTTTTTCTTACGTTTAATATGACACTTCATACTCAATTCATGACTCTTCTCACTATCCAACAAGATTGCCCATAGTAAATTTGTTACATATATAGAAAAATTATTTCGAAACTATGTCCTTAATATCTATACTAATATAATACACTTTCTTCCAAAATTGATTTGATTTGATTTGTCATTCACAAGTCTCTTATTTTACAACTCACGCATTTCCTCTTTCCACTAAAATCTAAAAATCCTTCACTTCCAATGTCATTCATTTCTTATCACCATTATTTTTCTTCTTCTATTTATTAGATTGATTCATATCTCTTTCCCACGATTTTCTCTATTCTCTTACAAACCCTTACTCCTTCCAAGATCTTCTCTCTTGCTTATTTTTTTTAAGCTCTTGCAATGGCATTCTCTTGCACATCCGACTTACTCCAAGCTTCAGAGTTGAGATTTCCGGATCTCATTCACACTTATCACTCCATAAAATCTTTGACAATCCTACCAGGCAGCTTGGTTCACCTTGAAGCCTTTCCAGCGTTTGACTTACAAACTTCTCTTTCTGAACTTATTCATGTTCTAGCCTCTCCAAAACAAATGCCCATCTATCCTCACCTTATCAAAGTTTTCTACACCAACCTTTCTATCGACCATGATCACTCTTCTATCACTTCCATGGTACATGGAAAAATTTTCTCCTTTGACATATCTCAGTTAGGAAATATTTTGAATATTTCTTCTTACGGTATTAAACTTCTCAACATTGTTCCTCTCGACCACTCTGTGTTTCAGAAAATCCTCCTCTCCACTCGCTCCACTCACTTCCAATGGCATGAGAGCAATCTCCAACCTCATGCTCTATTGTTGTCCAAAATTCTTTTCTCCAATATCGTCCCCAAGTTGCCCTCCAGGGAATTTATTGCAAATGAAGTCTCCTTTCTTCTTTATGCCATCTTCTCTGCCTTTCCCATCAACTAGTTCAGTGTCATCTTCCACAACATGATCAACGTTCATTTTTTTAAGTCTCTTCCCTTCGGATATTTCATCACACTCATTCTTGAATTCTTCCAGATTTCTCATGCAACAGATGTTGTCTACTACTCAAACAATATAATTGATGACTCCTCTCTCCATGAAGAAGAGTCCTCTCCCCTAAACTCTGACGACGAAGGCCCTCAAGAAGCAGATCAAGCAGCAACTTCTGACCTTGACATCTTCACAGCTCTTGTCACTGTCCAGAACACCCAGGATCTCCTTCTGAAGAATCAAGCTTCACTACAACTCGGCCAAGATGCATTACTCTGAAAGTTTCACCCTTCCTCCGGCTCAAAATAAACTTTTTTTTTGTTTGTTTGTCTGTAATAACTCTGCTTACTCTGATCCCTTCCTTTTTGTCCATGACAAAGGGGGAGAAAAACCTGTCTCCATTATTGGAGAAAAATACTCTCTTTAACATTTTTTCAATAGTTTTATGATATTATTATTTCTATGCATAATGTCTTTTTGACAGGGGGAGCATATTTTGTCATCATAAAAAAGAGGGAGAATGTTGAGAAACTCTGTTTTGATGTTACATAATATGATACACTATCTTATTTGATTTCATATGATATGATAATATGTCTTCTTGAAAAATGTTATATAATGACTGGATATGTTTTGCCATATATCTAACGAGTATTTGATGCAAGGATATCTCACTCAAAAAGGATGGAGACCTCTTGTTCAAGTACAACTATGATGCAATCATACTCCTTGAAGAAAAAGCTTGTTGAGCCATGCACTCCAAAAGACCATCTAAAGAGATCGGCTTCCACAAGTTGAAGATTTTTTCTTTAGAGTCATTTGTAACAGAACCTTCAGAAGGATGCATATTGCATATTACATACTCACTCATAAAAGCTATTTCATAAAAGTATACGATAGTTTCAAAAAGCTCCTTTTTGAAAACAAATAATTATACCTTCTTACAACCCTTTATGAAAAAGGTATTTTGACATGATTTCAAAATGTAATAATTGTACCTTATATCATATACAAGACAACATGAAAAGAAATGATTTCAAATATAGGAAAAAGACAAAACATGAAATCGGCTACACAAAGAAAACAAATATAATATTGGTTTTGAAAAGACTCTAGTTACCTTCTTTAAAGAAATGATTTCAAATATAGGAAAAAGACAAAACATGAAATCGGCTACACAAAGAAAACAAATATAATATTGGTTTTGAAAAGACTCTAGTTGCCTTCTTTAAAGAAAGGATTTCAAAGATAGGAAAAAGACAAAACATGAAATCGGCTACACAAAGAAAACAAATATAATATTGGTTTTGAAAAGACTCTAGTTACCTTTTTACAAACTCATAGAATGTCGACTTACTTGAAGTCATCATTCTCTTTGTATAGCATTAAATACCTTCTGTAAAGAATCATTGTTAAATATTCTTCTCAAGAATGTCGACTTACTTATAGTCTTCATTCTCTCTGTAGACTTTGAAAAACACAACATAAAGAAAACTCTTGACATGACTATGTACAAATAAATATCTCAAAGCATTTATTGTACTTACACTCATTTAAAGTAAAGAAGTACCTATGTACCACAAATCATTAATTAGTATAAAGACAAAACCACATGACAACCTACAATCCAACGTTCAATGTATTATTGTAAGAAATTGACTTTTTACATAAAATCTGTATTACCTAAAATATTACAACGACTAGTGTACCCTATATTTTACTTTTATGGAAAAAAGACTTTCTCGAATTTCTCTAAAGATGTTTTTTGAAATGACATGACATTTCACATCTCAAAAAGGCTACGATTTCAAAAAGCCAACGATTATTTTTTTAAAGCTATAAAAACACACTCAAATGAACTATTCAAGATAGAAGGAAATGGAATAGACAAGTGAGCTTACAACGAGAAAAATACCTATTCGATATTTGAAAGAGAGCCTAGAAAAAGAAAGAGAAAAGAAAGAGAAAAACTCAAAAATAACTCTTTGACAAAGAGTATCTTCTGAGTGACAAACAGAACATTCTGAGAATCCTTCATTCGTGCATTCATATCATCCTGAAGGTTTTATAGGAAGTATTGTAACTTTCTGTTATTCACTGTATTCCTTCTTTATTGAAAGAAGTAGACCTCTGAGAAAGAGGGTGTTGCCCTTCTCTGTTGAGAGAAGAAGACCTATGTGTAAGAGGGTGTTGTCCTTCTCTGTTGAGAGAAGAAGACCTCTGTGGAAGAGGGTGTGCCCCTTCTCTGTTGAGAGAAGAAGACCTCTGAGGAAGAGGGTGTTATACTATTTATCCGGTGACTCGGATGTTATAGTGGAAAGCTCAAGTGGTTTGCTTGGGGACTGGATGTAGGTCAGGGTTTTGACCGAACCAGTATAAATCATGTGTTTATTGTGTTGTGCCTTATTGCCTTATCTTTTATTTTATCAATTTGTATCGTATTTCACTATTCACCCCCCCCTTTAGTGGAATTTCAACTTTTACTAAAAAAATAGAATATTATAAAAATATCAATTTTTGCTTGTGTTTCAGTTGAATCGAGACTCCACGGGCATCCTGTTTTTATGATTTAACTGAATAATGCATCAAATGAATTCCAAAATTCACAAAAAACAACATAGACACTTATAATAACCCTAAAATTAAAGTGTAATAAAAAAATTATTTTTTGTATTACTTTGATATGAAAATTAAATAAAAATCTAAACATATGCAATTTTTCCCATGAGCATGTACCTGTCACAGTGTCAGACCCAAATCAGGCATTAAACAGTAATGAAAAATAGTAAAATTTTACATGGAAAAACTAGACATTTGAACAAGAATATTTTTATCTGCAAATCGAAAAAAGCATTTCTGGTTAGGGAGATATTGTTCTCGCAATATATGCTTGATTCTGGGGAATATGTAACAACTCTAGAAAAGACAGTTCTGATTTTGGATCAATTAAAAATAGCAGACAGAGTTCAAAAATTACAAAAATCACACTAATAAAACCATACAGAATTCATGATTTTTTAAGAATCATCAATCGGATCTCTTATTAGGGAAATATGATTCATGCAAGTTGAACTAGGGCTTAAATGATTCATAATGGTCATTGTGAAATAGATTCTGATTTCTGACAGAGTAAAATATCAAACGATCGTATAAAAATCTAAAATCTTTATAGGATATGCTAGACATCATAACAAACTCATTGACTTTTACGGATCGTCGATCAGATCTTTGATGAGGCAGATATCACCTCGACAAGTCGTCCCCAATTCCACATAGTGTTTTCATAGTACAAGAATTAAAGTTTAGTTTCTGATTTTTTTAGTAGGGTTACAGAACCCAAAATAGTCCAAAATTTTTATGAAAGATCACTGACACATGCATGATTCAACCCTAAAAAAAATCAAAATTTATTGATAGAAAAATACACATGAAATAACACCGTTCCTGCATGCCCAGAATCAAGAACGCATATTATCAATAAAGCACATGAATAAACCTAATTTAAGCATGTAAAAACCATTAAAAATGCAATTAATGTAACAAAACATGATTTGATGCTTGAACACATAAAATAAACATTAACATGGTAAAATAAATAAATAAATAATCAGGAAAAACATAGTTGAAATTTGATTTAGCCATTAAAAGAGGGATTCAATCTATTGAACGATCGAATCTCGATCTTTTTCATGTGTTTAACATTATAAACGAAAAATAAATATTATTAATGGATCAAAAACATGTAAGAGACCATAAAATATTAGTTGATCATCTTAAGGCCCTCACATAATTTTTTTTAAATAAAAACAAGGAAAAAGCATGCTAAAAGAGGCGACAATGGTGATTTTAATGAAAAATAAACAAAAATTAAGAAAAGGGAAGAAGACCTTACCTTGGAGCTTCAATGGAGGAGGCTGAAGCTTGGAGGAGAGAGAGCCAAAAATTTGAGAGAGGGAGAGGAGTAGAGAGCATGTGAAGGTTGACCCCTATAGCCTTTATTTATAGGCATTAATTAGGGTAGAGTTTTGAGAATTTTGTTTTCTCAAAACTCTTCCTAATTAGCTTAATTAAGGGGGGACGGTTTTGGTGGAGTGTTCTAACCTAACATGACACTAATTACTAACCTAATTGAGTCCTAATTAGTTTTAAGAAATCTCAAATGTGGTGCCCCCCTTGTGGGCCTACATTTGATTTTAAAACTTCAAATAAAACAAGGTTAAAAACACTAAAGTGAAAATGATTTTTTTTCTTTTAAAATCAGTTTTGACTCTTTTAAACTTCTAGACTAACTACAACACTGACTAATCCTAAGCTAACCAAAATATTTTCAAATGTGGCGCCACCTAGTGTGGGCCTTGTTTTTCAGAAAATGATTTTAAAAACTTGAAAATAAAGGGGTTAAAAACAAGATTTTCAAAAGGATTTAAAACAAAAGGTAAAAATCATAATTCTAAATCCACTAGAGTCCTAGATGAATTAGAAATCTCTTAAACGTGGTGCCAGGTATGTGGGCCCCACATTTGAGTTTTTTAACAGGTTAAAATAAAGGTTAAAAAAAATTGAAACAGATGAGAATAAAAGCAAAGGATAAAATTCAAGAAAATTAGAGTCCTACAACAACTGAAACTCCTCGCTAGAGTCCTAAAATTTTGAAACTCTTAAATTTTGGTTTTTGAAAGATAAATGAATAGATTTTGAAAGATTTTCTTAGAGATTAGTAAAAATGAACAAAAAGACGAAACCAGGGTTAAAGTCCTAATCAACTGGGACTCTAGGATAGAGTCTCAGAATTTTGAAACTCTTAGAATTGAATCTGTTTTAAAAAAAATAAGTGAAATAAAAGTAAAAAGAGGAAATCAGAGTAGAGTTCTGGACCGACTAGAACTCTGGGGCAAAGTCCTAAAATTTTGAAACTCTACAATAAAGTCTTGAAATTTTGAAATTTAATTTTTTGAAGGATAAATAAAGTTTTTGAAAAATTTTCTCAAAAAGCGAAGTCAGGGTTAGAGTCCTAATCCAACTAAAACTCTAGAACAAAGTCTTGATCCGTCTAAAACTCTAAAATTCTGATTTCTTTCGAAAGATTTTGAAGATTTTCTTGAAAATAAGTAAAAATAGAAATAAAAGCTAGAGTCTTAATCCAATTGAAACTCTGTGATAGAGTCCTAATCCAACTAAAACTCTAAAATTTTGATTTCTTTTGAAAGGTTTTCTTGAAAATATGTAAAAATAGAGGTGAAAGATAGAGTCCTAATCTGACTAAAACTCTGTGGTAGAGTCCTAGTCTAACTGAAACTCTGAGATTTTGACTAGAATAGAGGAAATAGATAAGTAATAAGGCTTCTTTTGGTTCAAAAACCAAAATAAAATTTTGAAAAAGGTTTAAAAAGTGAAAAGACAGATTCCTAATCCAACTAAGACTCTGAAATTTGAGAAATTTGGATGAAAGAAGGGATCTAGAAGCCACACCACCTAGATGGATCTCATCTAAGAATTGAGATCAAATAAAAATTGAGTTTAAAACAAATCCAGATTGCTTTCTAAAGAAAATATTTTAAAATATGAGATCTCGGGGGTTGAAAAATGGCAAAATATCGATCTAAAACCCAGACATTTGAAATTGATTTTGAAAGAAAGGTTTTAACATCAAATCTGGATTAAAAGATTTCAAAAAACCAAAGTGTTGGATCTCCAAAATGATATGCAATGACATGGAATGCAATGAAATGACACAAAATGATGTGGAATGATATGAAATGACATGCAAAAGGCAAACCCTAGACAAGGGATTTAAAGTCCTGGACCCTTGGCAGAGACAAAGAATTGAACATTTTTGTTTGAAGACAAAAATTGATGATTGAAATTGAGCCAAAATGGAGATTGAATTTTGAAATATTTGAATTTAGGACAAAATTCAGGCTCTAAATGGTCCTAGATCAGATATCGACCAACTGGTTTCCTGAAAGATTTAGAGAGTGGGTCTTAGTGGCAAGGAGAAAGGGTTTATGAGCGAGGGTAGAAAATTTGAGGTGTTTACAGATGCCCCTCTTTGTTACTAAGCTGGTTGAAAGCTGAGCTTAGTGGCAAAGAAAAGCATGCCAAATTTGGGCTATAAAAATGCCCCAGATAGAAGAATCTGACTAGGTATGAAAGAATTGATTCGGGTGATAGTGGTAGATATGACATGAAGAATGGAGAAGAAAATTCACCTCATCGAAATGAGGCTCAAGCTTAGCCCTTAACCTGGATGGGACAAAATATACCTCACGAAGGAGACTCAGGTGTAACCCTTAACCTGAACGGGCATGAATAAAATACCTCATGAAGTGAGGCTTAGGTGTAACCCTTAACCTGAATGAGTATGGATAAAATACCTCAAGAAGTGAGGCTCAGGTGTAACCCTTAACCTGAACGGGCATGGATAGAAATACCTAATTAAATGAGGCTCAGGTGTAACCCTTAACCTGAACGAGTATGGATAGAAATACCTCATGAAATGAGGCTTAGTTGTAACCCTTAAACTGAACCGGTATGGATAGAAATACCTCATGAAATGAGGCTTAGGTGTAACCCTTAACCTGAATGGGCATGGATAAAATACCTCATGAAATGAGGCTCAGGTGTAACCCTTAACCTGAACGGATATGAACAAAATACCTCATGAGATGAGGCTCAGGTGTAACCCTTAACCGAAACGGGTATGGATAACGAAATCCTTGAATAAAGAAGCCATGATGGCACCTTCGAATTTTGCACAATAAATCCGAAAGGGGTTTGCAAAAGAAAAAAAATGGGGGTTCGTAAAGCTTGAAAATGGGTTGATCTTGGGCATCTCATTGCTGACACTGAATGACTTTTAAAACAATAACCTTTTGCAAAAACATTCAGGTTTAACCCTTACCCTGAACGGGAACTGTCTATGGTGGGACAACAGGGTAACACAGGAAAGTATGTGAATCTGAGAGCCCGGGCGCTCATATTAAAAACAAGAAAGGAAGGATCTTGAAAACTCGTGTCATCAAGTCCTAAAGAGGGATAACAACAACGTCAGGATATATCAAAATAGATATCAAGCTCTCACTTCATGTCAGAGTGGCTAGAAAATGTTGCAAAAATGATAAAAAGTGTAGTTGATTCAAAATGATTGAAATATAAGCACATTTGTGTAAAAAATATATTCTCTCTTCTACCTAGAGTATTACCTCCAACTGGGCTAACTCCATAAAATCCAGAATCAGAATCAAATTATTGTTGTTGGACTTCTTCAAGGAAGTTGTCTATTTTCTTGTTATGAAAAGAAAGGAATTTGTTCTCTGTATCATAAAATAGACTTATAAAAGGATATTGATAAAATAATTTCACATGAATAAAGATAATTTTTGGCAGTTTTGATATCTAGGGTATAACATGATGATCTTTTTGCACTCTTTTGAGACATAGGGATTGAGTTTTCTTGGGGTTTGGCAATAATTTCATCATATCATCCTTCAACTCGACTATGTTCTGATTTTCCCTAAAAGAACACATCATATCCTCCTTCAACTTAGGGATGATTTGAGTCTTCTTTAGTCCCAAGAATTATATTGATAAAACTATCTCATTGGATTGAAAATCTTTTTATGATAACAGTGATCAAATATCTTTTAGGGATTGTCAGGAGCTTCATCGCATCAACCTTCAACTTGGCAATGTTTTAAACTTTCCCTAGAAGGACATGTCACGTGCTCCTTCAACTTGGAGATCATTTGAGTCTCCTTTGGCCCTGGAGGTCTAACTCATCCATCAGTCTTAAACTTGACAATGATTGAGAAATCCCTTTTGCAGATAGTTAATTGCAACTTAAATGATTATAAAAATTGAGTGGATTCTTTTTATCACCCAGGATATTTTCACTGCCTTATTGCTAGAAGAATGGTCTTTAAGAATGTGACATAGCTATGATCAATATCAATTCACTTATGGCTTTTCAACATCATTGAATTTTCCTTTACCGGTTATATCGAGAATTTTTCTTTATCCTTTTGGTTGATCAACAGAAAAGATCTTGAATTTTGAATCTTTCTTCGCAAGAGATCTACCCTTTTGGAAGGAATACTGAAGGTAATATGAGGTTAAATTTGTGCAATAAAAGTTTTGAGATCAACAACTTTTTTTTATAGCAAATTGGCAAATATTATTGAAATCCTTGATGAAAGAAATCGCTTAAGGTCTAATTGATACATCTGTGACTAAATTCTCCTATCCTTTTCCCAAAGGAGAGACTCAGGCTTGACCCTTACCTGAACGGGTAATAAAAAATACTCCTTTTCCCAGAAAAGGAGGTGTTTGCAAAATGAACTTTCGAAGAAAAATTAAGTTTTTGTCAAAATTCTCTAACTTTAGGATTCTCTTATGGAAAGGTGGTTGATTGGATAAGATTGTTAAATTGTCATAGAAGAGCGAGTCCATCATGCTCTCCCCCAAAAAGGGTCCTCGATGACGGGATGGCCTAACAAAAAATATTGGGGGGCCACAAGGAGAATGAGCTTCTGTCAAAGCTCTACCTAGAAATAGGGTTCCTTGTGTGATAATAAAAAAATTGTCTTGCAAACTGTTTGCAAAGTACAAGTCCCTTGAAACTCTCCCTAAAAAGGGGTTTAGCAAACCAACAAAAATTGCATACGAAAAGAACGAGCTCCCTTAAACTCTCTTTGTAAGAAAAGGTCTCTCAAAAAAAATGATCGATAATTGATATTGAGCCAATTAGGAGTGAGTTCGACACAAGGGTCGAATCTTGGACGACCATGATTGGCGGATGCAATCCGAAGGTTGGAAAATAATGACTTTAATGAAATTGATAACCTAGAATTTTGCTTGATAAAAAATGGTGACTCAAAGGTTGATTGATTGTTTGAGCTAGGATCTTAATGAAAGACCGGATCATAAGAGATGGTTCAAAAGGAGATTCATATTGGTTTCATAGGAACAACATTCATTCCGTAAGAACAATATCGGTTTCGTATGAACAACATTGGTTCACTTAAGAACAACATCGGTTCAATTAAGAATAACATTTGTTCAATTAAGAATAACATAGGTTCACTAGGAACAACATCGGTTCACTTAAGAAGAACATCGGTTCAACTAAGAACAACATTGGTTTACTTAAGAACAACATCGGTTCACTTAAGAACAACATCAGTTCAATTAAGAATGATATTGTTTCAATTAAGAACAACATTGTTTCGCTTAAGAACAATATCGGTTCAACTAAGAATAATATTGGTTCAATTAAGAACATCGGTTCGCTTGAAATAACATCGATTCACTTAAGAACAACATCGGTTCAATTAAGAACAATATTGATTCAACTAAGAACAACATCGGTTCACTAGAAACAACATCGGTTCAATTAAGAACAACATTGGTTCAACTAAGAACAACATCGGTTCACTTAAGAACATCGGTTCATTAGGAACAACATCGATTCAACTAAGAACAACATTTGTTCACTTAAGAACAACATTGGTTCACTTAAAAATAACATTGGTTCACTAGGAACAACATCAACTCAACTAAGAACAACATCAGTTTAACTAAGAACAACATCAGTTCACTAGGAACAACAATTTTAAGAAAAGGAATCGGTATAAGTCTTGAATTTGAAAGAGTGACCAGTACAATAATTGGATTAAGTAAAAGAACCAACACAAAGCTGGATTTTGGTGAAAGAGTCAATTCAAAATTGGATTTGACAGGACCAATGTAAAACTAGGTTTACCAGGAAAGTTCTAATCGGAACTCAATTCTTTGAAGGAAAACTGGACGAATTGGATTTGAAAGAAAATTCGAGTCAGAACTCGGATCTTCTAGACCAATTCTTGAATTTGAAAGAAGGTTTGAGTAGGGACTCAAATCTTTAAAGGAAAACTAGTCGAATTGGATTTGGAAGAAAATGTGAGTCGGAACTCGGATCTTATAGACCAATTCTTGAATTTGAAGGAGAGAAAATTTGAGTCGGAACTCAAATCCCAAAGAAAAACCATATTTGGATTTAAAGGAAAGAAAATTTGAGTCGAGATTCAAATTTTGAAGGAAAAACTAAACCAATTAGGATTTAAAAGAAAGAAAATTTGAGTCGGAACTCGAATCCCAAAGAAAATTGGAAAATTCAGATTTGAAGGAAAGAAAATTTGAGTCTGAATTCAAATCTTCGAAGGAAAACTAGACCAGTGTGGACTGGGTTTGAAAACATTGACCAATAAAAATTAGATTTAGAGAGTTCAACCAATAAGAACTGGATTTAGGAAAAGGCTCAACCCGAAGGTTGATTTTGGCATGACCGACGAAAATGGTTTTGATAAAAAACTCGACCCGAAGGTCCGATTTGGAAAAGACTGGTGTTTTGAAAGTGCTTGATGATTGTGATGGGGGATTTTCAATCTTCACCCTCACGATGACTTAGACAACTTTCAAGAGTCTCAAGATTATCCTTTATCCTAAATGGATAATAAATTCGATGCAAATTGATGCAAATGAATGTAAATCAATGCGAATAGATGCAAATAAATGTAAATAGATGCAAATGAATTGTGAGAGATCTTGTTTGATCCTGCCTGCATACAGGACGTTTGAAAGTAAAAACAAATTTTCAAAAGATGACCTAGTGTAACTAAGGAGTAAGATATTGGACAAAAGGATAAATAATTAATATTTGAAGAGCACTCCCTAAAGGTAAACAACTTCTTGATTGATTCAGGAGGCACTCTAAAAGGGGTCACTCCTCGCAAGAAGACATTTTGCAAAGAAGGAGAAAGTGAGGAAAATTTATACTTTTATTGATGTATTTTAAGAAAGAATGATAAATTGAGGAAAGAAACGAGACTAAATTGTTCCTTCAAAAGCAAAATGAAAATAAGGAGAAAACATTGGCATTGTTAGTTTCAAGGAGAGGCTCAATCAGGACGGCTGACGGGTGTCTTCTTCATCTTCAACAAGGAGATTTTTATCAATGCAGTCTTGAACGATGTTCTTGAAGACAAAACAGTGGTCGGTGTCGTGCCCTACTGCCTGATGAAATTTGCAGAACTGTTTTTTGAATCTGCCCATAATTGTTGGGGGATCAGCGACTTTAGGCAAATAGATCATATCTCTCGTGAGCATGTGTTCCAGAACACTCTTGAGTGTCTGGTCCAGAGGGGTGAACTTTCGATCAGTACTCCAGTTCTTGCGCTTTGGTTTTTCCTGATCTTTCTCTTTATGCTGGGGACTAGATTGGATAGGCTTATCATTGTTGAAGAACTTTTTTTTTTGGCCTTTTAATCCCTCTGAATTGTTATCACGATTATTCTTGTTGCCTTTGTTATTGTTGGAGGGATTGACAGAAAGAGTGAAGTGAGTCTTCTTCTTGGCATCTTGACTGCTTCTTGCAATGGTAATGTCCTCATAGACCCCGTTCTTTATCCCCAACTCGAGCCATTCAGCTTGTTCAATGAGCTCAATGAAAGACTTGGAGGGTGAAGTGGAAATAAGACTTCTCAAAGACTGTGAGAAGTTGTTCAGGATGATCTGGAGCTCGTGCTCATCTGAAATGGGGGTTATCATTTTGTTGTAGGTGCTTCTCTACCTGTAAATGAAGTCTCTGGCTTTCTCACTGTCTTTCTACTTCAGATTGTAGAGATGATTGAGCGTTGGCAGTGCTTCGAAATTGAAAAGGAATCGTTCGATGAACAGGTTGACCACCTTATCGAATTCTTGCAGCTCGATTGGATTGATATGCTCGGAGTATCATTTGGCTGTTGTGCCTTCTAAGCTGCGTGGAAAGCATCTGAACAAAGCCCGATTATCTCTCTTGAATTGATTGCACTCTGCAAAGAACATGGCTAGGTGAGCCTTGGGATCACCAGTCTCATTAAATTTGACAAATTAGCGGCGGAGATCTTCTAGACTATCATCCCCTTCAAAGCCATCGTAGAAGTCTTCACTAGTGTAGACTTTCTTGCTTTTACTTCGAGCTTGTAGGTCGTTGACCATCCTTGTCACTTCCTTCAGCTAAAGCTGGACTGGATCATCGATTGTTGGGGTTTGCTTCTTCAACTGGTTAAGGGATTCAAGCTCTTGAATGAACAACTCTTGTTCTTCTTCAGAATCTTCCTCCGCTAAATTCGCCCTTTCAGACTCACTTTATGTTGAGCCTTCTTCTGAGCAATTTTGATGTGCTTCTTTACTTATTTGCCCACAATTAAAGTCACTCATGCATAAAAGATCTTCTATCCTACAATGGTAAGCACATGCATTGTGTATCTATTCATTTATAAAATTTTAATTGTTTATTAATGATAATTTTGTGATGCACTGTGGTGTTATGCATATTTGAGTTGATAACTGTATGCATAATTGGGTGAGTTATTAGAATATGATCATATATATATATTGATTCTTGTTTACCTATATTGGTATTCTTTACTGGGCTTTCACGAGTCTGGCCCATTTTATTGGTTTTCAGGTAAAATATGATGCATAGCTCTGAAGTGGATGCAAAATGCTTGGGTGGCGTTCAGAGCTAGTCTTGTCCTTTTCCTGAGATAGTTTTGGAAAAAAATTATGATGCATAGCTTCGGAGCGGATGCAGAATGCTCGGGTGGCATCGAGAGCTAGTCTTGTCCTTTCCCTAGGATAGTTTTGGAAAAACATTTATGGTTGTTTTGGATTAAAAATGCTCTAATATGAATTTTAAATTATTGAAACTGAATTAAATTTTAATAGTGAATGTTATTCACATTTTAATTAGTTATGATGATTGATCGTACTGTAACCTACTCAGAATATTTAACTCAAAAAAAAAAGTTGTTTTTATTGTTTTTAAAAAAATAAAAATCTTGAAATTTTTTGAGTTAAAATTTTAGAGCGTTACACATAGCATAAGGAACATTGAGAATTATGGTATACTAACTCAAAATCCATAATGCAGAAACATCATCAATTATGGTGTAAAAATTTATAAACTATAGTGCAAAACATTATGATATATATAGTTTCATATTTATTAAAACAAAATTAATCATAGTTCAGATTCATTAAAAATAGGACTAACTATAGTTCAAATTTATTACAACAAAAATGACTATCATTTCTAGTTTAATAAATCAGAACAGACTATAGTTCTAGATTCATTAAAACAAAAATATTATAGTTACAGGTACATTAAAACATAAATGACTATACTTTCAGTTTTAATAAATAAGAATAGATTATAGTTTCAGATTCATTAAAACAAAAATACTATAGTTACAGGACATTAACAGGTTTAGTAAAAGAGAATGACTATAGTTTCATAATATTAATAGGTTTAATAAAATAGAATGACTACACTTCCATAATATTAATAGGTTTAATAAAATAAAATGATTATAGTTTCAAAATATTAATGGGTTTAATAAAATAGAATTAATATAGTTTCAAAATATTAATAGGTTTAATAAAATAGAATGACTATAGTTCCCGAATATTAACAAGTTTAGTAAAGCAGAATGATTATAGTTCTAAAATATTAACTTGTTTAATAAAACATAATGACTATAGTTCCAGAATTTTAATAGGTTTAATAAAACAGAATGATTATAGTTTTTAGATTAAATAAATTAGAAGTCACTATAGTTTTGGAGTTATGAATTCTAAAATTGCATATATTTAAAACATGAATCATTGCATGAATATCAAAAATGTTAACATATGCATCATAAATCCATATAAAAAATGTACACATCTACGTTGTGAATGAATATAAAAAAAAAATCAAACATCTAACACATATATATTTTGTGAACATCTAACACATGCATATGAACATTTACACATGCATATAGGTTTTATGAACCATCTACACATGCATATAGACATTATGAATCAACACATACATATAAACATTATGAAAACATCTATGCATGCATATGGACATTTTGAACCATCTACATAGGTATATAGACTTTATGAACCATCTAAACATGCATATAGACATTATGAAAACATCTACACATGCATATAGATATTTTAAACCATCTAAACATGCATATAGACATTATGAAAACATCTACACATGCATATAGATATTTTAAACCATCTACACATGCATATAGACATTATAAATCATTTACACATGCATATTATGAACAATCTACACATGCATAGACAATATGAAAACATCTGCACACATATAGACATTATGAACCATCATAAAACATGCATTTAGATATAAACACTTATATATATATATATATATATATATATATATATATATATATATATATATATATATATATATATATATATATATATATATCACCATCTGTAGATGCATATTTTATCATCTACAATCTATATGAGAGGGATGTAGAACCATACCTTGATGAACACAAGAACACCTCAATGGAGCTTCTTTGTGATAGAGAACTTCCTTCAAAACCAGGAGAGTTCAAAAAGTACCCCCACTCTACACAAGAAATGAGAGGAGGTGTGGTTTCACACCAAGAGGCTCCTTCCTCAACCTTGAGAAAGCTCTAATGGCTTCCCAAAAACGTTTTTGGAAAGGGAGAGGAGCTACTCCAAAAAAAAAAGCAAATGGGAAGTAGGGATGGCAGTGGGGCGGGGCGGGGGACAAGGTTTCCACCCCCGCCCCGCCTCAAAATTTTATCCTCCACCTCCGCCCCGCCTCCGCGGCGGGGATGAATTTTATCCTCCACCCCCGCCTCCATCCCTGTTTCATACCCTTCATCCCTAGTCCAAACGGGGATGAGGCGGGGCGAGGCGGGGATATTGCGGGGAAAAGTGGTCGGGGCGGGGATTAGGCGAGGACGGGGCGGGGCGGGGAAAAGTGCACGTCCACCCCCGCCTCCATCCCCGTTTCATACCCTTCATCCCCGGTCCAAACGGGGCGAGGCGGGGCGGGGCCCCGCTTTCCCCCGGTCCACTGCCATCCCTAATGGGAAGGGCCTTGTTGAATGAACCCCTCCCACATTTTCGTATTTCAAGAGATCGACCTTGAGAGATGGGTGGTTGAGAGTGGATGAGGGAAAATGGAGGTTGGAGATTGGTCAAACCCATCTACTTTTCCATTTTCCAACAAGAGACTCTTTTGTTTCACCAAAATGGAAAAAAATGCTTTTGAGAAAATGGTGCTTGGGTGGTCCACTTTTGGACATTCCTTGGAACTTCAAAAAGAAAGCTCTTCCCACAAAAAAAAATCAGTTTTGCCTCCTCCTCCTTTCTATTTTTTTTTTCTTTCTTGACTAAGTCCTATCCAAAAAGTCGATTTTCACAATGGATCCTTCATTTGGATACAAATTAGGTTGGGTCCTATCCAACATGGATCCAAACTACAAAAGAATCTGAAATCACTTTTTAATTGTTTAGACATTTTATATTAAATTGAATTTCAAATATAATTATAAATCAAGTGTAATAATCCACTTAATGCTAATTAAGCATAGTTTACAATTAATTGCTTGTTAATTAGCAAATAATTAATAATTAATTAATATTTAAAAATAAAGGCTTAATATTTATAAAACAAATGCTAATTAATCTTAATTAGCAAAAATAATTATTAAGCCACTATAATTGACCAATATTGTCAGTTAAATATAAATTGAATTTGCCAACAAATTCTTTTCATATTAAATTAAAAAATAAAAAATTTTGAGGATCTTACACCCAGCTTTGCCCTTATTATGGCAAGGGCGGCCTCGAACACTGGTCGTCTCATGTCATGTGAAAAACCAGTGTCACCTCTAGCCAGCAAAGCAGAGCCCTCGCCCAGTAGGTTAGTGTTGGTTAAGGGGAAAGAAGTTAATTTGCGGTGTGGTGCTGCAACTCCCAAACTTTAATAGCCCAGCTTACCACTTTCCTGTATCCAATGGTAGACGGTTTGATATTTTTTTGTATTTTATAATTAATGTTTTTATGTCAGAACATATCCTTTATTTAAAATTATGATTTTTTTTCCTAGATAAAACGTTGATTTACCCATTTAGATGACGAAACCAAGGTTTTTCAAAAGCTTGACTGACCAAAAACCTGATTTTCAAGATATTTATTTTTTGGTTTGAAATAAATTCAAAAAGAAAAACTCACTGTTTGCCATTTTCCACCAGCCATGCCAATCGCTACCAGTTAGACCATTTTCCTACTGATAGATTCGTACAAATTTGACAATAAAAAAAAACTGCATTTTCCAGCCATCTACCGGCTGGAAATAACCGGACGGCTTTCCAGCCAGTAGATGGCCTGAAAATGGCCAGGTGTAATATAAAATGAAGACCATCTACCGGCCGGAAAATGGTTGGACCAACACCAGCTAGAAACGTTGTTGCTGACCCGACCATTTTCCAGCCGGTAGATGACCGGAAAATGGCCAGTCATGGCAACAAAAATAAAAAAGAATGAAAAAAAATCCAGCTATTTCCGGCCAAGTAACTGGCCAAAAATAGCTGGAGATATTCCACCCATGCCAAGCGGTGCTAGGCCGACCATTTCCAGCTGACACTGGCCGAAAATGGCCGGCCTGAGGTTCCCAAAGTGGAAGGAAGAGGGGTGGAAATAGGAAGGGGCTTGTGGGGGGTTTTGAGAGAGGGTACCAGGTTACCCTTGTGAAAAGACTAGGTTGACTAGATTTTTCAAAACCTGGTTTAGACCAGGTTTTGCAAAACTTAGTTTCCACGGAAACCGGGTTTGGTGTCATCCAAACATGCGCCAAACCTGGTTTTCAACCAGAATATGGATAGGGGTGGGCAACGGGCCCGTTGACCTGGAGAAAAAAAAAATGACTCGTTGGTACTGTTACGGGCTAAATTCGAATTACAATATCACCTAATATTGCAATTTTTGGGTGTGGTTGCAAAGGAAGACTTGTGAATTTCCAAAATAAAGCTCTTCATAACTATTAATTTTTTCATGTTAGTATCAGAGAATAAGTTTATCTTGGAAAGGAAAGCCTTATTGTATTTTTCATTTTGTGAATGGGACTTTTCTTATTATCTAATATGATGGATATGAAACCTGTACATTTATGACCACACAATTGTACCATTTATTGTTTTAATTTTTAAGTCATGACAATTGCATCAGCCTTATTCTCAAGAAAAAAAAAAGACAATTACATCAGCCTTACTCTCAAGAAAAAAAAAGACAATTACATCAGCCTTCCGTGGATTCGTATTTAAGTGTCTATATTCAATCACAAATTGCAGTCAAGACATTTTCTTTATTGCAGCGTGCATTACTTTGTCCATTATTAAACTGCTGGTTTTCAAATGCATCACAGAGGCCCAAATTCCACCGATCAATAATTGTCGAACATCATTACTCAATAAACAGAAGGGGAAATCATCATATTTACATCGAATTTTATTACAGAGTATGTGTATACACCAAAATAGAAAAAAAAAGAAAAATGAAAAAATACATGACCCCATGGGCCGCCGTGAGTTAGATAATTCAAGGCAGGAGGATATGCGAGCAATCAAGCACACCAAATCCAAAACAAATCAAGGCATCATTTTCTACACTCCAAACAATTGAACATCCTTCCTTAATTTCAACCTTTTCGTTCTTCGGATCAAAAGAAGCTTTCCGGTTGACGTTAGCTTTCAGAGAAAATCGTCTCAAAAAAATCAATTTCTCAGCTCGTGTTATGTGAGGCTTCATGAACTCGTTTTAGTTGTAACAGATGCGTTCTCATACTACACTCTTCCACCTAGTTCATGAGGTTTGTATAAATAACATGGGAATTCGTGTCCCAAGCAGAATAAGCTTTAATTTAAGGATAAAATACTTACTTGAAGAGACACTACCCTTGAAAAGAGATCTCTACATTCACCGAGCAACGCTTGCTCTTGTGCAGCTACATCAGCTAATTCAGATACCAAGGCATTCATCCCTTCTACCTGAATAAGGCAGATAATTTTATAAGACTCAAGCATACTAGAGCGACTGCAGCATGGCCAAATATCTGGGTGTAAATTATACTTGAGGTAAGATTCATTTCTTCTTCACAAAATATGTTAAAATCAAACCAAACATGTTGACTCTAATTGGCATTTAAATAGAATATTGATCTACGAGGGAATAAGTATCTCCAAGACAAGGGTTTGATCCAAAAATCCTCTCTTAAGTATGATTTGGAGTGGGGTTGGCGTCATATGCCAAATTATAAGTATTTCTCATACATAATAGGTGGACAACTACCAAAAACGCCACTAGGTTTCTTTTCTGCCTTAGTGGTCATGACAATCACAGGCAATCAAGTAGGCTAGCTTAGGCAACCAATATCAACTATTTCAAGTAGTTGAACCTAATGCAATTGAGACCACTGAAGCAAATCAGGGAGAAGGCAAGGATTTGATGAAGCCTCAACTTGTCTTGGACAAATGACTCGATCAGCAAAAGACATTATTATTACCATATTCTAACTCTCATATGCAAGTCTAGTGGCACTCGATCACCTAACTTGTTAATTTGCCTAGTGTCACTTTAAAATGCTTGCGATTATATGCAGAAAGATCCATAACCATGCCATCCAAGTGCAGAGGCATAGTAATGACTTCACAGTTCTGAGCCAGAAAGTACATTGAATATTGGAAGAAGTGACGCATTCATTTTGAATTAGAAACAGGCAGGTGATGCAGGGAAAAAGTACTTGGAGAACTTTACTTTTTTGCCATTTTGACTCGTAATTTTGCACGAACAAGGGCAAATGAAAGTTAAAGCTACTGAATTGTACTAATATTAAACCACCATTATTACTCTGAAATATGCTTGGACTCCCAAAACATTTATCTGTAATATCAAGGATTTCAAACATTCTTGTAAGATACCAAGAGCCATACCATCTCATTGTTTTATAAGCACCGCAATTTGAAGTGAAATCTTACTTGATGTTGTCATATCAATCACCTATATCGTTCAAGGTAATATCTCGGTGAGGGTTTTTCTCGGAGAAATTTTCAGATAATGGTTTTTCTCATAAAGTTTTTGAGAAAATCTCGAAAGTTTTAAAAATTAAAATATATATATATAAATTAAAAAGATAAGAAAATAATAGGTTTTGTATCAATTTTTCTTACAAAATACAAGGAAATAAGTTTGGAAAGTATTTAAAATACAAAAGAAACAAAAAATTGGCTTAAAATATATAAAATAAGAAAAGAATATATAAATATCTTTGATAATATCCCAATATTTTCATTTTGACGAAATTTTGAAAATATTGTGAGATTTTCCCAATAATATCGGCTACCTTAATTTCTCGAAAAAACTCGCAATATTTTCAAAATATCACTGATACTCGTGACTATGGGTCATATCAAAGAGCAGAAGTTTTTGTTGGTGCATATGGCCAATATCGGTGACTATGGGTCATATCAAAGAGACGAAGATTTTGTTGGTGCATAGCCCAACCCCACTCGCTGTACCTTGGTAGCCCAAAACAGAATTGAGACACATAAAAGAAAAGGTGAAAAAAGAAAAGAAAAAGAAACCCTTTGGTTGGATTTCAAACCTTCAAAAACTCCAGAACCATCTCAGAAGCTGTGCAATTGACAGCCCATTAGCCCAAAAGGTCCAAAATGGACAAATAAGAACTAAAAGAAATGTATCCAAACATATGAAGAAGCTACACGGTTTGGTTTCTGTGGGAAGTTTTGATTTTACTTTTGATTCTCGAAACCCTTGTCTGGTCAGCTTGTGAGCTTGCCTCTTTTTTCATGTTTCTCTTTTCTTTTGGACAAGGTTCCCTCACCCTACCTTGACGATTGACATGATTTCAGCAGGCTTCATACCTTTCTTGTTTGAAGTACAACCCCATTTTCTTGCATGAATTTAACACCCATGCAACAAAGTAACAGAAATTGGATTCAAAATCTTTGTCACAACAATAGAAGAGATGGTGGAGAACCCTAGTTAGTGGTGAGAATGATAGAACAAGGAGTATAGCAAAAATAGGTGAGCGTGAAAATGAGGGACTTTAAGTTTTGATGCTCTTTGAGTAACTAAGAAGGCCAAATCTGATCAACTAAC
The DNA here is from genome assembly GCF_984573655.1 of Nuphar pumila. NCBI lineage: Eukaryota > Viridiplantae > Streptophyta > Magnoliopsida > Nymphaeales > Nymphaeaceae > Nuphar > Nuphar pumila. The sequence continues at coordinate 34,758,776 of NC_143253.1, read as the reverse complement.
CAACTCTTGTTTCAACATGACCATGATTAGGACCACAAAATTAACAAAGAGGATCTCTTTGTCCTAATGGTGCAAAGGTCAACAGGCATCTAGAAACAGGAAAAGGGAGGGGTTTCTTGCGATTAGCCAAAAAGCAGATGTTTTGTAATAACCTGGAAAAAAAATTAACCTTGGATTCAGGTCGGATCCGGACCCGGACCCGACCCGGACCCAACTGAGGCACCACCTCTGTTACCTTTTAAAGGACAACGAGGCCGAAGGGGGGGAGGTTCTCGAAACCCCCTTCCACCCCGACTCTCTTGTCTCTTGCGCCCCCTCGTCTCTCCCGACTCTCATCTCTCTCCTCTGCGTTGCCGAGCACCGTCACCGACGTCGGCGACCTCCCGTCTCCGGTGAGCTCCTCTCCTACAGCCTCCCCAGGTACGCACCATCGCCCCTCTCCTCTTCTTCTCCACTTTCGTCTGTCTCTCTCTTTCTTTCCCCCTCGTTTCTCCGTTACGCAGGGGGGGGGGGGAGCCACCTCCCTGTTGCACTAGATCGTAAGGGAGGGGCAAAGCTCCCTCCCTGCGACCCCTTTTAGCGAGGGAGGGGCAGAGGGGCCGATTCCCCTCCTGGTGCCCTTTGGGTGCAGGGGTCGGGCCGAGCCCCCCTTCATGCATCTCCGTACGGCAGGGGAGGGGCTGAGCGTCCTCCCTGCTCCCTGTTCCTCTAAGAAACCGACAGGGGGCTTGGGTCCCTGTCTCGTTTCCCGGTTAGCAGCCGATCGGGGGCGGCGCTCCCAAAAGCCGCAGGGGGGTTGTTGGCCCCTGCGCCTCTTTATCTCTGTTCATTTTCTTGGCAGGGGCCATCGGTCCCTGCCCTTTTTATTGTTTCAGCAGGAGCCATCAACCCCTACCCCTTTTTTTGTTCCAGTAGGGGTCGAAGGCCCCTGCCCTTTTTGCTTTCCAGCGGGGGCCGATGGCCCCTTGCCCTTTGTGCACGAGTCTATACTATTGGCCGATAAGCCCGGGTAAATTTCGGAAACTACATCATGATGGGGATAGATCATTGCAATGGTTGGTCTTCAACGAAGGATTTCTAGTAAGCGTGAGTCATCAGCTCGCATTAACTACGTCCCTGCCCTTTGTACCTTTCCAGCAGAGGCCGCCCCTGCCTTTTTAAATAACCAGCGGGGGTCGATGTCCCCTGCACCTGTTCTTTTGGCGGCAAGAATCGTTCGGCCCTGCCCCAGCCCTATGTATTGGAGAAGTCGAGTCTTCTCCTTGTTTTTACTTTTGTCTTGATTGCATGTTAATATCGCGTATTTGCAGTTACGACGAATCTCGCTCGCGCTCCGCGACCCGAGCCGTCAATCGTGTACACTCGCAGACGCCAGCAAGCTTGCAACTCTCCGAGGTAGGGGAAGATTGCACGAAAGACTTGGACAATTGAATTAAGTTCAACTAACTAAAAACGACCATTAAATAAATATATATATATATACAAATATATATATATATATATATATATTTATACGAGTATGCACTTAACTCAAGGACGCGGTTTCGCGATCCTTGTCCTTTACTTTCTGTCGTGCCTTTTACCTTCCGTCAGTCTTTGCTTGTCGTCGTGCATCGCGTCGAGGTTTGTGTTGCACTCCTGCTTACAGTTTTTACTTGTCGTTGCGCGTTGTGCCGAGGTTTTGCGTTGCACTTCTACTTATCGTCTTTACTTTGCGGTCGCGCTTTGCGCCTAGGCTATTGGTTTTGCATATGTGTTGTTATTGCCTTACTATTGCAGATGACGTGCAGGTTTTCGCTCTTTGCGTATGCCTTAAAGGCATCCTCGTGGAGGATGCAAGGGGCATTCACCACTCTCTCTCTCTTGCGACGAGAGTTGAGTTGGGAGCTAGTGTTACATCCTCGTCTAAGGAGAGGGATACCTCGCAAGGATCCTGACTCTTCGAGTACGCAGTCCTTCAGACGAGTTGGGGTTCGAGCGAACTTCTTAGCAGGGGTTCTGTTGAGAAACCTGTATCCCGTCTATCGAGGCCGGTATCGAGTCATGCGAGGCCTGTAGATACCCCGATAGCGGATGAGATTCTAGAAAATCGCATGCATAATGTTGGCACAAGCTACTGATTGTTTCAAAAGATAAAGAATGTCAAAAGTAAAGTTGATAAACATTACATCTTTGTGAAACACTCCTGTTGAGGCTTTTATTGAGGAGTTATACCCCCTTCGTCCTAGAGTACTTGTAGTCGTGCACTACACGCTAGTACTGCGATGATCGGATGAGACGGTCGTGCGACCTCGAATAGTGTTAAATGCACAATGCTGTAATCACTTAAATGGTGACTGATTCGCCTTCACAGGCAAGATGCTCGAGTGGTTTAAAGACCACAGCATAGAATGGGTCGTTAGTTAAGCAACCCCTAACGCACTCATTTGCTTCTTGTTGTCTGTCAAGGGAGAGGACAGAGCGGTACAAAACTCCAATGGACAGGTTGTTAACAACCATCCCACGGGCAATGATCCGGCTTCCCCAGTCATTGGAGTTAGGGGAAAGTGGTTACAATAGTTAGCTCAACACTTCTGCAGAAGTTGGATGCATCTATGGCACTGCTTATCAGCCTTTGGAGAATCCTCTCTCGGTTAAAGTTGTCCATTTAGGAGCGGACTCAACTAGTTATTCGGGTTATTGAAAATACATATAATAACAGACGCCCAAACTAGTCTCAGTTGTTTCTATGTTTTGCCTGCGCGTACCCGCAGACCAGTAATATCAAAACATAAAGTCAGTTCACACTGGTTGTTAGGTAGTGAGACTCGCTTGCACTACTTATTCGCTTGCGCTACCACGCTTGCACTACTTACTCGCTTGTACTACATACGCGTTTGCACTATTTACCTGCTTGCACTGCTTACCTGTTTATCTGCATATCTGCTTTAAACTGCGTAACCTGTTGAATTAAATGTACATAATTCAGTTTCCTGTAGTCTCTCTTGTGCACCTACTAGTTTTTCACGAAATTAACTCATTCTATGGGTACATGTGATGATTAGGTACACCACGGGCTATGGCAAGATGGCTCCAAGACTTTCTTCTTCCTGCTCTTAGTGCGCGTCCTGGACGTTTGGGGTGTTGTAACGGATTTTCCTTGGGATATCCGAATTTTGTACTATTTTGAGAACTTCTTAAATGAAAGTGGCTTTTCCAAGTGTTTGCAAGTAGCATGGGTTGTGCGCTTTGGTTCTTTTAGCTAACGCGCCCAAAGTTGTCAACTAGCCTTTCTGAAATTAACAAAAGAATAGCCTTCCGCTGATTTCATAAACCATCTCTGAAATAAAGAGATTTTTTTTTAGTCTTTTGTCTTTTTTTTTCTGAAAGGTTTGCAAGTTTGAAATTTTGAGGCGTTACATTTTACTGTTTGTGCTACATGCAAGCCATCCTTCAAGAAATATGCATGTGAAAAAACACATCTACCATGACAAATTCACTTGTGTCACTCTTGCAAGGGAATATTTTCATGTAATGAAATTTCATGACACATGGATCAGAAAGGTACTTTACCTTTTCATGTAGCAATATCTAACGACAGTTGTCTAATCATCTATCACCTGGTTGCACCACAAGTGATTGGTTAGCCAAGCCACAAATATGAGGTATGTGACCCTATGTCACATGGGCTCCTCAAAGGTGGAAGCACCCACATTGACATGGTGAGGGACCTGACATGATTGGGTGCTTGTCACCAACCATCAGGTTGAGGTCCAATCTTGGACTCGATCAACTCTGACCAACTCTAAAATTGTCAATAGAAAAGCTCACATTGGGTTTAGGGATATTCAGGCTCGAACTGATGACTTCCACCACGTCATGGTGATAGTCTACAAGTTTTACAAAAAGTCTTTTAAAGAAAATTATGACATACTTACATATTAGTAACTACATTACAGCAAAATTATTTCTACGTCATGTTTTTGGAAATTGCCATGTTGTACCATCCGCACCCATGTGACAGATGTGGGCTAAAAGCCTAAACCAACATACATGATAATGACCCACTCATCAACCATCTACCATCATCCAAACTGCATCAAGCATTTCAAGGAAGATCCTTATCCAACAGCTGGTGCCAAATGCTATTTAGGCCAGTGTTGTGAGAGGCGTACGCCTCAGTACCTGAAGCGTACGCCTCAGAGGCGAGGCGCACGCTCAAGGTACTGAGGCGTTGCTGTGATGCGCCCCTCATCAACCTCCGACCAGTTGTGACCACCGGCCACCGGAGTTGCTGTGCTGCAGCTGCTGCTCAGTCTTCTCCGACCACCGGACGACGGGCATATCCCTCGCTTCCGTACCAGCTGGGCGCGTGGTCCTTCTCTTACTGCCTCCCCTCCCACCACTTCACTTCCATACCAGTTGTGAGAGGTGTACGCCTCAGTACCTGAGGCGTACGCCTCAGAGGCGAAGCGCAGGCTCAACGCCTCGCTTCGCCTCATCGCATTTAACAACCTTGATTTAGGCTACATAATTTAATGTTGTTCTATCATATTCTGTTTGATGGGAATCTACAAGATGATGGACAAAAATGTGCACATGCACACACACACACAGAAAACTATTTACCATCATAACTTTCTTCATAAGGCAATTTAGCGACCATTCTGCAGGGAAGAACAAAAGATAAGATACCCGTAACTAGTTGTAATGTGTAACTCATGCAAGGTATTCACCTGAAGACTTTATTGTTCACCTATGTTACAAAGGTGCAGGTGCGGATAAGGGTGCGAATGTGGCACTTTAAAAAAGCTTGGGTTCAGGGGTGCAAGAAGGGTATATAAATATATATAAACAGTTTTAAGTTAACACTACATGTATGTGTGTGCATTTATGTAGTTATTTATATAAATATAGATAAAACCAGACTTGGTTAGGGTTAACTGAATCTACTTTTAGACAAATGGACTTCAGTGTGGTTGACTTCACCTGACAAAGGATGCCGTGTCCAAGTGTCGCACCCGCATGGGTGCTGGTGTGACACGGGTGTGGTGCTCTGTTAGAAGAGTCAGTGTTACATAGTTGTTCACTTATTACAAGGAAATGAGTTGCATGATTTATATTCTCTATCCTGCTAATTTGATGAAAAGGCTTGGACATCAATTTTTTTTCTATTTGAACAAAGCCAATGATACAAGATACACAGAAGTCCTATTAAGTATCAAAGAATATGTCATTCCAAAAAAACTAAAAGATAGATGAGCACAAATGAATTTTAAACTGAAGATCAGCAGGACTTCACCTTAGAAAGCAAATGACAGATGGAAGATCCCATGGTCTGCATCATATCAACAGATGAACCAATAGCTTCCTTCACATTTTGGATATCCACCTTTCAAGAACCAAAGCAGTAGAAACAACTCAGAAAAAAGTCCTGGTACTAGGTGGTCTAACAAAGTAATAATGGAACCGTTGGAGAATGAAGGCATGGAGATATAAAAAAGAACAAACCCTTGCACCACCAATGATTGGGAGGCGGAGAGTGTTAGCCTTCAATGCTTCAATAGCACCAGATAAAGAGCAAGAGTGGTCTCTATCCAGCATACCCCACTCTTCAAGGAAGGACATCTGCATTAATCAAACAATTCATTCAACTTCTAAACAACAACCATTTTCAAGCAAAACCTGTGTGTGTTACCTTTCATCTGGACAGCTTTTAATCTTCAACTAAGCAGCTCACTCATTTCCAATGCCATTAACGGATCAGATGTTAGCATATAACTATGACAACAGATGTGTCATCCAAATGGGAATATAGTGGATCGTTACATAAAATCCACAATCTAGGAGGATGGTTGTCAATTCTAAGGCGAAATAAGACTGTGGATACACAGTACCCCTCCCCCCATCTTTAGTTGTCAAAAGCTGCGCCTAGGCTGGCTAGGCGTAGGGCCACCGCTTAGGCTTATGGGTCTAGGCGGTAGGGCCCTGTTTTTTTACCTAGGCTGTCTATGCCTAAGCCACGGGAACATAGTTGTCATGTTTTTTAAAAAAAAAATCTCTTTTCTTTCTTTTTCTTCCTCCTCCTGCCCTAAAAGCTTTCTTTTCTATTCTTTCATTTTCTTCTTTTGGTTTTCTTTTTTACATTGTTTTTTTTTCTTCTTCCTCCTCCTTTCACCCCTCTGCTTAGTTGTCAAAGGCGGAGCCTAGGCGGCCTAGCCAAGGTAGTGTCTCAGTCTGATGCACAGTTGCACACACACACACACACACACACACACACACACACACACACACACACACATACATATATATATATATATATATATATATATATATATATATATATATATATATACATATATATATATATATGTTTTTCGTGTAATTGTATATAATTATATATATTGACATATCATAAACATATATTATAAATTTACAATATTATGTGGTTATATTATGTATAATTATATATATACATATTTGTGTACTTAATTCATATATAATCTATAAGCGTAAGAGTTATCTATTTGACTGTTTTTATGTAAACAACATATTATTATTTGTGTATTGCTTATTGTTGATTGATTTTATGTTGTATACATGTTTGCTATTAATTTTAGTAGTTTATTTATATATTTTGTATGTTTTTTTTTGTTTTTTTTTGTTTTTTTTGTTTTTTTTTTAATTGGGGTACCGCCTAGGCCTTGCCTAGTCTTTTTAGGGGTTCACTACCTAGGCTCCGCCTAGTACCTTTGACAACTAAGCAACCATCTCATAAAAAAAAAGCTGCAAATACAGAGTGCTGAAGCAGGGTTACCGGAAGCGCCTAGCTAAAAGGGGAAGCGTGAAACGTCGTGCTTCCGAAGCGTGGGGGAAAGCGTCTCCCTTTTTTGGGCGCGCTTCCCTTTAATGGGGGACGTGTTTCCCTTTAATGGGGGACGCGCTTCCCTTTAATGGGAAGCGCGCTTCCCCCACGCTTCTCCTGTTTTTTTCAATTTTTTGTATTTTTTATTTTTTATTTTTATTTTTTCGCTTCCCCCTCGCTTCCGAGATGCTTCCTAGGTCGCTTCCGAGACGCTTCCTAGGTCGCTTCCGAGACGCTTCCCGAATCGGTCCTAAGTGGTCCCACGCTTCCCCGCTTCCTAAAATTTTGAAAGTGCCTCGCTTCCCGCTTCCCGTATCGCTTCCCGCTTCCCGCTCCCGCTTCCTCAACTGGCAACCATGTGCTGAAGTCATATCTGATGGTCGAGATGCATGTGTCCAATTGCTCACGACAGTGGACTGAGCCTTCGACTCCTACAGACTTTTGGCACCCAATAGCCAAAAATTATAGGGTTTCGCTAACTAATTTAACAGATTAATGAACAAATGTTATTGAATGGCAGACCTGAGTCTGGTTCTTCTATACAAAATATCATATCAAAAGATGGAAGCAATGAAAGGAAATAGCCATTCCGACCAACTTCCCCTTTTGCCTTACATTGGAATTTCTAGGCTTCATTGATATCCTTTTTCACTCTTTTTCTCCTCTTGTGATTTCCCTTGATCCCACACACCATACTGCCTCTTAAATCTAACTTGCCTTTCCACCGCTTTCCAGATTCCACTAAGAAAACAAGAAGAATTCCTGGTCTCTTCTTGTTCTTATCCCCTAGGTTTTTGAGAAAGCCTATTCATACCTCCTATATATCCTTTTTGTTTTTCAAACAATACAACATCCACTACCAGGAACTTCCATCAATTACAATTGCAAGCCATATTCTTGTCTAAAAACTATCAAAAACATGTATATTTAGGTATTTCAAATCATCAGGAACTAAAATGTAACTGAAAGTTTGTTATAATTATGCAAATCTTTCCTCCAGAAGATAGCTTAATAAATGGTTTGTGGCTTTTTAAATATTTAAGAGTTAATTCAATTTTCAAGAGTTACAATAACTGTAGATAAATTTCATGATGAGAGGGAAATTGATGGGTCTGGGAAATATCAACAGCAAAATCAAGAATGATTCGTGCATTTTTACCAAACAATCAGGAAGCCATCTAAAGGATCCTCACTGTTTTATTAGAATAGGCAGCAACATGTGGTTGCCCAGCAAATCAGGCAGTCAATAATTGTCTTAATCAACTAGATGTACCAGGACACGATATGGTCAATCCCTGAGCTCTATTAGCACATTGACAAACAAGACCTTTATAGAGTTTTCCACATGATGCCTGCAACAATCACAATCTTCATGTTTTCGAGAAGCTTTTTATAAGGCGGTCATTGGAATTAATTACTTGATCATGGTAGACAACCTAATTATGAGAAACTGGAGATTTTTATTGCTTCTAGCAACAAAAGAGGGTAAAACTAAAACCTAAACTGTAAAATCTCTTGGTTATGAAATAAGCTGAAAGGTGTATAGGTACTCTTCCTAAAACAATGACTTAACTACCTCCAGAGTTTAGAGATATTCCCTTGATGAAAATAGACCATACAAAGACAGTCCAATGGTTGGTCAAAATTGTTTCTCATTCATCTTCATATGGTACTAAGTGCTTCTGAAATAGTGATATGTTGATACCAGCGCCAATGCCTGTGGAGATTATCTAATCAAGGAAAGAGTTGATTGTCAAATAAAATATCTTATACTCATGTGACATAGTTAAATATCTTATACTCACACAAGTGCTATGAAGAAAATCAAGCAAGCCAGCATACATGAAGAAGACAAGAACTTACATAAGGCAGTAAAAAGTCAGTTGAGATCAAGGTTGTCGGACTAGGAAGCGAAAGCAGAAGCGGAAAACGATACGGGAAGCAGAAGCGAGAAGCGATGCATTTTAAAATGTATAGGAAGCGGGATGCGAGGAAATATATATATATATATATATATATATATATATATATATATATATATATATATATATATATATATATATATATATAATTGAATGAGAATCAAAAAAAAATAAAAGTGACTAATATTAAATTATTTCATAATTTTTTTAGTGTAAGAATTAAATTTTTAACAAAATCACATGGAAGTGAGTGAGAAGAGAGAAAACACATAAAAACCATAAAAAGTTGAGTAAGAGAACATATAAGAAGAATAGATGACGTGTGTGGAAAGCATAGGAGAAGCGAGGTTCTCCTCCTCCTCCTCCTCCTCCTCCTCCTCCTCCTCCTCCTCTTCTTCTTCTTCTTCTTCTTCTTCTTCTTCTTCTTCTTCTTCTTCTTCTTCAAGCGAGCCTCCCTCGATTTTTTTTTTAAAATAAATGACCCTGGGTGCGTGACTGCACCAGATGTCGCACCCACGTCGCGTCAACGCCGGTGCAGCACCTGGTTAGCCGAATCCCTATGACATAGATGACAGCCTTGAAGCATGCTTTGCAATGAGAAAAAAAAAATCACAAAAAATGTGCTTCAAACATCATGAAATGGGCCACATCAAGGGAAGTCAAAAGTAGGGAAAATGAAAAGCCTTTGTGTTAAGGAAATCAAAGAGATTTACACTAAACATGGAAGGGTGACAATGGATAGCATTTACTTCTTGGCTATCTTATGAGAGGATCTAATTTTAATGCATTCTTGGATAGATAAGGTTCTTAAGCATGGAAACTAAATTGACAAGGTAAAAGCACTACTAGCATGTTAAATTTCCTCAATGATAAAGAATTGGATCACATTCGAAAGGGGAAACAAAGATATTTACCTGACCTTGAATAAAACGTGTACAAATCACACTCATTTTCTCTATAAGTGAGTGTGCACGAAAAATGTGAGACATTATGAATCTCCAATTACTTTAGCAAAAAAACTCAAAAAAATAATGTACCACTGTCACCGATATATTGAAAATATCGTGATATTATCGGCTATTTCAAGGTAACCGACAATGTCGAGAATATATCGCAACATTTTCAAAATATCGCTAGAGACAAAATATCGCAATATTTTTTGGGAAAAACTCTTTTTTTTATTTTAAGTTGGAATTTCCTATTTTTTTATATTTTAAAACCTTTAAAACATGTTTCTTTATATTTTTGGAAGAAAAATAATGCAAAACTTATTATTTTCTTAGATTTTTTGTTATTTATATTTTTTCATTTTTATAAACTCGTGAGATATTCCCGAGATATTCTCAAGATTTATCAACTTTTGAAAATCTCTCAAAGAAATACCCTCGCAAAGAAATTACCTTTAACGATACAGGTGACTATGGAATGTACTAATGGTCAAACATGGATGTTTCTAGCCCCTTTCTGCCACAATGTTATAATACTTCCACATAAGACCAAACACAGAAAAGTTGTATCATCAAAGAGTTGATGTTCCATGAAAGATTATAAGACAAAGCATTAAAGAAATCTAAAAAATGTACATCTACTTACAGTTTGCCAAGGCCATGGCGAAAGATATAGATCAACCCAGACAGAAAACTACTAAAGCAGTCTTGTCTATCCATTCTTTGATTTAAATAGCTACAATTTTTGAAGGCTGAGAAGCTTCCTTTCCTCAATAGAAGCCAGAACTGGTTTGCAGTAGATTGTCTGGAGGTACCCAAGAGAACCAATGGATACATTTCAAAATCCTCACCTACTCCCCGATGATGAAATGTGGGTAGTGAGAATGGGTCAACTCACTGTCTGAATCTCTGATACACTCACTGCTGGAATGATATGTTGTTTATTTTTCTGTACTAGTGACCGACGGTTGCTAGAAGCTAGGGGTAAAATGAGAACCCATTCTGTACAAGATTAAAATCACCTAATGCAAGAATCTTGCCCATTTCATTCTTATAAATTTTCTTTCAAGAAAAATCCATGTTAGTTATCTTGAAGCTATCCTAAAATTGGCTGATATTTGCTAAATGCCAATCAATTTCATTAGATCTTACAGTCACCTTGCCTTTTTCTCCCTTTTAAACATCGCAGGAAGGATGTTACAAGCACCAACTGATCAGTATGCCCACTGATTTTTTTCATAGACATCAACTGAACCATAAAAACCAGAAGATAAATAAATAAGCTGAGAATAGACGGCATTGATTAGAAATTGTCCTAACTTTACTAACAAAAATTGCTTGAAACATGAATGCAGCCATCATAAAGAGCCCGAAAAATTAATAACCTAATGATATCAAGACAATCTGCAAGGAGAAAAAGAAAAAAAAAAGCATAACATTCTATACTATTATCAGATTAGGTATAAGACTCACTTGTCCCTGAAGTAAGGCAGTTAGTTTAGCATGTTGCCTCAGTTGTTGTAGCTTTATCCTTCTAAACATGACAGAATCCCGCAGTTTGGATGTTGTTATCCATCCATTATACAAAATTTTCTGATACACGCATAACAATTCTAAAAGTAAGATATGCAACATACTTCATTAAAAAGGAAAAGGAAAGAGGGAACTACTATAACAAAAACTGGATCCTGCTCCAGAATTCCATCGGGTTTTCAAATTAAATAAACAGACATCGCCACGTAAAATTTACCATACATAGAAATGCCCAAAATACCAGACGACCGAAAATTCAGATATGACAAGGTGCAACATGAAATTCAGGAAAAGTAACACTAAGAGCATATGGATTGTACCTCTGCATTCAATCTCTGCGTGGCAAGTGCAACATCCGCTCTTGCATTCACAAACCTCCATTGCAGGTGCCTATTGTAAAGCAGCCGCAGCAGATGGGCATCCTCAATGTGGTTCGCGCCCTTCTTAGCCTTCCGAACATCGGCAAAACTGAGGATGGATGAGACAGAGTCACTTGAGCGACTGCTGATCGATGAGCTCATCAATGCCGATGCCGGAGTCGATGATGCCCGACTGCGCAAGGGACTTGGCAGTCCTCTAGATGGCGGACAGGATGGGATCCCAAACTTGCTCGGAGAAGCAGGGCGGCTCGACCCTCTAATCGGAGAAGAAACAGACCTCGGCGTGGAGATTGTCCGTGGAGAAGACGAAGAGCTTTCGGAGGATTTCCTTGCAGAAGCTGGCCTAGGCTTCACCGCATTGATCTCCAAAGGAGACGAGCCCAAACCCTGTGGCCGGACGGACCGGCAGGCCGTTGCCTCCTGCAAGAACTTTGCAGGCGTGCACAGCGGACGCCGGAGGGTTCCGCCAAGCTCCCGGCCGACGGAATTGCTGATGGAAGAGACGCTATCTGTATCGGAAGCGAGATCCGAACGGACGGAGTTATCGAAAGTCTCCACGGTGCCCGAATCGGAGCTCACCCTGCCGTCGAACGACACCCTCCTCGCAACCGAGCTCTCGTCTACTGGCTGCCGCAAAACCCTAGCCAACGGATCCCGGCCAAGCATGTCCGTGAAGTCGAGGCTCCTCGTGAGCACGTTCCTCCCCGACGACACCCCCGGCCACCGGTGCTGCTGCTCAACCCTAACTCTAGAATTCTCCGCCGGCTTCGAATTCTCTGCCAGCTCTCCGGCTTTCCCACTCCGCCTCCTCTCCGGTGTCGTGCCGCCTTTCCGCAGGGAGCCGGAGACAGCAGGGGACGGAGCACGTGCTGTTGCTGGCGGCCGTTCCCGTCGGCCAATTGGGAGCGAGAACGACTCCCCCTGGAACGAGACGGACAAGCTCCGCGTCGACGGCCAGAGTACCTCGGGCGCCCGTTTCACAGGATCGGCGGTGGCGGTGGCGGCGGCGGCGGCAGCAGCAGCGGCGGGTGTAGGAGTGGACGGGCGGGAGGGAGTGGAGGGTCGGCGTCGCTCGGCCGACTGAGACCGCTTCGGCGTTGCACAGGGGACGGGAACCGGCAACGGCGTGGACGGGCGGGCCGGCGAGGGGCAGCGGCGGAAGGAGGACGACGAAGACGACGTCGTCGTCGTCGTAGGAGCGAGGGAGGAGAGGTAGCGGGAGTTGATCTCGCGGCCTTTGGGCCTCCGGGCGACGCCATTGTTGCGCTCGGAGGGGGCGAGGGGAGGCCGCTGCACGTCGTCGGAGGGGCGGGGCTTCTGGCGTCCTGAGGAAGGCGTGTTGGCGGAGATCGCAGCCACCATTATCAGCAAATCATGGCCGTAGAATTCTTCGAACCTAGGGCTTGGAAATCGAAATCCCTATCGAGCGATCTCCATAGCAGAATGGAAAAAAAGAACAAAAAAAACTGCAATTCCACAAAAAATGGAAGACAAATGAGAGAGAAAAGATCAAAGAGAAGAAACGGAGGAAGAAGAACTAGAAAAAGGAGAGAGATGAAGTGGGGAACTTTAGCGTGCGAAAGGCGCGCACTTCACTTTCGCTGCGGGAGTGCGGGAGAGGTGATCTGTAATAGACAGACGCAGTGTACTGTTTTGCAGGTGAAAAAAAATTATAAATAAAATAAAGAAAAAAAAAGGTAAATTGTTATATTCTTGCATTTTTCGTTGAATAATTTGGCACGGATCGGAGTCGAACCCACGATCTGTATGGCACTGGGAAAAGGAGCGGGGAGGCATTGTCCTCGTCACGGCAAGACAATGAGGAAATGACATACGAGTCCCTTGTTGCTTGGGATTAACTGAAATAACCTTGTGTTGGCTGAAATGACATTTACATCCTTGAGATTCCTTTTTGTTTTAAGCAAGACTCCCGTCAGTGAATCGGTTTGAGAGACTCGGACCTGTCCGAGTCTATCAAATACGGCTTCGCAATTGGGCAACGACCATCAAATACGGCTTCGTCAATTTGGCAATCGACCCGTTTCATTCATCATTATGTTATGTGTGCCAGCCTAGGCGCTAACCCTTACTCCTTAGGGTAGGCTCGACCAAGGCACTCACTGCGCAGCTGGGCTTGATCTGCGTTCAAGGCGGGTCTAGTTTGGCACATCCATAGCCGTTCCATGCCAAAGAAACATTTTTCTCCATCAAAAAATTTGGTCGGTGGTAAACGAACCAAACAAACCGAACAATGAGTACTCAAGGTAGGGCAGTCATGTTAACCAAAAAATATATACTTTTAAAGTTGAAAATATTAAAAATTTGATTTTAAACTTAATGAGCCACTCTCAAATTGGCTCATTTACAAAAATAAATGCGTTGTTTGAAAACTGTAACTAATAAGATTTGAACTCTAACTTATTGCCTGCTGGATAAACACTTAAATCTTCAACCATCTCCACTCCATGATATGATATACGAAATATATTTATTGATAGTTAACGAGCCTATAAAAGCCTGAGTCAAGTCTGACAATTGGTACACTCGTTGTTTGACTGGATCAGTTATTCTACGAGTTTGAACGAGCTATTTATAAACCCAGCAACGACCTCTCATGATAACCGAGGGCTATAGAATCCGATCCGGATTCGTTGCACCGAGTCGTCCAGCCCAAGCCCGAGTCTGAATTCTTCCCAAAAACGACAACTTTGTCAATTTTTGTCCTTCACGCGGAACTCCTTTAATGGGATGACAGATTTGTCATTTTTCTCTCAAGACAGACTTCTTAAACCTCCGAAAATTAGCCCCTCATCGGTGCACCAAATGACGTAAAATTCCCTCGTGATTTCTCCAAAGTAACCAGACTACGGTTTACTTACTACGACTCGAGATGGGCTTTTTCGTCAATTAGGTAAAATCTTCAGATGGAAGTTATCCATTGGTTAAAACCGAAGTTGGCCTGGCACGTCGTCCCCACCCACAGCCCCAAAAAAAAAATCACAAACCAGATTCGCACGTTCAAACATCCCAACATTTGCAAGTTTTGGTTTTTGTAAGGCCGCATGTGATGGTTCCACCTAATCCGGGTACGGACCCCACCAATTTGGTAATTGGATCGGGCATATGGTCCAATGATAAGGCATAGAACCAGACCCGATGGCTGCTGTAGCAAGATCTAAAGGATTCTCATGCTTCCTTAAACATGTTACTTTACAAGAATTCCTCAACTTCGCAACCGGGCCAGAGTCAGGTGGCAGATCCAGATCCGGTCTCCACAATTAAACTTTTCCATGGTAGGCGTTAGCCGGTTCAGTTTCTGAGTCAACCTTTTGCCCTTAATTCCAAATGTGAGCTTTACTTTTATGAAATTTCTCTTATGGGTCACAGGTTTCGTGGAAGTTTGAAACTGTCAAATGGAAACTACGGATGGCAGTGGACGAAAAAAAACAGGATTCCAAACTAAGAATATGAACTGGGGATGAAAGTGGAAATCAAAACTCGTACAGGATGAAGGGCATATAAAATCTTTATATATATATATATAACCCTAAACCCTTCCTCTCCTTATTTTCTTGTTATTTTTCTTAAAATAAAAATAAAGTTATTTTGAGATGGAGATGAAGACGTTGACGGGGCAGCGACGAGAATAAAGATGAAGACAGCTATTTTGAGACGGATCAACTAAGAATGGAGGGCAAAATTTTTTAGATGGGGCGGAGGTGGAGACCTTGTACCATGCACCTGCCCCGTCCACTACCATCCCTAATGGAAACCCTAGGTTGGCATTAGGGATGGTAGTGGGGCGGGGCGGGGGACAAGGTCTCCACCCCCACCTCGCCTCAAGATTTTATCCTCCACCCCCGCCTCCATCCCCAGCGGGGATGGATTTTATCCTCCACCCCCGCCTTCATCCCCGTTTCATGTCCTCCATCCTCGGTTCAAACGGGGATGAGGGGGGGGCGGGGCAGGGATATTGCGGGGAAAAGTGGTCGGGGCGGGGTTGGGGCAGGGATCGTGGCGGGGACGGGGCGGGGCGGAGAAAAGTGCACATCCATCCCTGCCTCCACCCCCGGACGGGGATGGATTTTAACCTTTGTCCCCGCCTCCATTCCCGTTTCATACCCTTCATCCCCGGTCCAAACGGGGTGAGGCAGGGCGAGGCGGGCCCCGCTTTCCCCCTGTCCCCGCTTTCCCCCGGTCCACTGCCATCCCTAGTTGGCATCGATTATCTTGATTTTTTTTTGTTTTCCATATTATACTTTAGAATTGGAAACCCTCGTTTATCCTCGTAAATAAGAAAAATGCAAATATTTTAAACATTTGACATGAAAGATATTATTGTTGTAATTTGATTATCGATCTAACCTGAGTTAAATAAATGATAACAAAGGCGAAACAAGAGGCCCATATTAAAACAATCAGAAATAGGAAGCCTTATCTTTGGGCTGAAGACTCCTACTATATACAACAATTTGTTGGGATGGGGATGTTGGAAATTGATGGGACCGGTACCTTTTTTAAGAGTGTCACTTCTTTTAGCAACCATACCCAAAATATTTGAGGATACGTTGATAATATCACGATTTTATTGAAATCCTTTTAAATGATGAAAATATGTAAATAGATACTTAGTTTGTAAAGTATAACCCATATATAAGAATCGTGATCTCATTGTATTATTAACACGATGTTAAATGTGTATATTTTGTTATACTCTTTATTTATAATTTCATATCATTTGCTTTATTTAAAAAAAACTAAATACTAATATTTTCTAACAAAAGATTTTAATTCATATACATTTTTTTCTTATCCAAATAGTTTCAGCAACAAAATTTGTGAAATTGCTACCCGCAGTTAAATGAAATTGTGAAGCGGTAAGATTATCAAAACTGAAGGGTCTTGGGTTGAAATTCGATGCTGATCAAGATCTGAGTGAGCTAGATTCAACTTTGAAGGTCCAAATCATGCAAATGAATCTTAATCAAGCTGATTTGGATCCTTCACCCATAATCCAAATAATGCAATCCACCTCAACCACAAGAGACAACTTCCAAGTAGATGCTGCATCGTCCATGCTATGCAACCACATCCATGTCATGCAGCCACCTCAGTCATGTTGCCAAATCATCAAAACTAAGTGGGACCCACATTAGACATTTCATTTAGAAGACACTCTTGACTAGTGGACCCCACCCAAGAGGCTTTGAAGGCCCTTAAAATCATGTAACTCTTGGGCTTCCCTCTTTTATAATTTTATAACCGTCTAGCTCAAGATCCTCTTATATTAGTCTCTCGTTAGTGTGTTAGATAATGCTTATAGTAGTGGGTCATTTGCTTTTATTTTACTTAAATTTCTGTAATTATATAGGAGCTCTTTCAGCCTATAAAAGAGGCTCAACTTGGTGTAATAGCAGATATAAAAAATATAATCAAATTTGCCTCTTTCTTTCTTAAAAAATCATCATCTTATGAGACATTTCTCTATTTTTCTCTCTCTCTTCTACACTTTGGGCCCTATGTCATTTTCTTTCTTTCCTTACCTCTGTGAGTCCCTAACCTATTGACTCATTCACCTTAACTTGGGTTATTCTCTTGGTTACTAAGATGGTTTCAATATTCCAAAGATCTAAAATTTGTAAGTACTAAGTATAA
This sequence comes from Nuphar pumila, assembly GCF_984573655.1. NCBI lineage: Eukaryota > Viridiplantae > Streptophyta > Magnoliopsida > Nymphaeales > Nymphaeaceae > Nuphar > Nuphar pumila. The sequence continues at coordinate 34,741,495 of NC_143253.1, read as the reverse complement.
CCAATTCTATTTAGTATTTGTATGGATTGTAAAAACTCTCCAATGAATGTGGATCATCCCTACATCAAATAAGGCTCTTGAGCCTATTTTAACAAACTAGACCTCTTCAAGCCTTAGGACATCTTTTTCAAATGTGTGAGTCCTTAAAATTCATTTTCTAAACCTAAACCTCGCATAAACCCAAATCTGGAAAAAATATTTTGTTGTTGTGATTCCCAAAAAATAACCCTCTTTAAAAATAATGTTTCTCTCAAACCCCACCTAGTCTAGACCTGAAAAATTAACCTCAGATACTCCTATGTGTCCTTAACTAACCCACCAAATATCATATCATAATTCTTTTACATTTAAGAGAATTAAATCAAAAACCAAAATTGGGTCTGCCCAAAACCTAGTCTAGAAACAGATATAATCCAAACTCGTATCCTAACTTTGCCTATTTTTAATTCTCAAACCAGACCAAACCCAAACTTCTAAATTTCATCAAGACCTTCTCTAATCCATTCCTAGATTAACCTATTTTTTATGAATTTTTTATTTTTATTTTGAGAGAAATTATTTAGTCTCTCAAGGTCTATCAGAAACTGAAGAGTCTAGTTGCCAAACAAACCCAGAACTTTCCAGAATTTTATCTCTGCAACCTCAAATCCCATGACCTTTAAATTTCATTCCAAGCTTCTTTTATATGTTCTTAGCCTTCTCTTATTTTTTCAGTGTTTATTGTGTTGTAGTTTAGGAGAAACTATTTTTTTTTAAATTTGTCTGACCTTACCCAAATTTTTTTAATAACCTTGACCTTTGACTTGACCAAACCTAACATAAGCCTACTTAAACTCTAAAATTTGAACATGTTTTACACATAAAATCGTTGCATGCATTTTACACGTAAAATCATTACATCTGTTGGCTATTTTTTATGCTTTGTGTGATCCAAGTATTTTGTAAAGCATTCAGGGTTGATGTCTCCTACCATATCCAAGCTCTCAAATAGTGGTGTGTGTTGGGAATTTTGTGAATCTTCTTCAACACCCACAAACTCTTAGATCTCAAATAGATTTTTTTTTTAAGAAAGGGAAAAATGTTTTATTAGTCAAAGTCATAAGACCTCAAAATACAGATTTGGAGAGTGAGACGATTTGAAGAGTGAGTCAATGAGGAGTCAACCAATAACCGTTGAAGGATTATAGGACAGCCATGAAAAATGTCACCCATCCATATAAGATTATGTTCAGGCCACTTTGCACGCACAAGAAGTAAGACGTCAAACTGGGTCCTGAATGAGCGCCGCGTATATAAGCACGTGAGTCCCGTATTCCCATGTGTGTCAGCATCACTTAGCATCGGAGTCTGGTGTGGTTGCAAAGACTTAAGTACCCTTTCTTGCTATTCTCGCCATGAAACGACGGTTTGAGAAAATGACAAAAATGTCCTCTATTCAAAAAAGGGAAACGACGGTTCGAGAAAAGGACAAAAATTTCCTCCATCCAGAAAGTCGAGGATGATGATAGAGAGAAGTTGTCATTCGTCGCCAGGTCACAAGAGAGAATTTGAAATGCTATATGTCCCGGCTCTACAAGAAATCATGCATTAACCTTTCAATTATCATTGTGACCTTTACTGACATCTTGAAAACAAACATGTAACGAGAGGGAGGCATGGAGATCACATATTTAATTAATGTGAGTTTGCTTGTAAAAGAGAGATACTTTACCCACCAAGTAGTAAGTCAGGATTTGACCCGATCAATGACAGGTTCCCAAAGATGCGTCGGAACCGAATAGAGCGGAAGACCAAGGTAGGTTGTAAGAATCTGAGAGAGTCGACATCCAAAAAGTTGTGAAGCCATAGCTGAGGGGTGTGCATCCACATTAAAGAGAAAGTTCACTTTTTGCCTCATTTGAGCAAAGACCCAACACTAGAGCAAAGGCTTTAAGGATTGCAAAGATCCTCGCCATTTCCTATAGGATTGCCTCATCAAAAAGCAAGAAATCATCAACGAATTGGAGGATGGAGAAGTCAAATCCGAAGAAAGATATGGAGTTTAAAAAACCCATAGTAGTGGCTTGCTTAAGCAATACTACCAACCCCTCAGAAATGACATCAAACAAAAATGGGGACAATGGACACCCCTGTCGCAAGCCACGATGCAAATAAAAAATGTGGCCCTTCTCATTATTAAAATGTATGTAGGTTGAAACACATCGCACGAGAGCACTAATCCAAGAGTGTGAATGACTCCCAAAACCCATGCAGTTAAGGGACCACTTATATGCCCCTCCCCCTGAACATGTAGATGCATGTTTGAGGGTCCAAATGAGCACCATGTATATAAGCACGTGGGGCTCGTATCCACGTGTGTGTCGGCATCACTTAGCGTCGGAGTCCAATGTGGTTGCAAAGACTTAAGTACCCTTTCCCTCCATTCCTGCCATGAAACGACGATTCAAGAAAAGGACAAAAATGTCCTCCATCCAGAAAATGTAAGATGATCTTAACTCTTTAAAGTCCAAACATTTTGTTTTTGCCCTAAGCAGTAAACTCCTATGCTACCGTCGGATCACCCTTTGACGACATACCATCTGATGTAAGAGGAGCTCCCTTTGATGGTGCACCCTTTGCCGTCGTCTGCTGCCGCTGGAGCACCATTTGCCATTGTCTATTGTTGTTGGATCACCCTTTGTCACCGTCTGCTGCCATCGGAGCACCCTTTGTCATTGTTTACGCAGTGAGAGCATCGTTGCCTCCATCAGCCGCATCCACCTTCAGGGTGTTTCTCCTCCACTGTCGGATTACCAAAACTCCTACCATTTTGGTAAGTTTTGTGTAAGGTTTCATTAAGTAAACAAATCAATTTATAAATTTGAATGTTAAATCTTACAATTGGTTGTACTATTCATGCTAAATAACATCTATTTTCATACTGAAAGAAATTGAGTTTTACCTATCCACCTTCTAGGCGTCGAAAAATAGTTAGCACGATTTATTCTTATGAAGGTCAAACATTACAATAATATATACTTATGAAGGCTAAATTTCTACAATGATGTACATTTGAATGCAACAATGATTTATACATTTAATGCAATAGCGATTTGTATGTTCGATACAACAATGATTTATATGTTTAAAGCAGTAGCGATGTGTATTTATAATTTATGAAGTTACCACGATTTATACTTAAGTTTGCTAAATTGTACAATGATGTTTACTTATGAAGCCCAAATGTTACAACGATATGTACTTATGAAGGGTATGATTTCTACAATGATTTGTACATTTGAAGCATGAACGATTTATACATTTAAATTAGTAGTGATTTGTATATTTGAAACAGCAACTATTTATATGTCTGATGCAGTTGTTCCCTTGCGACTTACAGTGTACAGTTGCGCTTAGAGTCTATTTTGCTTTTGTTGAGTCTAATGTAAGCTACCCGGTTCAGGTGAATCAATACCCTGAAGGAGCAGCCCGTATACTTGAACTGTAATAGCCTGCGGGCAAAATTGTGAATGAAGTAAATGCGTTGAGCTTTCTTTTGTTCACCCTCGTTGTGATTGCTTCTTGTGATTGCAATTTCTCTCCCTCTATTCTCTCTTGCTCTCTTGCACTCTGATTACAAGCTTCCGTGATCGGCAAGCGAGCTGACTAGTAGGCTTGTGGCGGTGAGGAAGGACCATCGCGCCGCGCTGGCCCATTGAAGGAAATAGGCCCATGACAAGTGGTACTAGAGCCCGTTCTCGTGTTGGGGAAGGAACTCCGGAGTCGGTGTCGACAGACACGCCGACAGGCTGCGATTTGTGAGCAAGACATCATGGCGCCTTATCAAAACTTGTGCAACACCAAAGGCAAGGCAGTTGTTGAAGCTGAGGAGATGGGTTCACCTCGGGGCTAAGAAGAGTTGGCTGTAACTGTTAACAAGCTGGTGGAAGAGGTGACTTCGCATGATGAAGCGATTTCACACGCATGTGAATCATTCAATGGACTGAATGATGTGGTGGAGAGCCTGCAAGAGCAGGTAACCTTATTAATGGGGAAGGTCACTTCGTTGACGACTATAATGGCCGACTTGTAGACTGAAGTAGAGGAGCTTCAGTTGAAGAACCGTACGTTGCAGCGGACGGTGACCCTAAATGGCGGAAATGGTGAGAGGCCATCAAGGATTGATGTGCCAAGACCCACAAAATTCAATGGTTCTCGTGACAGCGAGGCCATTGAGAACTTCTTGTTTCAAGTAGAAGACTACTTGGATATCCAAATGTGACCCTCGAAGATCTAAGGATTAAGGCTGCAGCGACCTTACTTGATGGAGATGCTATCGCTTGGTGGAGGCGGAAGCGCAATGACATGGAGAGGGGTCAATGTGTGATAGACACCTTTGATGACTTCAAATTGGAGTTGTGCAACTACTTCATGCCAAGAAATGCGTAGAGACAGGCTTACCGGATGGTTCATGAGCTCAAACACATTGGTTCGTTGCAAGACTATGTCAGAACATTCCAGAAGCTTATGCTGGAGATACCTAACATGCCAGAAGACGACATGCTCAACTGGTTTATTGTGGGACTTCAACCATGGGCACAGTCTGAAGTGGAAAGGAGTAACCCTCGTATTTTGGAGGATGCATATGTGGTGGCAGAGCGCTTAGTTGACACTCAACGCAAGCCTTTCACCCCATCAACCAAAGTTGGGAAGAAGCCTGACCACAGAGGCAAGAAGGATGAGCAGCGCAATGATAAAGGTGAGACGTCGACGCGCCATCAATCCGAAAAGAAGCAAAACTTCACAAAGCATAACAACAACAACAAGGGTGCGGTTGTGACATGTTGGTTCTGCAGCGATAGACATATCTCCAGGCAGTGCCCAAAGCGCCTTGTAAAGGACGACGAGCAAGCCAATGTTGCACGGAAAGAATGTAGTGATACTGAATGCAGTGGCACTGAGACCATGCAACCAAGGATGAGGGCCATGTGATCGATTAACGCAGCTAAAAGTTGCGCAGCTAAAAACATGCAGGTAAGTAAGGAACTTATGTACGTAGAAGTCAGTATGAATGGAAAGTCTACTTCAGCTATGATAGACTCCGGGGCCACACACAACTTTGTCTCGCGAGAAGAGGCAGAGCGGTTGGGCTTGAAAACTGGGCCAAAACAGAGGAGTATCAAAACAGTAAACTTTGAGGTTAAGCCCATCATTGGTGAAGCAAGAGATGTGGCTACTCAAGTGGAGAGTTGGATCGGCAAAGCTAACTTCTCTATGGTGCCCCTAGACGATTTCAAGGTGATTCTGGGTATGGAGTTTCTGCGAAGCCAGAATGTTATGATGCTGCCAAAGTTTAATACATTGACGATTATGGGGGTTAGACCTGTCCCACACAGTGCAGTGCCTTACGCAGAAAGGCAAGTCTTCAGTGTTATCGGCAATGCAACTGAAGAAGGGTGTCAAGCATGGGGAGCAGACATTCTTAGTTGCAGTGCGCGTAGATGAAGTGAAGGTAGAAGCAGCAGTGTCGCCGACCCTAGCCCCACTATTGGAGGAGTTTCGGGGGGTGATGCCTCCGGAATTGCCAAAGCGTCTTCCGCCAAGACGTGAGGTCGACCACAAGATTGAGTTGACCCCGGGAGCGAAGCCTCCCGCAATGGTCCCATACCGTATGGGGCCAGCTGAACTGAAGGAGTTGCGCAGGCAGCTAGACGAGATGTTGGACGCAGGCATTGTTCGTCCATCAAAAGCCCCATTTGGTCCCTTGTCCTTTTTCAGATGAAACATAATGGCTCTAAACGGTTATGTGTGGATTACCGTGCTCTGAATAAGGTCACTGTGAAGAATAAGTACCCATTGCCATTGATAGCGGACTTGTTCGATCAGCTAGGCAGTGCCCGTATCTTTTCCAAGCTTGATCTGCGATCGGGTTACTGGCAGGTGAGGATTGCCGAAGGTGATGAGCCGAAAACAACTTGCGTCACCCGCTATGGTGCTTACGAATTTCTAGTAATGCCATTCGGGTTGAAAAATGTTTCAGCCATGTTCACGACTTTAATGAACCAGATCTTCTACCCTTACTTAGACAAGTTTGTGGTAGTCTACCTGGATGATATCGTGATCTACAACAGTAATATGGAGGAACATGTCGGGCACTTACGAACAGTGTTTCAGGTGCTGAAGGAGAATGACCTATGTGTCAAACGAGGGAAGTGTCTCTTCGAGCAGGAGGAGATAAGCTTCCTTGGCCACGTTGTGGGGCGTGGTGTGTTGCGTATGGATGAGCAGAAGATAAGGGGCATCCAGGAATGGGTTTCGTCAAGCAAAGTGCTAGAATTGTGGTCATTCCTCGGTTTAGCAAACTATTATCGGCATTTCATCGAAGGTTATTCCCTCATTGTTGCGCCCCTCATAGATTTGTTAAAAAAGAATCGGGTATGGCTCTAGATAAAAGCATGCCAAGATGCCTTCAATGGCTTGAAGAAAGCCTTAGTGAGGGAGCCAGTGTTGCGACTGCCTGATCATTCGAGACCCTTTGAAGTCCACACTGATGCCTCAAACTTTGCCATTGGCGGAGTTATTATGCAAGATGGTCATCTGATCGCAAATGAGAGTCACAAGTTGAAAGATGCAGAGAGGCGTTACACAGTGCATGAACGTGAGATGACCGCCATTGTGTATTGCCTCAGAACCTGGCGGCACTACCTTTTGGGTGTCGAGTTCGTCGTCAAGACGGACAATGTGGCCACGAGCTATTTTCAGACGCAGAAGAAGTTGATGCCTAAACAAGCTCGATGGCAGATGTTTTTGGCTGAGTTCGACTTTGCCTTGGAGTACAAGGTTGGAAAGACCAATGTTGTGGCGAATGCCCTGAGCCGTAGGGCCGAACTGGGAGCTGCGCGCGCAGAGTCTTCTAAAGTGCATTTGGAGGGTGCATTGCTGAGCCGCATCCGCGAGGGTACACAGCAGGATCTGATCGCACAACACCTTGTTTCTCTGGCGCAGGCAGAGAAGACTCGACGATTTTGGCTACAGGATGGCCTCCTCGTAACAAAAGGGGGATGCATCTTTGTGCCATGGTGGGGAAGCCTTCGTCGAGAGCTACTCAAGGAGTGCCATGATACACTATGGGTCGGCCATCCTGGTCAGGAGCGGACCTTAGCACTCCTTGAGCGCAGCTACTATTGGCCGCAGATGAGAGATGACGTTGATGGGTATATGCGGACATGCCTCATCTGCCAACAAGATAAGAGGACAAACCAGAAGGTTGTCGGTCTCCTTGAGCCTCTACCAATTCCAGAACGTTCTTGGGATAGCATCTCCATGGACTTTATTGTTAGTCTGCTGAAGGTAGAGGGCCTTAGTTCTATTTTGGTTGTGGTGGATCGTTTCTCAAAGTATGTCACCTTCATCCCAGCTTCCAAGGAGTGCCCTGCAGAGAAGACTGCAGAGTTGTTCGTAAAACATATGATAAAGCACTGGGGCATACCAAAAAGCATTGTGAGTGATCGTGATGCTCGCTTCACGGGCAAGTTCTGGCGTGAAGTATTTCGGCTACTTGACTCTGAGTTGCTGTTTTCAACAAGCTTTCATCCGCAGACAGATGGGCAGACAGAGCGTATCAATAGGATACTGGAGCAGTACTTTAGGCACTTTGTTAGTGTCAATCAGAAAAATTGGGTGAAGCTCCTTAATGTGGCACAATTTTGTTATAATCTGCAGAAGAGAGAGTCTTCAGGCCACAGTCCATTTGAGATAGCCACGGGGCAACAGCCACTGACCTCGCACACTCTTGCCACACAAGAAAAGGGAAGGACATCCTTCGTCTATCAGTTTGTTCGCGACTGGCATAAGCAAAATGAGTTGGCGAAGGCATTCTTACACAAAGCGGCAAAGAGAATGAAGAAGTGGGCAAACAAACATCGTCGACCCGCAGGGTTCCAAGTTGGGGACCAAGTGTTGGTGAAGTTATATCCTGGACGCACAGGCATCTTCCGCGGGCGGCACCGCGGACTACTCAGAAAGTATGAGGGACCCTTCACCATCACAAAGAAGGTGGCCAAGCTGGCATACAAGCTGAAGTTGCCCCCAGACTTCAAGGTGCACCCGGTGTTCCACGTGTGCAACCTCAAGTAGTTCCATCTAGATGATGGAGACCCAGAACGCAGTGTGCCACATCGTGCTCCCATCATGCAGAGGGCCTCGGCAGCACAACGAACCGAGAAGCACCTCAGTCAGATCCTTCGCCACAAGGTCAACTACTTGGGACAAGCGAAGAAATACTTGGTGAAATGGGAGGAAACAACAGAACCAACGTGGGAGCCTGCATTTCGAATGAACAGCCACTACTCGGCTGAAGTTAGGGCTTACCACAAAACAGATGGCGCCGAGGACGGCGCATGATTTGAAGGGGGGAGCATGTTCCCTTGCGACTTACAGTATACAGTTGCGCTTAGAGTCTGTTTTGCTTTTGTTGAGTCTGATGTAAGCTGCCCGGTTCAGGTGAATCAATACCCCGAAGGGGCATCCCGTATACTTGAACTATAATAGCCTGCGGGCAAAATTGTGAATGAAGTAAATGCGTTGAGCTTTCTTTTGTTCACCCTCGTTGTGATTGCTTCTTGTGATTGCAATTTCTCTCCCTCTATTCTCTCTTGCACTCTGATTACAAGCTTCTGCGATTGACAAGCGAGCTGACTAGTAGGCTTGCGACAGTGAGGAAGGACCGTCCCGCCACGCTGGCCCATTGAAGGAAATAGGCTCGTGACACAGTAGCGATGTGTATTTATGAAGTTACCTCGATTTGTACTTAAGTTTGCTAAATCTTACAACAATGTTTACTTATGAAGCCAAATATTGCGATGATTTATGATGTTGGTGATTGTGTAACGAATGTGATAATTTGTAATAATATATACTTGGGGAGGCGGTTGTAACACATAATGATGTGGTTAATTTTATGTGTTATGCGGGTTAGTAATGACTAAAATTTGTAAGACAAGAAAGTCCCTACCGTTCAAGGGGATGACTACTGGAGAAGTGATCCACCAGTCCAATATATATGAGTATTATGAAACATACCAAAATATAATGAAGATTGAGAATGGTAAAGACATGGACAAAGCGTTGGAATTTTATAATGCAGCGCCTGATCCATCAGATAGTGAAGATGAAACACAAAGGAATAAGGATGAGGAAGAACTTAAAATGAAGAAGAAGAAGGATGGCAAAGAGAAGGAAAAGCAAAGGAAGAAGGAGGAGGAAAATGAAAAACAAAGGAAGAAAAGGCAAATGAAGAAGGAAAAGGAGGAGACAGAAAGGCAAAAGAAGAATAAGAAGGAGGAAGAGAAAGAAAGACAATTGAAGAAGAAGGAGGAAGAGAAGGAAAGGCAAATGATGAAGAAGAAAGAGAAAAGACAAAGGAAGAAGAATCAGGATGAGGAAGAGAAGGAAAGGAAAATGAAGGAGAAGGAGGTCAAAGAAGAGAAGAAAAGGCAAAAGAAGGAACAGAAGGATGAGGAAGATAAGGAAAGGCAAAGGAAGGAGAAGGAGGATGAGAAAGAGAAGGAAAGACAAAGGAAGGAGAAGGAGGACGAGGAAGATAAGGAAAGGGAAAGAAAGAAGTAGGAGGGAGAAGAGAAAGAAAGGGAAAGGAAAAAACAAGAGGCAGAAGAGAAGAAAAGGGAAAGGAAGAAGTAGAAAAGCAGAGGAAAGAAGCGAAAGAGCGAAAGAAGGAAGAAGTAGAAAAACAGAGGAGGGAGGCGACAAAGCGAAGGAGCAACAAGAAAGGCAGAGGAGGAAAGGAGGAGAGAATGAATGGGGAACAAGAAAGACAGATGAGGGAGGAGGAGGAGTGAATGCTGGAGTAACAAGAAAGGCAGAGGAGAGAGGGAAGGGATGAAGAGGAGAAAAGTGTGACCAAGGTAAGTAATTTGCTCTTGTTTGTCACGATTTACTATAATAGGTATTATTATGTATAACGATTACTATGATAGTGATTACTATGTATAGCGATTACTGTGATAGAGATTATTGTGACCTATGTATAATGATTACAATAATAACGATTAGTACGTATAGCGATTACATAACGATTTACTGTGATAGGTATTATTATGTATAACAATTACTGTGATAACGATTACTATGTATAATGATTACTTTGATAGTGATTACTATATATAGTGATTACTGTTATAACGATTACTATGTATAGCAATTACTGTGACCTATGCATATTGATTACCGTAATAGCAATTAGTACCTATAATGATTACTTTGATATCGATTATTGTGTATATGATTACAGTGATACCGAGTGTACAACAATTATTATATATAGCAATTACTGTATACAACGATGTGTAGAAGTATAAATGGGACTAATTGTGATTTGATATAAATAATATGCTATTTTGTGTTACAGAGATATCAGAAGAGAAGTAAAGTACCAGGTGAAAAGCTGAAAGGGTGGTGTTAGTGGCCTCTAGTTCTGTTATGGTATGGATAACTGAGTGAATATCAAAAGGACCGATTACGAAATATGCACTTTGGCGGCCTTCTGAACCAACATTATTTTGAAACGTGCTGAAACACAATGACCCACCTGGTCAATAAGTAGAATCATAAGACGAACACATTCCAATTTGATGGTTGTGAGATCACCATAACCCTATAAGATATGGCACAAATTATGAGTCTTAAGTGCAATGAAAGTGTTGTTCTAGCACGAGATTCAAACTATAATGCAAGGGACAAGTGCACGACCCTTCAAGGAATGTCGATGGAGAACTGAGGTCAATGTATTTTTGGTGAAAGCAATTCCACATCGATGAAAGTTTCTTCTTTCCATAATAAATGGGAAGGTCGGTCTGCTACATGTGCATTTGAAACAGCTGACCAAGAGTTGCGCGACTTCCTTCTTTATTTTTTTGAACTTACTTTATTTTCAGATTTGTTTGGTTCAAGGTTAAGTTACCTATGGCTGTAGTTCTTGGAAGACTTATATGAAGTCAACAACTATGCATGGAGTGTTGCTATGCTTACACACTTATACAGTCAACTTTACTGTGCGAGTAAGGGTACAAAAACCGTCAAAGGGTTTTGGCCATTTGTCTAGGTAATTATTTATTATATATTCAGTAGTTGTAGACTAAGATCGTTGAAGGTTATAGTCTTACTAATATATTGTTTTTGTAGGCCTGGACGTGGGAGCATATTGTCGCATTGTGTCCTCAGTGTGGCTCTGCGATTTGTGGTTTTTCCAAGATCGGCTGGTGGGCTACAATAAATGTCAAGAAGGATAATGCTAAGTTTATTTTCGATGGTCTCCAATTAAATGAGGTAAATGGTTTAAAATTGTTTATAATCATTTTAACATTTATCATTCATTAGTATAAATCGCTGAAATGTTTAGCATTCTTAAGTAACCATCGCTGCAGGATTTTGTCTTCATTAGTACAAATCATTATCGCATTAACATTTAGCATTCATTAGTATAAATTGTTCTAATATTTAACATTCTTAAGTAATGATCATTGCATGATTTTATATTCCTTAGTACAAATCGTTATTGCTTTATCATTTAACTTTTATTAGTGTAAATCATTGTAATGTTTAGCATTCTTAAGTAATGATTGTTGCAAAATTTTGTCTTCGTTAGTACAAAGCATTATTGCTTTAGCATTTAACATTCATTATTGTAAATCGTTGTAATATTTAGCATTCATTAGTGTAAATTATTTTAATATAAAGCACTCATTAGTGTAAATCGTTATAAGTTATTATAAATCATTTTAATATTTAGCATTCATTAGCATAAATAATTATGTCTATACCTAAACCACAATCTCCAATGTACAGGTTGTGTGGAGACCGAGTCCCAAGCCAGCTTATAGCAAATCTAAAGCCAAGTTGCAGCATGGCAGTCAAGTTCTCCTATAAGTTGTCTTGGGACAGTCAACCCTAAAGCAGCCTGTGGTAGTGAGAAGAAAGATGAATAGTGGTGGGGCCATGAATGTGAATTGGCATGAACGCTTCAAGAAACAATTGGATAGCTAGAACAGAGGAGGTGTTCGTGCCATAGCATATGATTATAAAAGTCGACAATATGACCCTAACTATTTTAAAAAAATATTAAGAACCCATGCGTCAAAAATTGGAGATTGAGAAGAAGTAACATGTAAGTAAGGTACCGTCTGTCCCCAGCATGTCATCTCCCAGCATAGAAATAATGTTCATTGTGTCTCTCTGGATACAATTACGATTTCCTTAGTTACAGTACACGATGAGAAGCCAACACAGCTCACAAAAAAGAAGGTAGTCTCTGCCACAAGGTTAAAGATGTTAGAGATAGAGAGAGAATAAGGAGTTACAAAAGCAGGTGCAAAATTTAGGGAGATAAATGTGATCACAATATGATATACTGGTAGAGATGATTACCAGTGGTTTTAATAAGATTGAGAGAACCAAGAGGCCACCGAGAAAAGAGAGTTCACCAAGGAAAAGAAAGAGACGATTTGTATGTCATAGTCCATCTGAGTCATCAAGTGTCACTGAATAAACATTATGTTATTTTTCTATCCCAATAATTTTTTATTGTAATTTTATAATTCTTTGTTGTAATTCTATAATTCTTTTTTGCAAAGTAACATTCTATAATTGTATAATTCTTTTTTTAATAAGTGTAACACACAAGTGCCACTGAAAAAATCATTGTAATATTCGACCTTCATAAATAAAAATCAAAGAAGTGTTTAGCGTTGTGTACTCTAGAAATTATGATTTGCTTTTATGAGCTTTGTCTTCCTATCATGATTTACACAATGATTGATAAAAGGCTGAAATGATTTGTATATATGTAGGCTACGTTCTATCACAATTTGCTTGATACCGATTGGCTTGCAACCAATTATAATTCTTTGTTGTAACATAACATTCTATAATTATATAATTCTTTCTATAAGAAATCACAATTTGTTTTTTATAGAAGAAGTGTTCTATCATGATTTGCACAGCCATGGACATAAAGCAATAATGATTTATCCTATCGTGATTTGCTTTTACGAGTTTATCTATGTGAACGATATGTCCTATTACGATTTACACAATGTCAGATTCATAAAAAAAAATTAATAAATAAATCTACACGATGTTTAGACTTAGTAAAGTACAAATTGAGGTAACTTCAACGATACAAATTGAGGTAACTTCATAAATACAAATCGATTTACAACTTGATACCGATTTAAGTTTTATACTAAAACAATATTTTAGTAACAGTTGCAAATCGATATGAGTAAATTACGATATTACATATTGATATCGTTCACAAAGACATATCATTGTAGCGGTAACTTCATAAATACAAATCGACGTGATTTACAACCATATTTATTTACAAAAAATATGAGTATTTAGTTATAATACATCATGACCAATGGTTTGGCCATGAAACGATTTGTATTATGAAGATCTTATCTCAATATTTTATTTTCTATAATGATTTACAAATGAAACGATATTTTTTAATTTATGTGCAATGTGATTTATTTGTTTATTATATACTTTGTGCACGATTTTTTAAAATGAGCGGGATGTGAAATGATGTTTCTTTTATAAATGAATGACACGTCGTACAAGTTCAAGAGGGTGTTGTTTCACTTTGCTTTGTGAGTAAGGAACATATGAACTGACATTTCCTTTATAAATGACATGTTTGGAAGCCAAATATATAACCTGCTTCGTCGCAAAGGGGGTATCGATGGCGAGGAAGGAGACGATGACAACTATACAACCAGTGATGGCGAATCGGGCGTATATTTTATAAACTTTGTGACGAGTATCTTCAAAATTTGTTTATTTTATATCATATATTTGATTTGTTTTGTGCATTGTAGAAATAGTAATATAATGCGACAAATCATTTATTGAATATTCTGCTAATGTTAGTGAAACATCCATAAAAAGTATCCAAAAACTCAGCAAAGAGCTCCAAGAGAATATCAACCGGCTGCGAGATGAATTTACAGAAGGAAACACTATCACTAATTTTGTATGTATGAAACCACTATCAGTTATATATTTATGTATACCATGGGTATGTATATTAACACATGCATGTTTGTTGCAAACTGACTATATACGATTTTGTCATGTATATTCAAAGCAACACAACAACCAATACTAGATGCATCGCCAACCCTTATTTCATTGTATATCGGTTCTCTTATATGTTTCTTTTCTTTTATGATTTACTCTTGTTGTTTCATGTTTTAACCTTACTATTATCACAGTTTCATTCAACAGAGTTTCGTTCGTCGACTGCCATACGCCACTAGATTTCAAGATGGACTACAATGTTGGGGGTAACGATGATCACTGCAGAGACTTTTGGTCAAGTGAAAAGGTAAGTGAAGAAACCTATTGTCTAAGGTTTGTGAGGCATAATAGTCCTAACATGATTTCTATTATTGATTTATAAGATATTATATTGATTTAAGATATTGTTTTGATTTTAAATATCGATTTGTATGCTGATTCTTAATATCGATTTCTAAGCTATCAATAGGAATTTCTATATCGATTTGTAAGATATTTTATCATCGATTTACAAATATTGATTCCTACATTATGGTGATGGTCTAAACATTTTGGTCTTATACGTGATGAATTTACGAAAATAACAACTATGGTGCTATAACTCATTAGACTTTCACACTGGTATAGAACATAAGATTATGTATTTGGTAAGTTTCTATCTATAAATGTATCGTATCTTGTACAGTAGTCTGAAATTTACTTGCTTCTATATTAACCATAAGTGGGATTCCTCAAAGACGTCTTAGGTGTCAACATTAGCGAGTGGAGGTTTCACTGCGCACTCGATGCTCTTTTACAAAATAATGACATCGATTGTGACGTATTTGTAATAAAGTATATTGAAGCAATATACAATGGACAATAACCTAATTTCGATGTTGTATGTTTTACACTTAAACATGTTTTATTATCCTATATTATTAGAAACTCAATTTCTATATTGGTCTCACATTATATTTTTATTGCAGGATGATATACATGGATTCTGCACAGAACTATGCAAAAAATTAATGAAGTTTCTAATTATGGAAGAGAAAAATACTCAAACAACAAGAATACCTACAAGGCAACGAACAATGTGAGCCCCCTAAGAGTAATATGATGTACAACGATTTGTAACAGATTTTGTAGACTGTGTATACAATTTTGTAAGACTATGTATATAAATTTTATAAGACTGTGAATACAAATTTTGTAAATCTCTTTGGGTTGAAATAAAAATTCAATAATTACCCCGATTTTAAGAGGAATGCTGATAAATACTGATAAATGTTGATATCAAGAGGAATATTGATATATATTTTCAGAATGGAAAGATCTGTGTTTTTAATCCTTTTACATAGGACACTATGTAAATTGATGTGGTTATAAATTGCGTCGATAGGCTACATGATAAATCGCTTTTACTATACACGTCAATAAGTTAGACTATTATTTATAGCAAAGACAAATCGTTGTCTCCGACATAGACGTCATTGTGTAAATCACTATAGGGCACTATATGGTATAACGATTTATATAACATGTTGGAAGAAAAAAAGTGTTTTGTATTTACAACGATTTATACATGTGAAGGCTAGATGAGACAAATTTTTTTACTTTTAATACAGTTTATTTACAGAACAACTTTTTGTGCAACGATTCAAATACAATATATGTACAATAATTTATATATGTGAAGGCTAGATGAGACAATGTTTTTTACTTATAATACAGTTTATTTATAAAACAATGAATGACGCGAGCCTGCCAGGCATAATATGATATAAAGAGATTTAAAAAAAAATTGTACTGTATATAAATTTTATAATAGACTGCATATACATATTGTTGAGTACATTCATGTTTAATCAAATACAAAATATGTACATCTATCTTGATTCAAATACAAATTCTATACATTATACTTCTAATTATACTCATGTAAGTTGTGTTTAAAAGGCTAACTTTTACTGCCATTTATACTCATGTGCATTGCGATTTTCATCCAATTGTGGCCGACATAGACATCATTGTGTAAATCATGATAGTACACTACATGGTATAACAATTTATATAACAAATAAATCACCATAAGACACTACATGGTATAATGATTTATATAACATAGGCGTCATTCTTATACCATTAGTAAATCATGATAGAAAACTACAAATCATCATCACAAGTTTAGCATTCATAAATAAAAATCGCACTGAAAGGAAAAAGGTGTTTTGTATCTACAACGATTTGTACATGTGAAGGCTACATGAGACCGATTTTTACTAATGGTATAAGCACTAAACAACGGACATTTACCAATGGTATCAAAACTATAGCTCTGTAGGCTAGATGAGACAATGATTTATACATGTGAAGGATACATATTACAATGATCAATCTTGAAATGATCACTATTTACAATGATTTTTACAGTGCAATTGTTATAGTGCGATTTCAATTACATAAGTCAATCATCATGGAGATGTATTAAGTTACATCAAATTATATAATTCATAAATCATGTAGATTTATTATGTTGCATCATGTTAATACAATGTTATGTTCCATCATGTTAATACAATCAAATACAATTATGTAGATGAAGAATTCACACGTGATTCCTGTGTTCCATTGCTCACTTTTGAATTGAACTGAGCCTGTCATGAAACAAAATAATATACGACACTACATTAAGTTTAACAAGAAATGCAAACATCCTTCTAACATTGATTACATATGAAAAGACTTGTAAAACTGATGTCATTGTTCCACTCAAACTGGTCGAAAGGATTGAAGGTTCCAACGTTGTAGTGCATGTTTGTAGGGTATTGCTGCATGTTGAAAATTACACAAGTTAGATATTGATAAGTTGCACATAATGCAATTTACATAGGAAGCAATATAATGTATTACATATCTGGTCATGTGAAGGGCGAGGTTACTTTTGCTTAGGGGTTGGTTGTTTCTTAGACCTTTTCTTGTCAACCAATTCTAGTGCACCCTTTGTCCTCCAACAACTGCGATCAGAGGCAAGTTTTCTTTTGATACTCTTCGCTAGGTAAAGTTTTCTATCATAATCTACAACGTTGACTCCTGACTTGTTGAAGATGATGTTTACGCTTCGGCGCAACTTCTCATGTGGGTCAAGAAAAATATGATTTTTACCTTCGTTGTTCGCTCTCATTTTATTAGGCTGGTCTTCATGAGCTACAACAGATAGATGGTGAATTAACTGCATGTTTTCAAGTAAGTCTCTTGATACTTTTCTCATGCATACATAGGCTTCTTCACTTTTCGATGCCAAATCTGCAACATGCATAAGTGACCTACATAGTTGTTGGTAACGGGAGGCTACGTTGCACTTCTCATCAACACCATATGAACTGACATTATCTGTATCCAACAATTCAATCTTTGCTTGTCTCATCCATCTTCGCATTAAATATGACTCAGGTATTCCTTGTATCTTCTCTTGATTAAGTGTCTTTAATGCATGACGACATAAAATACCTTTGAATTCATACATTTTGCACGTATGTCTTTCTCACCACGACACCCTATGCATTTTTTGACCAAGAATACCTTTTAACACTGAAGCCAAGTTTTAAAGCATAATCATTATAAAATTTGTATGCAACTTCCTTATTATTAAATTGCATTCCTTCTACGAGAACAAATTCAAGTGTACTATCATGTATATTCCCAGTTCATGCACCTTTATCAAGTGTACTGTCATGATCGTCTACCTCATTATCGAATTGTATTTCTTCTGCTAGAATATTCAAGTCAAGAGTGAATCCAATGTCTACACCCTTCTTATCATATACATCATTAGTGCACATGTTCACTTCTTCAGGTGCATCATTAGTATAAATGTTCACTTCTCCATAGTTTTCCAATGATTGAAATACATCATCTTCACTGCAACCAGATGATAAGCTCACCACTGCCATAAGCAAGATATCAATTTGCGTTAGCCAGCGCATACATTTACTACGATTTATTCAAGATACATATAACAATGGATACTGATTAGTTAAGCAAGTCAAAGAAATGATTGAATGAATCATTGTATAAAAGCAACAATGATTTGTTATTTGCTTATACTATGCATCGAGTTGTTATTTACCATGCCAATAAAAGAAATGATTTATCGTATATGTGTGTTGACGATAGTGATTTATGTGATAGCGATTTAATTATATCTACAACACTGTGAAGTGATTTCAATAGAAATTGCTAAATGAGCAGTGATTTGAATATACAAATCGTCACTACAAGCATGCAACAATGTAAATTCTGCATGAACATGTTTTAAAATCATACTACAAATATCTTACAAATCAATACTAAAAAATACATAATATCTTACAAATCGATATACATATCACATAATATATTACAAATCGATACAACAATTTAGCATAATAGCTTAGAAATCAATATTAATAAACAAAATAATATCTCATAAATTGGTAGTATATTACTACAACCACGATTTGTGTTACATTGCATATACTGAGTGAATGGACGTTACCGGATGAGGTAGAGGCCCTTCCTTGTATCTGTAACCAAGTATTCTTGTCAACAGGTCCTAGCGTCTTACAAATATCTTCAAATTTCCAACTGTCAAAAACCAATATCTACCTACAATAACAAAACAATGCCTTAATGGCACTCATGACGACATACGTTCTTCAACAATAGCATGATGACATGGAAAGGTACTCACGATGCCTTAATGACACTTGTTGGAATGTTTGTGTGTCATTGTTTTTTTTCATACTGCCTAATGAAAATGAAGAAGAAGAGAAGATTGTAAAAAGTGATGGCCGACAGATCCCCCTATGATGCCCACCAATAATCGAATCAGTCGATCAATTTATAGTTATCTCCATGAGGTAGAAACAAACCCAAGAATGTTTTGTAACACAAGGCAGGAACGAGAAGGCAACAATGTGTTGTAACACAAGCTAAAAACCAAGGTGAGAACCTGGACTCGCGAGAATATGCAAAGCTATTTATGGAAGGACATTTTCGTCAAACACATATCTATCTTACATGAGGACATTTCCGTCAAACGCATATCTATCTTTTTTATATGTTATTTATCTTTTTTATATGTTATTTTATTATAAAATCATCATGAGTAACATTGACATATAAATTATCATGGGTCCCAAGATATTGCTCTGTACACACCCAAACACACAAATTTGTGTTCGTGGGCGAACACACAACCCCCTCTCTAGATATATCGAGATGAAGCATAAAATATGGCCTTTTTGTAGCTGTAATAGTATGCAAAGCTTCTGAAGCTAGAATAACATAATCTTGCATCGAGCCACCCTTAATAAAAGCCTTTGCGCAAAGCTAATGATATCTAACAATACAGATTTCATTCTATTGGCTAGAACCTTAGCAAGAATGCAGTATGGCATCTCGAGGATGGAGATTGGTCTAAATGATGTAAGGTCTTGGGCATTGGGCACCTTAGGAATTAGGACAATTTTTTACTGTCCCAATGCTTTGAGAAAGGTTGCATTTTGATAAAATTTTGTGAAGAACAAGTAAATATCAGTGCCAACCATGTCTAAAAACTAGTAGAAAAAGTTGACTGGAAAGCCGTTAGGACCCAACGATTTTAGCTTTGAGAGACCCTTGATGGCTAGGACAATCTCATCCATTCGAATGGGGGTCTTTAAGGATGTAGATGATTCATGGGATAATTGATTGAAAAGTGCCTCACCCAAGTGGCCACCCTCAGCATCACAATGACTAAAAAGCTCTATAAAGAAATTGGAGATTGTTGGTAGCATGGAAGGGCCCTCGACAACCTATCTATTTTTACAAATAAAATCATAGTTATTCCTTCACTTATGAACGAACGCATACCTGTAAAAAAATGCATATTCCCGTCGCCAGCCTTGAGCCAATTAACGCACGACCATTGGTGCCATTTGAGTTCCTCGCAAAAATACCAAGCAACAATCAATAAAGTTAGTTCTTCTAGGCTTGCAACATGGGCATTGGCAACGTCAGGGTCATGGTCTACAGAAAAAGAAAGCAAGAGATGCACAAGCTCCACCTCCCATTCACGAATAAGGTGAAACTTAGACGGTTTCAGAAATCTAAGCCACTCCCTAATGCAAGCACTCAAGCGACAGAGCTTGTGATGCAACCTGAATGCCGTCCAAGTGCCATCAATATGGGCAGACCATGAGTTAGAATTAATTGAATTAAAACCATCTTCAAGGAGCCACCATTTTTCAAATCTAAAATGATGAGCCTTGAAACCTGAGCCCATGAAATTGTTAGGTGGCTATGGTCCAAGATAGATAATGGATAGACAGTAGCACACAGGTCAAGATCCCAATCAAGGATGGCATTGGAGATGAGAACCCGTTCCAACTTACGAAGACAAGAGATTCATCATTTATTCAACCAAGAAAAAGGATCACCTTCCAATGGAGATCAATGAGACCCCCTTCCTTAATAAAGCTCGTGAAGATGGAAGCCTGGCGATGACAAATCGAATGGTTGGAATCCAACTGGACTAAGACGACATTGAAATCACTCACTAGAATGGTTGACATAGGGTAGGATGCAAGTAGGCTCACAAGTTCCTGCCAAAAAGAAGTCTTGCATGCAGACATGATAGGGCTATAAACGATAGCTATCATGATCGAGCTAAAGGAGCAGAAACCAGGGAAAGTGGTAGCGGCAAAAAAGGATCCAATCGAGGAAAAAATTAGGTCACCAATACCCGCCACATCATAAGGATCCCTCAAACCTTCCACATGATGGTACTGCCAAATACCCATCACATTGACCGAACAAGCTGCTGATCAACCACATCTAGCTTAGTCTCAGATATTCCGACTAGGTTCGGCTCAAGGTCAAGAATAAGATTACTTAAGAAGAAATGCTTACCCAAAGCATTAAGACCCCGAATGTTCTAAAAAAAAGGCCTTCATTGAAAATAAGAGACGGGTCTCGGCCTTCGTGAAGAATGATGTAGGGCAGTAGCAGGCGGATCCAAGTCTGAGTTTACTGCAAGCATGGAACACAAAAGCCATTTGATTTTTCGCAGTGAGTGATAAATCTTGGATCAGGGTGTGCGACATGAAGAGTTGAGGAGAGGGGGAGAGAGAAGTGATTAACGACCTGCATCAGGGAGGAATCCTTAAACCTCTTCTGTGTTCTGCTGCAGAGGCAGTGGTTGAGAATTTAACCTCCCATGGGTAGCCGTTATCCATCCTAATTGTCCCATTGTTGGGAATCCAATGTGTAATAGGCTCCACCATTATCTTGGTGCTGCATATCTCAATGGCCCACTAAATGGGTCATTGGATTCCATGTGAGACCTATTTGGCCACACTAGATCCATACCAAGATCCAACATCTCCTACTTGGTCATATGGGGCGAACACCCATATTTTATCCTAACCAGTGCATTATGTATTGCACTCATGACATTATGAGGTTTACATACGCTAGTTAAATTTTTCTTTCATGATATATCTCTACCATAAGGTTATTCACAAATTAGGTTATTTTTTCATCATGTCATAGATTTTAAGTATTCACCATTCATTGCATACTAAGTCATGCAGATCATAGATCAAAATGAATACATCATAATGTTGGTCTCACATAGTCATGGGGTTCTTTGACTTTTGCATTACCTTACCATAGGCATGCACACTAGTGGAATACTATGAAAATTTATTAATTCATAAATATGTGATTTACCAAATATAGCAAATACTACTACTTTCAATTTTTCACTATAGCTTATACTCTCACTTTTCATGTGCATTATCACATGATCATTATTCGATCATTTTATATTGGTATATCTAGATCCAAGTAGTCACTAATGTGACTGACCAACATCATTTAACATTTCATGCAAAACTTTAAAATATGAAAAAATATCCTTTCAAGTATTCATATCAACATACTATAGAGAGCATTATTATTTATCACATAAATATCTTCACATGCATGTGTAAAATTATAATTTCGCTCCTACCTTTTCAATACATTGCATTTAAGCAATATTTGCATTAAGCCACAACATCATGAGGTTATACATACAGTAGTTGTCCTTTTCCTTCATGATATATCATCATCATGAGGATACTCACAGACTAGGTTGATTTTCTATCATGAATTAAGTCATAAATCCTATACCCGAATTCAATTTGGATATGCACCAGATCCATATTTAATGAGAGTTATCTCATTATCATTTGGATGTGCTAGATATGATAAGCCAATTACAAGGCTTTAATCAAACCACAAGTTTGAACATTTAAGTTCAAATCCATTACCGGATCCATACACACACACACACACACACACACACACACACACATATATATATATATATATATATATATATATATATATATATATATATATATATATATCCAATTTTATTGGATTTATAGGATTCCATATCCAAATCCGACTTGAGATGTTAGCTATCAAGTCCAACACAATTCATATTAAAATGAATCTCCACACTGGCTTAAATAAAAACATGGATCACTCAGGATTTGGCCATAATCCAAAACCATATATTTCAAATGTCAATGGATTCATATTATACATCCAATATTCTACTTGTTTGGATCTAACCGTGTAAATCTTGAATCCATACAAAATATATATTATTAGATCAAAATATCTGACCTGATACTATCCAGAATCAACATAAAACTTGTATCAAATCTAGATCCATATAGTATACGTATACATATTTAGATTTGTCTCTAGATCAATTCTGAATCCATACTTATTCGGATCTATCACAAAACTGGATCAAACTAGATCCTTATCCCATATCTGGGCATAACACTCATCCACATCCAATCTCAAAAACTTGATCAAACTAGATCCACATTCCATATCTGGGCATCCGAACCCAACATTAGATCCATTTAAGTTTAATAAGATCTAATAATATTGTCTGGATTAAAAAAACTAATACAACTGGATCTATACTCAATTAATTTGCTCTATTTAGATTCGTATATGTTCAACCAAATCTAATATGACTTACTGGATCAACTAGGTCTATATCACCTTACTAGATCCAAACATCTGCTCTAATACTGATAAGATCTAATCTTGACCCATACACTATATTTAATAGATCTTATAATTAAACTTGATCTATATAAAAGAAAATTGAATCAAACCAAACTGAATCCATATATTAACATGAACCAAAACATAACATAATATTAAGCATAAGAACAATGCAATAACTCAAAGAATTTTAGGATCCAAAAGTTTTACCGGATCCAACTAAGTCTTTTATGAAAATACATGTACCAACTAGATCCAAACATGTTAGGATGACGCTCTGGGAGGTATTATGCTAACCAGAAACACTTTTCTGCAAAATCAGAAAAGTTATAACTAGTTCTGGGTAAAAAAAAAAATATAACATTAAAACCATAATATCTCTAAGTTAAACAGAAAACTTTAGGTGGTCTTCTATAATTTTAGAAAACATGTCATTGTCTCGAGTATTAACCAGAACATTAAAAGTTTTTTTTTAGAACTTTCTAAATTAAATAAAAAAAATTAAGGATGTTCTGTGAAAAAAATAGACACAAAATCCTGTCTCGGATAATATCCAGAGAACAGGCCTATTTCTAAAATTACCCAAAAAGCAGAGCCCCTATTTTGAAAACCAGAAGGACACATGGGTAATAAGTAGGGAAGAGCTTGGGCAGTATTGTAAACTTTTTTTAGAGGTCACCCTTTTCATAAAAGGGTAACTCTTAGGGTTTTCTCCTTTTAAGAAAGGGGGAAAACTAGAGTGAGGAAGGTTGTCGCTTCCGTAGGAAGATTTGGCAACTGCCCGTCTGGCAGAGGGATCTCGTCCTCGCCTCCGCCTTCGCCTCCTTCACCTAAAGATCCGACAACCGCTCGGCTGGTGCAACCAACCCACAAAAATGGGGGTCTCCACCATTTTTCGGCCAAAGGTTTCTGGCGACCATCCGATGGGGATCTCCGTGGCCACCACCTCTGATTCAACCGACAAAAAAGTTTCCTTTCGCCTCTTTGATGATCGCCCTATGTCGCGATTCCTAGCACTCACCCGTCCGACGGGGCAGCAATGCCCTTCCAGTGAAGCCTGCTCCACCGTCTCACCTCTGCCTACTCAGAGGAAGGACGATGCCTCCTCCATGGCCTCTACATCCACCATTTGAGGGCAACCACGGTGTTGCGCTTTGGGTGCACCAGACCCAACAACCTCCTTTTGGCAATGGTGGTAGCCCAATGGTTGCCTCTCAATAGTAGCACTTGTTGCTTCGTCGGCCACCTCCTGCGATGGGCTCATCTTCGTGGAGATCCTTTGCCTCATCAGAAAGGGTGATGACTCTGTCGGGGTGCACGGCTTGCACCATCATCCCTCCGCCATCTACGCCACTGATGAGCTGCAACGCGCTACTCCGACTCAAGGTTCTCCTTTTTATTTTCTCTATTTTTTCCTATGGGTTTGAGTTCAAAAAAAAGAGAGAGTGCCATAGCAGGTGGCACTCTTCTATCCCTTCGTCTCTTTATGTTTCTTCTTCTATCTCCACCTATTGCTGACTATAAGTGGTGGGTCTGAGTCTACGGGTTTTGCTAACAAATCTTTGTCACGTCGGCAGATCTAACCACCCAAAGGAAGATTGAAGCCCACACAGGCCAGATCTGCTACTTTATCGGTAGATCTGAGCCCTAGGGTGCTTGATATAGTCTAAGATCGATACATCTACACCTTGACCGACAGGGACTGTCTCTCAATCAACAAATTTGTGGCTCAGGTTACTAGATCTCTCTTTCAATCTGCAAATCTGAGCTCTAGTAGGCCAGATATGTGTTTTGATGGGTATATCAGAGTCCTAGACGGTCAGATCTGTGCTCTAATTGATAGATCCGAGCCCTAATAGGTCAGACCTGATTCCCGATCGACTTCACTGTCCTCTGCTGGCCCTCTACTTTGGCTGCTCTGTCAGGATCAACGGATTTGTCTCTGTCAGTGAAGCTGCTCCAAGGGTCTCCTCCACTCTATATGTTGGCATCGACCACAATGGAGGGGGCCGGGGGGGTCTATTTCACTCATTTTTCTTTGTTTCTATGTTTTTTTTTTCTTTTTGCAGCTTCCTTCGAATAATGTCGACTCGTGTGGCACTCGTGGGTGGGAATCACACTCCCGCCTATTTTTGCTTGCCCTCCTCTGGCTTGGAGGCATCCAACACTTCTCTACCTTCGGCGTCTCGGCCTCTGTGAAACACGTCTGTCAGAAGAACTCATCTCGACGATGTTCCGGGATCTCATCCACCAACGTATGCTCTCTTCATCGATGGCCCGTCAGAGGTCACTGAGATCCATGCAGGCTTATATCGAAGATGGCATACTGTCGCCCCTAGAGATCATCGATGAGGCCAACAACGATGACAACTCCATCGCATACACGACTGTCGACTTCGCCTTCATTGCTAGCGGCTTCGATTCTGCGCCGTTGAGCATCCTCAGGGTCGGTGGCGTGGCTGCCCTCCAGTTCTCCTTCGACACTAACTCGTTGTGTATCCCTCGCAACTTTAAGATCGTCTATTTTAGCCGGTTTGATGTCCCCAACCCTGATACGATCATCGTAATTCAAAAAAACAAGCAGCGGTGAGAATGATGGCCACTCAGTTGTTGTCGAAGAGATCACACAGAAGCCCTGCATAGTACGGTGGTAGCTGTGTCTGCTTGATTAGTACCTTCGAGCAACGATCAGTAAATGGTGAACACGATTCCATGCGCTACCGTTGCCATTTAGAGTGGGTCCGACGAAGTTTTCTTGATATTGATTAATGGACTTCATCAGGGGAGAATCCTTAAACCTCTTCAGCGTTCTGCTGCAGAGGCAGGGGTTGAAAATTTAACCTTCCTTGAGTAGCCGTTATCTAGTATAAATGTTCCATTGGATTCACAAACATGCTGAGAATCCAATATGCAATAGGCCCCACCATTATCCTGGTGGTGCATATCTCAATGACTCACTAAATGAGTTATTGGATTTTATGTGAGATTTATTTGGTCACACTGGATCCATACCAAGATCCACCAGTGAGGTGGGTAAGGATTTTCATGTGACCACATAAAGCTGGGATGAGAAAAGGTTACAAGCAAGTGCATCAAAGAAAGTCGGAATTGATACACCAAGAATGCCAGCCATCGACTCCTGAGTTGTAGCATTAGGCGTAAGAGGGGGACAACGACAACCCTGAAGGGTCAGACGAAGAAGGGTGATGGTGAGGGAGATCAAAAGGGAGACAGGAAACCTGGAGGCATAAGACATGAGGGAGACACAACTGGGAAGGAGCATAGAAAAAATGACAGCCGAGAGAGGAAAGACAAGGATCATAAGCGAGGAGGCACCCAACCGAAAATGGAACAGGCAAATAAACTTGGAAGGCCTGGCACGAAGGAAAACACTGGTCCGCGAGGCAAGCAAAGGGAGGGAGGAAACAAACCAACCCCAAGGGAAGAAGCAAGGCAAGCACGAGGGGCGAGGAGACGGAAGAAAACTGAAATGGGTTAATGGAAAATAAACTGACAATGAAATCCGAACAATATTTTTAAGACCTACTTAAATGTTAGTTGCAATTATTATTAAATGTTTTTTTTATGACGCAGCTATTATTAAATGTTATGTTGTCTAAATGTTCTCTAAAAAAAATGTCAGTTGCAATTATTATTAAATGTTGTCATGCTATCTAAATGTGTTAACGCTAAAAACTCAACAAATATTGCATCGAAAAGAATAAAAAAAGAAGAAACTGTGTTTTCTACATTTTACAATTAAAAAAAGTACATATAGTAGTGTAGGCATGGAAAATATAAAACCTTCATGTGGAGCTTATGTCATAGCCAACATTCATAAGGTCATTTCATCCATCTTTTTAATAGGTTGAAGTTATACTTTCTAAAAGTAAAGCTTCATTTTAGATTTTTTGTTTGAATCAACCAAGTACCAACTTGATTTTCTAGGTCATCAACTCAACTAATTATGTTTTTTCTTATTTTGGAAACCTCCAACTACTTGGTTTAAAGTTCAAAAAATTCCAAAAAGGGAAAAGCAAAACCTATGAATAGCAAGTGCATGAATTAGAAAAGATGACAGTAAAAGCGCAGATTAAACAATTTTATTCTTCCCAAAAAACATTTAATTCCACCCGTAATATTGGTGTGCAGGACACTGACCAAATTTCAAAATATATAAAAAAAGTCGAGATTCTTCAAGCAGAATCCATGAGAATTTACCAAAGTCATTCTAGGATTCCTTGGATTTTCAATTCCCTAATTGCTAGTATACCAAACACGTCATGGCATGGGATTGTTTGGACAACAAATCCAACCGGATCATAGAGCAGGAACTGACGATTGGGATTCATTTATCAGTAGATTTTTATCTTGCACTTGAACTTGCTTCTAACAATCCTTTTAGTTTCCCTAGCAAGTGTAATTACTACGGCTTACCCATAATAGATACTTAGAAATGGAAATAACAAACCAAATACAAAATATAATCACCCAACTCCTCTTGCCTTTGGAGTAGTTGCTCTTCATCTCATCAAATACTAAACTCCCACCAAAAAACAAAAAACAATGCTTACTAGCCATGATTTGCATAGTAAGCAATTCCCAGGTGTCCCCTACACTTGGCCTTGCTTTCAACTGAGACTTCCCCGCTAGAAAGCCATATAATGGCCAAAATCTATGGCCTTTGTTTTTGACCCCCATCCAAGCTCCTATCTTTTAATGTTTCATGGACCCACTCACCAAGGGAAGCTCACCAAAATCTACCAAAGTGATATTGCCTCATATCTCCATAGTGACCAATTTGGCTTTTGACCCTATGAAGCCTAGACATTTGGCTCATGATTCTTTGTGTGTCAACCTTTTCTTGATGTAAACAGCAGGGCAGTTCGGATCTGAGCATTACCAAATTTGACCTAATCGGATCTGAGCATTACCAAATTTGACCTAATCGGATCTAGCAAACGGAATGTAGACTTGAAGTTGGATGAGGATCAGCTAAAACCGAATCTAGATCTTACTAGCTTAAATTCTGACTTTAAAACGCATTCAGATTAGGATTTTACTGTCTCGGATGCAAATTCAGAAACCAAGTTCAGATCCTATTATTAATCCGATCCTACCTTGGCTACTAAATCTGACTAAACAGATTTGGATAGGTCAGATATCTGGCTTGAATCCAAACTGTTTACATCCCTAAACCTTTGTAACACATATTGGTGATATTTTAGAATACTATGTTTTTAAATTTTCACCTATGCAGGGATCCTAGCCTTGAAGTTTTACACCCGGGATGATGACCATAGGCAGGGGCGTAGCTAGGATTCATGTGAGGGGGGGGGGGCAAACAGGGGTGTAGGAAAAAAAAAATTATTTGTGCGATAGTTGGGGGTTCGGGGGCAGCGCCCCCGAAAATTTTTTTTTTGAGATAAAATAAAAAATGGCTACAATTATTAATAAAAATCTATTTCATATGGACAAATCAAACTATTTGCTGCAGTCAGGGCTGGGCTAGGACTGGGCTTTTAAAAAAAAAACAAAAAAAATTAACTGTTTCCGGAGGCAGGACTGGGCTACAGCCCAGTCCTGCCCCCCCCCCTAGCTACGCCCTTGACCATAGGTATGGCAAGCTAAGCCACAGCGACCAGGTCTTCGTGCCAGAAGTGATTTCTTCGGGTGATAAAAAATAATTCTTTATTAAAAAAAATTATTACATATTTATCATGATATTATCGTAATAAAAATACTTTTTATATTTTTCATCTTTACTTATATATTTTTGCATTTTCTTGAGCTTTTTTTAGCTTTTCTCCATACCATGATTTATGACATTGGTTTGATCGGAAATCTCAGATAAAATTTCAAAACCAACCCACAAATCTTTTAAATATTATTTTGAAACTAATTCTTACAATAGATAATTAATCAGTCAAGCTAGATGTGGACAACCATTCAACTGTCATAAAGAGAGGTTTCGTTTATCCTCTTGATTCATAATTCATTAAGTTTTTTCTAATTTTCTTTCTTTTCTTTTTCTTTTTTTGGTTTGGTTGGGGAGGGGAGGAGCCTTTCCATATGGAACATTGAAGTCCAAGGTTGAAACTTTTAAACAAGAAACGAAAGCTTCGTGACAAAGATTGTTTTTAATTTATATCCATACCCCACAATTGATCAACATTTTGATGTAAATTTTGATAAACATTTATGAATGTTAAAATTTTCATGTCCATGAACTATATAATTTCTTTTTTGTAATCTTATTTCATTATTGTATGACACTAAGCCTTCATCATAAAGTAGAATTTTCAATAAGTAATGCTAACTCCAGCAACTAAAGAACCCAATTAGAAGTGCAGCTAGGGGTGCAAACAGATCCGATACAGGTTGGGTCATGTCATATCCAAGTTCGATATCATATCAGATGAGGTAGGATTGAATCCGAAGTCAAAATACATGTGGTCAAAAACCAAGGTTTTTAGATGTAAAAATGTGATGGGATCATATTTTGATCCAAATCTGAATAAGATCCAACCTAAAATACTGATCTGAATTCAATCCAAATAAATAGCATCAGTAAGCAAATTGATTCTTATCCAAATCCAAAAACAACATGTCAGACTCAGATCTGGTATCCGATTACACCCGATCCATTTGCAACCTAAAGTGCAACAAGATAGAACCAGGTCTGCGTGGTCTCATGTCTTTGATAAAGGTTCCTACACTTTCTTCTCTTTAATCTACACTAACAAATTTAACAGGTTGATGGAGATTAAGGCTTTAAATCCCAATTTATCCTCAAGAAAGGGAAGTGGTTAATCTTTTATTATTTGATAAAGTTTTATCCTTAATTAATGATAGCTACATATTTTTTACTTTGGAGACGTTCATTATTTTGAGAACAGGGATGCTTTTTTCTTTCTTTCAAAAGTTCAGCATTTGAGTCCCTAGGTAAACTTAGGCTGCCTGAATTCATTACTTCACTATTGATGAGCGCTTAACTACACAGCTAAACTAGGTGTTTGTGTAACTTATTGCTGACTACAAACGAACATACACATGCATATGAGAGAGAGAGAGAGATGTGATCACAGGTTGTCATATTGAAGAAATAGCTAGTGTTTAATGTTATTAATGGCTATACGGACACTACAACAAACAGACCATGGAGTGACAATGAATAACAACTGACAAAGTTTTGATCTTTCCATGAAACAAGGTAAACCAACCTTCCAATGCTTCTACTTTGATTCTGCTCAAAGCAAAGACTTAACATCAATAGCTATCCTTTTGATGACAAAAAGGCATATAATAAATAATTTTGCTTTAAGCAATGAATTAGCATGGATAGCTCCCCTTCATAACAAGAGGCCTACACTCAACACTGTACATAAGATTTGGAAGTAGAATTCAGTTAATGCCAAGTAGATGTTGGATACATGGAACTGGACCTTGATCTACCTGAGTTCCAATTTACAGCCCATTAATTTATAGCTTTAAAGTGTGATGTGAGTATTATAGGTGACACATCAAAAACAAAACCAACTTACAAATTTGCAGCACAACCGATGCATGAGATCTTGCAATTTAGCTGGGACCCTAGCCAAACTGTGGACAAAACCAACCATATATATCATTAATGATGAGTACTAGAAAGCAGGTGCAGATGTTGAACTTGACACCCCAAGGTCTTGATGAAAGGGACCACTTCCCCCCCTTCTCTTTTGAGTTCCACACCACAACCATCATGATAGATAGTGGCTTCATCATTTATGAGAATATAGATGGTACCTTCAAACTTACACAAGCGTCTCTTTTTTAGGAAAAATGCCCAGTAAGCATCAATATTCCTATTGCAGCCTTGCTTAAACATGACTAGAACTTTTACGGCACTACTTTTCATTTTTGAATAAATTTGTGTAGTTTATAGCAGTACCCAGTTAGAGCTAGGGTTGTCAAGGGTCTGATTTGGGAAAGACCCAGTTGGGTCAGACATGGATCCAACTTTGGATCACCTGTACAGGGTCCAGGTTTGCATCTGACTAGTCCTAGCTTGGCTGATTCGAGTGTATTGGTCTGTGATAAATCGGATAAAACCGCACACAGGCTAGTCGGTTAAACAAATCTTCTATAAAAACACACATGAAAAGATCTTAATCATTTGTGGGTACGGCTTATTAACATAAAAATAAGGTCCAGATCCACCTAATATCTGGATCTTCCGTCTGATTTGATTAATCTCTCAAACCTGCTCTCAGTGGGACCGTGCCTGGTTACTACTAGGACAGCTAGATTGTGTCTGGTTTTATCTGCCCAATTGACAGACCTACCTACCAATCTTTTACTTCAGCTTGCCATCAGAGTGAACATGGAAGTTTGATAACTGAGCATTAAAAATACAATCTGGTTCACTTTCATTTTAGGTCTGAGCTACCTCAGTAAGATCAAGGTCTACATCAGAGAGTAGCAAATACAAACTGGATCTAATCGAATACAACTCATTTGGCCTTTTTATTTTGTCACTGGAAAGGTCCAAATACAACTCATCGTGTGCTCATTTTAAGGGGGAAATATTTTTGAAATTATGGACTAAGAATCTAATGATCATAATTTGGAAGAGTGCCTCTAAATATAGCTGATGGATTAGGTTGAATTAGGCAGGACAATTCACCTTCATCCTAGAGGAGATGTCTAGTAAAGGACTTATGAAGCAATTATGCCTTGTGTTGATACACTACTTTGTGGAAGAAGATTGTGTCCCATTGGGGGGTACTGTGAATTTTGTTGAGAAGATCCGTGCATCTGGATTAAGAGGGTTTTCCCTCTTTTCCTTCTTAATACTTGAAATATTTGGTACTAATGAAGATACAGAACTATTGACTGTAAATAACCCTTTTTTTTCATTGACTCTACAGATGTGAACTAC
Organism: Nuphar pumila; assembly: GCF_984573655.1. NCBI lineage: Eukaryota > Viridiplantae > Streptophyta > Magnoliopsida > Nymphaeales > Nymphaeaceae > Nuphar > Nuphar pumila. The sequence continues at coordinate 34,709,412 of NC_143253.1, read as the reverse complement.
ATGATTTGTTTAATAAAGAACGAGCTTTGAATTATTATGACATGTAAGTTTCTCAATCGCTTCAAGAATTAATAGCGCAAAATGTACCAAACCTTCACACTCAATATTATGTTCTTCCAACTGGTAGGGGCGACTTGTGAATGTTCTTCCATCTAAAAAAATAATCTAAGCTCACAAAGGATACTCTCATCTGGTAGAGGTAGGGGTGACTCAACTTGGGACGCCACAAGCTCGAAACCCACGGCATCCCTTGCTGGAAAGTTGAAGATGGGTGTACTCCCCAGGGTCAGAGGAGACCTAAAAGCTTTTACCAATCGAAGGCCAGCAGCCAATGTGCGGGTCGGTGATGGGGGGGAGGGCCCATGGATTATCCGACCAAAAAAAAGGTCAGTTTGTATTGGCATAGCCTACGCCTATGATTTCTAGTTTTGTATAATTAGCATGCACACACACATTGTTTTCTATAAAGCAGCATTTGTGCGAACTTGCCTGTGAACCAACTAGCAACCGTTATCAGATGTTGAAACACCACTGAGGACCTTTTGCAGTCTGCTAGAAGTCATTTTCACAGAATTGGATGATGCACATAACAGTATGCTAACAGTTCACACAAAAAGAGGCTCGCACAGAGAGAGAGAGAGATGGACGACACTGCTTTTTCTTTATATTCTCTCTCTCCAGGTTTTTTTTTGAGGAAATCTCTCTCCACACACACATGTATATAATATTTAATTACACTCGTGAGCAAGGAACTACCTAGTAGAAAATATTATCTATAAGTTTTGGGTTAGTAGAAATCAGTGCTTGGATCATGTTATTCTACTGGGTACGTAAGATTTTGCAGACACATCCATAGGGTTAGTTTTTGTCCATGAGTTCTAACTAGAGGGTTCCTTACCCATGAGTGTAGCCAACTTCTCACTAATGTTTGCTACTCTCATGGTTAAAAAATCCTCTAATGAAAAAATATAATATTTTTATTTTTTTTTAGTTTTTTGCACATCTGACCCTCTAGATATGACATATTATGTTTAGTAGAAACTGACCTTTGGATAATGTTTTTCTAATAGAAAATGATCGTACTGTATGACAAAAATAATGTGTTTCTCGAAAAACCCTTCAATTTTTGAAAAATCCACCTGATGTCCAAAATCACAAACTTATGACTTTAAAATAACCATTTTAACGTAGGAGTAGGAACATGATAAAAAAAATTGGTCACATAATAGGAACTATGCTACATAATACACGATACGCAACATATAATCACATAAACACTCGCACACAAATGATTTAATCAAAGAAAACATAAAATAGGTTATTAAATATGCAAAGATAACTTAAAAACCATGCAATTCTTTCACAAAATAACCAATTCGTACCAATGCTTCACAAAAAACAACTGATTCAAGCCATTGTTTCAAAAAAAATAACAGGCTCAACTGTTAAAGATGTGCTTATAAAAAAAATTCATTGTTGATGATTGTCCACGGATAAAGTGGCGTCGATGAATCGCCACCTATGATTCACTGAAAAATGTTGTCGGGTAAAGCACGTTGAGACTATAGAAAACCTAGTTTATGTGAAAATGGTCATGGGTGCAACAATCAATATCTTTTATACAATGAAGGTCGCATTCAATGCTTATACGAAGATCCATTAATAAGAAGAAAATCTACATTGTATTCATCTCTAATATTTGTGATGTATTAAAAAATAAGTAAATTCCTTAAAAAAATTGCATATAAAGAGCATATTTGCAATGACATGATTTATGAAGTTAGTACCTAATTTGCAGACTTCTTTTCTGAGTGCGAACTTTACAAAAATTTGCAACATATTATTTATATAGATCCCCTATATTTGCAGATCTCCTTAAGAATCAGTTATAAAGGCGCTAAGTAAACTTCGTATTGCATATGCATAATCATATCTGCAAACTAACTTCACATATATAATACTAAGTTTGCACAACTAAATCTGCATACTTCCTTTAACTGAAGTTTGTCGTAACTTCACAAATATTCTACAAAATTCACATGTATAGAACGATGTTCGCACAATTAATTCAGTGAACTTTCTGTAACTGAAACCTATCAAAAATTCATAAATATTGCATATTAGATTCACAAAATTTTGAAGACTTAAATGCGAACATCCTCATATTTTTGTGAATGTCCCTACTAGCATTAAATGCGATGCTTCAACATTTAAAAATCAATGATTTGCATTTTAGGGTTTGCTTTTGTAGTTAAAAAGTGATAGTAAGGATATTGTTAATGGTTGAAACAACAAGTGGAGGATGTCATGACTGAGGTGGAGATGCTAAGGTGGTGAATTATGTTGATGGTCCTAAACCAAAGGAGAAGGCCCCAATTGTAGAGAGTGCATAAGAGGATGTTGATGATTACGAGGAGGTGGAAAATAAGCCCTTGGAGGAGCAAGTGCATGATTTAAGTTGGATTGTAGGATTTGTAGGCTCAAGAATCAGATTTCATAGGAGGTGGTTTCACTTCAATCTTTTGTTTGAGAGAAGAGATGGTCTGCAGATAAAAACAATAATTTGACTAGCATGAAGAAGTCAAAGATCAAACCCCTTGATGTGGAACTATATACTGTAAATATTTGTAGTATGTTTATTTTTTAATGAATGGAATGAATATATACATGAATAGGTTCATTTTCGAATGATTGAATGAATATATATGTATGAACATGTTCCTTTTAAAATGAATGGAATAAAGTTGTGTCATTTTTAAGCGGATCTTACAAGTTTCAAGAGGTTTCAGTTGCATGAAGTTCGCATATTTGGTTGTGCAAACTTTGCACTATGTATGCGAAGTTTCAACTACAAAAGAAATTACAGATATGGTTATGCGAACTTCAAACTATATATGCAAATTTAATAGAATATTTATGAGGTTTCTACAGGTTTCAGTTACTGGAAGTTCACATATATGGTTATGTGAACTTCATACTATGTATGCGAATTTAGTGAAATATTTGTGAAGTTTTGAAAGGTTTAAGTTACAAGAATTTGCAATATAGTTATGCAAACTTCTTGAGGTCCACAAACAAAATCATGTAAATCTACCTTTTATTAAGAGGGTGTGATACTCGGGGAGTGTATCGATATATCACATGAACCTTAGGAGGTCCAGTTAATGATGGCCTTTGAGAGGGCTAAAGTACACTATCGTACCTATCACACTAATTGAAGACATATATTTGTCTCCAAAAGTAGTAGCTTTAATGAATTTATAGTTTTGATGTCTCATAAAATCGGTTACACGGAAGAGTTATTGAACCTCCAATATAGTTATTCCCTAAACATAAATAGCTGGATAGATGTTTTGGACGATGATGATACAAAATTGATGCTATTTAGTTTTGAAGAGCCACTAAAGCATCATTTTTATGTTTTAAATCACTTTTGCACATTTTTATGCACTAACCGACCATTGGTCAATGTGTGTGCATTCCGTTTAGGTAACCATGGATTAAGCAGGTACCAATTTTTCTCAAATATAAGAGTATTTTGTTAAAGGAGGTTCACAAATTTTGGGGGCCTTCGCAACTCATGGTGGCAAACATCCTCGTAAAAAAAATGACATAGGCAGTGGGGGTCATTCGCAAATACAATATGACATTCACAACTTATAGTTGTGAAGATTGTACTCTATTTGCGAATGTCCTGCTTGTGCATTTTTTTTATGAAGGTTCACACATTTTGAGGATATTTGCAAGAGTTGCGAAGGCCATACTGTATTTACGGAGAGGTAAAAATGTCTTAGAATAATTAGGAATCAAAATTATGGATATATAGGAGATTTTGTATGTGATTTTATGTATGTGATTCGTGCCATGCTTATAGGCACAAAAAATTAGATTTCATGTATTTGATTATGTCATGCTTATGTGTACAGACAATCAAATTTGATGTATGTTATTTATATCATACTTATGTGTGGAAAAAATAAGAATTGATGTATGTGATTTGTGCCATGCTTATGTACACAAAAAATCAGATTTAAGGTATGTATTTTGTATCATGTTCTGTATATAAAAAATCAGATTTGATGCATATGTTTATGCTATAGTTATGTAAATAAAGAACATGTTTAAATATTATGCTTGAGATGGATCATTGTTAAGCATGCCATTATACATGGTCATGATAGTGAAAGGATTCATAATGTTAATAATAATGTTTATATGCAGCACGATATGTTGAGATGCAACATGTTGTTGGTACAAGCATGCTTTCGGGGAATTGGGCCAAACAGGAAGGAGAATAAAATCATGAAGAATCAGAAAAAATGCAGTAAGGAAACAGAAAAGAAAAGAATATAGAAGAAAAGGGGAGAAAACAATCTACTTACCTTTAGCTACTGCTGTTGGAACTTGGGACTGAGGCTCCTTCAGTCGATCAATGGGGAGGAAGAAGAAGAGGAGAGGAAAAAGAGGAAGGAGAAGAGGGATCGAGAGGGGGAAAGATGGATCGAGGGAGAAGGCAATGAGAGGGTGAAAAAGCGATCATGCGCAATGGAGGGGTGAAGATGGATGGATGCATCGACCCCTGCGGGTCGTTTTTATAAGAGGAAGCCGTTAGGCTATTTTTCAAAAGAGGTCCTTTTATTTCAATAAATTTCAAAATGATGGTTTTTGAAAGAGGATTTTTTTCACAATGGTGGTTATACTTACAAGGCTTTTCAGAAAAAGCGGATGAAGCCTTTTTTATGAAAATTTTCTTTTGCAATTTTTTGAAAGAAAGACCTAAATCTATGAGGGATTTAAAATATTTTGTTTTACAATTTAGAGATTTTTACAAAAAAGAAGGGTTTTGAAAACAGTGAAATTGATTTAAAAATTGGGTTTCAAAACAGATATGGATTCGAGATTTTTGAGAGAATATTGAGTTTGGATCTTGAATTGAGATTGGAGCCAGATAAAATATCTAAGAAAATACAGAGAATTGATTTTTTTGAATTTTTGAAAAATAGAAGATCCAGGCTTAGAATTGGATTCAGATATCAGATTTGGATATGTGATTAGGTCAGATATGGAAATTGAATTTGGATTTCGAATCTTCAACCAGTGAATGTGAGAAATGAATGAAAATTGATCAGAAGTTGACCCAATTTTTCAAAAGATGGGGGTCAGGGGCAAAAGGAGAATTTTTGAATTTTTTAAAAAATTTAAGGTGTTTACAAGGCTTCATTCGTCAGGCGGAATCTTAATTGAGGAGCAGTAATGGAATCACATTGGTGATTTTGAGTTGATCTCCATTTGAATGCTCACTATATGTAATATAAGAAGAAGCCTATGCTTTATAATGCAGTGGCGTAAATGAGTGCATATTTAATGTTCGGCGGAGGAAACCAAACTAAATAACTTGTAGAAAGCAAATACATATATATTTGCAGAAAGTAGGAGTCTTGGCATCGTTCTATGCGACGACGATCTTAAATGCATAATTTAAATTGCAGAAAGTAGGAGCCTTAGCATCATTTGACGCAACAACAATCTTAAAAGCATAGTTTAAATTGCAGAAAGTAGGAGCCTTGGCATCGTTCGACGCAACAATAATCTTAAAAGCATAAGCAAATACATATATATGTATTATATAGAAAATAGAAGCCTTGGCATCGTTCGATATGACAATAATCTTAAATGCATAATTTAAATTATAGAAAGCAGGAGCCTTGGTATTATTGGACGTGACGACAATCTCAAATAGATATATACTGCAATACATAGAAGCTTTTATCGTAAATATTTAACGACAGTTGCAAGAAAATATACGTGAACACCAAAGTGTCCCAGAGGGCATAAACCAAGGACTAGGGTTAGATACTACATCAGAATGTATACGATATATAGCACAACACAAATCATCAAATACTTGAGAGAGAGTAATCGGCGAATCAAACTTACCATCTGATCGGTGAAGAACGACTTTGATGTGCTCGGTCTGCTTCGAACTAGGTTTGAACATTCCTTTGAGAGGTCAAACTAAGTCAGATGTGTTTGACCTAGTTGAGAAAGAGGAAGAGTAGGTCAAGCTGCTAAACCCAAGTGGTTTGGATAAAATTGGGTTTGATCCAAGTCAACTAGGTCAGGTAGGTTCAAACTTAGCCCAAGTAGGCTAGGTGTGATCATCGCAAAATTTTTCCTCTCGTAATATTCTCTCTCTTCCTTCTCTTTTCCTTTCTAACCTCTTATTTTCCTCCTTTTTGAAGGGAGAAAGATAAAAGACAGAAAGAGAGAAGAGAAAAAAGAAGAGAAATTCTTTTGCGGGGTCTCACTTGACCTTAATTTTAAAAATATTTGAAATAACTCGCCTCCATTTTTAAAATATTTGCGGGAAAACTTTGAGACGGGATTCGCTCGTCGGTACGAGGTTCGACCGTTCCTGGCGCCTTTACCAGGGGTAATCGAACCAAGGGTCGAATTTATGCCTTTTGTTTTGCTAAGAATTTATCTAAGAATTTATCCTAAGTCTAAAATGCACAAAGAATCATGCTTGTGCAAATGCAAAGATGTATGCTCTTTTTGAAAATGATTTGAAAATACTCCAAGTGTTTCAGAGATGAACTTGGTGAGGGAATGAAAAAATAATTGAATCTAACTTAGAACTTGAGATAGATCAGAGAAGTTCTAAGTCTTTGAAGTAAATCAGAGTTGGAAGAATGAATCTTGATTTTGAGAAAGAATGATTTGAAGCTTTTGAAAATGAAGTTCCAAAGTCGGAAATAGACTTTGAATTTGAACTTGAATTTAGGAAAGGAAATGAATACTTGAGATGGAATTGAATTTAGATTTTGAAGTTTGAAATTTAAAACGAGTCTGAGAAATCGAATGGTATTTAAGAATAGACATGGATTTAGGAGATTCAGATTAGATCCGAAAATGAATTTGAAGTCTAGAATTGGAATTGGATTCCGGATCCTAGAACGGGATCCGAGATTTAGAAATCAAGATGGACTTGTGTTATGGATCCTAAAATGGAGTGGATCTGAAGTCTGAGATCCAAATGTGAATTGGGTTCTGGATCCTAGAATGGATTTTGGATCTGTAATTTGAGATCCAATGTAGAATTGGGTTCTGGATCCTAGAATGGATTTTGGATCTGTAGTCTGAGATCCAATGTAGAATGGGGATCTAGATCCTAGAATGGATTTTGGATTTGTAATCTGAGATCCAATATAGAATGGGGATCTGGATCCTAAGTGGAATTTTGGATCTGTAATCTGAGATCCAAAGGTGGATTTGAACTCTGGATCCTAAGATAGAGTTTGGATCTGAATCTGAGATCCAAAGTAGAAGTGGAATCTTGGAACCTAGAATAGAGTTTTGGATCTGAATCTGAGATCCAAAGTAGAAGTAGAATCTTGGATCCTAGAACGGATTTGATCCAAGATTTGGAATCCAAGATGAAATATGGATCTGAAGTCTAAGATCCAAAGTGAGATTGAATTTATACTTGGAAATCTGGATCCAAGTTGAAATTAGGATTTAATTTTGGATTCGGATTATGAAAAGTCCAAATAGGACCTTTTAAAGATGGATCTGGGTTTTAGAAACCCAGATTTAAATTTAAATTTTGAGATTCAAATCCAAGCCTTGATTGAAGATAAGAGGATGGACTTTGATTTTGAAATCAGAAGATAACTTCAAAGTTGAATTGAACTTTGAAATTGAATTTTTGAATTGATTTTGGAAATTTGAAGTTTGAATATAAAATGATTTTGGAATTTCAAAGTCAAATTGGACTTTGAAATTGAATTTTTGAATCTTGAAATGAGATAGAATTGGATTTGAATAAGATTTGATCTAAGAAATGAAGAAGAAGAATCACTTGGAATTTTGAAAAGGACATTTTGAAAATATGATGCAATTCTATCCTATATGATGAATGAATTTGAATAAGTTTGAAATTGGATTTTGAAAAGCTATTCCATTCTTTAAATGAATTAAAAATGAGGTTGAAGACATAATACATCCCTGACTGTGGTCATTGAATGTGTTATGTAATAACTACATTTAAATTCAAGTAAAGAATAAAATATATTTTTTTGGTGCTTTTATAGAATATACCCTGACTATGGCCATTGGTATATATTTTGAGTTAATTTTTAAGTTAAATTCTGATAAAAAAAGAAAATATTTAAGGAAAATATGATGAATTTTGAAAATGGATCCAGTGTGGATCCAGTGTTATTTTGTAAAAGATAAAAATACTAAGTTTTGTCCACACCCTGACTATGGCCATTGATATGGATCATCAACTTAGTATCAATTACCTCTTACGAAATGGTGCACGTGCCATTCGTGTTTCACCATTGTGAGAATTTGAGAAATAAAGGCAAAAATGCATGAGAACAAGCAATTTATGATGTTTACAATGCTCATCCATTCTACCTAAAGCAGGGAATGTAAATTCTTATTCCAATCTAACTATTACAATGGATAAAATCAAATGTACAACCTCAAGTAATGATATCTTTTCCATATTTCCTGCAAAACAACCAGGTTAGTAAAAAAAAAAGGAAAAATCATATATATATGGAAATCAAATGATGAAAATATATGTATGATAAAAAGGATGGAAAAGATATCTATATACTTATATACATATATATACATACATATATAGGTATATTCACGTAAATGTATATGTCTATGTATAGGCATATATACATATATATACATATAGGGGTATATTCAATGGAGAGATGTGCTGAGGTGTGGGGGAAGTGATATTACTGAGGCTGCAACAGGTTTTGGGTACTGCTACAATGTTGTTTGCAGCAGGATTACCTAATTTGGGTAATGGTGTGGTAGATAGCCACAAGGTGGCTGTGGACAAGATGGTGCTCATGACAGATTTTCTGCCAAACAATGACAGCAAGGTAGGTACTGTGGTGAATAGATATGATGGACACTTTCTGTTGCAGATTTATACAACAGACTGCTCAAAATGCAAAGGTAAAGAGAGGAGGGGCCATAACAGTGATTGTCACTACCATGAGTGCTAAAACGAAAATCACTGTCAACACTGTTTATAGCCTGTGGAGGTTTTGGTGTTATGGATTTTGAAAGTTAAAAGAAAAGGTTGAACCCCAAGTGTAGGTGACTGGTGCTAATATGCTGCTACAGATGCATGAATAATAGATGAAAGAGGTGTATTTACAGGGGGTAAAGAGAAAGGGGAGTGGATGCTGAATATGGTAATGAAGTCACTGTATTTGGGTGACCTTAAAGGTAATAAGTAAATGGGTTGGGATGCTCGAGATATGACATGTAAAGAAGTTGGAATATACAAACCTCCTAAATTAATAACAAAAAAAAATGTCAAAATTCAGTGGAAGGGAAATGAAGCCTGATGAGCTCCTAAAAAGATATTGTATCATGGCGCCAACCATTGGCATAAAGTATTTACTTCAGGTTGTGCAAAACGCAACTGAGGCTAACTTCATTGCAATCATGTTGTAATATTTCAAACCAATTCATACGTATGCAATAGCCACATTTGATTTTCTACTTCATAAACACCCTTATTATCCTGGCATTACAATGGGATTCCTGTTTTACAGGCAGCAGTAAATATGGATTACCTGTAAGATCAACTAATGGCACTACGTTGTCTTATGATCAAAGGGCTCATTCTCTGAATTAGATGATTTTAACCAGGATTTCAATAAACCTATGGACGACCTCTTGAAACACTTACTTTTGACCTCCACGAAAGGCCTGATCATCAAAGAAAATCCAAACATACCCAGCATCGCTACCATTACAGGTAATCCTATGGTTGCTACAGTGATTGCCGACCATATTGGATTTCACATTGTTAAAGGAATACTGGAATCCACCTATGCGACCGCCCCAAAAGCCTTCAGCATTGACTCAGATAATCAATATGACACGAGTGTCTCGACACTCTTCTTCCCAACAGACTCGGCATCTCACCCAGAATCTATTTTAACCATCTCAGGAAAATTTAACAGAGATTTTAGATTGTGACTTTATTGGATAATTTGTTTGACACCCTATAAACATCCTCTCCTCGAATCAAAAGTTTACACAGAGAAATGACCGAATATACAAAACCATGAATTCAATATATATATCATGCACATGTAACAAGACACAGGGAACGACATACATAACTGCCATATCCATCGAATCAAGTAAACTAAAATGTGCAATAACATAACATCTGAAGAAAGAGTTGTAGAGATATAACAGGAAGTACATCATGATGCTTATGATACATGAATCAATTGAGAAGAAGAGGGTAAACGATGCATCTAAATTTCTACTTACAGTAATCTAACCCAAAGAAAGAAAGAAGATCACAGGATGATCTTGGTTAGCAAAGGAGGTAAGTATGATTTCCAGAAACCCAGGTGCAGCAGAAACAATTTGTATAGATGCGCCATAACTCAAATAAATAACTCTCTAAAGTGAGAGAACTTAAGAGAAGGTTAAAAATTATAGATACTGGGAACCGGGATATGCAGATTATTTTGATATGATGCGCGTGAATCACTGTTGGCTATATGCCATATTGATGTCACGGTATCACTCTAATGGGGTCATGACCAAGAGATTTTAAGAGAAAATCAAAAACAGCAAAGGAAAGGGAAAGTAAGAGAAGGTAAGGAGAAACGATAAACTAAAAAAAAAGCTTAAATCGAGTTAAAATATATGAATGATAAATCGTGCTAAAAGGAAATCAGAAGTGAAAACAGAAGATGTGTATATGCTACAACAAATCAGAATCCCCAACGAACAAAGGTACATATTTACAGCTCTGTACAGGAAAGCCAGCAAAAAGCTCAATCATGAAGCTTAATGTAATATGCATTCATGACAAAAACAAAAAAAGAAGGATAAAATCCAGATCAAAATCAGAAACCTAGATGAGAAAACAAAAAAAAACTGAAGACAAAAAGATATGAACCAGAAGAAATCCTCAACAAAAGAAAAAAAAATTGAGATAAACAATAACGAAAGAGAAGGAAAAGAAAAAAAACAAAAAATGGGAAATCAAGCCTTACGATAGAGATTAGGATAGAAGCATAATTAAAAGGGGGAATTAAACTATGAACAAATCATAAGGAAAATTGAACTAAAAAAAAAAGTAAATCCAAATATGAGCCATGACCCAGACGAAAAAAAAAATGGAGAAAAAGCAGATGTGGGATCGTGATCATCCCGTTTCGCTATTGCACAGGGAAATAGATTGGTTTATTAGAGACCAATCAATATTTCTATGGTGCTCACCATGGGGAAAATGTATATAATATGGGAGTCTAAAGAGAACCGAAAGGACAAAAGAGAGAGAAGAGGTGAGATTCTTACCTTCTTACTGCAGAGGAGAAGAGCTTCAGAAAAGGGAAGGGCGAGCGAGAGGGGCGATGGATGATCCGAATAACGGAGGATGGATCCTTCAGAAGAACAATCGATCAATCCATTTCAGAGAAGCTCCAACGATGATGGATTTAATGGATGCCAGAGAAAAAAAAATTGGATCCTCAATGCCTTGTTATTTCAAAGAAGCATGATGGAAAAGGGAACCCGATCATCGATGAAGTTGCCGGATCAAAGGTAGATTGAAATCCTTCTTTCTGATCTTTGCAGGGGTTTTGTCTCCGTAATTCTTCAAAAGGAAGGTCAGATGATCGATGATACTGGAGGAGGAATTTGCAGCGTGAGGATGAATCTCATGGATGATTAGCAAGGAAAAAGAGATCCCCCTTCTTCCCCTGTGTGCGCCCTCTTTAAAGAGGAAGAGGGAAAGTTCGGGAGAAAAATCTGTTCAAGATTGAGGGTGGAGAGAAAGGGAAGCCGTTTGAAGATGGAGGGTAGAAAGAGGAGGTGAAAACGCGCGGGAGGATTCCGTTGTAGATTTTCTTATTTTCCAATAAGAGGACTCCTTTTAAGAAATTTTCGTAAAAATGGTTGGGGAATGAGGTTTTTGGCAAAGAGACTTAAGAATCCTTCGTTTTCTTGTAATTTTTCCCAATTTTTTGGTCTTTGGTTTATTTTTCAATTTTTTTGTATTTTTAGAATAAAAATCCTAAAATTCACGAGAAAACAAAAAATTTAAAACTATTTTTTTTGTGTTTTTGTAAAAATATTTACAAAAGGAAATTTTTCTGAGAATTAGAAAGCCATTTTGAGAAAATTTCTTCAGAAATGGGTTTTGATCCGGATTTTGAAGAAATATGGATTTAAAGCACTGGATTCGGATCCGGAATTGATTTTGAACATATCAATGTGAATTTTAATCCAGAAAATCTGAAGAATAATTAAATTTTAGCCTCAGTTTTCTCAAAAAAAATGGGACCGGGGGCAAAAGGGTTATTTTTACAAAACTTTGAAAAATTTGGGGTGTTCATAGATGCCCCTCTTTGCTACTAAGCCGGTTGAAAGTTGAGCTTAGTGGCAAAGATAACACTCCAAATTTTGAAAAAGCCTTAGTCAGCAGATCTGAACTGGGTGTGGAAGAATTTATTTGGGAAACATGGCTTTTCAGGCTTTGAAACCTTATCCTGAATGGTTTTGGGGAGACGAAATCCTCGAAGATGGTGTGATCAAATGATAGAAATGAGGAAATCGTGATGGGACTTTGGGTGAAAATTCCGAAATGGTGGGAAATGAGAATTTTGATTAGACAAGATACTCTTTTTTGGAATGATTCAGGTTTAGCCCTTAACCTGGATGGGACGAAGATATATCAAAAAGTGTTTTGAATGAGGAAAGGAGTACATGAGAATCTTGATGAGACATTTTGAAAAAATGCCTTGTGAAATGAAGCTCAAGTATGATCCTTTCTTGGATGACTATATGAAGTATGAATTCCTTGATGGGAAGAACTACGGTGGGACTAGAAGAAAACAATCTCATCAAAACGAGGAATCTCGTTGGACTAAGACTCAGGTTTAACCCAAACCTGCAAGGAAGATACCTCGCAAAGCGAGGTTCCGGGTTAACTCTTAACCTGGATAGGAAATCTACCATACGGGTTTCTCAAATGGAGAAACCATAATGGGACCTTCGGAATTTGGACGAACAAATCCGAAAGGGGTTTGCGAAAGTTGGAAAAATATAGGGTTCCCTAAAGCTTGGAAAAAGAAATGATTTTGGGCGTCTCATTTGCTGAGACTGAAATAACTTTTTGAAATCAATGACCTCTCGCAGAAAATTCAGGTTTTGACCCTTAACCTGAGTGTGAGCACCATACAGAATCCTTGACTGAAGAAACCGCGATGGGACAGGAAGAGATACTTCAACTGAATGAGGCAACTCTTCTGGAAGATATAGACAACGCTAAGTTGCATCAAAAATGGATATTGAATGTTTATTTCATTTTTGGAATAGCTAGAAAGTTTTGCCAATAAGATAAAATCGTAGCTGATTCAAATGCTTGAAAATGTGCATGTATGTGCAAAGATATTCCCTCTTTTACCTAGAGTATTTCCTCCATCGAGGTTAACCCTTCAGTTCTAAGAGTCAAATTCAAAATTTTAGCGCTGATGATTTTCTTCAAGGAAGCTATCCATTTCCCTGATATGAGAAGTGAAAGAAATATTCTTAATTTCATAAAAGCAGGAAATGAAGAGATATTGATAAAAGAATTTTTCATGAGAAAAAGATGACTTTTGGCAACTTTGGTAGTTTGATATCTAGGTGTTTTCCCCACGATGATCTTTTTGCACTCCTTTTGAGTCATTGGGCTTTCTCGGTTTTTTACATCATCCTTCATTTGGATGTCTTGACTTTTCTCTCTTTTTCAGGGGAGGGTACGTCACAAACTCCTTCATCTTGGAGATGCTCTGATCCTTCTTTTATCTCAAGGATTCTATATGATATTGGCTCAAAAAGGTCTTTAGATGTGACTGAAATCAAATATCTTTTAGGGTTTGTCGGTAGATTCATCGTACTCGCTTTCATCTTGACGGTGATCTGAACTTTCCCTGGAAGGATCCATCACAAACTCCGTCATCTTGGAGATGTTTTCGATTTTCTTTGGCCCCAGGGGTCTGCTCGCCTATTCGTCTTCATCTTGACGACAGTTGAGAGATCCCTTTTGCGGATATTTGATTACAACTTTAAATGAATGAGAAGATATGAGTGGATTCTTTTTATAGCTCAGGATATTTCCACTGCCCGATTGCCAGAAAGTCATTTTAAAACATGCGCCATAGCCATGATCAATTATCAATTCGCTTCTGGCTTTTCAACGTCATTGAAGATTTCTTTCATTGATCATATCGAGGACATTTCCTACATCCTTTTGGTTGATCAACAGGAAAAGATTTGAATTTTACCTCTTTTTCGCAAAAAGCTTCACCTTTTTTGGAAAGAAATATTAGGGGTAATCTGAGGAAATTCTTTTTGTGTAGTCAGACTTTTAGAATCAACTAATGCTTTTAGCAAATTGATAAAGTTTTCACGAATTTCTTGTGAAATAATCACTCAATATAGATTTTGATGAGACATTTAGCTGTAATTTAAAGAAATGGTGTAAGAAATCAGACTTTAGAAAACTGGACTGATGAAATACATTAGGTTTTGGAAATCCTGACCAGTTGTGAGAAACTGGATTTTTGATAATCCCGACCAGTGAAAACACTGGATTTCAAATCCCGACCAGTGAAAAATACTAGATTTCAAATCCCGACCAGTTATGACAACTGGATTTCAAATCCCGACCAGTGAAAAATACTGGATTTTAAATCCCGACCAGTTATGACAACTGGATTTTAAATCCCGACCAGTTATGACAACTGGATTTCAAATCCCGACCAGTTATGACAACTGGATTTCAAATCCCGACCAGTGAAAAATACTGGATTTCAAATCCCGACCAGTTATGACAACTGGATTTCAAATCCCGACCAGTGAAAAATACTGGATTTCAAATCCCGACCAGTTATGACAACTGGATTTCAAATCCCGACCAGTGAAAAATACTGGATTTCAAATCCCGACCAGTTATGACAACTGGATTTCAAATCCCGACCAGTGAAAAATACTGGATTTCAAATCCCGACCAGTTATGACAACTGGATTTCAAATCCCGACCAGTAAAAAATACTGGATTTCAAATCCCGACCAGTTATGACAACTGGATTTCAAAAATGAAGTATTTATTCTGATGTTTTGAAAGTGATTGAATTTGGGAGATTATAACCCGAGGGTTGAGAAAATGATAAGATTTTGAGGATATTACAACCAGAGGTTGGGAAACTGATAGAATTGTGAGATTGAAGAACTTGAAGGTTTGGAAATGATAGAATTGAGAAATCGCACCCTAAGGGTTTGATCTTTTGGAATACACGACCAGCGAGAGCTGGATCTTTTGGAATACAGGACCAACGAGATGCTGGATCCTTTGGAAATACATGACCAGCGAGATGCTGGATCTTTTTGGAAATACATGACCAGCGAGATGCTGGATCCTTTGGAAATACATAACCAGCAAGATGCTGGATCCTTTGGAAATACATGACCAACGAGTGTTGGATCCTTTTGGAAATACATGACCAGCGAGATGCTGGATCCCTTGGAAATACATGACCAACGAGTGTTGGATCCTTTTGGAAATACATGACCAACGAGTGTTGGATCCTTTTTGGAAGTGCATGACCAGCGAGATGCTGGATCTTTTGGAAGTACATGAAGTTTTGGGAGATTTAAGTCAGAACTTGAATTTAGAAGGAGGAAGGTCTCTGGTCAGAAGACTGATTTTAAATGGTTACCGGTGTGAGAACCAAATTTTTCAAATGAGCTTAATATATGATTGAAAAGTTTGAGAAATAACCAGTGCGAGAACTGGGTTTTGAAGATGAGCTAGATTTCGAAAATAAGTTTTTAGAAGATAATTCAGAATTTATCCCCTTATCCTGAACGGGGGAAATAATAAAAAGAATACCTCATTGAAAGGAGGCATCAGGTTTATCCCTTATCCTGAAAGGGTATTCTTTAAAGATAAAAGTAGACGAAATTTTAATAAGATTGAAATTTTTTTTAAAACTTGACACAAATGAGCATCAGCTTGATGTAAATTTGATCAAACCAAAAATGAATCAAATGAAATGAAAAATAAAGATCACAAGATTAATTAAGAATTAACAAAATTTGAGGAAAAGAGCTTTCGTCTAATCCTGCCTGCATATGACCGGAGAAGATGATTATGGATTAAAATAAAATGCCCCAGTATCATGGAGAAGTATGTAAGAATTGATAGAAGATTATTATTTTATTGAAATGACTCTTTGAATAGTACAAAAAGCTTAGAATGAACATTTCAGGTGTAAAACTTCTTCAGATGCAGAGCGTTGATGGGGTCTGACATTTTCACTCCATCTGCGTTGATTAGACGATATGAATTGCGAGAAAGCGCTTCCTTAACCACATAAGGGCCTTCCCAATTGGGTGACCACTTGCCCCGTGGTCGATGCTTGAGATGAGCTGTCGATCTAAGTACCAAATCGTTAACTCAAAATTTTCTCTCAATGACAGACTTGGCATAATGTCGAGCTATCCTCTGCCGATAAGCTTGAGCGTGCTCTGCTGCTTTGAGCCTCTTTTCATCCAGTAAATCTAGCTGCACCAATCTTTGCTGCTGATACTGATCAAGTGGCAATTCTATGAGAGAAGCGAATTTGAGAGCGGGCTTCTGGATATGGAGAGGTAACACCACTTCAGTTCCGTAAACAAGTTCTGAAGGGGTGGCATTAGTCGGAGTCTGAATGGTGGTCCGATATGCCCAAAGTGCATCATGAATTTTCTCATGCCAGTCTCGACCTGTTTTCACAGTCCTTTCCAGAATACGAATCAAGATCTTATTGGTAGCCTCTGCTTGGCCATTCCCTTGAGGATAATAGGGGCTGAGAAATGATGGGAAATTCTGAATTTAGAACAAAATATTTTCATCCTCTCATTTTTAAAGTGGGTTCCATTATCTGAAACGATATCATGTGGTATGCCAAAGCGGCAAAGAATGTTCTTATGAATGAAAGAAACCACATGGCGACCTTCTACTGTGCGTAGAGTAACAACTTCAACCCATTTCGTGAAATACTTTGTCGCAGCCAGAAAGTATTTGTGGTCGTTGGAAGCAGGAGTAATCGGGCCGACGACGTCAAAAGCCCACATAGAAAATGGCCAAGGAGAAACAACCGATTGTAGATATGCGGCCGGAGCATGAATGTAAGGCGCGTGCAATTGGCACTTGACGCACCTCTTCACAAATCTATGGCAGTCCTGTTGCATGGTATTCCAATAGTACCCTGCTCAAACGATCTGTTTGACGAGAGTTTAATAGCCGACGTGGCCACCACAAATCCCTTCATGTGCCTCTTGGATAACTTTCATAGCTTTTTCTTTGTCTAAGCACCTTGAATACTCAGAACTGAACCCACGGCGGTAGAAGACATTGGCCAGAATGAAATAACGGGTAGACATGTGCTGAATTGCACGCTGCTCCCTTTTTGGCATCTCTGGTGGAAATTCACCAGTCTCAATGAAATTTTTGATATTTTGGTACCAAGGTTTCTCCTTCTGATTAACCTGGTTTACTTGTATATTTGAATTGAAAGCGGGTTGCTCGAGTCTGCCAACTTCGAAAGATCGACATGATTCACCACCTTTGAATGATAAAATGGAGCCCAGACTGGCTAAGCCATCAGCTATTTGATTGTGCTCTCTTCTGATATGGCTGAGCTGAAATTCTTTGAAGCTGTCCACAAGAGCTAAGACGATCTTCTGATACGGAATCAATTTGGAATCTTTCACTTGCCATTCAGTGTTAACTTGACTGACAACAAGTAGAGAATCGCCAAAGGCATGCACTCTCTTGACATTGAAACTTTGCAGAATTTTGAGGCCTTGTATTAAAGCTTCATACTCGGCCATATTATGAGTGCATTGGAAGCCAAGTTTGAGAGAATAAGGGATCATTTCTTTTTCTAGAGTGATTAGCAAAACTCCAATCCCTATGTCAGACATATTTTTAGAGCCATCGAAGAACATATTCCAAACTGGGGGCTATTGGATATTACAGATGTGCTCATAAAGAAAATCATCCTCTGCTTTAATCTCTTTCGTCAAAGGGAAATCTGCCAACTGATCTGCGATCGCTTGGCCTTTAATCGACTTCTGAGAAACATACTCTAAGTCATATTGCATCAGAAGGACTTGCCACTTCGCAATCCGTTCAGTGAGAAATGGTTGTTCCAAAATGTATCTGAGAGGATTAAGCTTCGATAGGAATTTGATTTCGGAAGCCAACAAGTAATGTCTCAATTTTTGGCACATCCAGACCAGAGCTAGACAAGTTTTCTCCATCTGAGAATACTTCTTTTCATAATCAATGAAAGTTTTGCTCACGTAGTAGATGCCATGCTCTATCAGGCTGCCTTCTTCATACTGAGCGAGGAATCCACCACATGCATTCTGATTGACTGAAATATATAGTAAGAGAGGCTTTCCCAGCTTTGGCGGCTTCAAAACTGGTGGATTGAGAAGATACTGCTTGATGCGCTCAAACGAGAGTTGACATTCTGATCCCCATTCAAATTTAACTCCTTTTCTTAGCAAATGATTGAAAGGCTCGCATCTCATGGCCAAATTAGAGATGAATCTGCGAATAGACTGAATACGCCCTTGAAGGCTTCGCAGTTCCTTGAGATTAGTTGGAGGTGGCATATCAATAATGGCTTTTGCCTTGGCCGGATCCACCTCGATCCCTTTCTTGCTGATAATGAAGCCGAGTAATTTGCCGGACTCAACTCCGAACACACATTTTTGAGGGTTAAGTCTCAACTTGTAGAGAATAAGTCTTTCAAAAACTTGGCTAAGAGCATCAAGGTGATCATCTTCTTCTTTAGACTTAACTAAAATGTCATCCACATATGCATCCATATTCTTGTGCATTTGATCATGGAAAATGACGGCCATTGCCCTTTGATAAGTTGCTCCGGCATTTTTAAGCCCAAATGGCATCACAGTATAGCAAAAGGTTCCCCATGGGGTAGTAAATGAAGTCTTCGACTGATCACGAACGGCCAACTTAATCTGATTATAACCTAAATATCCATCCATGAAGGAAAACATGGCATGACCTGCTGTGCTATCGATCAACAGGTCAATGTTGGGAAGCGGATAATCATCTTTTGGGGTGGCCTTATTGAGATCCCTGAAATCAATGCAAATCCGAACTTTTCCGTTCTTTTTAGGGACCGCCACGATATTTGCTAACCAATCTGGATAATCAATGGCCCGGATGAAGCTCGCTTTTAGCAAATCTTCAAGTCCTTCCTTGACTTGCTGCTCAATTCGAGGGTCTAACTTCCTCAATTTCTGCTTGATCGGTCTGGCTTCTGGCTTCAATTTGAGTCGATGCTCAACCAGCTTGGTATCTAATCCTGGCATATCCTCGTAAGTCCAGGCAAATACTTCTTGATGCTTCTTAAGGAATTGGATGAATCTTGCTTTTTCAACTTTGCTTAGACTCGACCCGATTTTGAGAATTTTCGGATCATCTTCTGACCCAATGTTGATATCCTCAGTTGGATCTTGAACCAAAGATGATGGTTCATCCTGCTTCTGAATGTGAGCAAATTCTGGCAAATCCTGAATGGTGGAATCAAACTCGGCTGGCTCTTCGGCCTGTTCTACTGCCTGACTGACCTTTGCTCTTTCTTTCATCTCAGGAAACCTTGCCAATTTCAGATATTTGGGATTGATAACGAATCTTGTCATTGATTCAGGAGTTAATAGTCTTGAAAATGTAAGAAAGGTTGTTTAAGAGAAAGTACGAGCCAAATCAAATTTTGGTATAAAGTAAAAAACAATGACATAGACAAAGTATAAGAAGAAAATGATAGATGCCCGAATATGAGGAAAAAGCTTGATCTTTCATTGATTGAAGTAAAGTATTTACAAGACTCTGACAAAAGATGGGACTGTATTGTCCCTACAAGATTTAAACAAAGAAATGAGAATAGAAAAGCAGAAAAAACTTAAGGCATCATCTCTTCATTGGCTTCCTCTGACAAAAACTGTCTTTTTGCTGGAATCCTGGCCGGTGAACCCCAACCCTGAACTGTCTGCATGCTAAACTGGAATGATAGGCTCTATCATGTCGTCTTCATCTTTCCCCATGCCCCGGAATGGCTGATACCCATGTTTTATCAACAGATCGAATCCTTTTCTGGCTTTGGAAAACTGAGAAAATAAGGGATGATCTTTGAAGGAGGTGTAATTGATCCGGCCTTCTAACTTGAAGAAACAAGGTCCCTGCCATTGGACCGTAGCTGCGATATTTTCTTCTTCCATGACATCTTTTAACTTTAACATTTCTAAGCTGTCACTGAGATTGATTTCGTCTGCTTCCCGGATGCTGGGAATATCTGTTGTAAATGTCGGACGAGGAATCATAGGCTGCGACAGCCTTTCTTCAGGGTCTTTGCCCAAAATGGTAGTGATCATTCCACCTTTGGACCACTTGATGCACTGGTGGAGGGTTGATGGAACGACATTGGCATTGTGGATCCATGTTCGTCCCAACAGAAGATTGTAAGTCGGCGGCACATTGACAACATGGAATAATACCGTGTGCACTGAGTAATTAATGAAGATTTCTAGGAAGATCTTGCCCTTGGCAGTCTGCCCGTGATTATCAAAGTCGTAGATGGTGATGGGATCAGGCATGTATTCCTCTTCCTTCAATCCCAAGGCTTTTGCTGTCATTTCTAAGCAAATATTTAAACTGCTGCCCCCATCGACAAGTACATGCAGGACAGTCATGCCCCTGGTCCTGACCACAATATACAGTGCATTATTGTGGAATAAGTGAGGCTTTGGCAGGTCCTCATCTGAAAAGGTAATAGGCGCATTTGTCATTGCCTGATTCACTATTTGTGCCATATCTTCGGGCGTGGTGCCCGGCTTCACCTTGATCTTCCTCAATAGATCATCTAGTGTTTCCCGGTGCTGGGGAGAATCATGAGTCAACTCAAAAATGGAGATATTGGAGAGCGCTATAATAGGCTTCTGAAGGTTTTTGGCCCGCTCCTCTGCTGCTTCTGAGGTTTTTGCTTCTTCTGTGCAGGCTTCCTTTCTCAGAAATCTCTTTGGAAAAACTTGGGTTTTCCCACTCTCAACTGATATGTTTCTTATGTTTAGAAATGAGAGGATATCCCCTCTCTGAGATGCAGGCTGATCCTGACGTAGAACCATCACCTGATGCTACAAATGTATTTCTTCGCCGGAACATGGACGTATGTGATTCTGCGGAAGGAAAGAATGCTCGAAAATGGTTGATGTTGAATGCTTAGGGAATGGGGCGGACAGGATGTCCATTTTGCCCTCTTCTTCATCCTCGATGAGGATGCTTTTATCAATGCAATCCTGGATCAGATGCTTCAGGACGAAGCAAAATTCAGTGTCATGGCCCATTGCTCTGTGGAACTTGCAGTATTGTTCCTTAAATCTTCCCATGAGCACTGGCGGGTCTGCAACTTTGGGAAGTTTCACCATCCCATGAGACAACAAGTATTCCAGAATTTTCTCTAAAGGCTGGTCGAGGGGAGTGAATTTCCGATCCCTGCTCCAGTTTATGTGCTTAGGTTTGTCTTGAAGGTCCCCTTTTTGTTGAGGACCTGTCGGGAGAGGCTTGTCATTGCTTTTGAAGAACTTTCCCTTTCTTCCCTTATTCTGCTCGGGTTTCGTGCCACTGCCTTGTTTGCTGCTACTGCCCTGATCATCCAATGGAACATCAGCGGAGTAAGTGAAGTGTGCCTTCTTTTTTGTGTCCGGGATATTCTTGGCCAAAGCAACTCCTTCATACATCCCGTTCTCTACCCCCATCTCGAGCCATTCTGCTCGCTCTGTCAGTTCGATAAAGGATTTGGAGGGGTATGGGAAGATGAGGCTTTTTAAGGGCTGGGAAAAGTTATTGAGAATGACTTGGAGGGCATGCTCCTCAGAAATAGGGTTCCTCATTTTGTTGCAAAGGCTTCTCCACTTGTGAATGAAGTCCCTATCCTTTTCATTGGGTTCTTGCTTCAGGTTGCATAGGTAGTTCAGGGTGGGCAGAGCTTCCGTGTTGAACAGGAAGCGTTCAACAAACATATTGACGACTTTGTCAAAATCCCTTAACTCAATGGGATTGACGTGCTCGGCGTACCATTTGGCAGCTATCCCCTCCAGACTGCGGGGAAAACAGAGAAATAGGGCGCGATTGTCTTCGCTGAACCGGGCGCATTCCACAAAGAACATGGCAAGATGAGCCTTAGGATCCCCGGATCCATCAAACTTAATGAACTTTCTGGGGAGGTTCTCCAGATTGATGTCCCCTTCTAGGCCGAGGTAAAAATCCTGTCTAGTGTATGACCTTTTCCCTTTATCCTGGACTTGCAAGTCTTTGACTATTTTTGTCAGTGCCTGGATGGAGTCCTCTGCAGGGGCCCCATACTTGGGCTTGTTCACTGACACTGGCTCTTCCACTGGCTTCTTGGATTGCCGCAAATGTTTCGGGATGCAGATCAGTTGCTCTTCTTCCTTAGAGACTTCTTCTGCTGACCCGGAATCCTCAGAGGTGCTGCCACACTATACTTTCTGCTTGCTGATTTTGACCGGCTTCTTTATGGGTTTCTTCTTAGCTTTGGTCTTGGAAGCTGCCTTCTTGGGAACCGCCTTAGCCTGCTCGACCATCATCTTAGTCATCATCTTTTGAAAAACCCGGTACATGGCCGGATCTACATCGCTCTCATCGCCCGAGTCATGCTTTTTAGATAATCGGGGAGAATTCATCTCCTCTGGCTCGCTGTCACTGTGCCTTTGAGCAGCCTGCTTACCAGCCCTTGTCTGAACCATTTTCAGATGCCAAAGTTTTCCTTCAGAATAATGGGAATGGTTAGAGTATGGAGGAGTTTTTTCAAAAATTATAACTTTTGAAGAAAAAGGAATGAAAGATTTTGGTAGACAATTTCAAGAGATTATCCCATTACCCAGGATTGGGTCATCACACGATTTGTGATAATTTGTGTTACCATTTGATGATAACAGAGAAATGTGCCTTATTACCTAGGCGAGGTCGTCAACCATGATAAAATATATTGAAGAAATGCGGAAGGAATATCCCTTTTACTCGGGATTAGGTCGTCACTCAAAATTTGTGACTTTTATTTGTGCTATAAACAAAATACAGAAAACAACATTTTTAGTCAAAAAGTAAATTTTTTATTGATATTTTTAACATTCAAAGACAAAGAGAGGGTGGGCAGACAGTTTGCCACCACTCTTGATATTCAGATGATACATTTGGTCCAGGAAATATAGACAGAGAAATAAAGGAATCCCAGGTATATTTAGCGACATGATATGCCCCAGACCACTGATCTGACTGCAGGTTGAATTCTGGCACATTGCCTGTCGGAAAACGGGTGTTGGCACGAACCTGCCACTGCGAAAACTGCCTCAGACATCGCTCCGGCTGATAATCGATACAAAAGAAAGGGCCCATCAACTTGTAGCGCTTGTCGCGAGTGTAGGTGTATCGAGAAGCGGTCTCCCTTCTATCAAAGAAGTCCCAAGTAATCTCCTCCTGATGCAGTTTCTCGATCAAAGCTCGGCATTGGATGACTGTCTTTGGCTGCTTACTGTTGAATCTGAAAGAACTGGCCTTCGAGGGAATGTGTCGCAGGAACCACGACTGCAGGGCATAAGTGTATCCTTCTACCAGAATGGTCTCCCCAAGAGCAAATCGAGCCAATCCTCTGTAAAGAAATGCTAATGCGGCCATGAAAATTGAAAGTTGACGGGTCTGCTTGCTTCCTCATCTTCGAAAGAGTTGGGTGACTCTGACATCTATGAAATTCTGACCATCTTGGAAGAAAGCTAACCCCACTGTGCACAGGATCATGTCATGCTGAATTCTGTCTTTCGCTGCTCGAGACAGAGTGGCAACCTCTTTGTAAGCTCCATACTTTTGATATAGTTCGAATAGGTCGATGAACTGATTCCCACCAATCTCATTGAGAGGCCAAGATCTGCTCTCTGTTGCTCTGGCCAAAGCTTCTCGAACATCCACCCCTTTGATGTTGATAAAAAACTGTTGCTCGACAGGATCGTCTGGCTGACCAGCTGGTTCGGGCAATCCCATGATATCGTTGAACTCATCCATCAGTAGAGTCATCTCTCCCTAAGGAAACCAGAATGTGCAGATACGTGGATTCCACCATTCTGCCATAGCTTGAATCAAAGCTCCATTGATGGTTCGCTTGCCTACTGCTGATGTCATCTCCAACCCACAGTCATCCAAGTGGTCTGGGAACATACGTGAGAAGGTGGCGAACCAAGAATAATACCACCGAGGGAAGAAAGAACGAGATTGGATGACCCGCTGATCCAGGGATCCATCCTGAATCTGATAAAAGACATGATCTCGGGGAAAGACAACATCGAGGGAATTTGACGCCATTGAAATGATATTGGGGTAAAGAAAATAAGGAGAATTAGATAGAATGCAGGACTTACAGATAGACTCTTGAAGAATCAAATCCTAGAATATTTTTGAAAAGGTTGATGAATTTTTTAAAAGAAATTTTCCAGGGTTTTTGAAGAAAATTTGATCTAAAAGAGAAAAGAAATGTAGGTAGATAGAAATATACACCTGGGGTTTTTGAAAATAAGGGTAAGTTTTGAATAATACACCCAGGGTTTTCGAAAAAGGGTTTGATACATATATATATATATGAGAGAATAAGAGAATTATCATATAACTAAAGCTGCACAAACAAGGATGCGCACACAACACTCCCTAAAGGCTGACTCTAAATGCAATATTTGAAATGGCTTGTAGGACCTTAATCCTAACTCTAGGGTTCAGATCATCTGATTCCAATCAAGATACGCCGATATACCCAAGCCGAAGCTCGAAGTACGTGGCATAGAAATATTTCTCTGGTTCTAAGGTAATGGTTTCCCAACATCCTTGAGCACCTACCGATATACCTCAGACTATGGCTCTTAGGTACGTGGTGGGGGGGCGCGAACCCAAATAAGTGGTCCAGTTGTGAGGCTCTCTCCCAAACTATGGTTCAGTGAGACAGCCCAACAACGTAAAGACCGGGACAATATTAGGTAAGGAGGTTTTCAAAATATGCTCAACATGCAAGAAATCAGATGACTCTAATGCAAGTCCTAAAGAGATAGATTTAAAATGAAGAGAAGCATACACTTGCATACATTGTTTTGCATTCAATCCCTAAAATTGAGGAGAGTTGCATTTCAAACCTAAGTCTAATGCGAGCATGGATTAATCTCCTCAATATGGTCCTACCAAACCATACTTAGATCCTATATGCAATGTTGTCAGCTTTAGGACAGAATCCAGGCTTCCTAAGGTTTGCATGGAAATGAAGCTGACATTTGAAGAATAAAGACTTAGATAATATCAAAGCGAAAGAAAAGGCATAATTCGACCGGACGGAGACGAGTCCCATCTCGGTCGCCAAAACTGTGATCATCGTAAAATTTTTCCTCTCATAATATTCTCTCTCTTCCTTCTCTTTTCCTTTCTAACCTCTTATTTTCCTCCTTTTTGAAAAGAGAAAGATAAAAGACAGAAAGAGAGAAAAGAAAATAAGAAGAGAAATTCTTTTGCGGGGTCTCACTTGACCTTAATTTTAAAAATATTTGAAATAACTCACCTCCATTTTTAAAATATTTGCGGGAAAACTGGGAGACGGGATTCGCTCGTCGGTACGAGGTTCGACCGTTCCTGGCGCCTTTACCAGGGGTAATCGAACCAAGGGTCGAATTTATGCCTTTTGTTTTGCTAAGAATTTATCTAAGAATTTATCCTAAGTCTAAAATGCACAAAGAATCATGCTTGTGCAAATGCAAAGATGTATGCTCTTTTTGAAAATGATTTGAAAATACTCCAAGTGTTTCAGAGATGAACTTGGTGAGGGAATGAAAAAATGATTGAATCTAACTTAGAACTTGAGATAGATCAGAGAAGTTCTAAGTCTTTGAAGTAAATCAGAGTTGGAAGAATGAATTTTGATTTTGAGAAAGAATGATTTGAAGCTTTTGAAAATGAAGTTCCAAAGTCGGAAATGGACTTTGAATTCGAACTTGAATTTAGGAAAGGAAATGAATACTTGAGATGGAATTGAATTTAGATTTTGAAGTTTGAAATTTAAAACGAGTCTGAGAAATCGAATGGTATTTAAGAATAGACATGGATTTAAGAGATTCAGATTAGATCCGAAAATGAATTTGAAATCTAGAATTGGAATTGGATTCCGGATCCTAGAACGGGATCCGAGATTTAGAAATCAAGATGGACTTGGATTCTGGATCCTAAAATGGAGTGGATCTGAAGTCTGAGATCCAAATGTGAATTGGGTTCTGGATCCTAGAATGGATTTTGGATCTGTAATCTGAGATCCAATGTAGAATTGGGTTCTGGATCCTAGAATGGATTTTGGATCTGCAGACTGAGATCCAATGTAGAATGGGGATCTAGATCCTAGAATGGATTTTGGATTTGTAATCTGAGATCCAATATAGAATGGGGATCTGGATCCTAAGTGGAATTTTGGATCTGTAATCTGAGATCCAAAGGTGGATTTGAACTCTGGATCCTAAGATAGAGTTTGGATCTGAATCTGAGATCCAAAGTAGAAGTGGAATCTTGGAACCTAGAATAGAGTTTTGGATCTGAATCTGAGATCCAAAGTAGAAGTAGAATCTTGGATCCTAGAACGGATTTGATCCAAGATTTGGAATCCAAGATGAAATATGGATCTGAAGTCTAAGATCCAAAGTGGGATTGAATTTATACTTGGAAATCTGGATCCAAGTTGAAATTAGGATTTAATTTTGGATTCGGATTATGAAAAGTCCAAATAGGACCTTTTAAAGATGGATCTGGGTTTTAGAAACCCAGATTTAAATTTAAATTTTGAGATTCAAATCCAAGCCTTGATTGAAGATAAGAGGATGGACTTTGATTTTGAAATCAGAAGATAACTTCAAAGTTGAATTGAACTTTGAAATTGAATTTTTGAATTGATTTTGGAAATTTGAAGTTTGAATATAAAATGATTTTGGAATTTCAAAGTCAAATTGGACTTTGAAATTGAATTTTTGAATCTTGAAATGAGATAGAATTGGATTTGAATAAGATTTGATCTGAGAAATGAAGAAGAAGAATCACTTGGAATTTTGAAAAGGACATTTTGAAAATATGATGCAATTCTATCCTATATGATGAATGAATTTGAATAAGTTTGAAATTGGATTTTGAAAAGTTATTCCATTCTTTAAATGAATTAAAAATGAGGTTTAAGACATAATACATCCCTGACTGTGGTCATTGAATGTGTTATGTAATAACTATATTTAAATTCAAGTAAAGAATAAAATATATTTTTTTGGGTGCTTTTATAGATTTTAAAATGAAATTAACTCTCAATATACCCTGACTATGGCCATTGGTATATATTTTGAGTTAATTTTTAAGTTAAATTCTGATAAAAGAAGAAAATATTTAAGGAAAATATGATGAATTTTGAAAATGGATCTAGTGTGGATCCAGCGTTATTTTGTAAAAGATAAAAATACTAAGTTTTGTCCACACCCTGACTATGGCCATTGATGTGGATCATCAACTTAGTATCAATTACCTCTTACGAAATGGTGCACGTGCCATTCGTGTTTCACCATTGTGAGAATTTGAGAAATAAAGGCAAAAATGCATGAGAACAAGCAATTTATGATGTTTACAATGCTCATCCATTCTACCTAAAGCAGGGAATGTAAATTCTCATTCCAATCTAACTATTACAATGGATAAAATCAAATGTACAACCTCAAGTAATGATATCTTTTCCATATTTCCTGCAAAACAACCAGGTTAGTAAAAAAAAAGGAAAAATCATATATATATGGAAATCAAATGATGAAAATATATGTATGATAAAAAGGATGGAAAAGATATCTATATACTTATATACATATATATACATACATATATAGGTATATTCACGTAAATGCATATGTCTATGTATAGGCATATATACATATATATACATATAGGGGTATATTCAATGGAGAGATGTGTTGAGGTGTGGGGGAAGTGATATTACTGAGGCTGCAACGGGTTTTGGGTACTGCTACAATGTTGTTTCCAGCAGGATTACCTAATTTGGGTAATGGTGTGGTAGATAGCCACAAGGTGGCAGTGGACAAGATGGTGCTGATGACAGATTTTCTGCCAAACAATGACAGCAAGGTAGGTACTGTGGTGAATAGATATGATGGACACTTTCTGTTGCAGATTTATACAACAGACTGCTCAAAATGCAAAGGTAAAGAGAGGAGAGGCCATAGCAGTGATTGTCACTACCATGAGTGCTAAAACGAAAATCACTGTCAACACTGTTTATAGCCTGTGGAGGTTTTGGTGTTATGGATTTTGAAAGTTAAAAGAAAAGGTTGAACCCCAAGTGTAGGTGACTGGTGCTAATATGCTGCTACAGATGCATGAATAATAGATGAAAGAGGTGTATTTACAGGGGGTAAAGAGAAAGGGGAGTGGATGCTGAATATGGTAATGAAGTCACTGTATTTGGGTGACCTTAAACGTAATAAGTAAATGGGTTGGGATGCTGGAGATATGACATGTAAAGAAGTTGGAATATACAAACCTCCTAAATTAATAACAAAAAAAAATGTCAAAATTCAGTGGAAGGGAAATGAAGCCTGATGAGCTCCTAAAAAGATATTGTATCATGGCGCCAACCATTGGCATAAAGTATTTACTTCAGGCTGTGCAAAACGCAACTGAGGCTAACTTCATTGCAATCATGTTGTAATATTTCAAACCAATTCATACGTATGCAATAGCCACATTTGATTTTCTACTTCATAAACACCCTTGTTATCCTGGCATTACAATGGGATTCCTGTTTTACAGGCAGCAGTAAATATGGATTACCTGTAAGATCAACTAATGGCACTACGTTGTCTTATGATCAAAGGGCTCATTCTCTGAATTAGATGATTTTAACCAGGATTTCAATAAACCTATGGACGACCTCTTGAAACACTTACTTTTGACCTCCACGAAAGGCCTGATCATCAAAGAAAATCCAAACATACCCAGCATCGCTACCATTACAGGTAATCCTATGGTTGCTACAGTGATTGCCGACCATATTGGATGTCACATTGTTAAAGGAATACTGGAATCCACCTATGCGACCGCCCCAAAAGCCTTCAGCATTGACTCAGATAATCAATATGACACGAGTGTCTCGACACTCTTCTTCCCAACAGACTCGGCATCTCACCCAGAATCTATTTTAACCATCTCAGGAAAATTTAACAGAGATTTTAGATTGTGACTTTATTGGATAATTTGTTTGACACCCTATAAACATCCTCTCCTCGAATCAAAAGTTTACACAGAGAAATGACCGGATATACAAAACCATGAATTCAATATATATATCATGCACATGTAACAAGACACAGGGAACGACATACATAACTGCCATATCCATCGAATCAAGTAAACTAAAATGTGCAATAACATAACATATGAAGAAAGAGTTGTAGAGATATAACAGGAAGTACATCATGATGCTTATGATACATGAATCAATTGAGAAGAAGAGGGTAAACGATGCATCTAAATTTCTACTTACAGTAATCTAACCCAAAGAAAGAAAGAAGATCACAGGATGATCTTGGTTAGCAAAGGAGGTAAGTATGATTTCCAGAAACCCAGGTGTAGCAGAAACAATTTGTATAGATGCGCCATAACTCAAATAAATAACTCTCTAAAGTGAGAGAACTTAAGAGAAGGTTAAAAATTATACATACTGGGAACCAGGATATGCAGATTATTTTGATATGATGTGCGTGAATCACTGTTGGCTATATGCCATATTGATGTCACAGTATCACTCTAATGGGGTCATGACCAAGAGATTTTAAGAGAAAATCAGAAACAACAGAGGAAAGGGAAAGTAAGAGAAGGTAAGGAGAAACGATAAACTAAAAAAAAAGCTTAAATCGAGTTAAAATATATGAATGATAAATCGTGCTAAAAGGAAATCAGAAGTGAAAACGGAAGATGTGTATATGCTACAGCAAATCAGAATCCCCAACGAACAGAGGTACATATTTACAGCTCTGTACAGGGAAGCCAGCAAAAAGCTCAATCGTGAAGCTTAATGTAATATGCATTCATGACAAAAACAAAAAAAGAAGGATAAAATCCAGATCAAAATCAGAAACCTATATGAGAAAACAAAAAAAAACTGAAGACAAAAAGATATGAACCAGAAGAAATCCTCAACAAAAGAAAAAAAAATTGAGATAAACAATAACGAAAGAGAAGGAAAAGAAAATAAACAAAAAACGGGAAATCAAGCCTTACGATAGAGATTAGGATATAAGCATAATTAAAAGGGGGAATTAAACTATGAACAAATCATAAGGAAAATTGAACTAAAAAAAAAAGTAAATCCAAATATGAGCCATGACCCAGACGAAAAAAAAAATGGAGAAAAAGCAGATGTGGGATCGTGATCATCCCGTTTCGCTATTGCACAGGGAAATAGATTGGTTTATTAGAGACCAATCAATATTTCTATGGTGCTCACCATGGGGAAAATGTATATAATATGGGAGTCTAAAGAGAACCGAAAGGACAAAAGAGAGAGAAGAGGTGAGATTCTTACCTTCTTACTGCAGAGGAGAAGAGCTTCAGAAAAGGGAAGGGCGAGCGAGAGGGGCGATGGATGATCCGAATAACGGAGGATGGATCCTTCAGAAGAACAATCGATCAATCCATTTCAGAGAAGCTCCAACGATGATGGATTTAATGGATGCCAGAGAAAAAAAAATTGGATCCTCAATGCCTTGTTATTTCAAAGAAGCATGATGGAAAAGGGAACCCGATCATCGATGAAGTTGCCGGATCAAAGGTAGATTGAAATCCTTCTTTCTGATCTTTGCAGGGGTTTTGTCTCCGTAATTCTTCAAAAGGAAGGTCAGATGATCGATGATACTGGAGGAGGAATTTGCAGCGTGAGGATGAATCTCATGGATGATTAGCAAGGAAAAAGAGATCCCCCTTCTTCCCCTGTGTGCGCCCTCTTTAAAGAGGAAGAGGGAAAGTTCGGGAGAAAAATCTGTTCAAGATTGAGGGTGGAGAGAAAGGGAAGCCGTTTGAAGATGGAGGGTAGAAAGAGGAGGTGAAAACGCGCGGGAGGATTCCGTTGTAGATTTTCTCATTTTCCAATAAGAGGACTCCTTTTAAGAAATTTTTGCAAAAATGGTTGGGGAATGAGGTTTTTGGCAAAGAGGCTTAAGAATCTTTCGTTTTCTTGTAATTTTTCCCAATTTTTTGGTCTTTGGTTTATTTTTCAATTTTTTTGTATTTTTAGAATAAAAATCCTAAAATTCACGAGAAAAAAAAAATTTAAAACTAATTTTTTTGTGTTTTTATAAAAATATTTACAAAAGGAAATTTTTCTGAGAATTAGAAAGCCATTTTGAGAAAATTTCTTCAGAAATGGGTTTTGATCCGGATTTTGAAGAAATATGGTTTTAAAGCACTGGATTCGGATCCGGAATTGATTTTGAACATATCAATGTGAATTTTAATCCAGAAAATCTGAAGAATAATTGAATTTTAGCCTCAGTTTTCTCAAAAAAAATGGGACCGGGGGCAAAAGGGTTATTTTTACAAAACTTTGAAAAATTTAGGGTGTTCACACTAGGTCTAGGTCAAGTGAAACAAACCTAGATTAGGACCAAAATGGACTTTTACTTTGACTATACTCAACTTGGTTCAAGCCAAGTCAAGTAGATTTGCACCAGGTCAGCTAGGTTCAGTCCAGGTCAGGTAGGCTCAGACCAAGTAGGCTAGGTAGGGGAGGTTTTAAAGAGAGAAAAGCAAGAGAGAGAGAGAGGGGTCAAAAATTATGAGAAGAGAGAGAGAGAGGGGTGCCTATTTATAGGCAGAGGAAACTTCTTCTCTAAGTTTTCTTTTTCCTGATTTGCCCTTGGCTTTCCAAATAAAGACTGAAGGTTCATTTTGTGTGGGGCCCACATAGAATATTCCATAAAATATTTTGTGGGTCCCATAAGATATTTTTTGAAGAATATTTTTGTGGGTCTCACCAACATTTTTATCAGTCCCGCAAAAATTTTAGATTTTCGATAAATTTTTTCTGAAAAATTCTAAGTACGTCATTTTCTTCGTATTGACGTAACTAAGAAAGTTGGCTCATACAAATATCCTAATTTTACTCAGAGAGGGAGTTATGGCTCCTTGGCTGTTTGAGCATATATTTGCGAAGATACGAATATCCTAAGTATAACTGGTTCGTAGAAATTGATTGGATTCACATTTCAGGTTCATATGCTATTTTTACATGAAAATATCTCATAAATTTATTTAGAACTTTTGCTGAAAAATTATGGATCTTACAAGTAAATTATAGAAAGCAGGATCCTTGGCATCGTTCGATGCAATGATAATCTTAAAAGCATAAGCAACTACATATATATGTAATATATGGAAAGCAAGAGCCTTGGTATCGTTCGACACGATGACAATCTCAAAAGCATAGGCAAATATGTATATACTGTGAAAAATAAGAGCCTTTATCAAAAAATATCCAACGATAGTCACGAGGGTATGCACATGAATACCAAAGTGTCCTAGAAAGCGTAAACCAAGGACTAGGGTCAGATACTCTTTTTAGGAATATGTACGATATATACCACACTACAACAATTAGCAATCACTTGATTGAGAGAGATCGGCGTGCAAACTTACTCTCTAACAGGTGAAAATGAATTCAGTTGCTTCAAACCTAGTTTCAGCTAAACTGGGTTTATACAGACTTTAAAGAGTCTAAACTAGGTTAGAACCAGGTCAAGTGAGATCAGGTAGGCTAGGCTAGGTAGGGAAGATTTTAGAGAGAGAAACAAGTAGAGAGAGAAGGGGGGTTCTAATTATAAGCCAAGGAAGCAAGCTTTCTTAACCTTCTTTAAGGATAAGGCATGTTCTTTTTACCATTTTACCCTTCTCTTTTAAGATAAGGTCGAGTGGCTCCTTTGGTTTGGGGCCTACTTGGATTTTCTATGAGATATTTTATGAGTCCCACAAGATATTTTTTGAGATATTTTTACATGAAGCTCACCAATATTTTGTGGGTCCCACAAAATTTTAGGGCTTTGGCGATTTTTTTTTCAAAAAGTTTTGAGTATGTCATTCTGTTTGTATCAACGAAACTAAAAAAGTTGGCTTATACAAATCTCTTAATTTTACTCAGGGAGGAAGTTATGACTTCCTGACTAATTGAGCATATATTTATGAGGACATATACGTTATAAATATAATTGGTTCATTGAAATCAATTTGTTTCGCATTTCAGGTTCATATGCTATTTTTACATAAAATACCTCATGAATTTATTCAAAATTTTTGCTAAAAAATTATGGGTCTTACACCAACGATGTCACGAACTCACTTTTACACAAGGAGATATGATTTTTGTATAGGTATCTCCTACCAAAAATGTGTTCAGATTTAGGAAGGAGGGTTAAGTTAAGTTCGAGATTCATTGGACCATTCAAAGTCCTAGAATGAATTGACGAGGCAGCATATCGTATGGAGTTACTACCACAATATACCCAGATTCATAATATCTTTCATGTATCAATGTTGTGAAAGTACATTCATAACCCTTCCCACGCCATTCGATATGAAGACGTGAAAGTATAAGAGGACATGACTAAGTTAGAATAACCGATAGAAATTGTTGATTGTCAAGATCAAGTTTTGCGATCAAAGACGATCTCTTTGGTAAAAGTGCATTGGAAACACCATGACATCGAAACCTGAGGCTAACATAAAAGAAATATCCTAACCTTTTTTGTTTAGTTGTGTAATATTATTTTGCATATGAAATTCTTTTTAAAGAGGGTAGGATGTATGACCCACAAAACTTCAGAAAATTTAAACAAGACTTGTATGCAATGTGAGGAAAATTCATTTTTCACTTGATCAATTTAGCCTATAGTTGTGATGAATTTCGTAAAATATCTAAGTTCTAATTTTTTTTCTAAGTATTGTGACAATTATTGTTCTGACTAATAATTGAGAAAAAATAATAAGAAGAAAGTAAATCAATTAGCCAACTAGAGGAAAATAAAAAATTGGCTATGATAGTGGATTAATACTTTGATAAAAAAAATATATTATCTAGCTGCATTGACCAAAACTATGGTTGATGAAGACTTATACTAAGTATTAAATAAATTAAATAAGCTTGAATTGGACCAGATCCAATTGGAGTCAAATCCAATATAAACATTACCTAATTAGGGATTTCTAAAATATGAATAAATAAAATAAATATTTTAAAGTATAATAACTCTATTAAATAATGTAATGATAGAGTTAGTTGGACTTAGTTAGAATAGAATCAACTAAGCCAACCAATGGGGGTGATTTTGCCTAGAGAGATAACTTTAAAAGCTATGTGAGGGAAGGGTGAGACCCATGGAGATCCTCACATGGGATCCTAAGGATGAATCTCTACTTTTCCATGGAAAAACAAAAATAGTAAGGCATGTGATAAGACCTTGTAGTAGCTTACCATTTTTGTGAAAATTCTCATGACTTGAGAAAGAAGAAGTCAAATATAGGAAAACATTTTTGGAGTAGAGGGTTGGACTCTACCATAACCCTCCATCTTTCCTCTTGTGTGCACAACCACACATCTCACATGGCTTAAAATTTACCTATAAATACCTCAAAAAGTAGAGGAGAGTCATTCCTTGGCTCTCTCTCTCTCTGTGTCCCTCTTCCTCATCCACCAATTTTTTGGAGCTTCTTCCCCTCTTTCTTTACACTCAAGTGTAGTTTGGGGTACCTTAGAGAGACGCCATTCTACATGAGTTTGTGGTAGATCTTTACAAAAAGTCAAGAAAGATTCCATCAAAAAGAGTAAGTTAATCTTTCACTCATATAGTATTTTGAAAATATCATAGTTTCTTCTCCTTTCCATCCATACATACATGCATTCTTGTAATGCATGTGGGTGTGGACAAGGATCTTCATGAGAAAAATCCATGAAAGCATATATAAATGTTCTTTCTTCTATTAATGTTATTTTTAATTCAAAACCATGGTAAAAAATGATATCCACCAATCTTAATGGTATTTCATCATTTTGATCCATGTCACATGTTAAAAACTTTGTTTATGCATTATTCATTTTGTCTTGTCATTTTTGAAGCACATTCATGGCTAAAAAGCCTTATTCATGTATTATTTTTGTGTCATATCAATTTTGAAGCATCTTCATGATTAGAAACCTTGTTTATGTATTATATATTGTGTCTTATCATTTTTTAAATACATTCATGGTTAAAAACCTTGTTCATATATTATTCATTATATCTTACCATTTTTGAAGCACATTCATAGTTAGAAACCTCGTACATACACTATTTAGTGTTGCCTTATCATGATGAAGCATTTAATGGTCAAAAACATTGTTCCTGTATTTTTTCAAGGTGTCATAGTATT
Organism: Nuphar pumila; assembly: GCF_984573655.1. Classification (NCBI taxonomy): domain Eukaryota; kingdom Viridiplantae; phylum Streptophyta; class Magnoliopsida; order Nymphaeales; family Nymphaeaceae; genus Nuphar; species Nuphar pumila. The sequence continues at coordinate 34,673,750 of NC_143253.1, read as the reverse complement.
TTTAAAACATGCCATTAAGTTAGAAATGCTCTACACGAATTTTCTTGAGGCCTTAGCAATTTTCCAATCATTTTCAAAAGCATTTTGATGGTAAGAAACATTGCTCATAATATTTGATTAGTACTATCATTTAGAAAGTATTTTCAATGGTAAGAAACATTTTATATAGTATCTTCATTTTTTTTTGAAAACATAAATTTACAAGTCATGCCTTAACATGTTTTTATTTTTTTTATCATCACCAAGGGTTGGAACCCTTGCTAGCTAGACCAATCTGAACCGTGCACCGATTCTGTAAAGCCTATTTAAAAAAAAAAACAGTGTCAGACACGTGCCCTGCACGAGTTGGACACATGTCAAGGTTGGTCTATTGTGTTGGACCCGGATCCGAGCTGGACCCGAGCCTGAACATGGATCTGGCTTCTCAAACGATTGAGAAGCCTGTGACTTTAAAAAGTCACATGTGTCTCGGGCAAGGGGTTGAAACCCTCGCCCCTTCTCTCTCCTCTGCTCTGTCTCTCTCTCACGCTGCTGCCGGCGATTGGAGACGTCGGTGACCAACTCCGTCTGATCGCCTCCTCTCTCAGTTCGGCAGACCCCCCAACGATGTGAGCACCCTCCCTCTCTGTCCCCTGTGTCGCAGGACGTCGATGACTCTTCTGACCTTCGAGCCGATGTCGGCGACTCGCCGCCGGCCACCACCTTTGTCCCGACTGCTGCAGTCATCGACGACCTTCGACAGCCGGCCACCTGTTCGCCTCATGGCAGACGTCGGTGAGACTTCCCCAGTCATCGAAGGTTAGGGAAAATCCTTCAGGCTACTTCTGCAGAAGTTCAGATGCGCATCCATTGAGCCTTTGTTTGCCTTTGGGGATTTACTCTCTTGGTCACTGGTCGTCCCCTTAGGAGCGAACTCGGGGTATAATAAAATACATAGCATAATGAACCCCCGAATCGATTCCGACTGTTTCTACATTTTGCCTTGTGCGTACCCACAACAGCGGACTCATATTGAGACAAGATATAACTTATACACATGATCATGAGATATGCATGTTGTGACGTGAATTGATTGCTTGCTTGTTAGCTCAGTAGTTGGATACGCTACTCGTTGAGCTATGTACGCCCGTTGAGGCGTTACTCTAGTTGGTTAAACTGCTTGCGCAGTTCTTTGTTAGGTAATAACTTGCTTTTCATACTAGTCAATTACTTATAATATTAACATTATGCTAGTTGTTACATCTTGTATTATAATCGCTACTGTATGATTGCTTATCATATGTAGCTTATGAATTGCTTGTGATGCAATAGCTTGTGTTTTACGATTAATGTAGCTACTTACCGATGGACTGAGCCATCTAATGGTAATTGTATGTATGGCGAGCATTGTTATGAATGCTTATCTTATTCAGTTGCTTTGTTTGACTAGTGGATAGAGTTAGTTACTCTTCACCTTTAGTATCTGTGGGATTGCTATAGTTGCTTGTTTAGTACTATGGTTCTCACTGCTCTTGTATTGTAGTTGTTTGCCTTACTAGAGATTTGCTTACTCCATAATACTTTTGTTAGATCTACTAGTCTTGCTTTTCCTGCTTGATCTAGCGATTATCCTGCTTATTGCAGCATTTGTTCTTTTTTGTCTTTTGCACTCCTGCTAGTCTGTTGTGGGACTGACCTATTTCATGGGCAGGTGGTGAACAAGCTATACAGCTTGCGATGGCACGATGTTGTGATACGTTCAAGGCAAGGCCCCTTTCCTGACGTTGCGCTTCTGGGGATACTTTTGATAGATGTGGTATAAAGTTCCTTTGAAAGTATTTATTTTGATTAGAACTCTGGATTACTAAAACTGTATTACCAAAACATGGTTTTTCTTTTCATTTCAATAAAATATATATTCGAATTGCAAATCGGTTTATAAGGGGAAGATTGCATTAGTGTTGTAATGCACCCAAAGTCTAGGGATTTGCTATTTTAAACATGATCTTCCGCTGAACTTCTGTTTCAAACTCTGATAAATGATTGATTTCAAAGCTTTCAACCTTTCTCATAAAAGGTTTCAAGTCCACAATTTTGAGGTGTTACAGATTCAGAACTGGTCTGCACCAGACAAACCGGACTAAGTCTGGACCATATTCGGTCCAGACCTGATTATGTACCAAGTAGGCTAGACCTGCCTAAACCGAACCACTCGATTCATGTCTAGTTTGTGCCCAGGCGGGTCAGACCGGTCTGAACCACATAATCGGTTCAGTTCAGGTCTAAACCCAACCAAGGCAGATCTGGTCTGTGGTTGATCAGGGCAGGCTGACCAGAACCAACCCAGCCCACTTCGTGAAACTTGTGATAAAAAAATATAAATATATCTATGTGAGAACTTAAAGTGAAACAATAATGCATATGATGAAGTAAATCATACGTATTCAGCCTATGTAGGTCATGAGTAAAATGCGACAAATGGATATGTTCATGCATTCATAAGATGCATATGAAAAAGTAGCTCATACATATCCAATTGAATGTATTGTACAAGTAACCATGTCTATGTATGTTCATGCATTCATAATAATATGAGAATGCATATGATGAAGTAACTCATGCTTCTTCAGTTTGATGTACTGTACAAGTAAAACATGCCTATGTATAGGTACATATGCCCATGCATTCATGATGAGATGAGATGCATATGACAAAAAATAACTCATACATATTCAGGTTTATATATTGCCTAAGTGAGCATGCTTATGTTGAATGCATATGCATATTTGTCCATGAATTCATGATTAGGTAAGATGCATATGATGAAGTATGTGCATATATGTATTTGCTATAAAATTTGCACATCATGTCATGCAATGAATGCCATATAAACGAGCATGTCTTGAGTAAGAAGTATGATATGATGATGTTTCTTAATGATGACACAAAATGGTTGTAGAATGTCATGTTTGTCAAATAGTATGCTTTTAAATGAATGCCACACGATTTTGCCATGAGACACGTACACTATCATGCTTTGGACTAGATGTAATCTCCTATGAAAAGTATAATGCAATGATGCACATCATGAGTTAAATGCAAACATGTATGTTTTTGTGTCATGCTATGAAATGATATATGTTCATTATAAGGCATAAGGTTCAATGAATCTAGTGAACATCATTTGACTGCATATGTAGAATTTCCCTATTATGAAGATGAATCTTGTAGTGCATAACTGGAATGCTCTCATATAAGCTCGAGTGGGATATGAACCCACAAAGTGTGAGAGAAAGTCTCACATCACACTGCATACATCCACGCATTAAAATTTGTGTTATTGCCTTCACTAAGGTGCTCTTATGGGCTAAAGGCACCAGAGTGTGTGAATGGGTTGGGTGCAAACTATGTCATGACATATATACTACTAAAAATGGGTATTGGGGCCATTGAGCCTATTCGCCTCGTGAATCGAGGGGCATGAACTGCCAACCACCTTAAGAAAAAAACCCAGCCCAGTAACCCATTCACACTATTGGTCCACCTTGGAGAGGGTTAAATGGTATAACCTTGAGTGACGATGTTGCATGTAGATTTTATCTACATGTCATACTAACTTAAATTCAAGACCAGTGACATCCTTGGACCTCTTGGCATTCAAAGTTAGGGAGGTCAGGGTTATCCAAAAGTGGTACACCTCATCTACTACAATAATATAGATTGCAATCTAGTTAACCCTTGTGGAGATCGCTTGGTCACAGACCACTCGCCATTGCTTAGAGAGAGAGGAAGGGCATCTAAGGGGCTCTCTTTTATGTAGAGTTATTATGGAATGCGAACTTAGAAGTTTCCAATTCTCCATGCCATTGCTTACTTGGCATTCTCTTTCTAAGATGCGGTCACTCCCAAAAACATGTGAGGGAGTAAATTTTTTAATACCATCCTTAACAATAACCCAATCTAAGTAGGTCTCCTATTTAGATAAAAAAAACTATATATATATATATATATATATATATATATATATATATATATATATATATAAGAAAAGTGGTAAGGTATTTGACATGTACTTGAACATGTTGGCCATCCATTGCGTGCTTGATGGATGGCAAGCGTAAAAAAAATTAACGTCAAATATGAGTTTTTTGCCCAAACAAGCAATAACATCAACAAAAATTGCCATTATTGACCTTTAGCGATGATTTTTGTTGCCGCTATTGACCTTTAGTGGCGACTTTTGCTGTCGTTATTGCTCGTTTGATGAAAAAACTTGTTTTTTATGTTGGTCATCCATCAAGCGCGCGATGTACAACTATCATGTTCAAGTACGTGTCAAGTACCTAATGTTCAAGCACCTACACACTACTCTCTCTCTCTCTATATATATATATCCTAGCTAATTAGGATCGCTTAATTAATTTAGGCAATTAGGTCCTTTTATTTAATTTGATTACTTAATTTAAAGAAAGAAGGTGGGGCATCCCACTTGGGCCTGGGCGCGGACCCCACTTCCCATGAATTCCCATTTATCTCTCCCCTTTTGGATTCTCATTCCAAGAGGATCCAAATCCAATGGGGCATCCCACTCCTGGGTCCCGCTGGATCCAATTACTACATTAGATCCAAATTAATTCCAAATGAGAATTCAAACCTAAATTAAAAATTCAAACCACATTTGAGACATGCATTTCATTTTTATTTATGAAAAACTCTCAAGTGTTACACTACAATTGCTCCATCTACTACAAAGGCAGTGGCTAAGGCAATAAAAGAAGTTATATGGATGTGAGGTATATTTGGTGAGCTTAGGTTGAGTCAAGAGTTTCTTATTATTTATTGTGATAGTTAGATTGCTATTCACTTGACGAAGCACTAAAATGTATAATGAGAGGATGAAGCATATTGATGTCAGATATCAATTTATTCGAAATGTTATTGCATAGGGTGATATTCTTGTAAAGGAGATTGGTATTATATGTTGACAAAGTCTCTTCTAGTTGCCAAGTTCAAACATTCCTTAGACTTGATTGGTGTTATTTACTCTTGGAGTTGAGTCCTTTAGGACTCTTGTGGAGAAGGTAGATGTAAGGATTTATGGAATTCAAACAAAGGTAGAGATTTGCTATGAGTGTCTTGAATTTTGGACCCTATCTAATCAGTGATCCAATCCAAAATTATCTTATGACCGTACAATGAGATTTTTAATGGGAGTTTGTGGTGGTAGTGGAGGCATCATGCTGTTAGGTTTGAGACTGGAACCCACCACAAACCCCTTCGAGGGTGTGGGGGCGAAACTACCATGGTATAGATTTGTCAAATGTTTGTAATTTTTTTCTTTTGTATTAGCTAGGGTTTTATGCCTTTTGTTATATTTATAGCTGTCTCCTTTTAAAAACTTGTGTACGAGAGTTTCAAAGTGTATTAAGGATTAGGGTTTTGAAAGTTATGTATCTCACATTTGTATTTTCTAACATTTGTTGGCGGATTTCTTGCTCCTCCTTCATGAGTGCCGAACCACGTAAATCTCGTGATTTCTCTGGTTTTTTCCTTTTATTTTTTTTTGTGGTTTTGCTTCATTTTCGTCATAGATTGCATAACATAGTGCAATGCAGGCTAGTCCACCATTTACCTTTTGCTTTAACATTTACATATTAGGTGCAGCCTGTCAAGACCACTAGGAATAATCTTCCTTAATGGCAGAAGAGTTATAGTTTTAATGCGAGACTCATTGTCTTTTTTTTGTCACCATGAATTATTCGTCCTTGCCCTTACCCTAGGAAAAGGTTGGGTAATCCATCAATACTTAACCAACTTTATGTGCTCCATCCCAAGTTTTCAGGGTTCTTGCATGATTTAAGCAATGACAACTTAGCACCAAAGTTGGTTATCCTCTAAATAAAGCATTGATGCATAATTGGGATTACGAGATGTACAGGCACCCAACTTTTTGTGGAGGCATGGGGGCAAGCAAAAGGGACAAGAAAAGGGCGATCCCTTTTCTATTGGTGTCGTGCCCCCACAAGCCCTGGGATTGTTCTTTAATGTATGGAAAGAGAATCTACACGCCTTCTGCTCAAACATGTAGGGACCACCAACCACTATCAAAATGGATAAGCCCCTTGACCAGAACATGTGGGTGAAACACACACACAGGCTCTAGGCAACCCACAACTTGATGAGGATCTTGGGAGACCACCATCACAAAAAATACAAAATACCAAAAAAAAAAAAAAAAAACAGAACTTCTCTAGATTCTCCCATCAACATCATCTACTGGGGATTCAGTTATGCAGCAGACATAATCAGCAAAAACACCCATATAAAAATTTGGGAATGAGCAACATGTAGCACAAGGCAGAAGCAAGCCAGCTCAACAACATCCCCAAGAGAATCAACCAATAACGCCTTTCAAGAGAATGAGTGCAAAATCATAACACTTATATTAAATTTAAAGAGTTAATATTGATTACTCTCAACTGTATCGTACTTTCTAACAGAAACTAAGTCATTTCTTTGCATTTACAATTTTTTTTTTTTTGCAAATCAAGTCCTATGGATATCATCTATACGGTTTGTTTAGTTTAGAACATGTTTTAGATAGTCCCATTGCATTGTATAAGTAGGTCTTTTAAGAACTGCATAACTAAAGGATTAAATATGCACCAAAATTTCACAATTAATAAAATTCAAGCTTTTACATCAAAATTACTCGACCCAAAAATATAATTCTTGATAAATAAAACCATGTTGAACTCACTTACAGTATCAGATTGAGCAAATAAAGTTTGCAGCTATACTCTTTTGGTAAATAGTATGGTACCGTTTAGAGTTGCCAAATATTCCTCATATAACTCGAATGATAACAAACTACAATCTTAGGATTAGGGTTTGAGGGATATGAGAAAATATAAACACCACATTTACAAAGACTATTTGTCCAAGCAAGATGTTAATTAAGTTCATGTGGGGGGAAGGTGGGTGTGAAAAAGGACTGGATCACAAGGTGCCCAACAGAAATGTTTTCATGTGATAAAGGGGAAGGGATCTAAACAATGGGAGGCTCAACCGAAATGTTTTCATCACGATCGGATTGGGGGAGAAAAGGTGCATTAATTTATGATTTTTATTGAGAAGTGGGGAGAGGGGGAAATTAGGGTGCATGTGATGGACATTCATTAATCACAACGGAGGCTCAACAAGTTGGCGGCTCCTGATTTTATTAATATTTACCTAATGAACTGCACGTTAGAGAGAAAAGTAAACTAAAATGCCTTCTCGATCAAACTGTCCCTTGAGACTGTAAATCCTTATAAAACCCGGGTATGCTTTTTCTTATAGTGGACCTGATAGGACCCAAGTCCGGACCTGATACCAGCACCTCAAAAATAGATCCGGGTTTGGACTAACCTGGGTATTAACCAGATCCGACCCTATGACACCCCTAAGTAGGGCTTCAAAGTCCAAACAGATCAGATAAGGTCCCTTTCCTGCCTGATTTTAAACATGAAGTGGATTTTCTACAATAGATCTGAATCAGAGTGCTGATCCAGATGAGACCCAACAATGAAAAGTTGAATCCAGATCTGAAATACGTTTGATAATATTAGATCCTGAGAAGAAAAAGACTGAAATCAGGGTTTTACATGCAAAAATGTGCAAAAAATAAAAGAACAAGATCCAAAGTCTGAACATAGGTACAAAAAATGTTGATTTGAATATGATCCAGATCTGGAGCCAACCTTAATGGGTCTATCCCAATCAGATCTGAGTACCATTTCTTACTTATTTTACTTTAAGTATCCGGGTAAGGATACAAATGGGTTGGACACGGTTGGACCTTTGATTCAAATCTGATGCCTTATTTTCTGGTATGTACCTGAAAATAGAAGCCAAGTTTGTTTTAGGGTCAGATTAGAACTTATATAAACCGATCCATATGTGACATTTACATATAAAAATACATCTTTTCTGGACTTATTTTCATTTGACAAATCAACATTGAATCTATTCCGAATTCGGGTTCGGACTTGTACTTACTGCTTAAAATGTCGTTACTGATCGAACATATCCATCCCCTATCCAATCCATTTGCGCCCAAAGAGAGGAGGTTATGTATAACTGAATCAGGTTCAAGTGGATAAAATATAAATGGATGTATTCACCAACTTGGATCCAGTTAATGTTTCTGCTGGATTTAGAAGGTGATGAGGCTGCTGCTCTGAATTTTCTAACTCAAGCCTGCAGCTCCCTGCAGACGAGTGTACAAACAGAGGACTTGCGTCGAATTTAATGCTGAACAGAAAGATTTAAGATTCAAGTAATTATATAAATCAAACTAAGCATGGCATTGGATATTTTAAAAAAGTAGGTGATGTTTGTGATTAATGATCCAAGGTCGAGAAGCTTGAAAAAAGAATATTAAAATACCAAAATTCGGCAGAGGGATGAAACAGCCCTTATCGAATGGATTTTGGACCGACTCTATACGATTCAGGCTGATTTGCATGGATACTGATCCGTTGGTGATAAAAAAACAGGTCTCATTAGAAAGTAGGTCAGATCCAAAAGATCCAATTAGTATATGGAGCTGGGTATGATTTGTGAAACTTCATACCAGACCCAGGTTTAACCCATACCAAACCCTATAGGGTCAGGGTTTGGTGATAGAAAAGGAGGTCCGATAAAAACCAGGTCAGACCCAAAGGGTCCAATTACTATATGGAGCTAGGTATGTTTTGTGAAATTTCATGCCAGACCCGGGTCTGACATGAGTTCCGATTAAGACTCATGATTTTTCAATATAAAAAAGATAAAAAATATTATTTTACAAGGTATGGAACAGGTCTGGTTTATATAATAATGATAGGACCCGGTATAATTTTTCTTATAACGGTCTTGATAGGATGTGGGTCCGGACCCAGTACCAGCACCTCAAAGACCGATCTGGGTTCAGACTCACCTGGGTCAAAACCAGATCCAACCAATTGACGATCACTAACTGACAACACTAGATCCGGTATTGCCATATATTTCAGATATTCAGCCATACTTCATCGGATCCCATTTGAATCCGGATTGGACCTGTACCCGATCCATTTGCACGTAAGTATGGATTCACCAAAACATCAGTTAGCGGACTTAGTCCTAAGGGTTATTATGGTCAACATTTGACTTCATTAAATTGTCCAAACTACAAAAAATGTTCCCAGTCCTTTGACTGGTAATCTTAGTTAACCACGTCAAGGGCAAGAGTACGGACACTTGGTCCCGGATTTGGACTCTAATCGCATTAAATGCTTCCTACTTTCAAATTACAGTGGTACTCTTTGAAGTCAGTCCGGGTCCGGGTCCGGGTCCGGGTCCGGGTCCGGGTCAGGGTCCGGTTTGTGCATTGGTTGGTCTCCCACATACTTGGACTTAGCAAAGGGTTTGAGGCAATTTAGCTTTATTTGGTCACAACTCTGATAAGAACAGTTGAGGCAATTTAGCTAGCATTTCCATCCTTGTCGGATATTTGGTGCGCCCATTGGATTTGGATTTTGGATCTAAATGTTCACCAAACCCAATCGAATCCACCAAGATCCGGCAATGCCTGTTTGACGGTATTTTCGTCATAAAAAAAATCCCCGTTCAGCCCATAAGGAAAAAGCTAAGGGTGGTTTTTGTCTTTTAAATTTTTATAATGGGAGCAAATTACATGTCATATTGGCGTGCCAAACGGTGCAGAAAGGTCATCGACTGAAAAAATAAACAATTAAAAGAAAGAGAAAAAGAGTGAGGGGAAGAAAGAAGAATCCTAATACCATTTTCTGGATTTTGAGAATTCTTGAAAAATCATCCCGAGAAAATATTTTCAGTCGTAAAAAATTTCCGGCACTATTTCCCTTTTAGTGAGTAAAATCAATGTAAATATCTTGTTATCGGAAAAATCTTGCGGTATTATGAAAAATTTCATTTTCAGGAAAATATCGTAAAAATGCACTGTTTTAAGTTATAAAAATACTTTATTGCATTAATATTGCGATAAAAATTGTGTTTTTCGGTTTCTTTCTCCCGTTAAAACAGAGGAAATTCTTTTTCGTTTTTGTGCCGACTCGAATGGAATGTTAGCTGGAGAGAGAGAGAGAGAGAGAGAGAGAGAGAGAGAGAGAGAGATTCTCGGGCCTTGCTTTTTAGTGGGAAATCATTCAAAACCGGTGGTGGGGAGGCGGGGCAAAAATCCATTCTGGGATTCCCGGTTTTCACCCTTTTCCCACCCCATGGACGGGGCAAAACTGCTCTTCTTTTTCCAAAAGGGCGGTTTTGTAATTTCTCTTTACTGTCTGGCTGCCACATATTCTCCATGCATGAACGAGGGGGCGTAGCTTTGATCGACGGGGAATATTCGGGTTCCTGCTTTGGTTCTCGAACGCTCGGGGGAGAAGGCTCACTGACCATGTTGGTTGGTCTCTAGTGTGTCTTTATTTTTCTTTTTCTCTTTTGATGTGGGGATCGGTTTGTTCTTGCTGGTTCAGTGTGTGCCCAAGTGGGTGTTGAAGATTTTAGCTCTTTCTGGTGTTTCTTGGGGTGATTGATGCAAGTGGGGAAGTGGGTTGTCGGATTTTTTGGGTTTTTATTTTTGTTCTCTCACTTGGATGCTTGGTTATTGGTTTTCCTGAATTGGGGTTGTGGGGTTTTGTTAGTTTTAAACTTTTCTTTGTTGGTTCTTCCTTTTTCTTTTCTTTTTGGTTCCTTGGCATGTGGTGATGCTGGAACAGACGATGGGATGTGTGGCTTTTGGGGTTTTGCTTGGCTTTTGTGATGTATGATTCTGCTCCTGTGATTGAGAGGAAGGTGATGTGAAGGATGCATAAATGGGCTTTTTGGTTTTGTGATCAGGGGATCTGAGAAATAATAGAGTGAAGATCAGGAAGTGAGTGAACGAGCTCAGTTGTGTAGTTGGATGATCTTGCCATCTGAAGGTTGAGTTTAGAGTGGTGGAGAAAACAATAACTTTTTCTTGGATGATGATATTTATATATGGTGGTACAAAAATCTGTTGATCTAAATATTTGGGGTTTCTGTGATAGCATTTTTGTTATTGGTGGAGTGTAAGCAGGGGGGTAAAAAAGTGGGTTTTATGTGTTTACGGTCTTTGGATAATGGGGAGGGGAGTGGGGAATGTGGACAGTTTTAGGTCGTTGGAATTTCTGAAAATTGATGGATGAGATCATTTTCATTATTTAATAGTACAGAGGGTGTGGGGAATACATAGAAAAGAGGAAATATATGTCAAGGGTGGTGTGTGTCGGTTTTGTGCTTGGGGGTGTCTCTGGCCTGTGATTTTTTTAGTGGTTTGAGTCTGTTGGCAATGTTTCCTGCGCTGACCATTCGCCCGCAGCCTGTGGACTCTGCTGAAGATCCAGGAAACAACCTCTTAGCGTTGGCATCGTTGGAGGGGTAAAAAAAGGGATAGGATTCCTGACCAAGATCATCTTGGTCTCTTCCTTTTCTCACTAGCTTTCTCTCTGTTTGTCAAAGGGTTTGAGTCCTCTTTTCACCATATTCCACCTTCAGAAATCCTGGTTTTCTCCTCATTATTTTGGGATTTTTTTTCATGTTTTTTGATCTCTGGATATTTGTCATCCAGAGATTTAGCTGCTGATTTGAGCATAGTAAGGGTGTCTTCTGCTCTTTTTTTTTTGTTTCCTTTTAAACTATCTCCCCTTCTCTATAGTATTAAACCCCCCGGAAGATAAGGGGCAGACAGTTTCAAGATGAAGTTTATGAAACTTGGATCCAAGCCAGACTCCTTTCAAAAGGATGGGAACAATACGAGGTAAGAATTTATTAGTTTTTTCTGGTATTGCTGCGTCTGTTTTTTTTTTTCATAAATATGCATATACTATGTGCTGATCTGAGTTATTTAGCTTTTTGGGGGAACCAAGGAACAATTTATGTGAAATGTGTTCTGAAGTTTCTCTTATTTTAGTTTTTGAAGGCTCTAGTCAGAGTTGTTGGTCTTCTTTGTTTCATGGTAGTTCTGAAAATTTCTGAATATATACGTGCACTGGCCCTGAATTCATACTGACACCTCTTTGAGTCTTGATTTGTTTCCTTGCCGGAAAAGTTTTTTTTGGCATTTCTGCATGGAAAAGAGACATTTGAAGCAGCATCTTTATAGATGACATTCTTAGCTGCATGTACAGTGGATTTTAGGTTCTGGAGCGGGTGGCTGTGTCTTGATGATATGACATCATTGTTGATGATACTTGTTTAGAAACACCACCGCTCCAGACCTATGTTGTAGCTCCACTCGTAGCAAGTCTAGTTCTCTAGATTAGTGGGGTTTGTTGTTTTGTAGTAAGCGATTGGAGCTTTGGTACAGTTAGAACTTAGAAGAAGGTATAGTGCATCTTCACAGGCTTCTAATGTTGTTTGTTCTCTGTAATACCTCATTGGGGCATTATACGAAGAATGGTTTCTAGGTTTTCTCTCACAGGATCTAGAGATCTTGCGTTACCTTTATACTTTTTGATGGTATGTGAATATATTTATTTTTGTCGTCCGTATGACTTAGTTTATTAAGATTGTTCTATGACTTGGTTTATTAAGATTGTTCTTATTAGCATTGGATGAAACCCCAACGCGATAAATTTTTTCTGCAGTCTTGGGTGTTTAATATATCTGGGGAAAGTTTGCATCTGCTGATCGAGAGTTGTTGTTTACATGTTTTGATATTCTGCTGTAATTTCTAGGGATTTAAATTCAGTTTTCGGTTCTCCAATTATTCTTGGATCACTGCTGGTCCTTCTAGCATATTTAATGCAAATTTTAAAGATCAAGTGCATTCATATTTGTTTTCCTAGGAATGGCAAGCATTTCCTATTTCTCTATTTTCTTTTTCTTATACTCCCAAATGCCTTTTCTAATTTGTTCTACTATTTTATCGTGGACTTTCAGTCTTTTTGAGACGCTATTAAACTTAAAGGAAGTCCTAAAACCAAAAGTGATTAAATATATATATGTGTCTTCTTTTCTTCTTGTTCTTTCAGTTATTCCTCAAATACCAAAACCACTTCTCTCTGTTTACTCTTAGCAATTTAGTCATCTTGTGCACAAAAACCTTCCATGAATCAATTTGTACCACATCAAGTGGCCAATCCTTTAGAGTTTGGTGGAACAAAAATTTTCATTCTTTCAACAAATTTAATTGTTTCTTCATTCTTTTTCATTTTACTTTCTAGCACATTTACTTTTAGTTGCATGGACAATGTCAAAGCTTCTAGGATCATTCCTTATTGTGAAGTTTAGACGCCTTGGGTTCATTGAGGTCCATGGTCTCTTGAGTATATGTGAATTGCTTGTTTCATTCTGATATGGAACATGTTGCTAATATCGTGGAGTTGTTAATACATATTTCATACATTTGTGTTGCTGATGTGCGCAAATATCGGTATGTGTTAATCTATAAAAGATATGCTAAATCTAAAAGTGCTGGTTGCCACCATAATATTTCAGCAAAAATCGTGGTGAATATATTGATATCCACTACAGTGGTGGATGTATCCCAAAGAGTTTTTGAGTTGTCTAGTGACTTAACATGGAGAAGGGTGAAAGAATGGTGGTGTACTTTCCATGTCTCCATCCATGGGCCAATCTTGCATGTTTTGATCATTTATTGAGGGTTGTACTTTTTGGCTTTTTGAATGCTTGAGGATATTTCTACTGCTGCACCTGTTTTTGTGACTGGAGAAAACCCCATTCTTCATAAATCTTTCTCAAGTGTTGGGATGCAAGCGTCATGGACTATGAGTGCAAGCCATTTGACTTGACCTTCTCACTTCAAATTGAACTTGGGAGTTGTCAACTTTGGCTTGAGTTGTTCAAGTTGGTAGATGTTAATGGTCATGATCTACTGCCACAATCAAGTGACTACATGGAGCTACACCAGTTTCTGAGAACCAGGGAAAAGGTGTTTATCTTACTATCCAATGCAAAATGATCTCATGAAGAGTAACAATAAGTTGACTCCCCAAAATGTCCAGGAATGGACTCAAACATTGTTATTTTGCCTTGTGTCCAAACTTGTGACGGCTCTTGGAAAATGTATGCTACAACTTTGCAGGTGGCAGCAAAAACTTCTTTTACTGTTTTCAACCTGGTAACCACTTTCCTTTAATAAAGCATTTGAAACACATCATTCTGGGTTAATACTGTTCTTGACAAATTTACAAGGGCTCATGCTACTAAACAAATCGGGTGGGCTGTTTTTAAATGTCAGTCAGAACGATCCTTGCCCTTGTCATATCCTGTCATTTGTATCCCGTCATTACTCATTTTTTGTTCACATGTACACTTGTTATAGATACCCCTCTACTGGTTACTAAATTTCTGTTTCGAATCTAAATTTTTAAAATTTATGGATGCAGGTATGTTGCTACAGAATTGGCTAGCGACTTCATTGTTATGGTGGGGAATGTGAAGTTTTATTTGCACAAGGTATTGATTTGGCCCCATTTACCTAAAAAAGATTATTTTCTTTCTACTGATTACTTTCCTTGGTTGTATAAATTTGTCAAATGCCATGGTTTTTTAATCATGTTTCCAGACTAGGATGCGCCAGCCGAAGCGAGAAGCGAGAAGCGAGAAGCGTTGCATTTAAAAATGTATAGGAAGTGAAAAGCGAGGAATAAAAGAAGAATTATAAGAATTGAATGGGAATCAAAATGGAACAAATAAAAATTAAAATAAAAGTCACTATTCTTAAATTTCATGATTTTTAGTATAAAAATTATTTTTTTAACAAAATCTAAACATAATGACTTCCAATTTAGATAAAACACATGGAAGTGAGTGAGAAGCATGAGAGGAAACACATAAAAAATATGAAAAGTAGAATGAGAGAACATATAAGAAGAATAGATGAAGTGTGTGGAAAGCATAAGAGAAGCATGGAAGAATCAAGATTCTTATCAAGTTTTGGAAGTGAGGAGTATTGGGCTTCCGAAGCGAGCTTCCCATCTATCTAAGAAGCTTTCGGTAACTCTGGTTTTAACAAAGGTTGTAAATTGTGTATCGAAACCCGTATCGATCGAGCCCAAAATAAGATATGTATCATGTATCATATCGTAAAAAAAGTATTTTTAATAAAAAACCCCAAAATTCTAAAAATTAAGAAAAGATAGGAAAATTTCTAAAAAAAGTCATAACACAAAACAATGATAAATAAAACTAGAATCACATATCAAACAATTATTAGCTCTATAAGACATAGAACATTCAATTATCAAGATAATATGCTATGATATGCATATCTCATAAGAAAAATGCAAACTGTAAAGTAATATGCACATTAAACAACAAAACCAAGTTAATAAGTCACAAGATTCATAATAGTGCATGTTTATGTGAACAAAAACAAAATCACAAAGTGTGTCAACAACAACAACTACGCCTCCATCCCAAACAATTGGGGTTGGCGATATGAACCAACAAAGAAAATCATTCTGGGTCTTCCACATGAATCCTTCTCCTCCAATCATTTCTATCCAATGCCATGTCCTCGATGAGGTTCAAAGCATTCATATCCTTTCCTATCATCTCCATCCAAGTCTTCCTAGGCCTACCCCGACCTCTTTTAACTAATATATTTTTCCATTTTTCCATCCTTCTAACTGGAGCATCATTAGGCCTTCGTCGAATATGTCCAAACCATCGTAAACGATTCTCTCTCATCTTATTTTCAATGGGTGCAACGCCTACCTTCTTACGTATCTCCTCCTTGTTCTGAATCTTATCTTTTATTGTATTTCCACACATCCATCTAAGCATACGCATCTCAGCTACACTCATTTTTTGAATATGATGTCTCTTGGCAGCCCAACATTCCGTACCATATAGTAAAGCGGGCCTAATAGTCGTCCTATAAAACTTTCCCTTCAACCGCAATGGCATTCTACGATCGCACAACACTCCGGTTGCAGTTTTCCATTTCATCCACCTAACCTTTCTCCTATGATTTACGTCTCTATCAATTTCTCCATACTTTTGAATGATAGATCCCAAATATTTGAAACAGTCATCCACCGATATTTCTTGCTCACCAAGCTTCACTACACTCCCATCACTACATCGTTGCCTTCTAAACCGACATTCCATGTATTTTGTCTTACTCTTACTCAACTTAAAACCTCTTGCTTCTAATGTCTGTCTCCATAATTCTAACTTAGTATTAACCCCAACTCTAGACTCATCAATCAAAACGATGTCATCAGCAAACAATATACACCACGACACATTTTCTTGAATTGATCTCGTAAGCTCATCCATCACTATAGCAAATAGAAAAGGGCTTAAAGCAGATCCTTGAAATTTTACATAACCAAATTTATTCAAAGTTCATACAAGAATGAAGGCTTCTTCTTCTTCTTGCAATAAGTCAATACCAAATCACTCTCAAGTTGTTAGGGCCTGACCTCAGGGAGGGATGGTTTTGACAGATCCAGACGTGAGGCTTGGGCATGAATACCATATGGGGGCGTCAGTAGGCAGGAGGGAGAAAATCATTCCCTCTTGGTTGACGTTTTGCATAGGGAAGATGGTAGGAGCATGTGGAGGGAGAATATCGAACCCTCCGAGTTGGACATCACAAACAAGAATGAAGAATGTAGATTAACTCAATAAACTTCATTAAAGAATAAATCAAGAACAAACACCTATATGTAGTCTACCTCATAATCTAAAAGAATCACGAGTCCTAAGAAATTAGAGAGTCCAAGTAGAAATCTAGAAGGGTGGGATGTCCTCCAGTCCCTGTGTGGTTGGGACTCTTGGGCAAATCTAGATCTGGGTTGGGTCTCCCCCTCAGATGGACCAGGGTGGTTCGTAACAATCCACCTCTCTCAAACTTGCCTTGTCCTCAAGGCCAGAACTTCAAAAAGTGAGTCAAGATTCGGTCCTCTTCTTCCCACGTTGCCTCGTCTACTTCACTCTCGCTCCACTGCAATGATACCTTGGTGACGAAGTGACTGTTTTGTCTACATCATCGTTTGCCTAGTACGCGAGTTCGCTGGGGCCACGAAGTTTGCCCTAGGTTAGGCAAGACTGAAAGTTTATTCGATGGCTCCCCCTTGTAGGGTTTCAAACACGAAACATGGAACAAGGGGTGGACCTGAACTCATGTCGGAAGATCCAAACGATAGGCTATCGTATCGATTCACTCCAAGATAAAAAATGGTGCACAGAATCGAGGTGTCAACTTGTGATGTGTGACCCATCGTACGGTGTCTTGCTGGTGGGGCGACAATTGAAGGAGCATACGGTCGCCGACTTGGAATTGTCGCGGATAATGCTTCTTGTCATATACATGTTTCATACACTCTTTGGCGCTAATCATGTTGTGCTGTAGTAACCACAACAACTGATCTCTCTTGAGCAATGATGCTTTCACGACATCTGCCTGTGATATTGCTAAATTAGTAGTCCCGTAAGATCTAATTCAGGAGGGATTACTATAGGTTCATGTTGCATCACCAAGCTCTCCCGAATCTTGAATTAGGAAGCCTCCCCACTCTGAATCTACGTGTGAATGGTGGAGGGGAAATCATGCACCTCGTACTCCCTCCAAAGATTGTCCAAGAACGAGAATGTCATCGTCATCATGTTGAAGCACGATAGCTCATCCTCATGAGTGTGTTGCGAGAGTGCATTTGCCACTCGATTGCTAGTACCCTTGCGATGTTGGA
This sequence comes from Nuphar pumila, assembly GCF_984573655.1. NCBI lineage: Eukaryota > Viridiplantae > Streptophyta > Magnoliopsida > Nymphaeales > Nymphaeaceae > Nuphar > Nuphar pumila. The sequence continues at coordinate 34,656,042 of NC_143253.1, read as the reverse complement.
TCTCAAAGTCGTAGTTGAGGAGCTTTGAGATCCACTTTTGCCGAGTTGGGGACTCACACTCTGCTCGAACATGTACTTGAGGTTGCGATGGTTTGTTCGGACCACGAAGTGTCGACCAATCAAGTACGGCCACCACTTGCCCACCGCGAGGATAATGGCCTAAAACTCCTCGTACGTCGAGAATCAACACCTCCACTCTGCGATCACCTTGCTAAAATAAGCTAATGGGTGCTTCTGCCTGAAGACAACCCCTATGCCTAGCCCGGACGCCTCCGTCTCCACCACGAAGGTCTTCGTAAAATCAATTAGGGCTTTATCAACCTTCTCATTCCAGCAGAAGGCCCCCTTCTTCAATAGAGTATTAAGGGGTTGGGTGATCTGTGCGTACCCCTGCATGAACTTGAGGTAGTATCCAGTAAGGCCAAGGATACCCCAAGGTCCCTTGGTGGTCTGAGGAGTCGGCTAGCTCTGCATGACCTCAATCTTTTCGCGATCAACCTCTACCCCCGACCCGAGATGACATGTCCTAAGTACTTGACGCGTGTTTGTCAAAAACTGCACTTAGAGCATCGGGCATTCAAGTCATGCTTAGCAAGGGTGTCTAGGGCAATCCATAAGTGTACAAGTGGTCTTCTAGATTAGGATATCATCGAAGAAGAAAAATATGAACTAGCGAAGATAAGGGTGGAAGATGTTGTTCATGAGACCTTAAAACATGGTGGGGGCATTGGTGAGGCTGAAGGGCACCTCTAGGAACTCATAGTGCCTGTCGTGGGTTCAGAATGCCGTCTTCTGGGGCCTTTTGTATTTGATGATAGCTAGATCGGAGATCTAGTTTCGAAAAATACCGCACCCCATGCAACTCTTCCAATAACTCATCAATCACAGGGATCCAACACTTGTCCTTAATTGTAATATGATTAAGGGCCCTGTAATCGATGCATAACCGCCAACATTTGTCATTCTTTACCAACAAAACCAGAGAAAGTACGAACTCTTGCTGGCGTGGATGATTCTGTCCTTGAGCATTTCCATCACTAGATGATCGATCTCTAACTTCTGGATGTGTGCGTATCGGTACGGCCGAACGTTTGTCGGTTTGGCTTTCGGCGTGACGAAAACAGTGTGATCATGTGACTGTGAGGGAGGAATACTTTTCGGCTCTTCAAACATGGCGCCGAACTCTTGGAGCAAGGTTTCTATGTCCCCCTCAAGTTTGCTCAGGAGCCATGGGCATTCCATTCATTACCATCATTACATACATCTGGGGGACACCCTCTCATACCACATTGGCAAGTTGTTTAGACTTAACCATTGCGGGGGTGCACAGGGAGGCGTGCAGATCTTCACGGGTCGTTTGTCGTACTTGAACTCCATGGTCATGTCTTTAAAGTTTCACTAGACAGACCCCAAGGACGACAACCAGTGCATCTCCAACCCTTCATGGGAAGCATATGTTCGTAGTCAAAACCATTTCGTGGATCTTGAGATAAATTCTAGGGCAGCAGGCGGTGCACCTCTGCTTGCTTCTGTTCCCAACTACCACCTCGAAGGGATGTTGGGGTGTTGTCTCACACTTGACCCTCTTGGCCGTCTGAGCGCACAAGAAGTTGTGCATTGACCCAGTGTCTATCAGAACTGAGATACTCAGCTAGTCGATTCTTCGAAGTACCAGCATTGTCTGCGGTACCTCGACACTAGCTAGGACGTGATACAAAATCTTCGAGACCTCCTTCGGAACGACCTCACCTGTGTCCAACTCAGCCTCGCTATCGCACAGGTACAAGTTAAAGGCCTTGCACCATTGGCTCTTTACCCATACTTCGTCACAGTTGTAGCAGAGGCTCTTCCGACGACACTCATCCATCTGCTTATGGGTGAGCTGCTACACTTGTACCGTGGGGTGATCTTTCGACTTACGCTTCATTGGAGGGTACTGGTCCTTGGCTGATCAGACTTGGTCTCCCGTGTGGGTTCCCTTGCTAAGGGTCTGGCTCCCTTGGGAACCTCTGACTGGACATCCCCTTGTCCTTGGCCCAACGTGAGCTCTGTCGGGATAGTTTTTCCTCGACCACTTGTGCTTGCTTAGTACTCCATGATGCTACCGTGCTGGCGGTTCTTGGATAGCGTGATGTGGTGGTTGGCATAGGTGGAGAGGCCAAATTGTATCACCAAGGCGCGAGAGAAGGCTTCCCAAGGAAGCGTGCCCATTTGAGTCTCTAGCCAATGGTACCGGTGGATGGCCTCGTCCTCCAGGTGGATCAAGGCAAAGGCGGCTCGATCTTCCTTCGATGTTTTGCCAATCTTGAAATGATGTTCAGTGCGAAATACCGAGCTATTGGGGTCATCATCGATGAACTTCGGAAAGTCCAGTCGGGGCTGGCGGACGGAGTAGGGTCACTGGATGGATTCCATCTTTGAACAGTTGGTGTCTGACACCTTGGGATGCCCTGAGGGTCTACCTTGGGCTCCATGATTTTGCATGGAGTCAAGGATCGTAAGCACTTGTTGGAATCACTCATCCAGCTTACAGTTTAATGCCTCTATGTGTTTGTTCATCTTAGTGAGCCTTTTCTCAAAGTGATTGACGTGAGCTTGAATCTATGTGCGGATCTCACCAATTTGATCTTGAGCCTGTGTCATGCTTGGAATTTTCAAGGTTGATACAGATTCAAGAATCAAGTACTAAGGGCTCACCACCAAATAAGAATACCTCACGCGTGCGACCCACTAGGCACAAGGCTTGTGCATGCAAGATTGATCGTCAGTGCCGCAAGCTAATTTCATCCACACACCTGGGTTGGTCAGACCTTCCTAAAAGCACTAACTAAACAACTGGCGATCCAAGAATTTGATCTAAAAGATTGTGAAAATAATCAGCCTCACGCCTAGCACATCGCTAGAAAAAGATTATCCAGTACTAAAAAGGAATCCCAAGTGACGCCTAAGGACTAGACACAACAAGAATATCAAGAAAAGGGTTAGGTCGCATCTGGTCGAAGCCGTGAAGAGAGTGAACCCTTGTTAACGCGTAAAAGAATTTGATCTAACTCCAAGAACGAGGATTTGGTCAATAGGAAAGCCTTGCTTTGATACCAAATGTTAGGACCGAACCTCAGGGAGGGACGACTTTGACAGATCCAAACACGAGGAAGGCCTGGGCGTGAGTCCTAGAATGGGGCATTGGCAGGCAGGGGGAGAAAATCATTCCCTCTTGGTCGACGTCCTGCGTAGGGAAGATGATAGGGGCGTGTGGAGGGATATTATCGATCCCTTGGGGTTGAAAATCACTAACAAGAATGAAGGACAAAGATTCACTCAATAAATTTATGTAGTGTACCTCAAAGTCCAAAAGAATCAAGAGTCCTAAGAAAGTAGAGAATCCAAAAAAGAATTAGAGCCCAAGAAGTAGAAATCCATAAGGGTGGGGCGTCCTCCAGTCCCTGCGTGGATGGAACTCTTGGGCGAATCTATATCTGGGTCGGGTCTCCCCCTTGGACGGACTAGGGTGGTTTGTAACACAAGTTCTCTTGGAATGAATATGAACTATCCCTAAGGGATCTTATATGTTAAAAAAAATTGAACTGAGTGCAACATAAACTGCATTAATTGTGTATCGTAAGATACACCCTCTATCGAAGTGTATCATACGATACAGGGGTGTATCGTGCAATACACCCGATGAAGGTACGATACACACCCATACTGTATTCGGGTGTATATCATATCAATTTGTGTAATACAACATTGGTTTTAACTGTAACGACCCCAACTTATCCTCGTGAAAAGTGAATTTTTTTTTTCTTAAAACAATTACGGAAACTAAACCCAAGGATTCAGGGTTTTGCAGATTTAATAAATATCAAACCATAAGAAATATTGCATTGAGTCAACGAAGGAATAACCAACTTTATTTACCAATAAAATGAATGTCATAAAAACTAGAAATAAATAAATAATTTATAATATAGAGCCAATCTGTCAAGAACATCAAAACATGTCACGTAAACTCGCAGGCTCTTGCAACATTCACCCTATTACTAAGCTTCTGGTCTTGAAAAACCTTTTTGAAATACAAGGTAAGAATCATAGTTCTTTGTACGAATTTCTCTAAAAGTCTAAACAGAAAGGAAAGAGCACAAACCAAATTCATGCATAAATTCAGAGGAATATAATAGAGTTACCAGAAGCTTCTTAGATAGGTGGGAAGCTCGCTTCCCGAAAACTCGTTTCGGAAGCACGATACTCCACGCTTCCGAAACTTGATGAGAACCTTGATTCCCCCACGCTTCTCCTATGCTTTCCACATGCTTGATCTATTCTTCTTATATGTTCTTCTACTCAACTTTTCATGTTTTTTTGTGTTTTCTTTCACTCTTCTCACTCACTTTCATATGTTTTCTCTAAATTGGTAGTCATCATTTTTAGATTTTGTTAAAATTTTGATTCTTACACTAAAAAAATCATGAAATTTAATATTAGTCACTTTATTTTAGTTTTTATGTGTTTCATTTTGATTCTCATTCAATTCTTATATTTCTTTTTTAATATTCCTCGCTTCCCGCTTCATATACATTTTAAAATACATCGCTTCTCGCTTCTGCTTTTTGTATCGTTTCTCGCTTTCGCTTTCTAGTCTGGCAACCTTGGAATATAACAACAACAATTTCATAATCATTCAAACATTTAAAATAAGTACCATGTAATAACAATTTTCATACGGGACAAAATAAGTATGAATGTATTAACTAATGCAGAACTGTAAGGATGCATAATTCAATGCACATGCATGAATAACTTATTAAGTTATTATCAGAGTCTCTTTTATATGCTTGTCCCTATTAAATGCACATAATTTTAATTATACTTTTGATTAAATTCGTGGATACTCAAAACGGATGCAATAATTCTCGAAGTCAAGTTACGTTCCCTATTGTCGTTAAACACACAATTTGTAATTTATTACTTGGTTCCATCCTTGTTTCTCGACTGATATCAAGAATCAACATCATCTATCGGAACATTAGAAATCAATATCTAATGCTGGGATATCAGGAAAATAAGCATGCATCCACTGACACCACTTTTTTGATATACCAATAACAACAGTTGTGTCAACAACACTACTTTCAGGCAAAGTGGTTGAAATTTTTCTAAAACCATGGCCGAGAGGTGAACCACAACATCCGGTTTAGGGGCACAATTGCAAAGAGAGTTTTAGTATCCTCACGGTTTCTCCAAAACCGCTATCAAAGATTTCCACGTCCTGGACATTCAAGAAGAATTAATTGTATTGTTTTGTGTCTTTTATCTTTTTAAACAATTTCAAGTTCTTAACACAAGAACTGTTTTGCAAATCAACATCTAAAACCCAACTTGGGCTCTAGCTTTTTACATTTTAACAATGCAATTAATTTTGGAAGGCCAATAATTCTAGAAACAAAATTTGCAATGAATAAATAAAATCAACAATAAGTGAAGCAACGTATGTTACTGGTCTACACGGCCCGTAGTGGTTTTCATCCGACCACCAACACATCTCAAAGGTGATTTATGCATCTTTGCAAAAATTTCATTAAACATGCAATCCACTCATTGTTATAAATCATGTCCACACGTTCACACAAATGAATGCACATGAAACCAAACGTATACGATGCCGGTCGATGCTCGCAAAGCACATTAACTTGATCAATTCCATGCATAAACATCCAAACATGCATATGACCATATTTATGCCAACATCCAATAAATTTCAGATTTATATGTAGGATATGCACAATTGCAATGTGGCATTCGAATGCATAAGCATGCATAACCGATCAAACATGTAATCAAATACATAAGCCTGCAGCCAAAATGAGTGTGAACCTGAACTCGACAATTTTGTTCAGATTCACATACTCACAAACCTAGCAGTTCCGAACAGATTCACATAGAAGTTGACAAGAATACCTAAGCGTGTGTGTGTGTATATATATATATATATATATATATATATATATATATATATATATATATATATATATATATATATATATATATGAGCAAAATAAATTTGAATCATATAACATTATCATAACATACTGAAAAAATATAATTATCAACAATGAACTATATTCATATATAGATTGGCAAGTCTGATCGGCTTGCGAAACAAAAATAATTAGGTAGTTATGATTAACTTTGCTCACTTGATAAAACACGACAAGTCTGATAACATTTGTACCCCATAAGGATCAACATATCAAATTTGCACATCATAAGGGTCGGCAAGTCTGATCAGATTTGCACACAAGCACTACACTGAAAGTCTGATCAGATTTGCACTCAATTTGGGCATGCAAGTCTGATCAAATTTGCACACATGCAAGGCATTGGAAGTCTGATCAGATTTGCACCCAATCTGGGCCAATAAGTTTGATCAGATTTGCACCCATGCAATGCACTGCAAGTCTAATCAGATTTGCACCCAAACCGGGCTAGCAAGTCTGATCAGTCTTGCACACATGCAATGCACGACAAGTCTGATCAGATTTGCACCCAATCTGGGTCAGCAAGTCTGATCAGTTTTGCACACACGCAATGCAATGGAAGTCTGATCAGATTTGCACCCAATCTGGGCCAATAAGTTTGATCAGATTTGCACCCATGCAATGCACTGCAAGTCTAATCAGATTTGCACCCAAACCGGGCTAGCAAGTCTGATCAGTCTTGCACACATGCAATGCACGGCAAGTCTGATCAGATTTGCTCCCAATCTAGGTCAGCAAGTCTGATCAGTTTTGCACACACGCAATGCATTGGAAGTCTGATCAGATTTGCACTCAATCCGGGCCAGCAAGTCTAATCAGATTTGTACCCATGCGGATCTCGCCAGATCTGATCCAAATTTGTTGACACAAGCAGTCGACAGACCTGTCCAGATTTGTCGACACATGCTGCTGACAGATCTGTCCACATACGCAGCTCGATATGCACAAGGCTGCCAACATAACTGAATATATTAAATTTTTTTTCAAAAATGATGCTCAAAAATAAAAAGAAACTCATCATGCATGGGTTATATATATATATATATATAATCAGCAGCCATGCATATTTAACTATATGAGCATAAAAAAATCAAGAGTCTAAAGTTTCATGCATGTCTTAAGTATATCGATAAAACCAATTGTCTTTATAGCATAAACATAATGTGAATGCATGAATCACGAACATGATAATATGCACGTACAAAAATAAATAAAATGGATGGGTATGAATATGTAGACATATATATGAAAAATGACATAAATACGTTAATCTAGTAAAATTGACAATACATATATCTAAATATATGTTGTTTCACAATCAGATTTTCCCTTTTTCCTCAAACCTATGCATGAATTAAGTTTTTACCTATTGCTTCCTCTAAAAACTTAGAGAGAAACCTGTACCTTGATTTGTATACGAAAATAGATCGGAAAATCGTTGAATATAGGGTGAAAATGACGGATCAGTTCTTCCTTCCTCTCTTTCCCTCTCTCTCTCTCTCTCTCTTTTTCTTTTTCTTTTCCCTTTTTCCTTCTCTCTCTCTCTAGAAAATGAGATCTAGAGAGAGATGAGTTAAAACCCTTATAATTTTTTTTAATTTTTTTTTAATCTTATCTCTAAAAGGCTCCTCTAGAGGGTGACGCCCCCTCTAGAGATCTCTATCCTATTATCTTATCTCATTTTTTTTATTAGAGGTTTATCTAGAGGATGACACCCCCTCTAGAAGATCTATCTAGGTAGAGTTATACAACTCCATCTTATCCAATAAATAAAATTTTAAAATTTAATTAATTAATAAATTTAATTAATTATTTAATATTTAATTATTAAATAATTAATATTTAAAATATTTCAGTGGGTGTCGCCTCCCTCTGGAAGTTCTCTCATAGCATAATTCTTACTTAAATTAACCTTTATATTGATTTTAAAATTTTAAATTGGTTATATTTGGATTTTGAATCTAGATCCGGATCCAAAATCTAAATCTATATGGATCCCAACCTGGACCAGATCCTAATTAATATGGGTCCTAGATTAGGTCCAGATTCATGTAAATTTGGATCAAATGGATCGGATTCGATCCGATCCAAATCCAGAAAATGATAAAAATAGAGGCGGGTCATTTTTGAAAAACACAATTTTTGGGCCAACTGTAACTCGATTTCAGAAAAACGAAATACCAATGTTCTCAGAATTATGAGATGCATCTAACAGATTTTCGCTTGAATTTAAAGGTTAAAAACGAAAAGTTTTACAAATATTAATCGCCTCAACTAGGTCTTGTCAGTGGTCCCTGGGCCATGCCCATCCTCAGCTGACATCACCTATATTAGAGGATATTTTTCATGATATTTATAAACTTTATAAAACACTTAGCCAAATTTCACAATTTTTAAATTTAAAAAGCCATGGAAAAACACACTATATTACATTAACATCTTGAGTGGTGTCATTCTGGTCATATCTCTGTCTATACCCAATCTAATCCTCCAACTCGGTTTTACATTCCATATTTACTTTGACTCAGTCAATTCGGGTTGGGTTCATAACTTCTTTCACTAGTTGCTATAGGTTATGAGATCTGATCTTTGATTGAGTATAGAGTGAAGCCCCATTTTTTCGATGTCATGCATTGCAATTAAGACTTGTGATCCATCTATGTGGTGCTTCTGGTTGATTGGGCCTTAACTTCTGTTCCCTTGGATGATGCAGTTTCCTCTTCTGTCAAAGAGTGCACGGTTGCAGAAGCTAGTAGCAAGCAACCATGATGAGACCAATGATGAAGTCCACGTTCCAGACATCCCTGGTGGTGCTTCAGCCTTTGAGATTTGTGCGAAGTTCTGTTATGGGATGATTGTCACACTAAACCCGTACAATGTCATTGCTGCACGTTGCGCTGCTGAGTACTTGGAAATGCATGAGGTTGTTGAGAAAGGCAACCTGGTTTACAAAATTGAAGTGTTTCTCAACTCCAGCATCTTCAGGAGTTGGAAGGATTCCATCATTGTCCTTCAGACCACACGATCTCTGTTTCCATGGCCTGACGAACTGAAGTTGGTGTCTCGTTGTGTGGACTGCATTGCTTTGAAGGCATCTGTTGAGCCAAGCAAGATTGACTGGTCTTACACCTACAACAGGAAGAAGCTTCCATCTGAAAACAGCACTGATCGTCATTGGAATGGAGTGCAAAGACAAATGACAGTCCCTAAAGACTGGTGGATTGAGGATCTTTGCGAACTTGAGATGGACTTATACAAGCGGGTGATTGTAGCTATCAAATCAAAGGGAAGGATGTTGGGTGACTTGATCGGGGAGGCACTCAAAGCTTATGCATTGAGGTGGCTGCCTGCTTTTGGTAGGGATCAGGCCCATGGAAGTGAGGCAGCCAGAAATCAGTCGCTCATTGAGACCATAATTTTGTTATTGCCTTCAGAAAAAGGGAGTGTATCTTGTGCATTCTTGCTCAAGCTACTGAAAGCAGGGACTTTGTTGAATATTGGTGAGACGGCAAAGAGAGAACTCGTGAAGAGAATAGGTATGCAGCTGGACGAGGCCTCTGCAATCGATCTTCTGTTGCCAGCACCTGTTGGCCAGAGCGGGTTGTATGATGTTGACATTGTGCAAAACATCGTGGAGGAATTCTTAATACAAGAGCAGAGTGCTAGGACTGGCCACCCAATGGTAGAGGATGAGCTATTGCCAGATGGGAGGATATCAACATCTGTCTCTTATGCTTCCAAGCTCGCAGTGGCAAACGTTGTTGATGGTTACCTTGCTGAGATTGCCCGTGACCCTGGTCTTCCTCTATCTAAGTTTGTTGACCTTGCTGAGATGGTATCAGATGCCGCACGTGCTGTTCATGATGGGCTTTACCGAGCAATTGACATGTATCTTAAGGTATGTTTCATGTAATCCCCTCTCTCTGGCTGGTGTTTAGCACTAGCTGGCTAAAAGGTATGTTTCATGAACTCGCTGTGGAAGATGTTTAAACTTAAAGTGGCTATGTGCACGTGCACTTGTATATGCAGGAGCACCTTGGTATAACCAAGAGCGAGAAGAAGAGGATTTGCAGGTTGATGGACTGCAAGAAACTATCGATGGATGCATGCATGCATGCTGCACAGAATGAACGGCTCCCCCTGCGTGTGGTGGTGCAAGTCCTGTTCTTTGAGCAGGTGAGGGGAGGAGATGCTGGAGGGCTTGGGGTAGTGGATGTGCCGGGTGCAATAAGGAATGTCCTCACACCAGAGAATGGTGGTTCCCATGAGAGCTCGACAGTGACAACCAACATGGAGGAGGATTGGGATGGTGTACCGGTGACATCAGAGGAGCTGAGGGCCATCAAGGGGGAATTAGCAGCCATGAGGATTGGAGGGGACAAGAGAGGTGGCGGGGATGCGAAGAATGCAGACAAAGTGATCAGCAAGTTTAGGGGGATTCTCAAGTCTAGCAGGATCTTCAGTAAGCTTCTGTCAAACAAAGAGAAGGGCGAAAACAGCAGTTCTGATACATCTGAAAGCCCTGGTTCTGTGAATCCAGGAGAAACCAAGTCTATGCCGTCCAGGAACAGGAGGCATTCAATCTCATAGTGACAAGGAAAGAAATGGATGTGTTTCCAAGATCGCAAAAATGTCTTGGAATTTGGAGAATGGTGTTTGGTGGGGTGGCGTGTGATCTTAGATCATACAAGGTAGAGAGCGTGGTACGTGTATCCCTAGGTCTTTCTTTTCTTCTTATATGAGAATATATTGCTCCTCACCAGTTATTGGGTTTGTGGATTATGGCCCAATTTGGATGTAATCATAACAAAAAGGAAATATCGCGTTTGGTGGGGATTCACGGAGAAACAGCCCCCATGATCAGAGACCTAGCTGCTGGCTTTCTGTGCTGTACTTACGATCACTGTCCTGGCAGCTTAGTGGTCTCACTAAGGCGTTTTGAAACTGCTTTGAGTTAGTCCTGATCTGTTTGCAAATTAAAGACAAGACATTGAAGATTAGAAAGGCTAGTGGAAGAGGGAGAAAGCATAGTTGCGCCTCAGCCCCAATGTTCACTTTCACGTTATAGTCCCTGTCAAACTCAGGGTTGTGCTTTCCATGAGCTCAACAAGTTGCTTTCGTTTTATTTTATAGTAATCAGTGGATGCAGATCACTTGCTGACTGGGAAAATAGTACGTTAAAAGTGGCTAGACTTTGATGCTAGTTTGGTCTATTTGGATCATATAGTGGGTTCTTGTGTTCTTGGTGACATTACTACCTTTTTTTGATAATCCAAGGGAAAAAAAGACTCATCATTGACCATTGGCTGGCCTCCGGTTGGTAAAACCTTTGAGGTCCTCCCTACCTGCTGGGGAGTACACCTAGCTTTGACCTTGTGGCAAGGGATGACACCCATGGATCTTGAACTTGTGACATTCTATCAACTTGGTGACATTGGCAAGTTGCCCCTATCAGGTGAGCGGATCTCTTGTGGTTCACTCAATGCCACTTACGGTGAGGATTTAGGCCTGCCAATTTTATCTTATGTTTCAAGATGGCGAGTTTGGCTTAATTGGGGAACATATTGGAACCGTTTTGGTTCATTTGTCATTTGCAGCTATGCCTGGCTCATGTCCAAGTCAAGCTATGCCCCATACCTGGACCTTGGTTCAGTCAAAGTGCATTGTAGTGCACATGCAAAACTCTATGCTTTATCCGTTTGAGTATGTGTAGTTTATCATGTTTACACTTTCAAGTGAGGGTTTGTGTCAATATGACCGGGCTTTGTTAAATCTATTAAATAGCTGAACTAGGGATGGCAGTGGACCCGGGCGGGTGACAAGCTCTCCACTCCCACCCCGTCTTTAAATTTTGCTCTCCATCCTCACCTCTATCTTCACACGGGTTTTGATTTTCACCTTCATTCAAAGTCCATTCCCCGTTTCATGTTCTCCATCCCTGCGACGGGTTTGGATGGATCCTCATTTTCCTCTGGTTCATTTTCGTCCCTACGACATTGGGTTAGACTTGTTAGAGGAAGGAGAGAAAGGGGTCATGAAACTTTGGGTTAGAAAATAAATATATAAGGGATATAAATGTTATTTTATAAAATATTAAGGATATATTCGTAGTTTAAAATTTTAATAACGGGAATCAGAGGTGGGGTGAGTCGGGTTGGGGTAGGGCGAGAGAAAGAGAAAGTACACCCCTGCCTTCATCCCTACATGAATTTTGATTTTCACCTTCCATCCTTGGTCCATTCTCCATTTCATGACTTTCATCCTCTTTACAAATAGGGTAGGTTCAGACATATCTTTGTTTTCCCCTTGTCCACTATCATCCTTAAGTTAAACACAGAAATGTTATAACGTCCTAAAATTTTAACCCTAAAATTTCAGAGAAAACCTTTTTTTTTTTAAATAGCGGAAATAACATTTTTCTTTGGGTTAAACAACACAGACTCTTTCAGTATGGAGGTACAACATAGGTTTGTATTTTCAAGCAATTGTATTTTATTAACCTACGTGACTACTCCGGAGAGAAAAATATAATTTTAGAGAAAGTTCTTAACTCTTGCAACCTGATATATCAGTTTTTTCTCATGAGTCTTACCTACCACACCGCAGATAAATCGTGAAAGTTCTATCGGTTACGGGTCCTGTGGATGGGGGACAAAAGTAATATTTTGTGCCAAAACAATATCTCATAATAAGCCACAAGAGAATTAATTTTATTTTAATTTTTTAATTAACTCTCTTGTTAATTGTGTCAATGCAAATATGCAACTACATTCAAAATTCATATGCAATAATATTCATGGTGCTCTATGCATGCGTTTAATTAGTCTCTACCATAAAATCGATACAATAATGCAATCATTATGCATTTATACAGTTAAGGTAAACTAATTATTCATATTTATGCATGCCTAATTCAAGCAATAATAAAATGCATCTATTTAACATGCATATCAGTCTATTATCCCATTTAAGTATCAATAAACATGTTGTACAAAGTAAAATACAACAAGGTACCAACACATGTCATACTGTGCAATTCAGATTCCTGTTAATGCTATTTTGAAAAACCCACAAAAAATCACAGGACCAAATTTTACTCAATTTTTTACCGGGACTGCCCTAATATCTTAAAAACACAGTCCCAAAAAATAAAATTGCAAAATTTGTCATAATAAAATCAAGAAAATTTTGGCACTGAACCTTGTTCAAGAAAAATATACGAGATATCTTGTTCATTGTAGAAATTTATCCCAGATTTGAGAATTTCTTAAGATATGAAAAAAAATCTTTTGACAAAATTCTTTTTATAGAATGTTCTTATACATGTTAGCTTTCATTCAGATTTTTTATAATTTATTTTGATCAGTTTTGATTAGGGTTTTAAAACATTCAAAATATTTGATCGGAATGGTCCTCCTGACAGGGCAGAAAACCTATGCTATGTTATAATGAACATTTCAACCTCAAAATAAAACCAAACGGAACAAAAGATGATTCTAAATTCAAGTCCTGTATGTGTAGAATACAATAGTATTTTTATTATTATTTTTATTTATGAACCTCATTTTTTACAGAGATATGAATTTTGTTATAAAACTAGTCAAAATAAAAAATGAGAATAGAATAGTCAATATTCAAACTCATGCAAGATCTATTAAGCAAAAGCAAGAATCATGATGAAATTCATATAATAATGAATTTTGATGCTCTAAATATATTTACCACATCATATAACACATCTTTGATCATATTTATGCTAATCTTGCTAAAACATTAACATTTATCATTAAAAATTTATAAAACCTTTATGAAATATCTCAAATAATATTTCATCTATATAAGAATCACAAGAAATATTAAACAACATAAAATCATGATTTATTTATGCAAGACCATGTTGTTTAATCATACTACATATGTACTAATCTACCATATATGTTCAGATTAACTTTCTTTAGCATAAAACATCCAAACCCTAAACTATTTTTGCCAAAACCTTCTTCAAAATGTTGTTTACGTATTTTTAACAAAAATCTATGCAAGAAACCAATTTACAGCATCAAGATCTATAGAAAAATACTAAAAAACATCCTTTTATATTCATTATACATGCTAAACAATCCAATAAAATAAAGATCTAACTATTCACATGTTTTTATTTTTTAGCTTTTCAAAACTAGTCTTTTCCAAAACATTTTCTCAATACCGATCTTTCAAAATACTGTTTTGGGTTTTCAAAAATCTTTTTCATATAGATTTAATAGCTATAGATGTTCTAAGCATAGATTACATGTAGATCCAATCCCTGGATAAAAAAGAGGGTATGCTAATGCATTCTGAAATCAAACATCATGAAAGTACAGATTCTCTATAAAAAATGCGCTTCCCGCAATGATACCATCACTTTTTTCTCTAATCACACCTCGTTCCGGGCTGGTTTAGATCTTCATCAAGGTATTTGCAGGTCTTTAATATAGGTATGGACTACCTCAAAGGTTGGGAGAAATAAGATGTGAGGAAGTAGAAGGAAGAGATGCACTTTAATAGGTATAGAGAGAGAATTAACCTTGCTAATCATTCTTATAAGGACCTTTATTTATAGATGGGTTTAGGCAAGAGTCTCATCTCTATTATAAGAAGTTAATATCTATTAATACCCTTTATTAATAAAATAAAAAAATAAATTATGGGTCCTACCTCATTAGATCTTAAAATTAATTAAGCTAGAGAAGAAAGGTGGAGACTTCTCACCCTGACTTGGGCTCTAATGACATTTTAACTTTCTAGGAAGCCTACAGACCCAAAGGCTCAACAAAATTCAATGTTTAAATAGTCAATTCGATAGCCCTCAAAACATAGATCATTATGGTGGTCTTAGATTTAATTATATGCACACAGATCAACAAAAAATTTTTGCCGATATCGAAAAATGTTAATTTTTGACCTACAATTAGGCATAAACTTTGGTCAATGATTAAATGCTTAAATTAACATCAATTTAAGCATGTAGATAGTTGATTTTAATTCCCTCAAAATGAGAAACGTCAAAGTAGATTTTGATTTAATAGGTGAGCCACCAATCAGCCCAAATTTCTGTCAAAACAATAATGACGTTCAGAACGTCCGACCCTATGGGTCTAATCTAATGAGATATATGATCCAAAATATCATGAGTTATATCCAATATAATCAATTCTTAGATTGATCCACATATTATGAATTATATCTAAACCTAATTGGGTTGTATCCAAAATACAATCTGATCAATTTTAAGCAATCAAATTTTGAACCTTATCTAAGTTGAAAAACTCAAAATAGAGACCAGTTAATTTTAAAAATTATATTTTTTTGAACCAACTCATAATCAAAATCACCAAATCTGATCTCTTACGAGATCTATAGCTCGTAACGGACCTAACTAGAGTCCTAGTTTAATTTAGACTCTTGATTTTTGCCTGAATTTAACTTAATTTTAACTCAAATTTAACTTAATTTTCACTCAAATTTAAAAGTTAAAACAAAATCCATAGGTGTTATATTCTACTCTCCTTAAAGAAATTTCATCTACGAAATTATCATTTTCTAGGTTTTCAATTACATAAATAATTTATATCAAATAATAACCATATAATTACACCAATAAACAATTAAACCTACTTACCGAGCGATGTTAAACTGTTGGACATGACATGAGCTAATGTTTTCATCCTGCTCTAATACCATTTTGTAATGCCCCAAAATTTTAACCCTAAAATTTCAGAGAAATTCATTTTTTTAAACAACAAAAACAACATTTTTCTTTGGGTTAAACATTATGGGCGGGTTATAATATAATCAATTATCATAACTGAATTAAAATATGAACATTAAGATTTAATTTAGTTTTAATAATTTAAAATACATATCAAAGTATTTCGATAATAATGATCATTTTTTTAAAACTATCCCTGAGAATGAAAAAGACTGACTCTCAATGCCGCCCAAGCATTCCGCATTTGCTGTAACGCCCCAAAATTTCCAACTTGAAAATGTAGAACTTTAACCCCAATATATATTTTTTTGAAATAGCACAGTGAAAACAGTTTGGGTTTTAAAAGTTAAACAATTTCAATGGGTTACAAAGACGAGTTACATATTTGAAATTGAGATTCATCTCACAAACCAAAGGAAGTAAATATCATTCTATGAGTCTTAGATAGTTTTTAAATGTTATACATCCCCAAATGTTTAATAAAATATCTTATTAAAATGAGACACTTGACAACTGGTTCCAAGATCGACAACGTAGCTAGTGAAGGTTGGATCAAGGCCTCACCGCGCATTGAGCTCTCACATCACATCATTGTTCATCACCTATGCCCCATAAAACGAGATCAAAACTCTTGCAAGCTGGTAAGCGAACTTAAGCATCATGCATTATGATAAGTAATCAAAACATCTACCATAGTCTCAATCATACAATATTAATATGATTAACATGATCATAATCTCAAATATGTAATGACATGTTCACAATCTCAATTATGAAATATAAACATGAATATCATGATCATTATCTCAATAATGAAATAACAATATGAATAACATGATCATAATTTCAATAAGGAAATAACAATATGAGTTAGCAAGATTAGTATTATTATGTTTCAATAGTCTTACTCCTCTGGGTATGCAGATGTATTTGTTATCACGTTAGCTAGAGTATACTACGATGTTCATTATATAAATTATATATTTGCCATAATACCTACTGACTGGATCCCAAACCAAGCTGCAGCCTCTAAAGGGTCGAGAGATATTCGGTGTAAGGATACATTCAAATTGCAATCCCTATTGCTACAACAACTAAGACCTACCGTTTGTTCGATGACCTAGACCTTCTTGACTCTAAGTGATGGAGGTTTAAGGACGCCTCTGCTCCCTATTTTTCAAGTCAGTATAACATGTAACTTAAACCTATATGCGACATTTGTCACTCGGGATTGTACCAAACCACCCTCAGGTAGAACCAAAGTGTGAATGAGTGACGTGGGCGGCTCCATCTTCATTATGGGTAATTAGTAGTCATGCACTCATGTCTTACGAGGTGATAAAGCTTAGTAGCCCCATACTCCCTGCAGGGCAGTATGTCATAACAAGGTCTTGCCCAGCCAAAATCACGTGCCCCTCAAATGAGCACCTTGCCTGTGAAGATGATAACCATGATCTTAAGATGTGGTTGTTAGTATATGTAGTGAGTCTTCCTCTCACAGCATGGGGTCGCAACCCACTCAAGCTCTCATTAGAGCACTAATGCATTCTACGGTTAGTTCATACCACACTTAAGTTAAATGATGTTCATCATGCATCAATGCATCAAGTCATAACATAACAATTTCGATGCAAATAAATGTACTACTACCAAGTACTATGCATATCATTTTATGAAGGCACCATAGCCAAGTTTTGAGGCAATAATCTCATATGAAAAATATGAACATCATGATCATAGGCTTTTATGCAACATATGCTACATACGCATGTACATGTCATATGCATTTTCTTTTTTGCATAACCATACCATTTCACAGGCAATTTAGCACACTATCACACAAGTGTTATCATATGGCACTTGGCCGATGCATAAACATTATGACTCAATGTATCGATGTCAAGCATATGTATATGGATCTATGTCAATGTGTATTTGTTACATTCATGAGCATATATATGATTCTTGTGAGTGTTTGGTGAATCTCATAAGCATAGTTAGCGCAATGTCGCCTAGCTTTTGTCATATGCTTTTTAAAGTATTGGTCATAGACTCATAAATTCCTTCAAGTTGTATTGTCTCAAGTCTAAGTATAGATATGTCTAGTCTCTCTATATGCAACATCATAGTACACTAGTTGAAATCACATATGTATTCCATTTTTTTGAATCATGCACAATTAATCACACCCAATCGTGTATCAATAAGGATTTTCTTTTTGTATAGCATCACTTCTTTGAACACTTAATTTCGAAAGTGTACGAGTATCTAGGGATGCTATTCTTATGTTTTGGAAGGCTCAAACCTTTCCAAAGTTATTGGTTGTATAAGACCATTGGTTTCCTCGAAACTATATTTGTTTTTCTTTTCTTTTTCTTTGTTCTAATTCTTTTTTTTTTCAAGGGAGAATTGGTTGGTTGTTGGTCTGTCTGGTCAGCATTGGGCTGCTCTGGATCAGACAACCCATGCTTTAAACCATGGTTGGACCAAACCACTCGGTCCAGCTCTGTGCAAACCAGCCGAACCCGGTTTGGTTGGGTTTGTGCCAACCTATATAACCCAGGTCTAAACCGTGGTTGGTTCAAACCTACACGGTTTGTGGTGCAAACCTGGTCTGAGCCGCGTTGCGGTCCGGACTAGGTTTGTCCAACTACTGTTCATGCATGTGAGTTTTTTTTTTTTAAAATGAGTATTTAAAATTGCATTGGCTATTTTGTTTTTAAAAGAAAAATCCCAGCAAGGTGAGTAGCATAATGATGGTTATGTAATTTACTTTTAAAAACATTCACTGCCAATTTGAGCAATTCATTTTCATGAACATTGTTAGGAATTTAAATAGCTATATTTCAAGAAATCTTTTTCTACTTTGTGAATATTATCACGTTCACACAAATTTTCCAAAAATTATTTTTCATTGAGTGAACCCTATCACATTCACACAAATTTTCAAGAATTCATTTTTCGTGAATTACTAAAATTTCCAAGAAGGCATTTCCCTTTTTGTGAATTACTAGAATTTTCAAGAAAGCATTTTAATTCGAGAATCTTATCATATTCACATTAATCTTCAAGAAATCAATTCTCATTTAGTGAATTCCATCGCATTCATATGGACATTTGTGATCGTTGCAATTTTTTTTTCTTTTCATTTTTCCTGTTGAGGGAAAAAAGAAAGAGAGAAGAGAAACTCTTTGCAAGGTCTCACTTGATCTTTTTTTGAAAAAGATTTTGAAAAATTTACTCGCCTCTATTTTGAAATTTTGCGAGAAAAATAGAGAGACGGGATTCACTCGTCGGTACGAGGTTCAACCGTTCCTAGCGCCTTTACCAGGGATAATTGAACCAAGGATCGAATCAATGCCTTTTGCTTTTCCTAAAATTTGACTAAGTGATTATTCTAAAATCCTAAATGCACATTGAATCATGTTTATGCAATGAACTTTGAAAATGATGATTTGAAATATGATGCATGCTTTTGGAAATACTTCAAAAGTTTGGATGTTCCAAGTGATTTTGAAAAAGGTTTTAAAAATATCCTTGAAGAAGTGATTTTAGAAATTAAACTTGATTTAAAAAATTGAAATTTTAAATCTAAACTTGGATCTGAAATGAATTTGAGATTTGAAAAGGAAGTTTGAAATTTGTAAGGTGAAATTGTAACTAAGATCAAAGACTGAAATAAAATTTTGAGATTTTTGAGAGTTTTTGAAATTAAAATTTGAATTGAAAAGGAAGATTTGAAATAAAAAACAAAATTTGAAAAAGAGTAAAGTTTGGAAAATAAAAACCGAATTTGGAGTTGGAATTTGAAAATTAAGTTTATTTCTAGAACTTTGAAATTGAATCAGAATTTGAATTTGAGACTTGGAATTGATTTTGAAATCGGAATTTGAACTTGGAAATGGAATTGGGAATTTAAATTGGAACCTTGAATTGATTTTAACTTTGAAATTATAAATGAATTTAGAAATTTAGAATTTGAAATTGGAATTGGAATTTAAAGAATGAATTTAGAAATTGAAAATTTAGAACTTTAAAATAAACTTGAAAATTGAATTTTGAAAATGAGAATAGAATTCGAATTTTTAGACTTGGAATTGAAATAAGAATTTGAAATTGAACTTGAAATTTGAAATTGGAATTTAAAGACTGAAAACTTGGAATAAACTTTGAAATTTGGATTTAGAATTTGAAATTAGATGTGAAATTAGATTGCATGGATGAATCTCCTCTTTTGTGTAGCATACACACATAGGATAAAAGAGAAAAACCTTACCTTGGGGTTTTGATGTAACTTGGTCTTGGTCTTCGCTGTTGTTATTACTACTCAAGTTGGAGCTGTCGTGGTGGAGGAGGATGTTGAAGATGGCGGCAATGAAGGCTGGAGGATGGTTGGACTGATTTGTAGTTGGAGGTTGGACTTGGAGGAGATGATGGCAGCAACAGTAGAGGCTGGACCTTGATGGGGTGTGAAGAAGGCTATGTAAGGAGGTGAAGAGGTAGGGTGCTAAACAAGAAAGAGGGAAAGAGAGGTAGGGAGAGAGAGATAGAGAGGGAAAGAGAGATAGGGCTGAGAAGAGAGAGAAGATGGGCAGCCATATGATGCTCTCTTTTTTCTTTTTTAAAACTAAAAAAAAAACTTAGGTTTTAATTGGCCAGACATAGGGTTGAGAGGGGCTAATGAAAAGGGAGTGAATAGGTGTACGTGAATGGGCGGGAGTAAGTAGGGAAAGAAGGAAAGAAAGGGAAGAAAGAAGGAAAGAAGAGAAGAAAAGGGCTTACGTGAATGAGAAAGAGAAGAAAGAAAGAAAGAAGAAAGAAAGGAAGAAGAGAAAAAGGAAAGAAAAGAAGGAAGGAGAAGGAAAGAAAAGGAAGAGAGAAAAGGAAAGAAGGAGAGAGGGGGCTGGTCGACCACCTTGGTGGGTCCCACAGGATGAATAAAATAAAAATAAAAATAAAATAGAAAAAAAATGATTACAAGGAAAAATAATTTTTTTTTTATTTTAAAATGAAAAGGTAGATGTGAATGAAGGAGCCATCTCAGAGTGGGCTCACTTTCCAAATTTGAAATTCATTTTGAGGATCGGAGGGGTAGAATAGTCTTTTTAAAAAGTTTCTAGATAAAATGAGTTGTTTTTGACAGTTTTTGAAATGAGCTCTGGATTTAAAATTTCATACCCCGTTGTGATGCAAATCCAATTTGGAATTTAAAATTTTGAGTTTGAAAAGAATCCAGATTGTTTTTCTCAAGAAAATGTTTCCTAATTTAGAATCCTAGGGGTAAAAATGTCAATTTTGGAAACCCAGGGGTTTGAAATTGATTTATGAAAACTTTTAAAACTCAATCTGGATTAGAATTTTCAAAACTGGAGTTCTGGATCTCGAAAATGAAATGAAATGTGAATAATTTAATGATATGAAATGATGAGAAATGATATGAAATGCCATGCGAAATGCAGACCCTGAATGAAGAATTTTGGATATTAGACCCCGATTGATAGTTGTACTAGTTCAGAAAATGTCAAAATTAATAAAAATTGCAAAATGGTTCAAGAAATGATTTTCGGGCTCTATCGGGCTAGAGTGACACTAAAAATTGGGGTTTGAACTGATTCGAACTAAAATAAACTGGATTGAGCTGGGTTTTAGGGTTTTAGAACTCAAATGGATTGACAAGACACTGACTCAACTGAACTCCCCAAATAATTTTTCAAGAAAAGCTATCATTTTTAGAGAAATGGTACGAAATGGTCACTGGAGTAAAGTGAATTACGAACCAGAGCTGGAACAAAGGTCAGTAATACTGAGATGAACTAAAATTGAAGCTCGAACACTAGCTCAATTGACTGAACTTAGCTCAATTTCAGCTAAATGAGCTAAAATGGGCTACTGGACACTTAGAAGTGGTTTTGAACTGAAACTGAAGCTTTTGAACTCCTGATGAGCTCAAGCTAGACTCAGGGGAATATGACTGACTCAGAGACAATTGACTTGGATTTGAGTGAGAAATGAGCTCATTTTTGGAGAAATGATCCTATTTTGGCAAGAATGGTAAAAAATGGAAATGGTTTGTTCATTGTGAGCTCAGGTGGGCTTGAAATGACTAACATTCTAACTGTTTTGAGCTTACAAATGAACTTGGTTGACTCCAACAAACTGGGGGTTTGGGATGTCCTAGGGGTAAAATGGTAATTTTCTTAACGAAAGTAGGTAAAATGGTAATGTTCTGACACAAACTCGAGGTTTGACTCTTATACTGACCTACTAGGGTTGGCATGCACGGGGGGGGGGGGGGTGTTTGAAAGTGGATGAAGAAAAATTGGGGTGTTTACAGATGTCCCTCTTTGCTATTAAGCTAGTTTATGACCGAACTTAGTGGTAAAGAAAAACACACCAAATTTGGTCTATAAAAATGCTCCAGTGAGAAGGATCTGACTGGATATGAAGATTAGCCCTTATGAGAATGATAGATATGAAATGGAAAATGAAGAAGATTTACTTCAAAGAAGTGAAGCTCAGGTTTTGCCCTTAACCTGGATGGGACAGAAAATACCTCGTGTAGAAACAAGGCTCAGGCTTGACCCATAACCTGATCGGGAAATGAAATACCTCATCAAGATGAGGCTCAGGTTTGACCCTTAACTTGACTGGGAATGAAATACCTCATCAAAATGATGCTCAGGTTTAACCCTTAACCTGATCGGGAATGAAAATGATGGGATTCTTGAAAGAAGAACCCATGATGGAACCTTCGGACTTCTACACAATGAATCCGATAGGGGTTTTGCAAAAGGATGAAATTGGGGGTCCCTAAAGCTTGAAAAGGGGTTTGATTTTGGGTGCCTCATTGCTCAGACTAAATAACTTTTGAAATTGATGACCTTTTGCGAGAAAATGATTGATGGCTTAACCTCAAGCCAAAATTGGACTGTCTATGGTGGGACAGTGAGGACATAGGGAAGTGTGCAAAACTGAGAGCTCAGACGCTCTGATTATACCAACAGAAGGGTAACAATCTTGAAAACTTCAGTTATTAAGTCCTAAAAAGGATAACAAATGGTGTCAGGATGCGCCAAAGATGAACCTCAAGTTCTCGCTTCACGCTAAGATAACTAAAAAATATTGTCTAAGTGTTGAAAATTGTTGTTGATTCAGAATAATTGAAAATGATGCACATTGGTGCGAAAATATTCTCTCTTTTCTACCTGAAGTATTATCTCCGATTAGGCTTAACTTCGTAGAATCAAGATTCAAATTCAAATTGCTTGCAATTGCCTTTCTTTCAAGGAAGCTATCAATTTCCTTGATATGAACGGAAAAGAAAGAATTCTTATTGTGAAAGCAATTGGTGAAAAGAATATTGATAATAGAATTTCATAAAATTTAAAGAAGATTCTTGGCAGAATTGGCAGTTTGATATCCTGAGATTCTTTTCTCATGATGATCTTTCTGCACCCCTTTTTTTTGGCAGAATTGGAGCTCTCTTGGGTTTTTGGGGATTACATCACCCTTCATTTTGGAGATGTTCTGACTTTTCTCTCTCTTTTTTTTTTTGGGGGGGGGGGGGAAGGGTACGTCACAAACTTCTTTATCTCGGAGATATTCTGATCCTTCTTTGCCTCAAGGATTATCTTGACGGTATTGGCTCTTTGGTTGGAAATCTCTTGATGATAGCAGAAATTAAATATCTTTTAGGGTTTGGCGGGAGGCTCATCGCAGTCGCATTCATCTTGACGGTGATCTGAACTTTCTTTGGAAGGATCTGTCACAAACTCCTTCATCTTGTAGATGATCCAGATCTTCTTTGGCCCCGGGGGTCTAACTCGCATAATTTGTCTTCAACTTGATGACAATTGAGAGATCCCTTTTGTAGATATTTAATTGCAGCTTAAATGATTGAGGAGATATAGAAATTGAATGAATTTTTCTATATCACCCAGGATATTTCGACTGCCTTATTTTTCAAGAATGATCTTTAAAAATGTGTCATTGACTGCGATCAATATCAATCACTTATAACTTTGTAATAACATTGAATTTTCTTTGTTGGCCATAACAAGGATTTATTCTTCATCCCTTTTGGTTGACCAATAGAAAGATTTTGAATTTTGAATCTTTCTTTACGAAAGCTTTGTCCTTTCGGAAGTAATACTGAAGGTATTCTGAGGTAAAGTTTTGCGTAATAAAGATTTTGAAATCAACAAATATTTAATGATAAATTGGCAAAATGTTCTTGAAATCCTACGAAAAAGTGAGCATTTGAAGCACGACTCAATGCATCCATGACAAAAATTTTCTTCTCCTTTCCCCAAAGGAGCGACTCCACCAATTAAAATTTAAAGGAAAGAAAATTCAAGTCAACACTTGAATCGGTTCAACCAAGAATATCATTGATTTACTAGGAACAACATGGGTTCGGTAGGGATTCAACTTAAGAATGACATTGGTTCAATTGAGAACGACATTGGTTCACTGGGAACAACATGGGTTCAATAGGGATTCAGCCTAAAAATGACATTGGTTCAATTGGGAATGGCATTGGTTCATTGGGAACGACATGGGTTCAATAAGGATTCAACCTAAGAACGACATGGGTTCAATTGAGAACGACATTGGTTCACTGGGAATGGCATGGGTCTAATAGGGATTCAGCCTAAGAACGACATTGGTTTAATTGAGAACGACATTGGTTCACTGGGAACGACATGGGTTCAATAGGGATTCATCCTAAGAACGACATTGGTTCAATTATGAACAACATTGGTTCACTAAGAACGACATGTGTTTGATAGGGATTCAGCTAAAGAACGACATTGGTTCAATTGAGAATGGCATTGGTTCACTGGGTTCGATAGGGATTCAACCTAAGAACGACATTGGTTTATTTGAGAACGACATTGGTTCACTGAGAACGACATGGGTCCAATAAGGATTCAACCTAAAAACGACATTAGTTCACTGAGAACGACATGAGTCCAATAGGGATTCAGCCTAAGAACGACATTGGTTTAATTGAGAACGACATTGGTTCACTGGGAACGACATTGGTTCAATTGAGAACGACATTGGTTCATTGGGAACAACATGGGTTCGATAGGGATTCATCCTAAGAACGACATTGGTTCAATTGAGAACGTCATTGGTTCACTGAGAACAACATTGGTTCAATTGAGAATGTCATTGGTTCACTGAGAACGACATGGGTTCGATAGGTATTCAGCCTAAGAACGACATTGGTTCAATTGAGAACGATATTGGTTCACTGGGAACAACATCAGTTGAATAGGGATTCAGCCTAAGAACGACATTGATTCAATTGAGAACGACATTGGTTCATTGGGAACAACATGGGTTCAATAGGGATTCAGTCTAAGAACTTGGATCAGGAGGACTTCAACCTACATATTGAATTTTTTACAGTGAGATTAATTTCAAAGGGGTTCAACCTAAGAACCATATTGGTTTGACAGACATTCAACCTACAAATCACATTGGTTTAGCAGAGACTTATCCAAAAACTATCAATTTTATAGGGATTTAACCTAGGGATCACATCGGTTCAGCATGGATTAGCTTACAAACTATCAATTCCATAGGGATTTAACCTAAGGATCACATTGGTTAAGCAGGGATTCAGCTCACAAATTATCAATTCCATAGGGATTTAACCTAGGGATCACATTGGTTTGGCAGAGACTCGACCTACAAACTATCAATTTCATAAGGATTTAACCTAGGCATCACATTGGTTCAGCAAGGATTCAACCTACAAACTATCAATTTTATAGGGATTTAACCTAGGGATCACAGTTTAAGAAGGAAGGGTTCAAATTGTGGGCTTTGAATGAACCATCATAATTTAGCTGTATATGGTTTGCTTTCAGGATTATCCCCTTTTCCTGAATGGGGATGAAATAAATTTGAGGAGCATTTTGAGAAAGTCATGAAAAATGATTCAGGTTTACCCCTTAACCTGAGCGGGGAAGCTTGATGCAAATGCAAATGAATGTAGATGAATGCATGCAAATGCAAATGAATGCAAAATGATGTAAATGGGTGCACATGCGTGCAAAATGGGAGATTTGTTTGATCCTATCTGCATACAGAACATTTTGGAAAAAAAATAAAATTTCAAGAAAAATGCCCCAATGTAACTGGGGAATAAAATGTTGGACGAAAGGATAGGTAATTGATATTTGACGAGAATTCTCTGAAGATAACGAGGTAAAAAACTGACAATGAGCTTCTTGATTGATTAGGGAGGCATTCTGAAAGAGGTTACCCCTTGTAAGAAGACATTGAACATTTTGTAAGGAAGGAATATAAAAGATGGCGCCAGACCATGAGGAAAATTGATAAATTTATTAATGCATTGAAGAAGAAAATAACAAATTAATAAGAGAAGTGAGACTGCATTGTCCCTTCAAAATGACAAAATGATGAAAGTGACATAGTCTTGACATTGTCAATTTCTTAGAAAACTTGCTCAGGATGGTCGACTGGTGTCTTCTTTATCTTCAATAACAATATTCTTGTCGATGCAATCTTGAATGATATTCTTCAGAATGAAATAATTCTTAGTGTCATGCCCTGCTGCCCGATGAAATTTGTAAAATTTTTCTTTGAATCTGCCCATGATTGTTGCAGGATCAACTGCTTTAGGTAAACGAATCATATCTTTTGTGAGCATGTATTCCAGAACACTTTCGAAAGTCTGGTCTAGAGGGGTGAACTTTCGATTCGTACTCCAATCCTTGCGCTTTGACTTTTATTGATCTTTCTCTTTATGCTGAGGACTAGATTGAAGAGGCTTATCATTGTTGAAGAACTTTCATTTTTGGCCCTTGGATCCCTCTGAATAGTTATCATGATTTTTCTTATTGCTTTTGCTATCATTGGCAGAAAGAGTGAAGTGAGTCTTCTTCTTCTGCTCATTCTGATTGTTGCCCTTGGTAAAGATGAAGCCTTCGTAAACTCTATTTTCCATGCTTAGCACAAGCCACTTGGCTCGTTCTGTCAGCTCGATGAAAGTTTTTGATGGTGCAGTAGAAATGAGACCTCTCAGGGATTACAAAAAATTATTTAAGATCAGTGATAATGCATGCCCCTCTGATATTGGATCTCTCATCTTATTGCAAGCTGACCTCCATCGGTGAATAAAATCTCGGGTCTTCTCATCTTCTTTCTGCTTGAGGCCGCAGAGATGACTGAGGGTTGGAAGTGCCTTAGCATTGAAGAGGAATCACTCGATGAACATATTTACCACTTTGGCAAATTCTTTCAATTTGATGGGATTAACATGCTCTGAGTACCACTTTGCAGTTATTCCCTCCAGGCTTCGAGGAAAACAAAGGAAAAGTGCCTTATTATCTCGCTTGAATTTGGCACATTCAGCGAAGAACATAGCCAGATGTGCCTTTGGGTCACGAGATCTGTCAAATTTAATGAATTTCCTGGGGAGATTGTCCAGATTGTCGTCCCCATCCAAACCATCATAGAAGTCTTCACTGGTGAAGACTTTCTTGCCCTTGTCGCGGGCTTGCAGATCTCGAACTATCCTCACCATATCTCTGAATTGTGGTTGGTCAGAATCATTGATAGACTGATCTTTGAACTTGTGGGCCGATCCTTGTCCCTAGGTTGATTTTCGAAATGCCTGTTGGGTCTCAAACTCTTTATTTGTGCCCTCTACTGATTCCTCTTCATCTATTGTATCAGTATTCTAGATAGGCTTCTTAGACAGCTTCAAAACCTTTTTGACTACCCGGCCTTTTGCCTTCTGCTTGACCTGGGTCTTCTTTGTACTAGCTTCAGCTTGCTCTGCCAACATCTTGTTTATCATCTTTTTAAACATGACATACATTTGAGGATCGATGCCATCATCTGCTTGCTTTCTCTGACTTTTGACTGATCGGAGTGAGTCCATCTCTTCTTCTGAGGCCGTTGAATATAAGATGCCCTTTACTGGTGCAGTTTTCTTTCCTGACCTCGTCTGAACCATTAAGTATCACGAACGCTCTCTGCAGGGCAAAGTTGATGGTTTAGATTAAAGGTTTTTTTGGAAGAAAGGTAAATAATGAAGGAAATATTGAGGATTATGAAAGAGATAGAAATTTTGAATAGAATTTGGAAGACAAAATTTAAACATTTGAAAAATTGCAGGCAGGATAAAGCTGAAAATTTGAGATCCAGAGGAAAGGTAGGAAAAGGGAAATCGCCTGAACTTTTTGAGGAAAAAAATATGAGGTTTTGAAAATCGTCCAGGGTTTTGATAAAATTGTTGGAAAGATAGACGAAATTTGGAAAATGATGTAAAAGGGAAATGAGAAATAAAAGAAGGAATTCAAACACATCCTGCACAAACAATTATGCACATATAGTATTTCCTAAGAAGCTGACTCTAAATGCATCAATTTTGAAAGAGCTTTAAGATCCTAATCCTGACTCTAGGCTCAGATCAACTGTGTCCAATCACGCTATACTGATATACTCGAGCCAAGGCTCGATGTACGTGGCATAAAAATTCATCTCCGGTTCTAGGCTTGTGTTTTTCCAACATCCTTGAGCACCTGCCAATATGCGTTGGACTATGGCCCTTGGTATGTGGCAGGGAGGCGTTATCCCAAATGAGTGGCTCAGTTGTGAGGCTTTATCTTGAACTATGGTTCTGTAAGAGAGCCCAGCAACGTGAAAACCGGGTAGATATAGGTGGGGTGGTTTTTGAAATATGAGCACATGCATGCAAACAGAGGGCTCTAAAACCTAAAGAGATAGAGATTTTTGAAAATCCTACATTGTTTTCATACAAATCCTACATTGAGGAGTGTTGTATTTCAGACCTAAGTCTATGTGAGCATGAATAATTCTTCTTAATTTGGTCCTACCAAACCATACCTAGTCTACATGCAGTCCATGTCAGTTGAGTTCAAGCCTAGGCTCCTAGGTTCACATGATATTAGAAAGTAAAAGCTGATATTTTGTAGAACACGATTTTGATAATTGAACTAAGTCAAGGTACACAATTGATCAGACGAAGACAGATCCCATCACGGTCACCAAACCTGTTATCATCGCAAAATTTTCCCCCTCTCCCTTAGAGAGAGAGAGAGAGAGAAACGATTCTGCGATTCAAACTCGACCAAAGTTTTGAAAATGTTTTTTGAAAATTACTCACCTCCACTTTGAAAATTTGCGGGAAAATTTTGTGAAATGGGATCCGCCTGTCGGTATGAGGTTCGACCATTCTTGACGCCTTTACCAGGGGTAATCGAACCAAGGATCAATTGTGCGCTTTAACTTGACTCAAATATCTAAATCATGTTCTATTTTCCTAGAATGCATAAAGAATCAGACATGTGCTATGGAATTTTGAAAAGATGCAAGTTTGAGAAATATGATGTTTGCTTTGGAAAGTTGAGATGTACTTGGAAAATGATTGGAAAAGTACTTGAAAATGGAATTCCTGGGAAAATCATTGAAGTTCATTGGAAATCAGAAATTTGCATTGGAAAATGAATCTTGGATGAAAAATGGATTCTCAGGAGAATGAGAACTCTAAGAAAATTGATTTTCGAGATTGGAGTTGCTTTTTCTAAGAAAATCGATTTCTGAATAGGATTTAAGAATTTTGAGAAAATCAATTTCAGAAATAATTCAAAGTTTTTGAGAAAATCGATTTTGGGATTTGAAAATGAAATTGAGAATGTGGAAACCTTGGAAAATCATGATTTTGAACTTGGGATATACTTTTAAATCTCATTTGAAAATTCAGAATTCTGAGAAAATCAAATCCTAAGAAAGACTTGGAAAATTTTGAGAAAATCAATTTCTCTGAAATAAAATTGAAAAATGATTTTGAAAATGATGCAAATTGAATGAATGGATATGAATTCAAAAGATATTTCATTGAAGAATTGAGATTTTTTTTTGAAATTTTGAGAAATGCAGTGCATTTTTTAAGTTAGCCTAAGAATGTATGTTGAATGTGGCTAATACGAAGATCACAAATCTGGGTTTTTTTCGTATTCTGACTATGGCCATAAATACGAATCACACCAAGTTTTTAAAATCCCTAAGAGCTTGTGCACGTGTCATTCGTGTCAACCATAGTGAATTTTGGAAAATGTGCATATGTATGATACATCAGATATTGAAAATTACAGAAATTAAACTATATGCAATGTAATCCTATTCTAAGCAGAAAATATAAATCTTATTCTAAATTATTATAACTTTATATTACATTGAATTGAAATAAATAAAATTGCTAAGTCTTCTTCTTGAATGTTCCTGCAAAACTAGAAAACATGTTAGCACAAAAATGTAGGTTTATCTGGATTTATCCGAAAATGTTGGAAATTATCGAATATTATCTAAATGTAAACCCAATTCATACCCCCTTTGATATAAACATGAGAAATAAGTAATCAAATTTGAAAATAAACTTTGAAATTCGAAATTAGAGTAAAAATAACCAAAATACCCTAATGACCTTAAAATTAGGGTTTTCTGAAAGAATTTTTATAAAATTTAGAAATTTGAAAATCAAATGAAATAAAATGAAACACAATATGATGCAATATACATGAAAATTTAAAGAATTAAAGATTGGAATTTCGAAATTGAGATCAAAATGACCAAAATGCACCTGATAACAAGACTGTGGCCTTGAAACCAGGGTTTTCTGAAATAAATTTTGCAAAAAGTTGAAATATGAAATGAAAATGATATTTAAATTGACCTTAATATGATACTATATGCTTATTCACATGATAAAAACCCTAAAATGGCAAAAATATCACAAATTACTGAATTTAACTTGATTTTCGCATGATTTTTTCCTCTGAATTTAAAAATGAACTAACACAAAAGGTAAATGAACTCCAAATTACACCAAATTTGGCATGGATGCCTATACTAACTCTAAAAATATAATGAAACTCAAAAATATATTTTTTAAATATGGAAAATTAACTAGAAATCCTAAAAATCAAGATTTTGCCTAAAATCCTAACTCTAAACTCAATTTCGAGTACTAAACTACCATAGAAATCTCTCAAATTTTATGGGGTGATAGAGGACAATTAAGTAAAGATTTTTTCCTTTTAAATATTATGGTTTTGACCTATAGTCGGAGCTAGTCAGTTCCAGCAAGTCGGATCAGAATCTAGTGACTCTAAAACTTAGGGCAGACTGATAGGTTTCGGGGAAAATTATGACAAAAATAACAAACAGTAGATAAAATGACTGAAATTTTGGAAAAATGTTCCTAACAAATAGAGAAAAAATTCCTATTTTTACAGTTTTGAGATTAAATGAATGGTTTGAAAAAGAGTAGAGGATTATCAGAGCTCTAGATCTCGCTAATTCTCAAACACTGGATTTTGACAGACAGAGAGTTTAATTCTGAGAAAAATACCTAAGATACTCATAAAATTCTCAAATTTGGGAAAATGGCAAAGGGAATAATTAAAAACAATTGCTTTATTAAAAGTTTTGTCATCCAACCTACAGATTGAAGCATCACAGTGGATTAGGGTCGGTCTAGACCTTGACAAGAAAAAAATGAGATTTTCACATGTTCCAAAAAAAATCAATTTTTAACAGAGACAAAGCCTCATTGTAAAAGTCTGGAAAAATACTTAAAAATAATATATTCTAACAAGGATCCACTGTATTTTTTTGAGGAGGATTTGGATCCTCCATCTAGGATATCTCGGATGTTTTTATCTACTAAAACAAAACCTGAAATTTCCAAAAGGGTAAAATCCCAGTTTGGGATTCGGTTTATTAGAGAGGGTTGAAAAACTCAAATCACTCTAGGTTTTTGGCAGGAGATCAAAGACAAATAGAGGTATTCATAACAAAATTTTTAAGATTTATTTAACAAAAAAAAAACAAGCAGGAAATAATAACTAGACTGCGCATAGATTAAAAACTTACAAACTAACAATCTGATTTTAATGAAGCTAACTAGATAATTGAAATGCGTGCAAAACAATAAAGCAAAACTAAAAACAATGCCTAAAACCTGAAATCTATGTGTCAATGATAATAAAACATGAAAACCCTCAAGGAGGTATGATCCACTTTTGCCTTTTGCTCTTTAAAAGAGAGATTTTAATCCATTGCGTGGACGAATCTCCTCTTTTGTGTAGCATACACACATAGGATAAAAGAGAAGAACCTTACCTTGGGGTTTTGATGTAACTTGGTCATGGTCTTTGCTGCTGTGATTACTACTCAAGCTGGAGCTGTCGTGGTGGAGGAGGATGCCGAAGATGGCGGCAATGGAGGGTGGAGAATGGCTGGACCGATTTGTAATTGGAGGCTAGACTTGGAGGAGATGATGGCAGCAATAGTAGAGGCTGGACCTTGATGGGTTGTGGAGAAGGATGTGTAAGGAGGTGAAGAGGTAGGGTTCTGAACAAGAGAGAGGGAAAGAGAGGTAGGGAGAGAGAGTTGGAGAGGGAAAGAGAGGTAGGGCTGAGAAGATAGAGAAGATGGATAGTCGTATGATGCTCTTTTTTTTCTTTTTCAAAACCAAAAAAAAAAAACTTAGATTTTAATTGGCCAGACTTAGGGTTGAGAGGGGCTAATGAAAAGGGAGTGAATAGGTGTACGTGAATGGGTTGGTGTAAGTAGCGAAAGAAGGAAAGAAAGGGAAGAAAGAAGGAAAGAAAAGGAAGAAAGGAAAAAGGAAAGAAGAAAGAAAGAAGGAAGGGAGAGAAGAAGGAAAGAAGAGAAGAAAAGGGATTACGTGAATGAGGAGAGGGAGGAAAGAGAACGAAGAAAGAAAGAGAAGAAAGAAAGAAAGAAAGAAAAAGAAAAAAAGGAAGAAGATAAAAAGGAAAAGAAGAAGAAAAGAAAGAAAAGAAAGAAGGAGAAGGAAAGAAAATGAAGAGAGAAAAGGAAAGAAGGAGAGAGAGGGATGGTCAACCACCTTGGTGGTTCCCATAGGATGAATAAAATAAAAACAAAGATAAAAATAAAATAGAAAAAAATGATTACTAGGATTTTTTTTTTAAATGAAAAGGTAGATGTGAATGAAGGAGCCATCTCAGAGTGGGCACACTTTCCAAATTTGAAATTCATTTTGAGGATCAGAGGGGAAGAATAGTCTTTTTAGAAACTTTTCGGACAAAATGAGTTATTTTGGCAGTTTTTGAAATGAGTTCCGAATTTAAAATTTCATACCCTGTTGCAATGCAAATCTAGTTTAGAATTTGAAAATTTGAGTTTGAAAAGAATCCAGATTGTTTTTCTCGGGAAAATATTTTCAAATTTAGAATCTTGGGGGTAAAAATGTTAATTTTTGAAACACAGAGGTTTGAAATTGATTTCTGAAAACTTTTAAAACTCAATCTGGATTAAAATTTTCAAAACTGGAGTTCTGGATCTCGAAAATGAAATGAAATGTTATGAAATGATGAGAAATGATATGAAATGTCATGCAAAATGTAGACCCTAAATGAAGAATTTTGGACATTCGACCCTGATTGACAATTGTACTAGTTTAGAAAGTGACAAAATTGATAAAAATCGCAAAATGGTTTAAGAAATGGTTTTCGGGCTCTACCGGGCCAGAGTAACACTGAAAATTGGGGTTTGAACTGATTTAAATTAAAATAAACTAGATTGAATTGGGTTTTAGGGTTTCAGAACTCAAATGGATTGACAAGACACTGACTCAACTGAACTCCCCAAATAAATTTTCAAGAAAAGCTGTCATTTTTAGAGAAATTGTACAAAATGGTCATTATAGTGAAGTGAATTACGAACTAGAGCTGGGTTTGAGCTGGAACAAAGGTCAGTAATACTGAGATGAACTAAAATTGAAGCTCGAACATTAGCTCAATTGACTGGACTCAGCTCAATTTCAGCTAAATGAGCTGAAATGGGCTAAAATGAGCTACTGAACACTTAGAAGTGGTTTTGAACTGAAACTAGAGCTTTTGAACTTCTGGTGAGCTCAAGCTAAACTTAGGGGAATATGACTGACTGTGAATGACTGACTCGTAGACAATGAGCTTGGATTTGAGTGAGGAATGAGCTCATTTCTGAAGAAATGATCCCATTTTGGCAGAAATGGTCAGAAATGAAAATGGTATGTTCATTGTGAGCTCAGGTGGGCTTGAAATGGCTGACATTCTAACTATTTTGAGCTTACAGATGAACTTGGTTGACTCTGACTGACTGAGGGTCTAGGATGACCTAGGGGTAAAATGGTAGTTTTCCTAATGAAAGTGGGTAAAATGGTAATTTTTTTACACAGACTCGGGGTTTGACTCTTGTACTGACCTACCAGGGCTGGCACTGCACAAGGGGTGTGTTTGAAAGTGGATGAAGAAAATTTGGGGTGTTTACAGGGCTCTCTTGCCAGTGGGTGGGTTTCCATCGGTTGGGCTTGGCCGGCAGCAGGTCACCGGTCAGATCTTGGTCGAAGGCATCCCTTATCCTCGCTGGATTTTGGTGAGGGGAATGAAGGGATGATGTTGGACGAAGAGCAGTCAGGCAGATATGAAAAAAACAAAGGGGGGTGAAGATGAAGTGGAAGGAGAATCAGTGGGGAAGAAGTGGGGAAGGAGGGACGTGTGGTGGTAGGGAAGAATAAACAAAAGAAGAAGGTTGGGTAGGTGGAGGGAAAGGGAAGGTGGGAAAAGGGGTGGTAGGGGAGGTTGTGGTGGGGCTAGCTGTTGTGGAGGGGAAAAGAGGCTGACACTGTTTGTGGTGGTCGAGCCATTGATGGTTGTCGACTGAGATCGACCAGTCTCGAGTAAGGAGGTTGTCCGTTGAGCCTCGACTAACCTGATTGTGCCCATCGTTCGGCTGGTCCAGTCGCCCAATCGGCTTCAGCCACCGATCGAAACAATAGTTGATGGGAGGGTGGTGTGTGTTCTTCCCCAAACACAAATTCGCATGTTCTGGTATGTACGAAAAAATATCTTGGGACCCGCCATAATTCATATGCCAATGTTGCCCATAATGACTTTATAATAAAATAACATATAAAAAAGGTAGATATGCTTTTGACGGAAATGTCCTTCGATAAGATAGATATGTGTTGGATGAAAATGTCCTCTCGCTCCCCGTAAATAGATTTGCATGTTTTGCCTTTGTTTTTAGCTTGTGTTACAATACATGGCAGCCTTCTCGTTTTTGCCTGATGAGTTGTGGAGCTTGATTCAAAGTTTTTGTCTTTGTAGGAAGGGGGGTCTGAGGGCTCCCCCCGGTGTGGGTCCTGCTACACGAGGGTCCAGGGGGCCCCCTGGTGGGGGGGGGGGGGCAGCGCCCCCCAAAGAATTTTTTTTTGGGCTTATGTTTGAGTCTCAGTTTCGTATGGATCAGACCAAACTTGTTTAGGTTTAGGGTTGTTGCCCTTGCCTTATATAAATTCTTTCTTTTCTTTCTCTCTTGTAACTGTTGAAAAGAGCAATAAGATTTCTCTCTGAGCGATCGTAGTTTTTTTTATTCTCTCTATTGGAAAAAGTGATTTACAGTAGAAATTAAATCAGAGAGTAGCTATTTACAGTAAAAATTAAATCAGAGAGTAGCAATTTACAGTAAAAATCAAATATAAGAATAGCAATTTATAGTAGAAATCAGATCAGAGAGTAGCGATTTATAATATAAATCAGATCAAAGAGTAGTGATTTACAGTAGAAATCAAATCAAAGAGTAGCGATTTA
Organism: Nuphar pumila; assembly: GCF_984573655.1. Taxonomy (NCBI): domain Eukaryota; kingdom Viridiplantae; phylum Streptophyta; class Magnoliopsida; order Nymphaeales; family Nymphaeaceae; genus Nuphar; species Nuphar pumila. Next base: position 34,620,568 of record NC_143253.1, on the reverse strand, counting down.
CAATAGAAATCAGATCAGAGAGTAGCCATTTACAGTAGAAATCAAATCAGAGAGTAGCGATCTACAGTAAAAATTTAATTTGTACTGTAAATCGCTACTCTCTGATTTGATTTTTACTGTAAATCGTTACTCTTTAATCTGATTTTTACTGTAAATCGTTATTCTCTGATTTGATTTCTACTGTAAATCGTTATTCTCTGATTTGATTTCTATTGTAAAACTCTACTCTTTGATTTGATTTCTACTGTAAATCGCTACTCTCTGATCTGATTTCTACTATAAATCGCTACTCTCTTATCTGATTTATATTGTAAATCGCTACTCTCTAATTTGATTTCTACTTTAAATCGCTACTTTCTTATCTAATTTCTACTGTAAATCGCTACTCTACGATTTGATTTTTACTATGAATCGTTACTCTCTTATCTTATTTTTATTATAAATCGCTACTCTACTCAGTTTGACATTGTCATCATTATCTATGTTGTAAATCAATATTCTTTGTCTACTCAGTTCGATGTTTGAACCCTCGTATCATGATGAACAATAGACATAATGCTGATTTTTCTGGTAGTTCAACTATTTCTCACAAACAAACGACGACAAAGGGTGCTCTGACGATAATAGACGACGGCAATGACAAAGGGTGCTCTGGCAACAACAAACGACGACAATGGGTGCTCCGACGACAACAGACGGCAACAAAGGGTGCTTTGACGATAGCAAACGACGACAAAGGGTGCGTCATCAATCGAAGCTCCTATTACAGCAGATGGTGCATCACCAAAGGGTGATCCAGAATGTTTAGGGTGACATATTGCGAGAAACTCCTATTAAAGCAGACGAGTTTACTCCTTAGGGCAAAAACGATGATGATTTTAACCCTTTCTGTCAAGAATATATTTTTGTCCTTTACTTGAAATATCGTTTTATGACGCTAATGACGAAAAAGGATACTTAAGTCTTTGCAAACGCGCTAGACTTCAATGCTAACACACAAGAAAATAAGCCCTACGTGCTTACATATGTGGCGCTCATTCAGACCCGAGAATCAGGGGGGAGGGACATATAACCTGATAGTTGACGGATACATGCCACCAATGGGCCCGGAGAGGCCTCAACTAATCCACATGATGTTGGGTCGTAATGTTCATTCACTGAATATGTCGGATCGCTTAAAGGCCTGAAGCCGCCACATATTATTGTCGTGAGAAGATGGTCACATTGTGTCACTGGAGAATTGATTGACCAGTGATGCTGAATATCACCGATAGAAGAAAATCACAGGAGAGCAATAACTTGTATTCTGATCAGTGCTTGTTCCATGAGTTGAACACTTGTGAAACCTTGAAACCAACAAGATCGTGCCCTAAAAATCGTTCGTTCAAAGGAATCGAGGTGGATGATCCCATCTTATACCAATTGATATAGATCAGATCTCGAATCTACATAAAAATTCTATCAAAATTACAATCTAAGATAGAGAAAATGAAAAACAAGGACAAAATGCAAGAAATAAGAAAGAAAAAGTGAAAAAAAAGGAAGAAAGAATGAAAATTAAGAAAAAAGGAAGAAAGAAAATGAAAATGATTTGATATATTTAACATCTAACGTTCTCATCACTTTTAAAGATGAAGGTTTCTTAATTTTAATCAAAACAAATTGGCTACTAGAATAACCTTTTAAAAAGATTAAACATATCCTGAAAAATGTGGATCAGATACTATGATCCAGATACAAGAACTAAAAAACAAACAAAAAACCAAAATGCAAATTAATCCAAACGAACCTTTAACGTTCGCATCCCCAACTGTAGTCACTCGTTTTTTTTTAATGATTCTCACTTCACAACACTTTTGCTTCACACTTTACACCTTGATTGTTGCGTATCCACATCTCATGCATGTAATTTTTACGTTCATAATTCCTGCTCTTCCAATCTGAGTTCAGCTTTCCTGTACAATATAGTCCGGAATACACTACTACTTCCACACCTCCCTCCCATATTCATGCGTTTTGAGGATCTTAAAACCGGGGGTCTTGAGATTCCCCGTTTGCAAAACCAATGATTTGAAGCGGGTACCCATAACAAATCAAACCCTCTTTAGGTAGGAAGCAGATCAGGTGATGCTGAACATGAGCGTTTTTTTGCTCATGTGGCCATCCGATTTGCATATCTGCTTCCCTTCAGGCAAGGATGGCAGAAAACCACCAAAGCTCTCTCTCTCACGATATGATGACATCATTACATGTATGCACGTTAACAGCTTATTCTGAAACCTTACAAAATTACAACATACATATACCACACATACATGCACCCCTTTCCAACAAACATACAAAAAAGAGGCAACAGAAAAGGGCCCCACCATCCGCCAAAAAGCCTCAAAAACCCCAGAAGGTGGACCCCACTACCACTCAATATATTCTACTAGACCTCCCTTGGGTCCACAAAGATGGACCTCCCCGGAGGAGACTTGGTCCAATCTCCAACCTCCCCGTCCGAGTAGCCTTCCCCACCCAGCCTCTTGATGCACCACAGGTCCTGGAACGACAGCCTGGACCAGTGTGGGACCCCTTGCATCAGGGGCTCGCAGCACGCCACCTCAGCAACCACTACCCCGGCCCCACATTCTCTCCCCAGATTGTGGGCCCACCCACACAACGCTCTCACCAGCCCCACCGCCTCTGGCCCTTCCCCGGCGATGCCGTACAGGAAGAGGCAGCCGAACGGCCGGAAAATCTCCGGGGCGGACGGAATCCGGAGCCAGGGAAGTATCCGATCCAGGATCCGGGTAGCGCGCGCCGCCGCGACCCTCGCGCGCGAGACGCCGCCCACCCGGAGCCGGAAGAGGCCGCCGGAGTTCCACACGGATAGCGCCGCCCAGGAAGGCGGCAGCTCGGCGGAGAACGTGGCGAAGTCGAAGGCCGGCGAGGAGGAGGGGACCGCGAGGAAGGTGCCGAGGGTGAGGGCATTGGACAGGACGGAGCCGATGTCGCCGGGGAAGAACTCGACGGTGGAAGCGCGCGAGCGGTAGAGGTACTCGGCCTCGCTGGGGGAGAGGCGGAGTACGCGGACGCCGGCGGGGACGCGCTTCTGGTGAGCGTGGACGGGCTGAACCAGCACGGCCGGCGCACGGAACTTGGAATAGCCGAGCCGGCGGGTGAAGAGGCCGAGGGAGGCCGCGTTGGAGGGGGCCGTCGCCATGTAGGCGTACTCGGTGCCGTTGTCGCGGAGCCACGACTCGAGCCGGTTCACCAGCCTCAAGCCGATGCCCCTTCGCCTGAAAAGAGATTCGTATGGGTGAGCGTTTCTGGGGGAATTACAAAGATAGGTGCAGGGGAAAAAAGTTTTTTTTTCTTCCTTTTTTAGGATTCAGAATGAGGGGTTTTGAGGTGGGTGATGGTTAGTTTGGTGGTTGATGATGAAAGGATGAATGGTCTAAGTTGGAAGAGAGAAATCTTCTTGAGCAAATGATTGATGGGGTTTTCTTTCTTGGTTGAACTTGGAGATGTGTGTATCAAAAATAGGTAGCGTTTTTTATTCATAGTGAAGAATTTTCTGGTGGGTTTTGGTTAGTTTGGTATCTGATGGGTTTGAATTGGAAGAACAATTGTTTCTTTTTTTCTTGAATTTGGAGATGTGGGTAACTAGAAAAGGTTGGTTTTCTGCAACAGAGCAGGCAACATTTCCGTGAAAAGAGTGGTATGGAGAAATTAACCAAGAATTCAGTTAGGTTTAGTTCTGTACGTGGGAACGGGGGAAAGAAGGAAAGGAACAACTGAAACGAGGATTTTCGCTTCCGTTTCTTGAAGTGGGAAAACAGAGAAAAGAGGAAGTGTTGCTTCGTGCTTTCTGTATTTAGGCGAGAGAGAGGGACAAAAATTGGTTTCGAGCATTTGCAGAATGTGGTAATTATTGAAGCTGGGAAATGACTGAGAACTTACCGAGAAACCTCACAAATGAACCATTTGGGCATTATTAGACCGTTAAGAAAAAGGAACGGAAATTAAGAAATGGGTCCGGTTACAATATAACTCGAGATGAGACATTTATTCATATCAAAAGGGAAATAGCAAAGATAACACTTTAGAAAAGCATCGTTAAAACAGAGTAGAGGGAGCAAAAATAAAGGATTTTTGGTCTCCACTCGGTAAAAACTAAAAAGATAAAAAAAATCAAAACAAGAGTTTTGAAGTGCATCTCAGACTGGGGTGTGTTAAAACCAGAAATACAAGGGAAATAAAAAAAAGGAAACAAGATGAGACAAAAACCAGCAGCTTGCTAAGCTTTCGAAACAAGACCAAGCCTGAAAAGTGCGGCAATAAATTAGAACATCTAGATTTTGAAAGAAACAGGTCAAGAGAGACACATTTTCCTTTTTACATTGGTGAAAAGAAAAAATAAAAAATTCTCTAGAAGAAACAAAAGAAAAAGAACAGTAAAAAGTACAACATAGAGGAGCAGAAAAAAACATCGATTCCACTGACTTGTACCTGTGAGAAGGTGAAACTCTTAGGCCAAGAACGTAAGCAGCTTTAGTAAACACAGGAACCGGCTTGTTATTGCTCTCTTCACATCCATTCTCAGCATTTCTTGTGAATTTTTTACCGCAAGTAACAATTTTTATGCATCCCCTAACCACCCCCACTATCTCTCCCTCTTCTCCTCTCAACTCTGCAACCTATTAAAAATGAATGATGATGCAAATAGAAGAGAACCATTAGAAAAGGAAAAGAATATAGCCATACAAGAAATCAAGCACTGCAGAAATAAAACCATTCAAAATGAACCTCTTGGAACAAAAATTACCAGCATGGTAAAAGCAGGAGCATGGCGAACCCTGCAAATGGGATCACCCATCAAATCAGTTAACAGAGAAGCCTTTCCACTTGGACCAACCTCACACCTTCTTTCAAGCAACTCCACTCCCACACAATCTCTCTCTGCATCATACTCTCTTATCATTAACTCTTCTTCCATCTCTCTCTCTCAATTAGCTCTAAGCATCCATATTTATAGCGCAGAAAAGAATCAATTGCCTCAGGACAACAGCTTCAAATAAAGAGGAAGATAGCCCACTGGTTAAAAGCTGCAGCTTTTTTCAGGCTGCGGATCTCCTGAATCACGTGTGAAGCAAGGCAAGGTTACGGTAGAATGGTAGAGAGAAAGGAGGTGTTGGCCTCTCTCTCTCTCTCTCTCTCTCTCTCTCTCTCTCTCTCTCTCTAAAGAGCTCCCTTAGGTATTTTCCTTATGCCGCCCCTCCCCTTTCTGGCTTTTTTGTGGGTTTTAAGTGGGCGATCAATGGAGGGCGTGTTCCATTAAATAGCTAGTCCTCAATCCCTCATCCCCTTCTCTCTCCCAATTTTTTCTCTCTAAAAGCCAGAAGCACCGGTTTCTCCACCTCCCCCACTCTCTCTCTCTCTCAGCCAACATGAACACCCCCATCTCTCCCTTCCACACTTCCATTCTCTTTAGATTAGTTTCTCTAAAGTCTAAACTTAATATCCTCCCTCTAGGATAATTATCACACAATTGGCAATGGCGGCTGTGGCTGCGCAGCCTCGGTTGAAACTTTAAATCATTAATTAAGGCTTAGATTAATGGTGGCCTGTACAATCATCACCTTCATTAATTTTCATTCGCAACATCCCATCTACCCCCGTCCTCTCTCTCTCTCTAGGCCCTACACATCCCCAACAAACGCATTCGTCGTACACCATGCCAATGACTGATATCTGACACGTGTATGGAGGAAGGGAAGCACATACGAGCCGAAGAATATGCCATCCATCCTGGTGGTGGAGCAATTTGTGTTTCTCGGTGATGTGAAACTAAAATTACGAGGGTAGTCAAGGGGCTAGGGGAAATCACTCCTCACTATCTTGCTTTTTAATCCTATTTTTCCCTGTCAGCCATAGCATTATCTCTCCCCAACAGCTCAACCGTTTCTGCAATCATGGGAGATCAGGAATTAGGGTAACGACATCAAATTTTTAGCGGACCGTCCGCTCACGTTCTCCGTTTCAAACTTGGTGGTTTTCGTTAAGCGGGAAGGGGAGGATGCACCTCGTAGAGTGGGAAGCCAAGACCCCTCGGTTACCATAGCGCGATCTAACCATTCAGTTCCAAACTCCCTCCATTCAAAATATTGGCTAATGGGTACCGTCTTGGCTTCTAAACCCCTTAGTTGAAACTCATACAATAAGAGGTCGTTTTTACCAAATCTAACCCATGAATGTGTTTGCTAAACTGATCAAAGCAGTAGGATTTCACCTTGGTTTTTTATTTTCAATGTCCATATAAGATTTATAAATCCTCATTTTTTCAACCATAACATCACACGTCATCAGAAAAACATAATTAAAGCATCTATTTCTTCTAAACCAAACATCCAGTGTCAGATGCGTAAAACAAAGGATATAAAAATAAAAATTGAAGCATTTCACTAAGGTTTGGAACCCATGAAACCAAAAACCAATGTGATATATATAATAATGACTCACAAAGTGTCTGATGATACATCGGTCTGTGTTTGGTGTGGCTCATCACGCGTTCGATGAGCAGCAATTTTTTTTTTTATAGCTTTTAAGACTTTTAGCGCATTTCAAAACCACCTCTAAAAGATTTAAAAACAAAAAAAGATGCACGGCATTGTGCTGCACGCTCAAGTTTCGCCTGATGAAAGGGGGTCCGATGATACCCCTTTCGTGTATATATATAGACATGAAAACCTTTAACAGTAGGCGGGTTTTCATCGAACGAGTGTTGAACGATACTTGTTTGTTGATTTGGTGCAAAATAAACGAATTAGCGATGGTCCTTGGCCGTCGTAAATTCCCTAGGTGAAAAATTTTACCAAATGGAAGGGGGTCCGATGATACCATATCTCTCTCTCTCTCTCTCTCTCTCTCTCTCTCTCTCTCTCTCTCTATATATATATATATATATATATATATATATATATATATATAAGAGTAGGTGGGTTTTCGTTGAACGAGCATTGAACAATGCTCATTTGTTGATTTGGTGCAAAATAAATGAATTGATGATGATCCTTGATCATCGTTAATTCTTTAGGTGAAAAAACATGTTTTAGTAGTGGTCAAGGGCAACTGCTAAAGCTTAACTTTTTGCATGTAACACGTGCAATTTTGATTTAGTTTAACTTTTAAATTAAGGTTAAAACCAATTTTAAATTCAGGCGAATTTTGAGAGTCTAAGTTGATCGAACTATATTTTTTACTCAAACCAAGTTTCAAGAGAGACTCAAAGGGACCACAGCCAGCCCAGTGGAGTGTCAGGCACTGTTAGAGTGGCTTATAGGGGTTCATGAGTGACTTAGGGTTATATAGATCTTGGATGAGTTAGGTTCAGATCCAACTCAAGTTTTAGATCCAATGTTGATTTGGATCTTATGTATGAATATGGATCTTTAAATTGAGTTTTGGTTTTGGATTTTTGTTTGGTTTCTAAATTCAACCCAATTGGGTTTAGATTCGGATCAAGGTTTGTGGATGCAGATCCCTTGGATCTGAACCCAAATGGGGCGCCACCTAAGAGGTACCCAATTTGCTTTTTTTTTAAATACTTAATTAATAAATTAATCAATTTAAGTTATGTTAAAGGGTTCTAGAGAGTGTGCGACGTCCCCCTCTAGTGGACTCCACATTAGTTAAATTAGATAAAAGTTTTATTCATATAGGACTCTAAAGAGTCTATAGTCTTTTGGAACTCTTCGAGAAGAAGAGTTTTATTTTTGTCAGAAGACCTATTATTAGGAGGCTTTTAGGTGAGTCTACCCACCTAGTAGTTACTAGAGATAGGTCTTATCTCTAGTAGGAGAGAGAGAGACCTATAAGAGGGGGATGACCACTATGAAGGGTTTTTTAAGCTCTCTACCTCTAGTCTCATATTTTTTTTATCTTCTTCTTTGTCCTCTTCTTTCTTTCTTTCTTTTTTTCATTGAGCCATTGAAGCTCCTCTAAGGTTAGAAAAAAAGAGACAAAGGTTGTTCTACATTTAAAAACCCGATTAAGGTAGGTACATCAATCGCGTAGACATAGATCTATCAAAAGACATGCAATATGCATAGGGATAAATTTTATATCTGAACTAATGAAGGATCGGACCTTGAAACACCTCCGTAATATTGGTTTTCAATTTAGAGGACACATTTTTGGTGGATCCATGTCACCATGGAATAAAAAAAAAGTGACTTTCGAAACAGGATGATTTTTGGGTTTCCAATGTGAAAAACAATTTAGAAAAAACTTGTTTTCTTGTTATTTGTTAGATCTTATTTGTTTTAGCATCTTTAAGATGTTAATATTAGATTATATTGATGAAATATAAGTTGTATAAGTTATAAAAATTTGATATGTGCTTGAATTCATATTCTTGTATACAAATTTTTTTTTGAAGAAAGTTTTGACAAAAATGTTTTAGGGTTTTGATGTTTTATGATAAAGAAAATTGATTTGAGTATATTTGATACTTAGTTCATGTTTAGCATGATTAAACATGTTGTTGCATAAATAAATCATGATTTCATGTTGTGATTGATGATGCATGAAATGTATATTATTTTCATACATTATTCATGAATTTATGTGCATTTTGAAGAATAAAAACTCATGTATTGGTGTATTTAGGTGTAAAGAGCCCACAATTTGAATTTCACTCAAAACTGAGTTAAATTGAAGGAATTGAAGCATTTTCAGGGTAATTAGAGCGAACTGCAAGGTAAATCAGATCCAATCCAAAGGTGAAAGATTGGATTTTAGACTAGATTCAAACCCAAATTATCCATAAACCCACTGATTTAAAAGGCACTCTATAAACTTTTACCAAAACCCCCCTCTCTATCAAGCAATTAGGTAGCTAGTTGTAAATAGTGAATAGTCCAATACTTAATTAGAAAGTATTGTGTCTTTAGGTAGCTTTTAGAATTAGGAATTAGTTGTTGATTTAAATAATTTAGAAAACTTAGGGTGAGATGTCTGGTGTTTTTCGAAAAGTCGGCCCTCTCATTCTCTTTCATTCTCTCTCCCCTCTCTAGTTCACCTCTTTCTTTCTTTTTGCTTTTTCTTAGTAAAAATCATTTCATCTCCTTTTCTATTTTTTGTGTTTTGTTCTTCTTGGTGTGTTGCTGTATTTTTTTTAGATGTTGCAGATCGTGTGGAGGCTTCAAATCGGATTTAGCTCATCGTCTACCATCACCGAAGATCGTGTGGGGCTTCCTTCAACCGTTCTTTATTCTTTTCTTCATCATCAATCGTCCCCTTCATAGATCGGCTCCCGGATGGTTGCAGCAACTTGAAGAATAGTGCAAACCATTAAAGATATGTAGGTGTGCCTCTCGAAACACATAGACCGATCTTCCTCCCTCCAACTCATCGGACAACCCTTGAGGTGAGCCTTCTCATCCATCTCTTGTAGGTAGCATGTTTCTAGGGCTAGTCGGGTGTGTGCATGTGTAGATCTGATTCGTTTTATCAGTTGGGTTTAAATTTTGTATTAGGATAGATCTGGTTTTTGTTTGGGTCAAGTGCAGTAAGGTAGAGTTGATGTTTGTGTCCAGCTTCAGCTAGGCTTGGGAGAGCCTTACCAGTTGGGTCATTGATAGTTAGGTTTCTAGTTTGGTGTCATGAATTTTAAGTAGTTTATGGTCTAACATTAGCAGATTAACAGTAGAATAAGTTGAGTCTTCAAGTAACTTTGGTGATAAATTTTTTTATGTAACTAGGTACTAGTTTTTAAAAAAAAAAATCGTTTGAGAGTGAAGGTAGTTGCGATAAAATAAATTTGATCTGCATAATTTTCTTGGTTGCTACAATATTAGGTTAGTTTGTTAATAGGTTAGATGTTAACTTAATTAATTGAGTCATTAAATTGAGTATCCATGTTAGGATTTAATTATAAGTAAAATTAGTTTTTATTTTTGTAAAGTCTTTATATTAGATGTGTGACGGGTCCTTTAAATAGTTGTAGCCTAATTTTTGTGGTCAAAACTAGGATGTTTTCTTTTAGGTAATTTAGTTAGGACTGATCTTGAATTAAGTAAATAAATTTCAGTTGCCAAAATACAAGCAATTAGTGGTTGGCATAAAGGAGGAAAGCTCTTAGCTGCTAGCCATAGTTTCCATAAGTTTCAATAAGTCAGTTAGTTTCTAATTTAGTTTTCCTTAATTATAGGATTAGTTGCCAATTTTATTAGGGTCCATTGCTAGCACGACCCTATTTCATTCAATGGGCCGGTGTGACACGACGATCCCTCATCACCGCTGCAAGCCTACTTGTTTGATCGCTTGCCGGCCGCAGAAGCTTGTAATCAGAGAGCAAGAGAGAATAGAGGAAGAGAAATTGCAATCACAATAAGCAATCACAACGAGGGTGGACAAAAGAAAGCTCAACACATTTACTTTATTCACAATTTTGCTCGCAGACCATTACAGTTCAAGTATACGGGCTGCCCCTTTAGAGTATTTATTTACCTGAACCAGGCAGCTTACACTAAACTCAACAAAAGCAAAACAGACTCTAAGCGCAATTATACAATGTAAGTCGCAAGGGAACATGCTCCCCCCTTCAAATCATGCACCGTCCTCGGCGCTATCTGTTTCGTGGTAAGCCCTAACTTCAGCCGGGTAGCGATTGTTCATTCAGAATGCATGCTCCCACGTTGGTTTCATTGTTTCCTCCCACTGCACCAAGTATTTCTTTGCTTCACCCAAGTAGTTGGCCTTATGGCGAAGGATCTGACTGAGGTGTTTTTTGGCCCGTTGTGTTGTCGGAGCCCTTTGCATGATAGGAGCGCATTGTGGCACACTGTGTTCTGGGTCTCCATCATTTGGATGGAACTGCTTGAGGTTGCATACGTGAAACACCGGGTGCACCATGAAATTTGGGGGCAATTCCAGCTTGTATTCCAGCTTGCCCACCTTCTTTGTGATGGTGAAGGGTCCTTCATACTTTCTTAACAGTCTGTGTGCCGCCTGCGGAAGATGCATGTGCGACTAGGATATAGCTTCACCAACACTTGGTCCCTAACTTGGAACCCTGCGGGCCGACGATGCTTATCCGCCCACTTCTTCATTCTCTTTGCCGCCTTATGTAAGAATGCTTTTGCCAACTCATTCTGCTTGTGCCAGTCGCGAACAAACTGATAGGCGAAAGATGACCTTCCTTTTTCTTGTGTGGCAAGAGTGTGTGGCATCAGTGGTTGCTGCCCCGTGGCTATCTCAAATGGGTTGTAGTCTGAAGACTCACTCTTTTGCAGATTATAAAAAAATTTGTGCTATATCAAGGAGCTTCACCCAATTTTTTTTATTGGCACTAAGGTACTGCTCAAGTAGCTTATTGATACGCTCTGTCTGCCCATCTGTCTGCGGATGAAGGCTTGTTGAAAACAGTAAATAAGAGCCTGTAAACACCCCAAATTTTCCTTATTCATTTCTGGACAACCCTCCTCATGCAATGTCAACCCTGTTAGGTTAGTGTAGGAGTCAAACCCCAAGTCTGTGTCAGAAAATTACCACTTTACCCATTTTCATTAGAAAAATTACCATTTTACCCCTAAGTCATCCCGGACCCCAGTCAGCCGGAGTCAACCAAGCTCATTGGTCAGTTCAGAATAGTTAGAATATCAATCATTTTTAGCTCACCTAAGCTCATGATAAACAGACCATTTTCATTTCTGACCATTTCTGCCAAAATGGGATTATTTCTTCATAAATAAGCTCATTTCTCACTCAAATCCAAGTCAATTGTCTTCGAGTCAGTCATTCACAGTCAGTCATGTTCTCCTGAGTCTAGCTTGATCTCACAAGGAGTTCAAGTGCTCCAGTTTCAGTTCAAAACCATTTTCAAGTATCCTGGAGCCCATTTTAGCTCGTTTCAACTCATTCAGCTGAAATTGAGCTGAGTCTGATCGATTGAGCTAGTATTCGAGCTTCAATTTTAGTTCATGTCAGTATTAGTGATCTTTGTTTTAGCTTAAACCCAACTTAGATTCGTAATTCACTTCACTCCACTGACCATTTCGAAATGACAACTTTTCTTGAAAATTTAGTTGGAAAGGTCAGTCGAGTCAGTGTCTTGTCAGTCCAATTGAGTTTTGAAACTCTAAATGTAACGCCCCAAAATCGTGGACTTGAAACCTTTTATGAAAAAGGTTGAAAGCTTTGAAATCAATCATTTATCAGAGTTTAAAACAGAAGTTCAGCGGAAGATCAGGTTCAAAACAACAAGTCCCTAGACCTTGAGCACATTACAACCAAAAGCAGATTCCCCCTTACAAACCGATTTGCAGTTCAAATATATATTTTATTGAAATGAAAAGAAGAACCACATTTTGGTAATACAGTTTTAGAAATGCAGAGTTATAATCAAAAGAGATGCTTTCAAAGAAACCTTATACCGCATCTATCAAAAGTATCCCCAGGAGCGCAACGTCAGGAAAGGGCATTGCCTTGAATGCATCGCGTCATCATGCCATCGCAAGTTGTCTCAACCTGTTCACCACCTGCCCATGAAAATGGGTCAGTCACACAACAGACTAGTAGGGGTGCAAAGGACAAGAAAGAGCAGAAGCTGCAATAAGTAAGATAAACGCTAGCTCAAGCAGAAACAAGCAAGACTAGCAGATCTAACCAAATGTGTTGTGGAGTAAGCAAAGCTCTAATAAAGCAGACAGCTACGTAAAAGAGCAGGAAGGATTAGAGTGTTGAACAGACAACTATAGCAATCTCACAAATATAATGGGTGAAGAGTAACCAACTCTATCCACCAGCCAAGCAAAGCAATTTCATAAGACAAGTATTCATAACAACACTCGTAATACATACAAGTACCATAGGATGGCTCAGTCCATCGACAAGTGATTACATTAATTGTGAGGCACAAGCTATTGCATCACAAGCAATTCATAAGCAATACAAGATAAGCAATCAACTAGTATGAGAAGCTAGTTATTACCAAGCAAGGATCTGCGTAAGCAGTTTAACCAACAAGGGTAACGCCTCGACGGGCGTACCTAGCTCAACGAATAGCATACCGAACTACCGAGCTAACAAGCAAACAAGCAAAGCACATCACAACATGCGTATCTCACAATCATGTGTATAAGTTATATCTTGTCTCATTACTGAGCAGGCCGTTGTGGGTATGCACAAGGCAAAATGTAGAAACAGCCGAGATCGATTCGGGGGTCCATTATGCTATGTATTTTATTATACCCCGAATGACTGACTCAGTCCGCTTCCTAAGGGGACGGTCTGTGACCAAGAGAGTAAATCCCCAAAGGCAAACAAAGGCCTAATGGATGCGCATCCGTACTTCTGCAGAAGTGGCCCGAAGGATTTCCCCTAACCTCCGATGACTGGGGAAGGTCGGATCTTTGCCCGAGATTGCCATATATGACTGTCCATCGGAGTTTTGTACCATCCATCCTCTCTCTTGATGAACCATTCTGAATGAGCACGACGAAGGGTTTCTTAACCGCCGTCCCATTCTCATGCTCTGGTCTCTCAACCCAATCGAGCATCTTGCCTGTGAAGGCGCATGATTATTATTATTTAGGTGAGTTATACGCGCCATTGCGCGTTCGAGACAAGCACACAATTCACATCCTACTCACCGCGGTACGCATCGTACCTATTCAAATGTATAATCACAATGAAAGGGGTCAATCCCTAGTGAGGGTAGAAACATTACCCTTGTGATCTCAAACACATGCCATTGCATGTTCGAGGCAGACATAGACCTCTCATCCTACTCATTGTAGTATGCAACGTACTTGTTCAAAAGTACAACCACGATGAGAGGGGTATGGATCTCTCACAGGAAATCCCAATGCTTCTACTTTATAGAAGCCAACAGTGAACTCATTCCAGTTCCAACTGATCGTGCTCGGGTCCTTTAGACAATTGCGAGCAACCCGCCTATTAGGCGAAAGCAACATAACAGGATTAGCTTAATGTGTCAATACACGCTTAGAGGTTACTGTAGACCTCTCATTCTGCTCTCATAGCCCAAACATATCGTATGTGACTAAGGGTACAACTACAAGAGGAGGAACATGGATCCTTCGTAAGAGATCCAACAATACCTTCATAAAGGAAGGCACTACAATCTTGATTGAACCAGAAAGCCTAAAAACTAGATCTCGTATCAGAAGTGAGGTAACATCGATCTAGTGATGGCGCAAGTACCTCGCTAGGATCCCCGCCCCTAATCATGCACAAGATCCTAAATAAGGTTATCTAAGTCGTATCGAATAAGCAAACTAAGGTTGTAACACGTCTATCCCAAATACATCAATTTGGGAGGTCCGACCGCTATCTCTGTTTTACAAGCTATACATCTTGAAAATAGTTTTGCACCTAAGACGATGTCTTTTGAGAACTGAAGTGCATAAGTGTGTGTCGTGGCTTGAAAGCCAAGTGAGACGATATACATTATGCACTCGAAGTTGCACTCAGGGAGTGCAAGCTAACAAGAGGCAAACTCATGTACATACTAATACAAAGGCAAAACGAGGGACAAGACTCGGTGGGTGAAGTCGCACCACGAGGGTATAACGCTAAAGCTCCACATGAGGTATGAGATCATACCTCGATCATCGTAACGCACAAGCAGGCAACTACACAAGCAACTCGTGAGGTATAAGATCCTATACGAACTACGCCAGTGTAAAGGTCGACTCACGAGGCATGGGGTTGCACCTCGATAGATCGATAAGCGTAAACAAGTAAAGAAGCATACGACAACAATGGACACATGAATGAGCAAGGCATATGCACAAAGTGCGGCAACAAGGTAAAGACAAACGCATACAAAAGAAAAGAGCAAGAGCAAGCACGACAGCACAGGAAGGTAAAGCGCGAGAAGTAAAGCAGAAGCAAGGCCATGGCGCATAAAGCGCGGGGTAACAAGTAAATGCAGGAAGAAAAGTGCAAGAACGAAAAGAAGGACCATGATTTACATCCTGGAAAACAAGGCAGACATAAGCAAGTAAATGCCAAGGCGCAAAGCGCGGGGCAGCATAAAAGTAAAGAGGAGAAGGATCGCGAAACCGCGTCCTTGAGTTAAAAGACATGGAATGTAAAGACAGGAATGAAAAGCCTAGGCACATATAGCGCGGCGGCGACAGAAAGGAAAATGCAGGAAAGTAAAGAGGACAAGGATCGCGAAACCGCGTCCTTGAAGGTAAATACATACGTATATATATTATACGTATACATATATCGTCCTCTTTTAGTTATCTTTCTTATTTTAGCATTTATCAGTTCATTGTCCTTTCACGCAAGAATCCCCTACCTTAAGGGGTTGCGGGTTCTCGTACGCATGCAGCGTAGGCAAGCAAGAGCTCGAGCCACAGAGGGCGAGCTGGATCCACCGTTCAACCTAGAGATCTCAGAACATTAGCAAATGCCGAAGGTAAACAAGAAGCAACAAGGCAACCAGGCCTCTTGCCTGCAGGAGGCAGAGGCAGGAGCTCTGAATCCTGTAGACAAGGGTGCCAGAGGCAAGGGCCTTAGCCCTGCTTGGCAACAACAGCAGAGGCAGGGAGCAGGAGCTCCCTGTCTGCTAGCACAAGGAAAAGCAGGGGAGGGAGCAGAAGCTCCCTGCCACACCTGCCACAACAAGGCAGAGGGGAAGCACCCCCTGTCAGAACACGAGACAGGGGCGCAGCCCCCTGCCGACAACAAGAACAAGGCAAGGGGGCAGAGCCCTTGCCAGAGAACACTGAGATGCAGGGGTGTTATCATCGCAAAATTTTTACTTTTGCGAGTCAAACTGACCTTTGAAAAAGATTTTGAAAATAACTCGCCTCCGTTTTAAAATGCTAGAAAATTCCGTAGAATGGGACTCGCCTGTCGGTACGAGGTTCGACCGTTCCTGCCACCTTTAACAGGGGTAATCGAACCAAGGATCAATCTACTGCTCTGCTCTATTCAACTTGTCTAAATCATATTCTAATTTCTAAATGCACATAGAATCAGGCATGTGCTATGAATTTTCTGAAAATGCACATTTGAAAACATGATGTTTACTTCAAAGATTGGAAAATATTTGGAAAATAAACTCTTTGAAAATCATGAATCATGATTGAGATACTGTATTTGAGAAAGTGAAAATCGATTTCTGAAGAAATATAAGGATTTTGTGAAAATCAATTTTGAGAAATGTGAAATAGCCTTGAAAAATTTGATTTCTTTGAATTCAAACTTTGAAATTGAAAATATAACTTAGAAAATTGAATTTGGAACTTGGGAAATACTTGAAATATCAATGGCAAATCCATATTTTTAGAAAATCGATTTTTGAATAAGACTTAGGAAAATTTTGAGAAAATGAACTTCTTTAAATTGAAATTTGAATTGGAATTGGCAAATGCATGAAATGAATGAATATGGATTTGAGGAATTGAGAAAAACTTTTTGTATTTTTGAGAAATGCAGTGCATTTTGAAGTTAGCCTAAGAGTGTAGGCTGAATGTGGCTAATGTGAAGATCATAAATCTAGATATCCTTCATATTCTGACTATGGCCATAAATACGAATTCCACCAAGTTTATAAACTTCATAAAAGCTAATGTATATTCCATTCGTGTAGACCATAGTGAGTTTAAATATGCATGAATCATCATCCATCACACATTAACATTATTTAAAAAAATAAACTATATGCAATGTTGCCTAAGCTAAGCAGGAAATTTAAATTCTTATTCCAAAGTTTAATTTAGTTTACATCACTATTGAAATTTAAATACATGAAAAATAAAGTCTTCAATGTACCTGCAAAACTAGAAAACTTTGTTAGTGATGATATGTTGGCTTTTCTAGATTTATCCAGCAATATCAGAAAATTGCTGGATTTTGCTAGATATAAGCCTTTTTGCCATGATTCCCTTAAATCAAAATGATAAAGTATGAAATAAAATTGAATAAATAAGGAATAGAAGATATGAAATTTCGAAATTGGCATCAAAATGACCAAAATACCCCTAATAACAAGACTATGGCCTTGAAATTAGGGTTTTCAGAAAGATATTTGATAAAATGCAAGTTTTGAGGTTTAAATGAAAATAAATCAAACTAAATATGCTATGACATGATTAAAAATATGAAAATTATGGTTAGGTATTTCGAAATTTAGGTCAAATGACCAAATTGCCCCCGATAGCAAGACTATGGCCTTGGAATCAGGGTTTTCTGAAATAAATTTTGGTAAAAACTTAGGTTTTATACACTAAATGAAATCAAATGAGCATCAAATTAAACCTAAAGCATACTAATATGATTATGAATATGATTAAACCCTAAAAATATATGCTTATGCACGAAAATCCAAGAATATCACAAATTTTGTGATTTTTGCAGTGTTTTGGAATTCTTCGGGTACCCTGTTTTGCAATTTACTTAATTCAGCCATCAATCAGGTTCTAAAATTCATCAAATTTGGTACCTGCACTTATTATAACCCTAATATTGAATTGAAATTATAAAAATATTTTTTTGGCATTAATTTAATCTGAAAATAGCATCAAACCCTAAAAATATGCTATTTTTGACCTAGTTCACCAACCAGTTTCAATCCAAGACCCGAACCAGGGGTCAAATTTCTATGAAAATTTATGAAATTTTACAGACACTAACTGAGAATAAAAACAGAGATTTTCCAATTTACAGATCGGAAAAATCATCTCTGGTTAGGGAGAAACCCTTCCGGCAATCTAAGCTAAAATATATCACTTTCAACAGGGATTAAAACGGCTACTTCAGATTGAAAATACAGACATAAATAGCAATCTTAAACAAAAATCTCTGAAATTTTAGTGGTGAATAGTAGACAGAAAAATAGCAATACTCACTTTTTACAGATCATGAATCGGATCTGTAGTTTGGGATTTAAGACTAACACAAGTCTGATTAGGGTTTTGGTAAACCCTAACGAGTTCTAAATTTAAAAACAGATTCTCTGAAAGGGAAAAAATACTAAACAGTGATCAAAAAATCCGAAACTTTCACAGCAGACAGATCTACTCAATGTGAATCCATAGCACTTTACAGATCTAAAATCGGATATAAGATGAGAGAAATATCATAACAGCAAGTTACCTTCTTGATTTTAACCACGATTTTAAAGCTTTAAAAACCCGATTTGATGTCTGATTTTTTTGACAGGGTTCCCGAGATCCAAAACCTCTGATTTTTCGACAGTAACTCAATAACTCATGCATGCATCACATATAAAAAAAACAGAAATAAACAATGAGTACTTCAATCCGAAATAACATTATCTTTACTGTTCTAAACATAAAACACACAGAAATTTAAGAAACTTGAAAAACCATGCATTAACTAATGTAAATCCATAAAATAAACCATAAAACAGTAAATAAAAATTATTTCTATGCTGGAAAACGTAAAATAAACATGAATAAACAGATAAATAAATAAAATATAGGGAATCAATGGCTAGAATTTGCTTTCACCTTTGAAATCATGGATTTGACCCATTTAACGGGTAAATCTCACGTTTCGTCGGTTAAGAATATGAAAAACGTACCTCTCATCGATTCTAATGGATTAGAATCCTTGAAATCACCCTCAAACTGAGTTAGATCATCTTCTTGGGTCGATTTTGGGGTTCTTGGATGAAATCCATGGTTAAATCCATGAACACAAGAGTTTCCATGGTGAAATCTAATGAAAAATCATAAAAAAACTAATAAAGCTAATAAAATAATATTAAATAAACTCACCTTGGGGCTGCAGCTGCAATGGAGGAAGGTGGAGGTGCTGGAGAGGAGAGAGAAGCCACGAAAATTTGAGAGAAAAAGAGCTTCCTTTTGACCCCCTTTAGGTCCCCTATTTATAGATTTTCAAAAAGTCACTTAATTAGGGTTAATTAAAAGGTTTTTCATTTTTTCAGGACTCTTTCTAATAAATCCACTAAGAGCAACGATTTTTTTATGGTTTCCTAACCCTAAATAAACTCTAACTAAACCTTAATTAACACCTAATTAAACCCTAAAGAGTCCAAATGTGGCACCACCTAGTATGGACCCACATTTGGTTTTTAAAACTTGAATTTAAAACCTTTAAAAACCAATGGTTTAAAACTTAAATAAAATGGAATTTTAAAATTAATTTTGACTCCTCTAAACCCCTAATCTAACTAGGACAATGACTAACCCAAGTCTAACCTTGACTTACTCGAATATGGCGCCACCCCGAGTGGGCTCCACTTGAATTTTCAAAAAATGATTTTAAAACTTGAAAATGAGAGGTTTTTGAAAAGAAATTCAAAAGTAGACTTTGAGATTGAAAGTTTTGAAATGGTACAGAGTCTTGACTGAGTCAGAACTCCTCTAGATACGGCGCCAACGGGGTGGGCCCCACATCGAGGTTTTGAAAAACTTGAAATAAATACTAAAAATGGCTTTAAAAAAAGGTTAAAATCAACAGATGAAATTCAAAGTTTTAAAAATAGAGTTCTAAGCAAACTGGAACTCTGGGCTAGAGTCCTGGATTTATAGGACTCTGAGATTTTGGTTTTTAAAAGCCAAATGAAGGAGTTTTTGAAAAGATTTAATCAAAAATGATGAAATAAGTCAGAAAATACTATCAGGGTTAGACTCTTAACTCAATCAGAACTCTGAAATAGAGTCCTTAATTAACTGGACTCTACAAAATGACCTAATTTTTGAAAAACAAATGAAAATAAATAAAAATAGAAGTAAAAACAGACTCTAGAACAAACTCCTGACTGGATTAGGACTCTGGGACAGAGTCCTGATCAAACTGAAACTCTAGATTTTTTTGGTATTTTCTGAAAAACAAATGAAAGAACTTGTCAAAAACAGTGAAAACAATAACGAATATTGAAATAAAACAGAGTTTTGATTCAACTAAGACTCTGGGAACAGAGTCCTAATTGAACTAGGACTCTCCAATTTTTGGATTTTCTGAGAAATCAAATAAGAGAATTTTGAAAAACAGTTAAAAACAGGATGAAATTGAAGTTTTGGTTCAGAGTCCTGATCTGATTAGGACTCTGAGAAAGAGTCCTGATTCGATCAGAACTCTAAGAATTTTGGTTTTCTGATGAGCAAATGATGAAATTTGGGCAAAGCTTTTGAAAACCAGTGAAAATGAATCGAGAGCATCAATTTTGGATAGAGTCCTACTTCGATCAGGACTCTGGGGTAGAGTCCTGATTTGATCAGGACTCTGAGATAAAATCTCAGAATTTTGAAATTCTTTGATAAAAGTGTAATAGTTTTGGTAGATTGAAAGATTTCTGAAAGATTCTCTCAAAATTGAAATCATGATCAGAGTCTTGATCCAACTAGGACTCTCTGAACAGAGTCTTGTTTTGACTAAACTCTGAGTTTCTAACTCTTTTTGAAAGATTTTGAAAGATTTGATTGAAAATGGATAAAAATAGTTGTAAAAGATTAGAGTCCCAATCCAATTGAAACTCTGAAGAAGAGTCCTGATCCAACTGGACTCTTGAAGAAGAGTCCTGATCTAACCAAGACTCTGAGATTTTGGCCAAAACAGAAGATTTTAAAAGGTTTTTTTCAAAGACAAGTAAAAAGGTAGTGAAAAGTAGAGTTTTGAACCGACTAAGACTCTGGAAAAAGAGTTCTGATCCAACTAGGACTCTAAAATTTTTGAGATTTTATGATAAGTAAAGGAATCCAGAAGCGACACCACCTAAATGGGTCTCATCTGAGAATTGAAATCAATTGAAATTGAGTTTGAAATGAATCCAGATTGTTTTCTGAGAAAATATTTCGAAATATAAAGTCCTGGGGTTGGAAAATGACAGAATGCTGATTAAAAACCCAGGGTTTAAAATCGATTTTGAAAGAAAAAGTTTTAAAAACCCGAACCTGGATTGAATATTTTAAAAACAGGAGTGCTGGATCTCGAAAATGAGATGGGATGACATGCGATGCTATGCAATGCAATGAAATGGTATGCCGAATGCATGCAATGATATGCAATGACACATGAAATGTAAGTACTGGATGAGGGTGAAAATTTGGGGTGTTTACAAGGGGGCAAGCCCCTGCTCGAAAACAGAAAAGCAGGGGGGGGCTTCGCCCCCTGCTGGCACAACGCAGGAGGCAGGGGGGCCTCGCCCCCTGCCGGCACAATGCAAGAGGCAGGGGGGACAGAGCCCCCTGCCGAGGAGCAACAGAATGGTGCAGGGGGGCTCCGCCCCCTGCATGGGAAACAATCGAAGGCAGGGGGCCTAGCCCCCTGCCAGCAAACAAAAGAAGACAGGGGGCGAAGCCCCCTGCCGAGAAGCAACATCAAGGCAGGGGGACCCCTCCCCCTACCGAGAACCAAAAAAAAGAGCAGAGGGGGCTCAGTCCCCCTGCTGATCCACTGCAAAAGGCAGGGGGGTGACCCCTGCCGACAAGAGGCGACAGGGGGCTCAGCCCCCTGTCGACCAAGAACAAAAAGGCAGGGGGGTTAACCCCCTGCCAAAACAAGAGGCGACAGGGGCACAGCCCCCCTGTCGTCCAACAACAAAAAGAAAGGAATGACAGGGGGCAGAACCCCCTGCCAAGAAGAGCCAACGACAGGGGGCTCAACCCCTTGTCGACCAAGAACAAAAAGGTAGGGGGGTTAACCCCCTGCCAAAACAAGAGGCGACACGGGCTCAGCCCCCCTGTCGCCCAACAGCAAAAAGAAAGGAATGACAGGGGGGGAACCCCCTGCCAAGAAGAGCCAACGACAGGGGGCTCAGCTCCCTGTCGACCAATAACAAAGGGGGTGGCAGGGGGGTTTAGCCCCCTGCCAACAAGCGGTGATGACAGGGGGCTCAGCCCCCCTGTCGATCCACCCAACACATAGGAGAAGGAGGGGAGGGTTATACCTCTGAAGACCGCAGCGACCGAGGGAAGAGCTGAGTGGAAGGGGCGCTGATGGCATGCTCGGGGTCCCTGGCGGCTGGTCGGCAAGACGCAGGGAGGATCGCTGGCAGCAGCAGAGAGGAAGAAAGGGTGGTGGCCGACGGCGATTCATCGGTGCACGAGGTCGCTGGGGACGCTGGCTGCGAATCGCCGATGACTGAGAGGTTGTCGGTGGCCGGTGCAGTCGACAACAGACGGAAGGGTGGCGACGATCGTCGGCGACTGCTGTCGACCGAGGTCACCGAACGGAGGGTGGTGGCGCTGCCGAGCCTGGAAGGCTATCACCGGCTGCTCGAGGTCGCTGGTGGTTGAGGAAACTGGCAACGAGTTGCCAGCGACAAAGGGGAGGGACACAGGTGCCAGCGCCGTCGGGAAACCTGCCGGACCGAGGAAAGGTGGCCGCCTGTGTCGATCGCCGGCAACCGAAGGATGAAGGGTGGTCGAGGACTTCGATCGCCAGCATCAACAAGGGTGGAGTGTCGGCAGCGAAGATCGTCAGTCGTCGGGGAGGCTGCTGGACGAAAACGCTCGCCGACGTCTCCGATCGCAGGTGGCAGCGGCGTGAGGAGGGCGGAGCAAAAAAGAGAGAGAAGGGGCGAGGGTTTTGGCCCTCGCCCGAGACACTGTGTCCTTTTAAGGACACCGGCTTCTCGAGAAATCGAGAAGCTGGGGCGCAGGTCGGTTCGAGCTCGGATCCGGGCCTGACACAGGGGGTCTGACCCTGACTCGTGTCTGACGCGAGTCAGACACGATTTTTTTTTTTATGGTCGTTACACTAAAACCCAGCTCAATCCAGTTTATTTCAGTTTAATCCAGCTCAAAACCCAAATTTTCAGTGTCACTCTGGCCTGGTAGAGTCTGAAAACCATTTCTTGAACCATTTTGCAAATTTTATCAATTTTAACACTTTTTGAACTGGTATAACTGTCAATCGGGGTCTAATATCCAAATTTCTTCATTCAGGGTTAGCATTTCGCATGACATTTCATGTCATTTCTCATCATTTCATACTATTTCTCAGCATTTCACAACATTTCATTTCATTTCATTTTCAAAGTCGAGAACTCCAGTTTTATAAATTTCAATCTAGATTGAGTTTTAAAAGTTTTCAGAAATCAATTTCAAACCCTGGATTTCCAAAATTGACATTTTTACCCTCAAGATTCTAAATTTGGAAATATTTTCTCAAGAAAAATAATCTAGATTTCTTTCAAACTCAAATTTTCAAATTCTACACTGGATTTGCTTCGCAACGGGGTATTGAATTTTAAATTCCAAGCTCATTTCAAAAGCTGCCAAAAATAGCTCATTTCGTCCGAGATTTTTTCTAAAAAGACTATTTTACCCTTATAATCTTCAGAATGAATTTCAAAATTGGAATTTGGACCCGCTCTAAGATAGCCTATTCATTTGCAATTTCCATTTAATATATATATATATATATATATATATATAAGAAACAATATTTTATTTATTTATTTATTTATTTATTTTACATAAAGTGGGACCCACTAGGGGGTCGACCCCCCTAGCCTCCACTCTTTCCTTTCTTCCTCTACTTCTTCTTTCCTTTTTTCTCTTCCTCTACTTTCTTCTTCTTCTTTCTTTTCCTTCCTTTTTTTCTTTTCTTTTTTTTTTTTTTTCTTCTTCTTCCTTTTCTTCTTCTTCTTTCTTTCTTCTTTACCTTCTCCTTCCACTCACGTAGGATTTCCTCTAGCCCTCCTTTCTCTCTTCTTTCTTCCCTCTTTTCTTTTCCCTCTCCTTTCCTCTTTCCTTTCTTTTCTTCCCCTTCTTTCCTTCCTTTCCTTCCTTTCCCTATTGCCCAACCCATTCACGTAAACCCTTTTCTTCCCTCTCATTGAAACCTATTTCCATTAAAAACTTAGGAAGAAAATATTTTTTGGCCCTAAGTTAAAAACCAAAAAGAGAGGAAGACTCGAGGATTCACGTACTCTCTCTCTCTCTCTCTCTCTCTCTCTCTCTCTCTCTCTCTCTCTCTCTCTCTCTCTCTCTCTCTCTCTCTCTCTCTCTCTCTCTCTCTCTCTCTTTTGGCTGCAGCCCTCATTGATGCACCTCTACCAGTGTAAAGCCCGTGGAAAAAAAATCGTGTTCGACTCGTGTCAGACACGTGCCCTGCACGTGTTGGACACGTGTCGGGGTCTGGGCTTGTCGGGCCCGGATTCGGGCCGGACCCGGGTTCTCGAACTCTCGAGAACCTGCGTCTTTTAAAAAGATGCAGGCGTCTCGGGCAAGGGTTCAAAAACCCTCGCCCCTTCTCTCTCTCCTCTCCTCCGCCTCCCTTGCGCTATCGCCAGCGATCGGAGACGCCGACGAGCAGCTCCATCCGGCCGCCTCCTCTCTCGGTCTGGCAGGCCTCCCGACGACGCGAGCACCCCCTCGGCCTCCCCGACGATCCACGATTTTCCCCTCTTCGAGCCGACGTCGGCGATTTGCCGCCGACCACCACTGTTGTTATCATCACAAAATTTTTAACTTTTTGCGAGTCAAACTGACCTTTGAAAAAGATTTTGAAAATAACTCGCCTCCGTTTTTAAAATGCGGGATTATTCTGAAGAATGGGACTCGCCTGTCGGTACGAGGTTCGACCGTTCCTGCCACCTTTAACAGGGGTAATCGAACCAAGGATCAATCTTATGCTCTACTCTATTCAACTTGTCTAAATCATATTCTAATTTCTAAATGCACAAAGAATCAGGCATGTGCTATGAATTTTCAGAAAATGCACATTTGAAAACATGATATTTGCTTTGAATGATTGAAATATTTAGAAAATGTAAATCTTGAAAAATCGTGAATTGGGATTTGAAATGTACTTCTGAGAGAAATAAAAATCGATTTTGAGGAATCCTTGACATTTGGTGAAAATTGATTCTGAGAAACTTGGTTTCTCTGAATTCAAACTTTGAAATTGAAATTCTAACTTAGAAAATTTGAATTTGGAACTTGGAAATACTTGAAATATCATTGGCAAATCCATATTCTTTTGAATAAGACTTAGAAAAATTCTAACTTCAAACTTTGAAATTGACTGCATAACTTTGGAAAATTGAGTTTATGAACTTGAGAAACACTTGAAATATTCTTTGAAATTCAATGCTTTTGGAAAAATCGATTTTGCTATAAGACTTGGGAGATTTTGAGAAAATGAACTTCTTTGAATTGAGATTGGAATTGGCATTGGCAAATGCATGAAATGAATGAATATGGATTTGAGGAATTGAGAAATACTTTTTGTATTTTTGAGAAATGCAGTGCATTTTTGAAGTTAGCCTAAGAGTGTAGGCTGAATGTGGCTAATGTGAATATCATAAATCTAAGTATCATTCGTATTCTAACTATGGCCATAAATACAAATTCCACCAAGTTTATAAACTTCATAGAAGCTAGTGCATGTGCCATTCGTGTAGACCATAGTGAGTTTGAATATGCATGAATCATCATCCATCATACATTAACATTATAAAAATAAACTATATGCAATGCAACCTAAGCTAAGCAGGAAATGTAAATTCTTATTCCAAAGTTTAATTACAAATTACATCACTATTGAAATTTAAATACATGAAAAATAAAGTCTTCAATGTACCTGCAAAACTAGAAAACTTGGTTAATGAAAATATGTTGGCTTTTCTAGATTTATCCAGTAATATCTAGAAATTACTGGATTTTGCTAGATATAAGTTTTTTCCTTGATTCCCTTAAATAAAAATGATAAAGTATGAAATAAAATGGAATAAATAAGGAAGATAAGATATGAAATTTTGAAATTGGGTCCAAATGACCAAAATACCCCTAATAACAAGACTATGGTCTTGAAATTAGGGTTTTTTAGAAAGATATTTGGATAAAATGCAAGTTTTGAAATTTGAATGGAATAAGCTAAGCTAAATATGATGTGACATGATTAAAAATATGAAAATTAGGTTTAAGGATTTTGAAATTGAGGTCAAATAACCAAATTGCCCCCGATAGCAAGACTATGGCCTTGAAATCAGGGTTTTCTGAAATAGATTTTGGTAAAAACTTAGGTTTTATGCACTAAATGAAATCAAATGAGCATCAAATTAAACCTAAAGCATCCTAATATGATTATGAACATGATTAAACCCTAAAAATATATGCCTATGCACGAAAATCCAATAATATCACAAAAACTGTGATTTTAGCAGTGTTTTGGATCTTTTAGGAACCTGGTTTTGCAATTTTATTAATTCAGAGATCAAATGGATTCCAAAATCCATAAAAATTGGTATCTGCACTTTTTATAACCCTAATGTTGAATTGGAATTATAAAAATAATTTTTTGACATTGAATTAATCCGAAAATTGCATTAAACCCTAAAAATATGCTATTTTTGACCTAATTCACCAACCAGTTTCAATCAAAGACCTGAACCAGGGGTCAAATCTCCATGAAAATCCATGAAATTTTACAGAGACTAACTAAGAAGAAAAACAGAGATTTCCCAATTTACAGATCAGAAAAATCATCTCTGGTTAGGGAGAAACCCTTCCGGCAATCTGAGCTAAAATATATCACTTTTAACAGGGATTAAAACGGCTACTTCAGAATGAAAATACAGAAATAAATAGCAATCCTAAATACAAATCTCTGAAATTTTAGTGGTGAACTGTAGACAGAAAAATAACAATACTCACTTTTTACAGATCATGAATCGGATCTGTGGTTTGGGATTTATGACTAACACAAGTCTGATTAGGGTTTTGGTAAACCCTAACGAGTTTTAAATTTAAAAACAGATTCTCTGAAAGGGGAAAAATACTAAACAGTGATAAAAAAATCCGAAAATTTCACAGCCGACAGATCTACTCAATTTGAATCCATAGCACTTTACATATCTAAAATCGGATATAAGATGAGAGAAATATCATCACAGCAAGTTACCTTCTTGATTTTAACCATGATTTTAAAGCTTTAAAAACCTGGTTTGATGTCTTATTTTTTTGACAGGGTTACCGATATCTAAAACCTCTTATTTTTCTACAGTAACTCAATAACTCATGCATGCATCACATATAAAAAAATCAGAAATAAACAATGAGTACTTCAATCCGAAATAACATTATCTTTACTGTTCTAAACCTAAAACACACAGAAATTTAAGAAACTTGAAAAACCATGCATTAACTAATGTAAATCAATAAAATAAACCATAAAACAGTAAATAAAAATTATTTCTATGCTATAGAACGTAAAACAAACATGAATAAACCATGAAAATAAAATAAAAACAGGGAATCAATGGCTGGAATTTGATATCACATTTAAAACATAGATTTAACCCATTAAAAGAGTAAATCATATATTTTATTGGTTAATAATGTAAAGAATCATATTAAAATCAATTCTAATGGATTAAAATCCCTGTAAATCACCCAAAACAGGGTTAGATCACCTTCTTGGATCGTTCTTGTTGATTCTTGATGGTTCTTGAGGTTAAACCATGGTTGAGTCTTCATAAGGAGGGGTGTCCAAGCCTAGATCTAGGTTTAAATCATTAAAAACACTAAATAAAATATTAAAAATTAAAGAAATTATTTACCTTGGAGTTGCAGCAATGGAGGAAGGCTGGAGAGGAGAGAGAAGCTCCAAGAATCCAATAGGAGGTGGCTGGGAAAATCATCCCCCATGGGGCCTCTTTATAAAGAAAATTTGTTTAGGTTAAAAAATCAAGTTTTCTAAAAATTTTGGACTCTCTAAGGGGGGCGATTTTGTGGTGTAAAGACTATCCTACCCCTAGCCTAAATTATCCTATTTAATACCTAATTAACCCCTAGACTCTCCTAAAAAATCCCCAAATGTAATGCCACTTGGCTTTTTTAACATTTGAATTTTAAAACACCTTTTAAAAACCTTTAAAAACACTAGTTTTAAAAACTAAACTTCAAAATGAGTTTTTAAAATGAATTTTGACTCTTCTAAACCTCTAACACTAACCAAGACACTGACTAACCCTAGTCTAGCCCTGACTTACTCGAATATGGCGCCACCCCGAGTGGGCCCTACTTGAGTTTTTACAAAAAGATGATTTTAAAACTTGAAATTGAAGGAGTTTTCAAAAGGATTTTCAAAAGTAATCTTAAAATTAGAATTTTTGAAATGGCATAAGGTTCTAACTGAATTAGAATTTCTCTGGATATGGTGCCAACTGAGTGGGCCCACATCGAGTTTTGGAAATTTTGAAATAAACACTGAAAATGGCTTTGAAAAAGGGTTAAAATCGACATTTGAAATTCAAGATCTTTGAAAATAGGGTCTCAAGCGAACTGGAACTCCGAGTTAGAGTCCTGAACTCTTAGGACTCTGAGATTTTAAATTTTAGAATTCAAATGTAAAATTTTTTGAAAGATTTTATCGAGAAATGATGAAATAAGTCAAAAAACACAGTCAGGGTTAGACTCCTAACTCGACCGAACTCTAAAATAGAGTCCTGAACTAACTGGACTCTATAAAATGACCTAAATTTTGAAAACAACCAAAAAAGACTGAAGATGGAAGTAAACAGACTTCAAAACAGATTTTTGACTGGATTTGGACTCTGGGACAGAGTCCTGATCGGACTGAAACTTTTAAAAATTTGAGAAATTTGATGAATAGAGAAATTCAGAAGCGACACCATCTCAATGGGCCTCATATGTGAATTGAAATCGTTTAAAATTTGAATTTGAAATGAATCCAGATTGTTTTCTGAGAAAATATTTCGAAATATAAAGTCCTGGGGTTGGAAAATGACAGAGTATTGAATAAAACCCAGGTTTTGAAATTGATTTTGAAATAAAAGCTTTAAAATTCAAATCTGGATTGAATGTTTTGAAAGTTGGAGTGCTGGATCTCAAGAATGATATGCAATGTCATGCAATGCTATGCGATGCAATGAAATGGTATGTCGAATTCATGCAGTGATATGCAATGACATATGAAATGGACAAACACTGGATGAGGGTGAAAATTTGGGGTGTTTACAACTGCCCCCTTCTGTCGCCAAACGGCACCGCCTCCACCTCTTTGCTTCCTCCACTTACCCTGGGGCGACCGACGACCAGCAATCCTCCCTACAACCTCCACTGTGAGGTATCGTCTCCCCGCCAGCCACAGGCTGCCTCCCCTCTGAGCTTCGACGACTTGCCTCCTCTCTATGATCGACCATCTCTGAGCGTCGACGACTTCCTGTCCTCGACGCCGCCGCCTGGGACCTCGGTTTCCTTAGTGGCCACACGCGACCCAGTCGACTGCGTGAGAGCCTCCGATCCCCCTTGTTCTGCTCCCGTGAGGCCTCTTTCCCCCCCTTCAGTCGTCGGCGATTCGCCACTCGTTTCCACTCAGCTCCTCCCCCGGTCGCTACGGTCTTCGGAGGTATAACCCTCCCCTCTTTTCTCCTGTGTGTTGGGTGGATCGATAGGGGGGCTGAGCCCCCTGTCACCACCGCTTGTTGGCAGGGGGCTAAACCCCCCTGCCACCCTTTGTTGTTGGTCGACAGGGGGCTGAGCCCCCTGTCGTTGGCTCTTCTTGGCAGGGGGTACCGCCCCCTGTCACTCTCTTTGCTCAGCCCCCTGTCGCCTCTTGTTTTGGCAGGGGGTTACCCCCCCTGCCTTTTTGCTCTTGGTCGACAGGGGGCTGAGCCCTCTGTTGCCTCTTGTCAGCAGGGGGTTACCCCCCTGCCTTTTTGCGTAGGGCAACAGGGGGACTGAGCCCCCTCCTCTTTTGGTGATTCTCGGTAGGGGGAGGGGTCCCCCTGCCTTGGTGTTGCCTCTCGGCAGGGGGCTTTGCCCCCTATCTTCTTTTTGTTTGCCGGCAGGGGTCGAGGCCCCCCTGCCTTCTGCTGTTTTCCATGCACGGGGTGGAGCCCGTGTGCACCCTCTTTGTTCCTGGCAGCGGGCGGAGCCCCCCTGCTCTCTTGTTGCTCCTCGGTAGGGGGCTCTGTCCCCCTGTCCTTGTGCCTGTCTGCAGGGGATGGAGTTCCCCCTGCATTTGTGGCCCAGCAGGGGATGGAGTTCCCCCTGCATTTGTGGCCCAGCAGGGGGCGGAGCCCCCTTGCTCTCTTGTTCCCTCTCGGCAGGGGGTTCTGTCCCCCTGCCTCTTGCGTTGTGCCAGCGGGGGGCGAAGGCCCCCCTGCTTTCCTGTTTTTGAGCAAGGGCTTGCCCCCTGCATCTCTGTGTTTGTTCTCCGGCAAGGGGCCTTGCCCCCTTTCCTTATTCTTGTTGTCGGCAGGGGGCTGCGCCCCTGTCTCATGCTCTAACAGGGGGTGTTTTCCCCCTGCCTTGTTGTGGCAGGTGTGGCAGGGAGCCCTCTGCTCCCTCCTCTGCCTTTCCTTGTGCTAGCAGACAGGGAGCTCCTGCTCCTTGCCTCTGCTACTGTTGCCAAGCAGGGCTGAGGCCCCTGCCTCTAGCACCCTTGTCTGTGGGATGCAGAGCTCCTGCCTCTGCCATCTGCAGGCAGGAGACCATACTGTGTTTGCTTCTCTTTTCTTATATGGCATATACTAACATTCTAAGGACTCCAGGTTGAACGGTGGATCCAGCTCGCCCTTTGTGGCTCGAGCACTTTTTTGCCTACGCTGCATGCGTACGAGGACCCACAACCCCTTAAGGTAGGGGATTCTTGCGTGAAAGGACAATGAACTGATAAATGCTAAAATAAGGAAGATAACTAAAAGAGGACGATATATGTATACGTATAATGTATATACATATGTGCCTAGGCTTTCTATTTTTGCCTTTATGTTCCATGTCTTTTAACTTAAGGATGCGGTTTTGCGATCCTTGTCCTCTTTACTTTTTCGCACTTTACTTTTCTGTTGCCCCGCGCTTTGCGCCCTGGCATTTACTTATGTTTGCCTTATTATCCAGGATGCCTGGTCCTCCTTTATGTTCATGCACTTTACCTTCTTGCATTTACTTGTTGCCCCGCGCTTTATGCGCCATGGCCTTTGCTTCTCGCTTTACTTTCTTGTACTGTCGTGCTTGCTCTTGCACTTTCCTTTTTCTTGTGTTCGTCCTTACCTTGCTGTTGTCTTGCTCATGCATGTATTCTTATCTCTGTCGTATGCTTTCTTTCTTGCTTACGTGTATCGATCTATCGAGGTGCAACCCTATGCCTCGTGAGTCGTCCTTTACACTTGTGTGGTCAGTATAGGGTCTCCTACCTCACGAGTCGCTTGCGTAGTTGCCTGCTTGTGCGTTACAATGATCGAGGTATGATCTCATACCTCGTGTGGAGCTTTAGCGCTCTACCATCGCGGTACGGCTTCGCCCACCGAGTCTTGTCCCTCGTTTTGCCTTTGTATTAGTATATGCACGAGTTTGCCTCTTGTCAGCTTGCACTCCCTGAGTGCAGCTTCGAGTGTATAGTGTATATCGTTTCACTTGTCTTAAAGGTCTTGACACACACTTGTGCACTTCGGTTCTCCAAAGACATTATCTTAGGTGCAAACCTATTTTCAAGATGTATAGCTTTTAAAGCAGAGGAAGCGGTCGGACCTCCCAAATCGTTGTATTTGGGATAGATGTGTACAACCTTAGTTCACCCATTCGATATGACTCAGATAGCCTTGTTTAGGATCCTGTGCACGAGTAGGGCAGGGATCCTAGCGATGTACTTACGCCATCACTAGATTGGCGTTACCTCACCTTTGATACGAGACCTAGTTTCTAGGCTTTCTGGTTCAACCATGATTGTAGCGCCTTCCTTCGTGAAGGTATTGTTGGATCTCTTACGAGGGATCCCTGTTCCTCCTCTAGTAGTTGTACCCTTAGTCACGTACGATATGTTTGGACTATAAAGAGCAGGACGAGAGGTCTATAGTAACCTCTAAGCGTGTTTTGACACATTAAGCTAATCCTGTTATGTTGTTTTCGCCTAATAGGCAGTTTGCTCGCGATTGTCAAAAGGACTCGAGCACAATCAGTTGGAACTGGAATGAGTTCACTGTAGTTTTCTATAAAGTAGAAGCATTGGGATTTCCTGCGAGAGATCTGTACCCCTCTCATCGTGGTTGTACTTTTGAACAGGTACGTTGCGTACTACGATAAGTAGGATGAGAGGTCTATGTCTGCCTCGAACATGCAATGGCATGTGTTTGAGATCACAAGCGTGATGTTTCTATCCTCACTGGGGATTGACCCCCCTTTCATCGTGATTGTATATGTGAATAGTTACGATGTGTACTGTGGTGAGTAAGATGTGAATTGTGTGCTTGCCTCGATCGCGCAATGACGCGTATAACTCACCTAAATAATAATCATGTGCCTTCACAGGCAAGATGCTCGATTGGATTGAAAGACCAGAGCATGAGAATGGGACGGCGGTTAAGAAACCCTCCGTCGTGCTCATTCGGGACGGTTCATCAAGAGAGAGGATGGATGGTACAAAACTCCGATGGATAGTTATATATGGCAATCTCGGGCAAAGATCCGACCTTCCCCAGTCATCGGAGGTTAGGGGAAATCCTTTGGGCCACTTCTGCAGAAGTACGGATGCGCATCCATTCGGCCTTTGTTTGCCTTTGGGGATTTACTCTCTTGGTCATAGACCGTCCCCTTAGGAAGCGGACTCAGTCAATCATTCGGGATATAATAAAATACATAGCATAATGGACCCCCGAATCGATCTCGGTTGTTTCTACGTTTTGCCTTGTGCGTACCCACAATGACCTGCTCAGTAATGAGACAAGATATAACTTATACACATGATCGTGGGATATGCGTGTTGTGACGGGCGTTGCTTGCTTGCTGGTTAGCTCAGTAGTTCGGTATACTACTTGTTGAGCTAGGTACGCCTGTCGAGGCGTTACCCTGGTTGGTTAAACTGCTTACGCAGTTCCTTGCTTAGTAATAACTAGCTTCTCATACTAGTTGATTGCTTATCCTGTGTAGCTTATGAATTGCTTATGATGCAATAGCTTGTGCCTCACGATTAATGTAATCACTTGTCGATGGATTGAGCCATCTTATGGTACTGGTATATGTATTATGAGTGTTGTTATGAATACTTGTCTTATGCAATTGCTTTGCTTGACTGGTGGATAAAGTTAGTTACTCTTCACCTATTATATATATGGGATTGCTATAGTTGTTTGTTTAGCACTCTGATCCTTCCTGCTTTTGTGTGTAGCTGTTAGCTTTACTAGAACTTTGCTTACTCTATAGAATGTTTGATTAGATTTGCTAGTCTCGCTTGTTCCTGCTTGAGCTAGCATTTGTCTTGCTTATTGTACCCTTTGCTCTTTCTTGTCCTTTGCACCCCTTCTAGTCTGTTGTGAGACTGACCCATTTCATGGGCAGGTGGTGAACAGGTTGAGACAGCTTGCGATGGCACGATGACGCGATGCACTCAAGGCAATGCTCTTTCCTGACGTTGCACTTCTGAGGTCTCTTTTGATAGATCTGGTACAAGGTTTCTTTGAAAGCATCTCTTTTGATTTGAACTCTGGATTTCTAAAACTGTATTACCAAAATGTGGTTCTTTTAATTTCAATAAAATATCTATTTGAACTGCAAATCAGTTTGTAAGGGGGAATCTGCTTTTGGTTGTAATGTGCCCAAGGTCTAGGGACTTGTTGTTTTGAACCTGATCTTCCGCTGAACTTCTGTTTTTAAACTCTGATAAATGATTGATTTCAAAGCTTTCAACCTTTTTCATAAAAGGTTTCAAGTCCACGATTTTGGGGCGTTACAACTTTTGGTATCAGAGCAACTGGGAAAGTGGTAATCCTTGATCATCCGCCATCTACATCGCACTGTGAGTATCTATTTCTCTTAAATTGTTTTGTAGTCATGTCATATTAAGGTTAATTTCTATTAAGGTAAATAAGCATGTCATGTCATATTAAGGTTAATTTCTATGTCATTTGCATTTCACATTCTCATTTTTTGCAAAAGTTATTTCAGAAAACCCTGGTTTCGAGGCCATAGTTTTGTTATTATGGGCATTTTAGTCATTTTGACTTCAATTTCGAAATTCCAAACTTCAATTTTCTAAATTTTCATGCATATCATCATATTTCATTATATTATGTTTGATTTATTTCATTTGATTTTCAAATTTCTAAATTTTACAAAAATTCTTTTAGAAAACCCTATTTGAAGGTCATCAGAGGTAATTTTGAATTTACAAGTTTATTTTTGAATTTTATTACTTATTTCTCATGTTTATATCAAAGGGGGTATGAATTTGGGTTTATATCTGAATAATATCCGATAATTTCTAATATTTTCGGATAAATTCAGAAAAAACTACATTTTTGTGCTAACATTGTTTTCTAGTTTTGCATAAACATTCAAGAAGAATATTTAGTTATTTTATTTCTTTGCTTTATTTAATTCAATGTAAAAAAATAATGTAATATTTGGAATAAGAGTTATTTTTCAGCTTAGAATAGAACTGCATTACATATAGTTTAATTTCTGCAAATTTCAATATCTGATGCCTCATTCATGCTCATGTTTTCAAAATCACTATGATTGACACGAATGACGCTTGCACAAGCTCTTATAGAGTTTATAAACTTGGTGGGATTCGTATTTATGGTCATAGTCAGAATATGAAGAAAACCTAGATTTATGATCTTCGTATTAGCCACATTCAGCCTACACTCTTAGGCTAACTTTAAAAATGCACTGCATTTCTCAAAACTCAAAAAGGTTTTCTCAATTCCTCAATGAAATATCTTTAAAATTCATATTCATTCATTCAATTTGTATTATTTTAAAAAATGCTTTTCCCAATTCCATTTCAGAGAAATTGATTTTCTCAAGAATTTCTAAGTCTTTCTCAGGATTTGATTTTCTCAGAATTCTAAGTTTTCAAATAAGATTTCCAAGTATTTTCCACATTCAAATCATGATTTCTCGAGATTTCCACATTCTCAATTTCATTTTCAAATCCCAAAATCGATTTTTCCAAAGTTTCTTGAATTATTTCAGAAATTGACTTTCTTAGAATCCTCAATTCCAATCTCAAAAATCAATTTTCTGAAAGATCTAATTTTCCTGAGAATCCATTTTCCATTTCAAAAATCATTTTCCAACGAACTTTCTGATTTCCTCAGAATTCTCAAATCCATTTCTTCAAAAAGCAATCCAAATCTCAAAATCAATTTTCCCAAAGTTCAAGTTTTCTTGAGAATCCATTTTCCAATGCAAATTTCTGAATTTCAATGAAATTCAATGATTTTCCCAGGAATTCCATTTTCAAGCACTTTTCCAGTCATTTTCTAAGTACATATCATTTTCTAAAGCAAACATCATATTTCTCAAAAGCTTGCATTATTTTTAAAGTTTCATAGCACAAGCCTGATTCTCTATGCATTTTAGGAAAATAGAGCATGATTTAGATAATTTAACTTAGTCAAAGCGCACATTTGATCCTTGGTTCGATTACCCCTGGTAAAGGCACCAGGAATGGTTGAACCTCGTACCGACAGGCAGATCCTATTCCACAGAATTTTTTTGCAAATTTTTAAAATGGAGGTGAGTAATTTTCAAAATCAATTTTCAAAACTTTAGTCGAGTTTGACTGGCAGAATCGTTTTATCTCACTCTCGCAGAGGAGGGGGAAAATTTTGCAATGATAATAGGTTTGGTGACCGTGATGAGATTTGTCTTCGTCTGATCAACTGTGTGCTTTGACTTAACTCAATTATCAAAATCATGTTCTATGGAATGTCAACTTTACTTTCTGATATCATGTGAACCTAGGAGCCTAGACTCAAACCCAACTGACATGAATTGCATGTAGACTAGGCATGGTTTGGTAGGACCAATTGAGGAGAATTATTCATGCTCACTTAGACTTAGGTCTGAAATACAACACTCCTCAATCTAGGAATTGTATGAAAACAATGTTTGCTTCTTCAAATATTTCAAAATTCTATCTCTTTAGGACTTAGAGTCCTCTGTTTGCTTGCACGTGCTCATTTTTCAAAAACCACCCCACCTATGTCTACCCGGTCTTCACGTTGTTGGGCTCTCTTCCATAACCATAGTTCAAGATAGAGCCACACAACTGGGCCACTTATTTGGGCTAACGCCCCCCTGCCACGTACCAAGGGCCATAGTCCAATGTATATCGACAGATGCTCAAGGATGTTGGAAAAACACAAGCCTAGAACCGAAGATGAATTTTATGCCACGTGCATCGACATAGCATGATTGGACACAATTGATCTGATCCTAGAGTCAGGATTAGGATCCTAAAGCTCTTTTAAAACTGATGCATTTAGAGTCAGCTTCTTAGGGAATGTTGTATGTGCATAATTGTTTGTGATTGAATGTATAATATTCATTTTCATCTTATTTTTTCATATTTTTCCAAAATATTGGATAATTTTCTAAAATACCTTATTTTCCATCTTTTGTGAAATATCTATTTTTTTTAAAAAAAACCTAGACGATTTTTCCAAATTATCCACTTTTTCTTCAAAACTCCAGGTGTTTTTTTATTCTTTCGTTCCTCTGGACTTTGAATTTTCAACTTTTTCATTTTATCATGCCTGCAATTTTTAAAATTCTTGTATTTTTCCAAAGTCTAATTTCAATCTTCCTATCTTTCAGTCCAATGGCATCCAGTCAGCTCGACTCTGTCTTTCCTAAGGGTCACATCTCCTACGAGGTGCAACAAAGTCTTTCCGAGCATCGAGCTCTCAGCACCGAACCTCTCTTTCCCCGGTGGTACTATACCTGGTTCAAGAACTTCTCTCGTATGTTTTTGGACCACTTGAGCGATTGTGGGTTAGAACTGGCATCCGCATTAGGAAAGTTGACAGTCAACGACAATCTGATCCATGCACTGGCAGAGCGGTAGAATCCACGCACTTGCACATTCTAGTTCCTATGGGGCGAGATGACCCTGTTGATAGACGAATTTTCAGAGATCATGGGATTGCCCGAGTCAGTCGGTCATCCTGGAGATCCATTGGAACAACAATTTTTGATCAACGTCAAGGGTCTAGATCCCAAAGATATTGTAGCTCGCATGACAGGGCGCAAGTCTTGGCCACTAATTGAAGAAAATGGGAATGAGTATGTGAGCCTGATCAAGATCTACCAACAGTATGGGGCATTCACAGAAGTCAGCTCGTTATCCAGAACAACTCGAGAGAGAATTCAACATGCAATGGTTCTATGCACTGTGGGACTTGTTTTCTTTCCAGATGGACATAATTATGTAGATGTCAGAATAGTACAACTTCTGAGAAGATGGGGAAGTCGGCAGATCAGCCGTCTCTCGATAGCCATGGCCGCATTTGCTTTTTTATACAGAGGATTGACTCACTTCACGCTTGGAGAGTCCATTCTAGTCGAGGGATATACCTATGCACTACAGTCTTGGTTCCTTCAGCACGTGCCAACCAGATCTAGTTCGTTCAGATACAACGGTAAGGAGCTCCTTCTAGTTGCGTGGTACCGATTTTTGATTGATCATCTGCAGGAAGAAGTGGTGTGGGACTATTTTGATCGAGAGATTTCACCTCTCAGATATACCTATGCATACGACAAGATATTCAAGCTACTTGGTCCATTCTTCTGCACCTACTATCATTTGGAGCGGTGTGTCCGACAGTTTTCTCAGAGACAGAAGCGCATAGAGATGCGACTGCTATCCGGAGTTATGCCAGAATTCGACCTTACATCAGCACAGTGGTCCGGAACATACCATTCTGCCAGATATGGTTGGGACTCTTTTGTTACTCTTCCACTTTTTCCGGGTCCTCGTGTCTCTGTTGATTATAAAGAGTTGTGGCAAATTGTCTGTATGCCCCCTTTTTCTAAAGTTTATTATTGATGCAATCATGTTTTCCCTTCAATGAATAAAAATCTTGCAAATTCTTCAATTCTTGGTTTGACGACCTCACCTAGGTAACAAGGCATAATTTTTAGTTGTTTATTTTCTTTGTAAAGGAATGACAACGCAATTATCGCAATCCCAGTGACGACTTGATCCCTAGTAATGAGATATTCTTTCAATTGTCTACCAAAATTTCTCAGCAAATATTTTCTTCCAATCAAAATCTTTCTAAAAAAACTAACCATTAATTTTGCCCTGCAGAGAGCATTCGTGATATTTAAATGGTTTAGACGAGGTTAGGAAAGAAAACTGCACCAGTCGAAGGCATTGCATATTCAACAGCTTCAGAAGAAGAAATAGACTCACCCTGATTAGTCAAAAGTCAGGATCAACAAGCAAATGATGGCATCGATCCTCAGATGTATGCCATGTTTAAAAAGATTATGACCAAGATGCTGGCAGAACAAGCTGAAGTCAGTACAGAGCAGACCTAGGTCAAGAAGAAGGCAAAAGGCCGGGTGGTCAAGAAAGTTTTGAAGGTAGCCAAGAAGCCTGTTCAGAATGCTTATATAACTGATGAGGAATAATCAGTGGAAGACACAGATGAAGAAATTGAAACTCAACAGGCACTCCGCAGATCTACTCAAGGGCAGGGGTCAGCCCATAAATTTAAAGAGCAGTCCGTCAATGACTCTAACCAATCGCAATTCAGAGATGTGGTCAGAATGGTTCGAGATCTGCAGGCCCGCGACAAGGGCAAGAAAGTCTTCACTAGTGAAGACTTTTACGATGGTTTGGACGAGGATGATAATCTCGAGAATCTCTCCAAAAAAATTATCAAATTTGATGGTTCTAGTGACCCTAAGGCATATCTCGCCATGTTTTTCGCTGAATGCGACAAATTCAAGCGAGATAATTGGGCTCTTTTTCTTTGTTTCCCTCACAATCTAGAGGGAACTGCGGCTTAATGATATTTAGAGCATGTGAACCCAATTGAACTAAAAGAATTTGACAAGGTGGTAAACATGTTCATCGAGCGATTCCTCTTTAATGCTGAGGCACTTCCTACCCTCAGTCATCTTTATGGCCCCAAACAAAGAGAAAATGAAAAGGTCAAAGATTTTATTCATCATTGGAGGTCAGCTTGCAACAAGATGAGAGACCTCATATCAGAGGGGCATACTTTGTCTTTAATTTTAAGCAATTTCTCACAGCCTCTAATAGGCCTCATCTCTACTGCACCATCTAGAACATTCATTGAGCTAACAAAGCAAGCCAAATGGCTCGAGTTAAGCATGAAGAATGGAGTCTATGAAGGCTTCACTTTCACTAAGAACAACAGTCAAAATGAGCAAAAAATAAATGCTCACTTCATTCACTCTGTCAGAAATAATAACTGGAACCATCGTAAGGGGCAGAACAAAGACTTTTGTTATGATGTAGGGGGTTCAAATCCCCACAAAAATGATCAGAAAGGAAAGTC
Source organism: Nuphar pumila (assembly GCF_984573655.1). Classification (NCBI taxonomy): domain Eukaryota; kingdom Viridiplantae; phylum Streptophyta; class Magnoliopsida; order Nymphaeales; family Nymphaeaceae; genus Nuphar; species Nuphar pumila. Next base: position 34,581,315 of record NC_143253.1, on the reverse strand, counting down.
CATCCCCCGGTTCAATAAGCCTCTACAGTTAGAGCAGGGACCAAAATCTCGAGAAAAAGTGAAGCATAAAGGAAGGAGCTATGACAGAAAGTTCACTCCATTGGACCAATCACTTAAGACTGTGCTCGAGTACATGTTGACCAAGGAGATGGTCAAATTGCCTAGGCTGGTCGATCCTCCTGTGCCCATGGGGAAATTCAAAGATCAATTATGCAAATTTCATAGAACAGTGGGGCACAACACTGAGAACTGCTTTGTTCTCAAGAATATTGTTCAAGATTTCATCGACAAAAATCTTCTAGTAGAGGGTGTCGAAGATTCGAATATGGAAATTCTGAAGAAACCATTTTCTCATCATTCTACAGTGGTTATTTCTGAACAACCTTTTCAGTCGCAAGAGCATATCAGGCCATGCTCTGAAAAAGATATGAAAGTTCAATATCAGGTCCTCGTGCTACAGCAGACTCAGTCCAAAACTCAGAAGATTGACCTCATCTCGGCCTTTGGCAAAATGAAGGTATCTGCAAAACCTGCCAAGACATCCTCTGAGGCTACCAAAGGAATTTCTGAATTCCTCAAGCACTTCATCAAGCTCGCCCCAGAGAAAATTGAGACACTTGTATAAAAGCCGATAACGGTCTTATCCAATGTCTCAATTTTAGATCTAGCTCAAGCTTCTGCCAAACATCAGCAAGTGTTGGATGATCTATTGCGGAAAATCAAGGTGAAACCAAGCATAACTATTGAAGACATGACCCGGATAGTCAATAAGGCCATAACAAATGCTCCAATTACTTTTTCAGATGAGGATCTCCCAAAGCCTCATGTATTTTACAACAATGCTCTGTATGTTGTGATTCGAACCAGAGGAATGATTGTTCTTCACGTGTTGATAGATGGAGGCAGCAGCCTCAACATATGCTCGAAAATGACAGCCAAGGCTTTGGGTATCGAGGAAGAGGAATACATCTCGGACCCAATCACCATTTATGGGTTCGATAATCATGGCTAAACTGCGAAAGGAAAAATCTTCTTGGAAATTTTCATCGACTACTCAGTCCACTCTGTCCTTTTTCATATAGTCAATGTGCCGCTAACGTACAATCTATTGTTGGGATGACCGTGGATCCACAACATGAACACGGTGTCGTCTACTCTGCATCAGTGTGTCAAGTGGTCAAAAGGTGGAATGATCACAACAGTCTTGGGTGAAGATCCAGAGCGGAGGTTAGCACAACCCATGGTTCCCAGACTCACTTTCACTACTGATATCCCTAGTATTAGGGGCATTGAAGAGGTCAGTTTTGAAGAAAACTTTGGGAATACTGCAGATGACAGAACAACCAGAGCATACAGTGGCCATGACTCGATGGAGAGGCCCACAGTTTTTCAAAATTGGAGGACAAATTGACTACAACACATTTAAGGATCATCCTCTGTTCTCCCAATTTATGAAGGCCAGAAAGGGATTTGATCTTTTAGTAAAGCATGGTTATTAACCTTTCCAAGGCCTGGGCAAGAATGGAAATGGTCGCCTTGAGCCAGTAATTTCTTAGCACTATCCTTGAAGAACCGGATTGGGCTTCAATGGAAGAAGATCAAAGAAGAGCACTGTTTTTGTCAAAGGAACACACTGAGGGCATCTGCTTGTCTTTTCATTTCTATTCTTTTGTTTCCGCATTGGGATGATATCCCGTTTCATTTCAATCATTGTCATTTGATCAATTCTATCTTTCAATAAAGTTGCAAGTTTCCTTTGTTTATACGGATGCCACTAGTCTCTTTACTTCTCATTATCAAATCTTTGCAAAATTACCATTATTTTGCCCTTTTATTTTTCCAATTATTTTCTCAATAAAAGTAATTTGTTTTATGATGGGCGATTTCCCTGAATACAATTTATTCTCCAATTTTCATAATGTCTTCCCGATCTATCAAGAAGCTCGTTCTTAATAGCCGGCAATGATTCATCAGGTCAAAGTAAGAGCAGAATGCAGTCAGGCTACAAAGCAGTCAGAAGAACCCGCAGAGTTCGATTCAGCTCTTCAAGAATTACCAGAATTTGCATTAATTCAGAAACAAGATGAGCCATCATCCTTAGTTCAAGATCCAACTAAGGATATTAATATTGGATCAGAAGAGGATCTCAAAATTCTCAAGATCGGCAGTAGTTTGAGCTTGAAAGAGAAAGAAAGGCTCATAAATTTTCTCAAGCAACATAAAGAAGTGTTCGCATGGACTTATGAAGACATGCCTGGTCTGGATACCAAATTGGTTGAGCATTGCCTCGTTCTAAAACCAAATGTCAAGCCAGTTAAGCAGAAACTGAGGAAGATGGATCCCCGAGTGGAGCAACAAGTTAAGGAAGGTCTGAAAGACCTACTCAAAGAAGGGTTCATTCGAACCATTGACTATCCAGATTGGATGGCAAATATTGTTGCTATTCCCAAAAAGAATGGCAAAGTTTGAATTTGCATTTACTTCAGGGATCTCAATAAAGCGACTCTTAAGGATGATTATCCGCTTCCTAATATTGATCTTTTGATCGATAGTACGATGGGTCACACTGTGTTCTCTTTTATGGATGGATATTCAGGATATAATCAGATCAAGTTGGTCGCTCGTGATCAGTCCAAGACATCTTTCACTACTCTTTGAGGCACTTTTTGTTATACGGTCATGCCATTTGGGCTTAAGAATGCTGGAGCCACGTATCAGCGTGCTATGGACGTCATTTTCCATGATCAGGTGCGCAAAATCACGGATGCATATGTTGATGATATTCTGGTGAAATCCAAAGAAGAAGATCACATCGAAGCTCTCAATCAGATCTTCAAGCGACTCATTCTTTATAAGCTAAGACTCAACCCTCAGAAGTGTGTTTTTGGAGTTGAATCCAGCAAGTTGCTATGCTTTTTGGTCAGCAAAAAGGGGATAGAAGTAGATCCTGCTAAGGCCAAGGCTATCATTGACATGCCACCCCTATTTAATCTCAAAATCAATCCGGCGATTCATATCTAATTTGGCCATGAGATGTGAGCCTTTCAATCATTTGCTCAGAAAAGGAGTGAAGTTCGAATGGGTCCAGAATGTCAGCAATCATTTGAACGTATCAAAAAATATTTGCTCAATCCTTCTGTATTAAAGCTGCCAGAATTGGAGAAACCCCTTTTGTTATATATCTCAGTTAATCAAGTTGCTTGCGGAGGATTCTTGGTGCAATATGAAAAAGGCAGTCTGATAGAGCATGTCATTTACTATGTGAGCAAAACCTTCATCGATTATGAGAAGAAATACTCTCAGATAGAGAAGACATGTCTAGCTCTGGTTTGGATGTGTCAGAAGTTGAGACATTATTTGTTGGCATCTGAAGTCAAGATTCTATCAAAATTAAATCCTCTCAAGTATATTTTAGAACAACCATTTCTCAGCGGACGGATTGCCAAATGGCAAGTCCTATTGATGCAGTATGATTTGGAGTATGTCTCTCAACAATCTATCAAAGGCCAAGCAATTGCAGACCAATTGGCATTTTCTTTTAGCAGGGGATGTTAAAGCCGAAGATGATTTCCCTGATGAACAAATCTGCAATATTCAGCAATCTCCAATTTGGAATCTATTTTTCGATGGTTCTAAGAACATGGCAGGCATAGGAATCGAGATTCTACTAATCACACCAGAGAAGTTGATGATCCCCTTTTCTCTCAAACTAGATTTTTAGTGTACTCACAATATGATCGAGTATGAAGCTTTGATACAAGGTTTGAAAATTCTACAAGACTTCAATGTCAAGAGAGTGCATGCCTATGACGACTCTTTGCTCGTTGTCAATCAAGTCCTAGTCGAATGGCAAGTGAAGGATCAAAAATTACTTCCTTATCAGAAGATCGTCTCAGCTCTTGTCAGCAATTTCGAAGAATTCCAACTTTTCCATATCAAGAGAGACTTCAATCAAATAGCTGATAGTTTAGCCAATCTGGGATCCATCATGTCTTTCAAGAGTAAAGAATCTTGTCGCTCCTTTGAAATTGGAAGACTTGATCAACCTGCTTTCATCTCAGTAGAGCAGATAAACCAAGCTGAGCAAAAGAAGAAGCCCTGGTATCATGATATCAAGAATTTCATTGAAATGGGCGAATTTCCTCCAGAACTCTCAAAGAAAGAGCAACAAGTAGTTCAATGCATGTCTGCCCGATATTTTATTTTTGTCGATATTCTTTATCGTCGTGGATTCAGTTTTGATTATTCTAGATGTTTGGACGAAGAAGAAGCCAAAGAAATTATGCGCGAGGCACACGAAGGCATTTGCAGTGGTCATGTCGACTACCAAACTCTTGTCAAGCAAATCATCCGAGCAGAATATTATTGGAAAACTATGCAGCAAGATTGCTATCGTTTTGTGAAGAAGTGTGTTCAATGCCAGATGTATGCGCCTTCCATTCATGCGCCAGTGACATCTAAAATCTGTCGTCTGTCCATGGTCATTTTCTATGTGGGCCTTCGATGTTGTGGGCCCCATCACTCCTTCTGCTTCAAATGGTCACAAGTATTTTCTTGTCGCAATAGAATATTTCACTAAATGGGTAGAAGCAGTCACTCTATGCACAGTAGAAGGTCGACACGTGGTCTCATTCATCCACAAGAATATCCTATGTCATTTCAGCATACCACATGACATTGTGTCAGATAATGGTAGTCATTTCAAGAATGGGAGAATGAGGACATTTTGCTCAAAGTTTGGAATCCATCATCATTTCTCTGCTCCTTATTATCCTCAAGGGAATGGTCAGGCAGAGGCCACCAATAAGATTCTGATTCAAATCCTTGAACAAACTTTGGAAACAGGTCGTGATTGGCATGAAAAGATCCATGATGCATTGTGGGCATACAAAACCACCATTCAGACTCCAATTAATGCGACTCCGTCAGAACTTGTCTACGAAACTGAAGTAGTACTACTTCTACATGTTCAGAAACCTGCTCTGAAATTTATATCACTTCTAGAATTACCTCTTGATCAGTATCAGCAACAACGACTATTACAACTTGATTTGCTCGATGAAAGAAGACTCAGAGCAGCAGAGCACGCTCAATCATATCGTCAAAGGATAGCCAGACAATATGCAAAATCTGTCATTGAAAGAAAATTCTGAGTCAATGATCTAGTGCTCAGATCAATGGCTTATCTCAAGCACCGCTCAGGTGGAAAGTGGTCACCAAATTGAAAAGGTCTCTATGTTGTCAAAGAGGCATTACCTCGCAATTCATATCGGCTCATCAATGCCGACAGAGTAGAATTACCAGATCCCATCAATGCTCGACATTTGAAAAAAAATTATATTTAAATCATGTCTTATTCTTTGTAATTTCTCAAATTTTCTTCAATAATGATCAAATTCTCCTTTCCTAGTTACACTGGGGAATTTTTAAAATTTCCTTTTTATCTACAAATATCTTGTATGCAGGCAGGATAAATAAATCTCTCATTTTGCATGTATGTGCACCCAATTATAACATTTTGCATTCATATTTGCATACATATGCATTCATTGGTGTTGGCATTTATTGGCATCAAATTCATTACCCATTCAGGATAAGGGATAATCCTGAGATCCCGACAATCATACTTGCCACAATTCCCAAATATTTTTAAAACGTTGATCTTTTTCAAAAATTCAAGTCTCAATTTGAAAACAAGGCACATTTTCAAAATCCAGTGCTTAAACTGGTATATTTTTCAAAACTCAATGCTTGAACTGGTACATTTTCAAAACCCAGTGCTTGAATGGGTATATTTTCAAAATTCCATGTTTATATTGATACATTTTCAAAATCCAGTGCTCGGATTGGTATATTTTCAAAATCCAGTGCTCAAACTGGTATGTTTCCAAAACCTAGTGCGCAAACTGGTACATTATCAAAATTCAATGTCTATGTTGACATATTTTCAAAACCCAGTATTCATGCTGGTGTTCCTTTCAAAATTGAGCACTCGTGTTAGTGTCTCACCGGTTGGCCTTATCAGTCGACCTCTTGGGTTCAGTCTTCGTACTAATCATCCATCAAAATTCAAGTTTTGTACCAATTTCGGCCCTCGGGCCACCCAATTTCCAAATTTCTAATTTCGACCTTCGGGTCACCCAATTTCTAATTTCGAACTTCGGGTCAATCAATTTCCAAATTCTCAATTTCGACCTTCGGGTCATCCGATTACCAATTTCAGCTCTCGGGCCACCCAATTTCCAAATTTCTAATTTCGACCTTCGGGTCACCCAATTTCCAATTTCGACCTTCGGGTCAATCAATTTCCAAATTCTCAATTTTGACCTTCGGGTCACCTAATTTTCAATTTCGACCTTTGGTTCAATTAATTTCCAAATTCTCAATTTCGACCTTCGGGTCACCCAATTTCCAATTTTGACCTTCGGGTCAATCAATTTCCAATTTCGACCTTTCGGTCAATCAATTCCTAATTTCCAATTTCCAATTTCCAATTTCCAATTTCCAATTTCCAATTTCCAATTTCCAATTTCCAATTTCCAATTTCCAATTTCCAATTTCCAATTTCCAATTTCCAATTTCCAATTTCCAATTTCCAATTTCTATATTCTAAATTCTAGATTCCAATTTCCAAATTTCCAAATTTCCAAATTCCAAATTCCAAATTTCCAATTTCGACCCTTTTTGGTCACTCAATACCAATTTCAATCATTTCTTCTTGCGAGAGGCCCTTTTTATACGGAGAGTTCAAGGGAGCTCGTTCTTTTCGCATGCTATCATTTGTTCACTTAGCCCCTTTTTAGGGAGGGTTTGAAGGAACTTGTGTCTTTGTGAACCGTTTGCAAAACAAATTTTAAATTTCACGCAAGGAACCCTTAGTTCATGGCGAGCTTCGACGGAAGCTCGCTTTCCTTGTGACCCCAATTTCATACTAGGCCATTTCATCATGGAGGACCCTCTTTTCATAGAGAGTGTGATGAACTTGTTCCTTCATGACCAATTCACCGACCTCACCATTACCGACCCCCTTTTCATAAGAGAAGCCTAATGTTAGAAAGTTTTGACGAAAGCTTAATTTTTCTTCAAAAGTTTGTTTTGCAAACACCTCCTATTTAGGGAAGAGAGGAGTAATTTCTATTTTCCATTTTTGAATCTTCTCCTTTGGGGAAAGGAGAAGAAAATTTTTGTCATGAATGCGTTTGAGTCGTGCTTCAAATGCTCGCTTTCACGAAGGATTTCAAGAAAATTTTGCCAATTTGTCATTAAATATTTGCTGATTTCAAAATCTTTATTGCAAAAAAATTATTACCTCAGAATACGTTCAGTATGACTTCTGAAAGGACAAAGCTTTCATGAAGAAGGATTCAAAATTCAAAATCTTTCTATTAGCCAACCAAAAGGATGAAGAATAAATCCTCGATATGGTCAGCAAAGAAAATTCAATGTTGTCACAAAGCCATAAGTGATTGATATTGATCACAGTCAATGACATATTTTTAAAGTTCATTTTGGAAAATAAGGCAGTCGAAATATCCTAGGTGATATAGAAAAATCCACTCAATTTTCATATCTCCTCAAACTACCTAAGCTGCAATTAAATATTTGCAAAAGGGATCTCTCAATTATCGTCAAGATGAAGACGAATTATGCGAGTTAGACCCCTGGGGCCAAAGAAGACTTCACTGTCATTATGCTGCCGAGCTGCCCTCCTTCCTGCCCTTGTTTGAACCATGATGGAATGCCTAATGTTTTCTGTAGAATAAAAGAAGGGTTTAGACTTGAGAAATTTTTGGGAAAAAGAGAGACGATGAAGGAGATATTAAAAGATTTGAGAAGAGATCTCTTGATAGAAGAGATCTTAGATGAGAAAATAAAATTTAGAAGACATATTTAAAGATGGATGACAAGACCTTGAATATTTGAAAAATTGCAGGCAGAATCAAAGGAATTGAGGAAATCAGAAGAGAAAAAGAAAAATACACCTGGATTTTGAAAAATAAAAGAAGACTTCAAAAATAACTTTGAAGAAACATGGAAAGAGAAAAGTATACCTAGATTTTGATAAAAGTCTTAGAAGAATGTCCAGGGTTTAAGAAAATTATGAAAGAATAAAGAATGAGAAATACATAATCCTGGATTTTGAGAAAATAAAAGAATTTTTGAAGTAAACATCTAGGGTTTTGAAAAAGGTGAAGTAAATAAGAGTTTACAAGATAATATCTACAAAAGAAGCCAAACTATACAAGCAATGATGCATAGAACAACACTCCCTAGAAGCTGACTCTAGATGTAATATTTGAAATGACTTGTAGGACCTTAATCCTAACTCTATGGTTCAGATCATCTGATTCCAATCAAGGTATGCCGATATACTCAAGCCAAAGCTCGAAGTACGTGGCATAGAAATATGTTTCTGGTTCTAAGGTAATGGCTTCTCAACATCCTTAAGCACCTACCGATATACTTCGAACTATGACCCTTAAGTACATGGTAGGGGGTGTTAACCCAAATAAGTGGTTCAGTTGTGAGGCTCTCTCCTGAACTATGGTTCAGTGAGGCATCCCAGCAACGTGAAAACTGGGACAATATAGGTTGGGATGCTTTCAAAAATATGCTCAATATGCAAGAAAATCAGATGACTCTAATGCAGAGTCCTAAAGAGATAAAATTTAATAATAAAGAAGCATACACTTGCATACATTGCTTTCATTCAATCCCTAGAATTGATGAGAGCTGTATTTTAGACCTAAGTCTAAGTGAGCATGCATAAATCTTCTCAATATGGTCCTACCAAATCATACTTAAATCTTATATGCATTATGTCAGCTGGGACAAAATCTAGGCTCCTAAGGTTTGCATGGGAATGAAGCTGACATTTGTAGAATAATGACTTGGACAAAATTAAAGCAAAGCAAAGGCACAAATTCGGCCGGACGAAGATAAGTCCCATCACGGTCGCCACTCTTGTGAGCATTGCAAAAAAATTTCTCTTGTTCCTTTTTCTCTTTTCTCTTTTCCTCTCTAGCCTCTATTCCCTTTTTGAAGAGGAATAAAAGATAGAAAAGATGAGAGAAGAGAAAAGAAAAGAAAAGATGAACTCTTTTACAAAGGTCTCACTTGACCTTTATTTGAAAAAAATATTTTGAAATTACTCACCTCCGTTTTTGAAAATTTATGGAAAAATGGAGAGACGGGATTCGCTCATCGGTACAAGGTTCGACCGTTCCTGGTGCCTTTACCAGGGGTAATCGAACCAAGGATCAAACTTATCCCTTATGCTTTGCCTAAATAGTATCTAAGAATTTATTCTAAGTCTAAGAATGAACAAAGAATCATGCTTGTGCAATGCAAATGCAAATATGTATGCTTTTAAGAAGAATAATTTTAGAACTTTTTTGGAGATTTATCCAAGTGATTTTGAAATAAATTTGAAGACATTTGAAGATTGACTTGGAAAAGTTAGATTTCGAACCTAACTTAAGACTTGAAATAGATCTGGAAAAAAAGATTTTGAAATTCTAAGTCTTGGAACAATCAGCGGTTTGAAAATAGATCTTGAATTAAAGAAATGAAGAGAAAAGGAGTTTTTGGAATTGAGATAGAATTTGAAGAAAAAATGAAATTTCAAAGCCAAAATGGACTTTGAATGTGAATTTGGAATTGAATATCAAAGTGAGATTTGAAAATGGAATCAGATATGAGAAATCCAGATGAAAATCGAAAATGAAATTGGAATCAATTTGGAATTGGATTTGAAATCTAAAATTCAAGATAGAATTGGATTTGAAATCTGGAATCCAAGATAGAAATGGATTTGAGATCTGGAATTGGGAATGGATTTTGAAAATAGAATTCGATTTGAGAAATCCAAATAGATTTGAATTTTGGAAATCCAGATGGAACTTAGAAAATGGAGTTGGATTTAAAATCTGGAGTTCAGGATGGAATTGGATTTTGAGTTGGATTTGAAAATTCTAATTTGACTTGAAAATGGAAGTGAATTTGAGTTTGATCTTGAATTTAGAGAAAAACAACTTTAGAACTAATCTCAGAACTTTGATTCTTAATTTCAAAGTTAATTTGGATTTTGAAAATCAAAACTCAGAAGATTTCAGAAAGAACTTGGAGATTTTGGAAATTTGAAGTGAAGAATAGGGAATAAAACTTGATTTTCGAAATCAGAAGATGAATTTGGGATTTCAAAGTTTGAATTGAACTCTAAATTTTGATCTGGAATATTGAATTGATTTTGGAATTGAATTTGGAAATGAATTTGGAATTCGAAAGTTGAATTGAACTTTAAAATTTGATTTGGTTTTGGAAACTGAATCTTAAATTTGGAAATGAATTTGAAATTCCAAAGTTGAATTGAACTTTGAAATTTGATTTAGTTTTGGAAACTGAATCTTGAATTTGGAAATGAATTTTAAATTTAAAAATTGAATTGGACTTTGAAATTGAAATGTTTGAATTTTGAAATAAAATAGAATTGAGAATAGAAAGATAAATTTGAATCTATAAATAAGAATCAAAAATTGATTTGAGAAGTGAGGATAACATTTAGAGATTTATCTCAAAATCACTTGGATTTTTTAAGATAATTTGAAATAATATGAAAAAGAATATAATTTTATCCTAAATGATGGATGCTTTGAGAGAATTTGAAAAATTGGTTTTGAAAAGCATGCTTCATTCTTCAGGAGAATTAAAATAAGATTGAAGATATAATACATTCATGACTATGGTTACAAATGTATTATAAAATAATCTATATTTAAATTCAAATAAAGAATAAAACACATTTTGGTGCCTTTATAAAGTTTGAAATGAAATTAACTTTCAATATATCCTGACTATGGCCATTGATATATATTTTAAGTTAATTTACAAGTCAAACTTTGATAAAGGAAGAAAATATTTAGAAAAATATGATGATTTTTGGAAGAGACCGAGTGTGAATCTAATGTTATTCCATAAAAGATAAAAATTTTAAGTATTGTTAACATTTTGACTATGGCCATAAATGCAAATCATTTACTTAGGATTAATTACCTCTTATTAGAATAGTGCATGTGCCATTTGTGTTTCACCATCGTGAATTTTCAAAAATAAAAGAAAATAATATGAAACAGGTAATTTATGAAAGATGCATGCTCATACATTCTATTTTAATGCTAGAAAAGGAAAATTCTCATTGACATCTAGCTATTACAATATTGGAATTGAAATTAAAATTATAAAATCCCTAATTCAGGAAGGAAAAGGGGCATTTTCCACCTAATTCCTACAAAACTCAAGTTGGCACAAGGTGGAGGTAATGGAAGATATTGTATTTACAATGGAAATGCTTATGCATACTCTAAGTGAAGAATACATACATAATATCTAAATGTCATGCCTAAACCAATGGGAAAATAAACATGTGATCTCTACGGGCTATGTAAAAGCTTGTAAGAAAGTATATATGCATGCTTGCCTAGAGATGATGAAGACATGTTATGAAATGAAAGAAACTCTAACCTTCATTGGGCTAATATGAAGAAGAAGAAACTACAACATTACTGGGATCGGTTGATGTAAACCTATTGTAGGTACAGCAGTGTGCAGAGGACTGTAGAGGGTGAAGGGTCGGTGAGGCTGTGGTGTGTGAAATGAGAGGTTCAGCTGAAAGGGTAAATGATGTTGTTGTGAAAGGTTGTGTGATGGTGGACAGAAAATGGAAAAGAAAGCTATGCACAGTGTAGTGATAGGTGATGCTACAGTATGAATATGCTGCAAGTGAAAATGATGTGGAAGTTATAATAGTGAAGTGGAGAATGACACGGATGACCACAGTAGGGTCTTATAAGGCATATGACAGTACATGTGCAGTTGGAAGTGGTATGGTAACAGGACATATGTAGGGGATAGGTGTAAAGATGCAGGAAATGGGGAGTTAATGCAGTGTGCGGAGTGGGTATGAAAAGTGGCTGTTGTGTTGGGTGCAATGTGGAAGATGCTTGGGTGTGGCTACAGGTGAGAATGTGTGGAAGTTCACAGGTGGTTGGAGGTTGAGCAAAAGTGAGGTGTTTGAAACTACTGTTGCCAATGCAGTGAGTGGATGGGTGAAGAATGCACAGGTGTTATGCAGCAAGGGGAAGGATGGAGTGAGTGTTGGGATGTGGTGTCATGAAAGTACAGTGTGGTGGATATGTGCAGAGGGTAGATGTGATGGGTGGATAAATGTATACAGTAGATGTAAGTGTTGTTGTGTAGATGTGAGTGTTGTTGTGTAGTTGTTGGTGTGTTGGTGAAGAATCTACAACAGTGAGGTATGTGGAATGGTGTTGAATAATGTTGTAAGACAGCAAAGAAGGTGGATACTGGAATGCCACAGTGATGGGGTACTCGCCGATGCTGGACAGCAAGTGATGGCATGTTGTGACAATGAGTGGAGATATGCAAATGTAGTGAAGTATGGATGCTATGCAGAGTGAACATGGGTGTGCAGGAGCTGGAGTAAATGTTATGAGGCAGTCTCGGCTATTGGTGAGAGATGATATGCGGCCAATGCAAGTGATTGCACATGGGACATGATACTGAAATTGGCTATAATGATGTGGTGGGTGGTTGTAGCATAGTGAAGGGTAGGTGCAAACATGATGATGAGAACATCCGTGACAGAAGACATGGCATTCAGAGCAGCTTTCAAGACCTTTTGTGAGCAACCTGGCTTCACTATGTTCTTCACCTTATCTGGATACTTCCTACAACTCCTTGATCTGCCTTATGTAGTCTTGGTCTTCCACACAGGGTGCCACGATCTTTGAATCAGAGCCTGGGCCTTAAAATTGAAGAGGACCAGGGCTCCTGTAGATGTCATCCATCAAACAAAAAATTGTTGCATCTTGCCTCATCAGCTCATATGCTTTTCCTTTTAGATCCACATATGTTGGATGAATTGCAGGTTTTCCAATGAAGGTTGGGCTGAGACCCCTTTGACCATCATTTCACAGTCATCATTGCAGTTATTGGAGCAGCACCACATCGCCACTTATTAACACCATTTTTTTTAGTCAGTTATAGCTACCATGTAAGAGGTGGTTGTCTGATGTAGTGTGGTACAGTGAATATATATACAAATAAGTGTATAATTTTTTTGCAGATGATATCCATATGCTGTGAAAATATTGTGTAAAAGTGCAAGGTGACAAGATGTGAGCACAGAAATGTTGAAAATGAGAGTGTAATGGGACTTTGTGAGAGATGTAACAGGTGGTTAAGTGGGGTGTTGATGGTGTGAAGAAAGCAGTAATAAAGTAAGTGTTGTTGTGTGTTGTTGTAATTAACAGGTAAGTATATGCGCAGGGGGGGTCTCTTGCTGAAGAGTCACTGCTGCCCCTTTCATATGGTTGGATTTTCATGTACCAAGCTGCTTGGGATGTGTCCCTATAACTCCTCTGGCAATTCATAGGAGCAGTGATATTTTGCAGGATCCTTGACAACTCTATACTCAGCAAAGTCTATCAAAATAGTTCCCCAAGAGCTGGCCTTTTGTGGTCTTATCTCTGCAAGGCTCATACAAGTTCAGTTCCAAACAATTCTTCTGAAAGGATTCCAATTTAATGCCCTTTTGTGGGAAATTCGCAGGGAAAATTACAGTAAATTACAATAAATATTTTTAAATGTCCTATAAGACATATTTAAGGAATACCAACTATCAAAGAAACACAATACGCAGAATGAATCATCATATGGATAGAAGTTCTAGTCATATATTATTAAATGAATGAATAAAAGGGTAGAGCAGAAGAGATCGCATCCAGGCATTCAACCAAAAACTTCAAGATTATTACGAATAGAACTGTGTTGCTCGGTTCATGTGTTCTCCCTTAGTTCTAGGTCAATGTATTGGGATCAATTTCTTGAAATACCATCGCTAGCAGAAGGCTTCTTCTCAATGTACCTCTGCTTACCGACACTAAATGGAACATACATGTATTTGATTAGGTACGGAATCTGACGCTTCATGGTAAGGACAAAGAGCATTGTCCAGCAACACAGTAGTATAGGCCAAAATATTGGAACATCAAATACTGAAAAGATTGTCATAACCAAAGTAATATAGAATGCCTTCATTATGGAATGTGAAAACTTGAACTCAGGGATCGATATAGTGCATTTCAGTTATGCAATAAACTAAGGAACATCAACTACGAATATTAATTCCAACTTTATACAATGAACCATACCCTCATCCCATTTTCTAACATTTGGCACTTCAGATCTAACATTTCCAGATCAACTTTAAGACAGGAAATATGGGCATCGTCTCTTCAATGAGACATGCATTTTATTGGGCTCACTACCTCTACAGGAGAGCAATATAGGATGGACATGAGGTAGATGGATGCGCATAAACAGAAAAAGAAAAAAACTTCAGAATTACAAGATCAAATTGATGAGTTGTGGAGCCTGATTCACTGTTTTTGCCCTTGCACGAAGGGGGGTCCGGGGGCTCCCCCCAGCGCGGCTCCCTTGCCTTGTTTGGGACTTATGTTTGGGACCCGGTTTTCAGTGGATCCGACCCGATTTGGTTAGGGTTAGGGTTGTCGCCCTTGCCTTGTTTATATTCTCTCTTTTCTTTCCCTAGCTTGTAACTGTCTGATAAGAGTAATAAGATTTCTCTCTGGGCGGCCGTGGTTTTTTACTCTCTCTCTCTCGGATTTGAGGAGAGGTTTTTCCACGTAAATCTGTGTTCTTTTTGTGTTTCGTTAGATTGTTCTTGTTCTTTGTTTCCTTTTGGTTGTTTCTTGCTCGTGGTTTTCCTAACACAAATTACCACTGGGAAAATAACAAAACTGGAGAGTAGACAATGTTAGCGGCATAAGACAATATGGAATACAATCCTAATGTGACAAAAAGAAAGTAACATATCACCAAGTATGATGGACGAACAATACTAAACAGTGAAAATGGAATAATAGGGGTACAATGCTATGAAGCCAAGCATATATCTTAATATGTTGGGATGTATATGAAGGATGGTTGTGATGAATAGCGAATAAAATGAAAATGGATGTGGATTAAAAGAGAAAACATGAAATCAAGAATATCACCCATGATCAAGATTAACAAAAATGCAATAAGAAACAGCAGAAAACTTAAATAAATTATAAAAAAAATGGAAAACAAGTATTGCAATTGGGAAAATTCCGTTAATATTGCAATGGGTAGGTCGGTCCTACTATATGCAGTTTGACCCTACCTAGGATGCATTTCGATAAAGAAAGTGACGAAAGAAATGAAGCATAACACCATTAAAACTAAGAAATACAGTAAAACAAAGAATCGAAAGAGGAAGGAAATGAATGTTTACCTGTAGTTGCAGTTGATCTTCTTTAATTGCTTAGAAGGGAAACACTAGGGGAAGAAGAGAAGGGAAATTGGAGAAGCAAAAGGGGAATAAAGAGGGAAGGAGGAAAGGAAGAAGGCGATGATCATATGTGGAGGGGTGAAGAGGCAATGAGAAATCGGAAAGCCTCAACTGTGGTTTTATAGCGGCGAGCCGTTAGGATTTTTCAAAAGAAATCCCTTAGTTTTTTAGGAATTTCCAAGAAGGTGGTTTTTGGAAGAAGAGTTTTTCAAAGAGGGGTTTTTGGTTAAGAAAAGGGATTTTAAAAGCTTTTTTTTTTTTGAGTTTTTGAAAGAAAAACCCCGAAAGCATAGGGGAGACATGAGGATTTTAGCAGAAAGGATCAAAACGAGGTATTTGAAGTATTTTTGCAAAAAAAAAATTATTTTGAGATATAAGGATTTTTAAAATGAGTTTTTTGAGAAAAACACATAATTTATTTCAGAAAATGAACTCCAAAATGGATCTGGATCCAAGTTTTTTGGTAAATATTTGAGTTTGGACCTCGAATGGGGATGAATTCAGATAAAATGTCTGAGAAAATACAATGAATTGATTTTTTTGATTTTTTAAAGAATAGAAGATTCGGGATCAGAATTAGATTCGGATATCCGATTTGGATCTGAAATTGGGTCAGATGTAAAATTTGAATCTGGATGCCAGTGAATCCGAGAAATAAATGGAATTTTGATTAAAAATTGACCTAATTTTTTCATAGGATGGGGCCAGGGGCAGAAAGAGAAATTTTGGATTTTTTTTAGAAATTTAGGGTGTTCACACATCGTTATTGTGAACTATGATCCTGAGTGGTCTATGCATTCCATTTGCTTGTTTGAATGTGTGGATGAATGCTTGTTTACCATACCAACAATGGTTCTGACTCCGTTTAATGGAGATTTTAGGTGTTGAATCTGCGATGCGATATACAGATCAAAGCGGCATCGAGTTCCAGGGTATCTCTAGACAGTGTTATACTGCTTCATTTATAAAACTAAATATTGCTTTTTCAAGCAGTGATGTTTGTAATAAAGAGTTGTTTTGATAAATGGAACACTTTGGTGGTCAATGAGTGTTTGGCCACATACCTGTGACTTGCCAGGAGTTTTCTAAATTTGATGATTTATTATCATCCATTTTTGTTGCTAAAACCTTTTCTAAGTTCCATTGCAAAGAAGAAAAAAAAGAATTTCATGAAATTTTCAACTTAGGTTTGTTTTGAAAATTTGAGGCGTTACAGAATTGGTATCAAAGCCTATGTCTGAGAAACTTGGTTCAAGATCCATCATGTTTGCGATATCGCACTATAAGTATAATTTTATACTTTATGATTAGGTAAACCTTTGTCAATTATAGATGCCAACCCACGATTAATGAGACTATTGTTATCGGTGTAAGTTCATGCACGATGAATGAATATGCTCGTTAGAAATCCAAGACTGTCAGTACTGTGGCGAAGATGGGCATTCCGCCAACGAATGCCAAAATAAATATACCATCGATATGGGTCGACAGGCATCACTTGGTCTTAAGGACGAGACCTCGCACATTAGTGGACCGCATCACTCGAGTGTTAGGAGTAGTAGTTCCCCATCAACTTCAGATGGAATGGGAGGGAATGATTGGATATTCCTTGCAGAATTCTATCACTCACCAAGCTATCACCTGACATCATATACGCCTAGCTTGCACAACCTTGATGAAGGATACAACTCATTGTATTCACCCATCATGATTTCGGACCAGGCGTGCAATGAACCTAATCTAAAAAATGAAAAATCACTACACTAAACAAACAAAAGTGAACCTATATGTACTTACTATATTAATCCTGAATCTATCTAACCAGGTTAAGCTAACTACTCAGATATTAATAAAGCAAGTAAATAAGTGAACTATGTTATTTGCCTTGCACCATTCCCCGACAACGATGCCAAAAATTTGATGTAACTTTTGTGAAAATAATTTTTAAAACAATTTTTTCAATAAAACTCATGTGTAAACTATACACCAAATAATAAAAATAAATCAGCTTACACTAGTGGTATGACCAGGTCAAACTCAGGGAACAGAATAAGGTAATGCAGATTTCTCTTGAATTACTCACTTTATTAATATCTTAAAAATACAAGAATTACAATGAATATAAAATAACAAATAATAAAATCCTATTATATACTCTAGGACTCTACTATCAGCTGAAGAAGCCAAATGATCGATCTTCACTACCCGCCCTCCTCCTTATGCATTCGAACCTACAAAATAATGTTAGTACCTAGATTATATAACATTAAAGCACGAATTAAATCAAATGAAGAATAATTTAATGAAATAACTAACAACTAATTATCTAACGAACTAAAACTATAAAGATGCAATTAAATTAATTCTAATACTAATGAAAATCACAACTACTCTACAAACACTAGTGAATCAAATAATTAAATAATTAATGAAACTAATCTAACTAACTTTTGACAAAGCACAAAATCTAATCTAACTACAAATAATCAAAAAAATAATAGACTTAAAGATTAAAACCAAATTCTAAGGGAATTTACTAAATTACCCTGAATACTAGTCAAGCAGGACATGCAAGGGTAAACTTTGGGAAATCAGGGTTTTGAAAATGTAAACGAGGTCAGATTGCTTTGAGATTTTACAGAGACATTCTAGACACACTCAAAAATCAGACTCAATTTATAGAGTTTAAATTTTTTTTCGAAATCTTCATAAAATGATTTTTGAATTTATAAAAATGCCCCTTGATAGCAAAGAATAAAAACAAGAATTTCTGCAGAACCAATTTTTGAAATCAATTTAATTACTTGACTAAATCAGCATGAAAAATTCTGAAATTTGGCAGAGACACAGTAGACATGATGATGAACTCAGTATATAAATTTCAGGTCAAAAACTCATTAAAAACATACATGAAATGATGACCCAAAGTTGACCAAAAAACTGAATTTTGTAGAAATGTTGTTTTGACTTTGCATGACTAATACACTAACTAAAAATATAAAAACTAAAAAAACTAATTAATTAAAACTTAATTACTGCTGAAAAACATAAGAAATGCACGAATTTATACCAAAGCTAAAACAGAGAATTAAACACAATAATTGAGAGACAAAGCAATAACAACTATTAAACTAGCTAACTATGCTACTAACACTGCTATACTTACATGAACAAAATTACTCAAGCAAATACTATGCACTAACCCAATTAATTAAAACATGGACTAACTACCATTCATACTAATCACTAAATTGAATTAATGTAAGACCAAGAAATTAAACTAACACTAATGTACTTAACATAAACTATCAAACTTTAACTTGAATTTAAAACTAATTTAAATTAACTAAACCTAATTAGGGCACAAAGGGAGGTTTTAGATTTGAATTAAGATTGGATGCTCACGCCCCTGGTGGACCCCACTAATGACTAATTACTAATTAACAAAATCAAAATCAAATGAGAAAATAAGTAAAGCAAGACAAGTAATAAATTACTAAAATTAATTTAAGGAAACAAGGAAGGCAAGGATGAAATGCAAGAAGGAAAACGTCTAGATTCATTCAAGATTTCTTAAATTACTTACCCTAATTAAGATAATTAATTAAAATAAGGAAACTATTCTATGAATTCAAAATGGGTAATTCAACTAAGACTCAAGAAAAGAAATGAATTAACTTACCTAAATTGACACCTTACACGATTTTGACTAACCCCTAATTAAAACAAATCAATTAAAATATGGAAATCAAAGCAAGCAATTCAACTTAAGAATCTAACTTAAGCACTAAAAATGGAAAGTAAACTAAGACCTAAGAAAATGCAAATTACTTACCTAATTTACTACCCTACATGATTTTCAAAATCCTAATTCAAAGTCAATTGTTACTAAAAAAAATGAAAGGCAAGAATACCCTAATTACCAATGAAAGCCTACCAAAAAATTTATACTTAACAAGATTACACGAGAAGTCAAAGTTTAGAAAATATTTTAGAATTCAAAAGGTGTAATTTTCCTAAGGTTAAAGAAAGCAACCCAATCAATTACCTAAGGTAACGCAACACGGTTTTTGAATACCCTAACTAAAAGTCAAATCTTGCTAAACAAATGACATGCAAAAATTATCTATGCTAACCTAATATACTAGTTAACCTAATCATCCTAATTACCTTAAATAAAATTTGTTGCCTAGAATAATTAAAATAAAGTAAATTACAAAACTCGATTTTTCTAAAACTACCTAACATGAAATGCTAATTGTCTACCATTAACTTATTCGGTTAATAATATACACTAAGACCTGATTAATTAGTGTTAACCAACTGTTAAATATTGTGAAAAAACAGAATTAAAACTATACAACTGAATGTTAAATTGGATTTAATTAAGACTAATCTAATTAGATTAACCCTAACTGGCTAATTCTAAATTGCAACACTAACCTAACTGGCTGCTACAAGTTGGATCTAGCTGCAGCTAGATCATGACCAGGCTGTTAAAAAGACTGAACAAACATAAATTAGTTAACTGAAAAAATAATTGAAAAAGAAAAAATTTAAAACATGTACACATGCACACTAATCAGCCGATTGATTCATAGAAATTGAATCAGTTGGATTTGATTCAATCGGTTGACTAGTGGATTCAAGATCGGTTCTTCCTCAAGCAAGAACTCAATCAAAACAAAACTTTAGACATTAAAAATAATGAAATTTTGACAGAAAAAGACAATCATGACAGACCCATGACTAGACACATGAAATGACTCTTGATTCAACTCTAACTAGAAGAGCGAGGAGGGGAAGACGTACCTCATGGTTTGTCTGATGAATTAGGGGAGAACACGAGTGGTTTTTCGAGCAATGGAGAAGTCATTTCATGTCTTGGTGGTCTGCACCCTATCTCCTATTGTTGCAGACATTCGAGAGCCGAGCTACGGAAGGGAAGGTCGATGGTGAAGCATAAAATGAGGGTTAGTTGAAGAGAGTTCATGACCAAGCCTTAGTGATGGTAGACGGCAAGCCGAATCTGAGTATAAAAGCTCTCTAGACAGATCTGCAACACATATAAAATAGAACACAACAACACAAAAGAAATAACAAAAGAAAAGATAGAAGAAGACAAGAAGAAAACGCATGAGGAGAAGGCGTTAGAGGGAGAGAGAGAGAGAGAAGGGCAACTTTTTCAAAACCCCAAAAATGTGTAACCCTAATGTTTACAACTATTTAAATCCCTAAACTATTTTCTAATTCTAAAAACTACCTAAAAGCTAACCTAATTCTAACTAAATGCTAAAACTATCTCTTATTTATAAATGACTACCTAAATGCATTATAAGGAGGGGTTTTCAGTAAAAGCTCATGGAATACACTTTAAATCAATGGGTTTATGAATATTTAGGGTTTAGATCCAGTCCATGATCCAATCTTTCCACTTTGGATCGGGTCTAGATCCGATCTACCTTGTAGTTTGCTCCAATTACTCTGAAAATGCCCTATTTTCTTTATTTTAGCTCGGATTTGAGTGCAATTCGAACCATGACTTCTTCGCACCTAAATACAAAAATACATGGGTTTTTAACCTTCAAAATACATAAAAATGTATGAATATTGTATGAAAATGATGTATATTTCAGGTATCATCAAACTAACATGCAAATAAAAATAATTAATATACAAAATCCTAACTAACCTAACTCACTTTTGTTGGAATCACGATTGTATTTAGCTCATGCAACAAGCCCTATAAACCCCTGGGTTACCCCAGTGGATGAGTAAGGTCTCGTGAGGGTTTACAGTGATGCTACTCACAATCATCTATGTCATGCATGAATGAAAATTCTTTTTCAAAAAGTATTGGGCAATTAAAAAATTAGTTTAAGCAAGTATTTCATGCAATTTACATTCTCATGACATAATTAGAATTTATACGCCTCCATAGTAAAAACTTTTTCCTTTCACTTTTCTAAAAATTGTAATTGTCTATGCTTTTTCCTCAAAAAATCAAGTATTATAATGGTATTGCTCATTTATCATCACTTGTATGTTTTCTGCACAATTTTTTATAATTATTTTTAAGCAATGAATTTTTTATTAAGCTCTCATTCTTTTTCTTTTGATTTTCAATTTTCACATTTTCTCCTGTTTTTTAATTTTCACTTGACCACTATTTCAAATTTTCAGTTCTTGTGACCCATGTAGTGAGCTTTGGGTCAGTGACTCCCATGCCAGACGACCTTAAGGCACCAAATACAGAGTATCCTTCAGACTTAATTGCTCGAGTCACTCAACCTTTCATTTTCATAGTTTGTGTATAGTCTTCTTCTTGTCATGTACAATGTCTATATCTATCAGGCTTTCTATGAAGTTTATGTAGCGGGCTTTCAAGCCAGTGGCTCCCAAACCAGATGGTTTTAGAGCACCAGGTGTAAACACCTTTAAGGCTCTACTTGCTCGAACCAAATAGGCCACATATATTGACTAGACATAGAAGTGATTTCCTTCGTTATCTTTTTCGTCATGAGACTCAAACACTTCAACTTGTATCTAAGCCCAACTACTGAGGATCACAAAGATATCAACAACTAAACACATGCTCTTTTTCTTTTAAGCTTATATTATTTTATATTTTTCATTTGCTTAGTTTTTCAAAAATATATTGTGCATATTCATATTTATGATTCTAAGCAAACTCTAACATTCAAATACGATCTTTTCTTTGAAATTCACATAAATAACCACTCTTTCTAGATTAATTTCAGAAAAATCTTTTCCACATGGGGCTTACAAAAATTTCTAAAATGTCAGATTATATAAAAAAAATCATATATGCTTAAAACTTGTTTCTTGAAAGCCTAATTTTATGAGTTTTTTATCAAAAATAGCTACTTGGACAGAACACAAAATCTTTGAGTGTGCATCTATACCCCCCCCCCATGCTTAAATGACACTGTCTCTAGTGGCATACAAAAATGCAAACATGCAATGCAAATGCACACTTAAGAACATAAAACACATAAATAAAGGGAGAAAAGAGAGATACAACCTATTTATGTGTAGGGCCTCTTGAGCTGATAGTTGCTTTAACTTTGCACCACCACTATGCATATACAAATGCATAATTTTATGTTGGTCTAGCAATTGGTATGCTCCTGAAGTAGTGTCTTGTGTCTGGTAACCTGCAACTCATTCACTGAAGCATCAAATATTAAATCCTAGATGCATGACAAAATGAAATCAAGTAATGAAAATAATGAAAAATAAAATTTTATTCCTACTATGTATATATGATACACAATTTTTGCTCAGATCCTATCTTGTTCCTCGGTAGAGGTCTGGCATATTCATATCGGAAGCCATAAGTTTCTTGCCCTTGGGATTCATAATAGGTTGGCTCAACAGACTACTCTCGGTTCTCCTCGTTAATGCATCTGCTGACTGTCCCATCTGTGTTTCTAGCTTGGCTATGGAATAAGTATGGGAGTTAAGCAGTTGGCTACATTTCTCCAAAGCACTATGACTGGAGGTTTTCACCTCCTGCAATGCTTGGAGAATTTTTTTTTCAAAAGACAACTGTGGAGTAGTCTCCTGGGGGGTAATCATGGGAAAGGTTAGAGAGGGTTGGGGGTAATTCGGCCTCTGATATGATTGAGTGAATGTACTAGGCCTAACCTGATAAGACAGAGGGATTGAAACTGAGGCTTGTTGGTTCCTCCATAAAAAAATTAGGATGGTTTCGCCAACCCAGATTATATGTAGATGAAAATAGGTCATTCATGGGTTTGGCAAACCCCTGAACAGCCTGAACTTGCTCGTGAACAAATTCACGGTACTGAGATGCCAAAGAGCACTCAGTAACAACATGTGCCAGACTGGTACAAAGAGCACACACCTGATGTGGTTGGGATGGGCCTGTAAGAAGTTGATCCAACTTCTAAGAAAGCATATCCACTTTACTTTGTAGCTTAGTAGTCAGACCAATCTCTAAAATACCGCCCCGCTTTGTCCCGCTGGGTGTAACTCTCTCAACATGAGAGGTAGAGGCATGATGTAAGGAATTCTCCACCAAAGTATCAAACAATCTCCATGCCTCTTCCTCACTCTTCAACATGAATATCCCCCCGCATGAAGAATCGATCATCTGATGATTCCTGTCAGACAATCCATCATAAAAAACTCTTCACCAGTTTCCATTTCGGCACCTGATGATGGGGACATTTCCTAAGGAGATTCTCCATTCATTCTCAGGTCTCATGAAATTTCTCAACATCTAGTTCAGAAAAACTAGTAATGGCTCACTTAAACTGATTGGTCCTACCTATGAGAAAGTATTTCTTCAGAAACTCCTATAACTGATCCCATGACCCTAATTCAATAGTGACTAAGAATTTTAGCCAGTACTTGGCCTTATCCTTCAATAAAAACAGAAAAAGGGTCAACTGCAATGCATCATCTCCAAAATTCTAAATCTTCACTGTAGAACATATTTTAAGAAACTCGTCTAAATGCCTATAGGGATCCTCGTGACTAAGGCCATAAAATAATAAAAACATTTACATCACGCTGACCATAATTTCGTAATGTGGCACCCTGACATTGGGTCTTCTGATAAAGGATGCCTAGGTGTACTCCGTGGGTAGGAAGTACTCCCTCAAAGGACGTGTAGGTCTCGTGGGCTCCATGTCACCCATATCTCTTGGATTTCAAGAAGAATGGATTATTCTTTTGGGATTGTCGACAAAGGAATGTAATGGTCTACATAAAGTCCTTCGCCCTTGCATACACTAGTACCAAGACTAGGTACGCAATGAACCTAATCTAAAAAATTAAAAATAAACAATTACTACACTAAAAAAACAAAAATGAACCCATATGTACTTACTATGTTAATCCTGAATCTATCTAACTAGGTTAAGCTAACTACTCAGATATTAATAAAGCAAGTAAACAAGTGAACTATGTTATTTTCCTTGCGTCGTTCCCCGACAACGATGCCAAAAATTTTATGTAACTTTTATGAAAGCAATTTTTAAAATAAATTTTCAATAAAACTTGCATCTAAATTGTACACTAAATAATAAAAATAAACCAGCTTACACTAGTGGTATGACCAGGTCGAACTCAGGGAATGTAATAAGGCAATGCAAATTTCTCTTGAATTACTCACTTTATTAATATCTCAAAAATACAAGAATTACAATGAATACAAAATAACAAATAATAATATCCTATTCTAAACTCTGGGACTCTACTTTCAGCTGAAGAAGCCAAATGATCGATCTTCATTATCCGCCCTCCTCATGCATTCGAACCTGCAAAATAATGTTAGTACCTAGATTATATAAAACTAAAGCATGAATTAAATCAAATGAAGAACAATGTAATGAAATAACTAACAACTAATTATTCAACTAACTAAAACAATAAAGATGCAATTAATACAGTGCAATTAAATTAATTCTAATACTAATGAAAATCACAACTACTCTATAAACACTAGTGAATCAAATAATTAAATAATTAATGAAACTAATCTAACTAACTTTTGAAAAAGCACAGAATCTAATCTAACTACAAATAATCAGAAAAATAACAAAATTAAAGATTAAAACCTAATTTTAAGGAAATTTACTAAATTACTCTAAATACTAGTCAAGTAGGACATACAGAGGTAGGCTTTAGAAAATCGGGGTTTTAAAAATATAAACGGGGTCAGATTACTCTGAATTTTTTTAGACACACTCAAGTATCAGACCCAATTTACAAAGTTTAAAAGTTCTTTTGAAATCCTCATAAAATGATTTTTGAATTTATAAAAATGCCCCTTGATAGCAAAGAATCAAAACAAGAATTTCACCATAACCAGTTTTCGAAATCAATTTAATTACTTAACCAAATCAGCATAAAAAAATTAAAATTTGGCAGAGACATAGTAGACATGTTGGTGAACTTAGTATAAAAATTTCAAGTCAAAAATTGTTAAAAATGTACATGAAATGATGACCCAAAGTTGACCAAAAATTCGAATTTTGTAGAAATGTTGTTTTGACTTTGCTTGACTAATACACTAACTAAAAATATAAAAACTAATTAATTAAAACTTACTTACTGCTGCAAAGCATAGGGAATGCATGAATCTATACCTAACTAAAATAGAGAATTAAATACAATAATTAAGAGATAAAACAATAACAACTATTAATCTAGCTGACTATGCTACTAACACTACTATACTTACATGAACAAAATCACTTAAGCAATTACTATGCACTAACCCAACTAATTAAAACATGGACTGACTACCATTCGTACTAATCACTAAATTGAATTAATGTAAGACCAAGAAAGTAAACTAACACTAATGTACTTAACATAAACTGTCGAACTTTAACTTGAATTTATAACTTGAATTTAAAACTAATTTAAATTAACTAAACCTAATTAGGGCACAAATGGCGGTTTTGGATTTGAATTAAGATTGGATGCTCACGCCCCTTGATGGACCCCACTAAGGACTAATTACTAATTAACAAAATCAAAATCAAATGAGCAAATAAGTAAGGCAAGACAAGTAATAAATTACTAAAATTAATTTAAGGAAACAAGGAAGGCAAGGATGAAATGCAAGAAGGAAAATGTCTAGATTCATTCAAGTAAACTAAGACTTAAGAAAATGCAAATTACTTACCTAATTTACTACCCTATACAATTTTGAAAATCCTAATTCAAAGTCAATTGTTACTAAAAAAATGAAATGCAAGAATACCCTAATTACCAATGAAAGCCTACCAAAAAATTTATACTTAACAAGATTACACGAGAAGTCAAAGTTTAGAAAATATTTTAGAATTTAAAAGGTGTAATTTTCCTAAGGCTAAAGAAAGCAACCCAATCAATTACC